>NC_143586.1:97209412-97885838 GCF_048544385.1 Mastigoproctus giganteus | reverse complement strand
TTGTATGGATGGATATGACAGAGAAAAGAGGCACTTTATGCAAATATGCTAACTGGCCTAAAAACCACTAAAACACAAATATTTCACTCTTTTAATCATCATATTCACAACACCTAAATGGATATCTACGAAATAAGTGAACTCATACCTAAATACCAACACCTAAATGGATGTCAGATGAACTGATGACACTTGTGGTAGAGAAGAAAAGTGCATTGGATGTACATAAAATTGGATGTACGTATGAACTAGATTGCAATCACAAAGGAGGTTAGGGCAAGCTGAGGCAGATTATGAGAATTCTTTTAAGTTATATTAAGGGAGGCAGTAAAGGAGGTAAGTAAACCTTTTAGCCATAATTATAAGAGGATCCTTGGATTCAAGGGAGGTCCCTGGGGACTGCAGATGTGTAGATATGTGAATATATCTCCAATTCAAAAGGGCAACATGATAATAATAACTTCAGTAATTACAGTCTGCATAACTTCTGTTCCAATGAAAATAAAACAGTTACTGGTTAAAAAAGTGAAGCAGGAGCAGTCAGAGAGTGCAGTTACAAAGGAACAGGCCTCAAATATAATTCTGAGAATGTATACTTAGATTTTAGAAAATCTTTTGATACTGTTGCACATAAAAGATAGTTGTACTAATTTGAGGAGTGTGGGCAAGTTACTGCTATGGATAAAGGAATGGTTTAGTGAGAGAAGACAGAGTTATTATCAAAGGACACTGCTCTTTGGGGACTAATATTATTAGTAAAGTCCCACAGTGTTCAGTGTAGGGACCATTGTTTTCTACATTTATCAATGATACTAATGTAAGTATATCAAGCTTAATGTCTAAGTCTGCAGATTGACAGGGTAGTTAATGACAGTAATCAAGATTCGCTACTGCAACATAATCTAGAAAAATTAGGCAGATGGGCTCAGAATTAGCAATTGAAGTTTAATGCTGACAAATGCAAAGTACTTAATATAGGTAATAATAATACTAGATTAACGTTCCAACTGTGCAGTAGTACACTCAGGGTAGTGGAAAATTAAAAAGACCCGGAGTAATTGTGAATCAGATAAAAAGTTCTCTGAACAGGGTGGATAGGCTGTAAGGATAGCTCATGGATAAGGATGTGACTGAGTAAGCTGAATGCTGATGGCATTGTTCTCCTTACTCAGACTACTCACATAAATTCAAATTGCGGAAGGATGTTTTTAGGATAAATGTGCAGAAATTGGCCTTGAGATAGCAGACTGTTGTAACAAACTTCTCGTGTTGTAGAAGTGGGTAATTTGGATAAATTCAAGGAAGAACTAGATAAACTACTGGAGGGGATGGAAAAGATGATGTGCAAAGTTTTTTTTTTTTTTTCTTCTTCTTCTGGTTGATGTTGTATATGCTTGCTTTTTTTGTATCATTTGCCTCTACTAATACTAAGATGCTCATCTGGCATCTGTGAAACATCCCTTTTTTGTTTTAATGACAAAAAAATTATATTTTTTAGCTTTTCTTCTGAATTGAAAAGAATGATCTATTAGTTAAACTCAATTTAAAAACTTAATTTCTAAATTCAATTTAAAAATATTGAACAAAAATAAACAAGAAACCAATATTATTAATAATAAATAATGTTTTCATGATATTTATTAAAATTTACGTTATTTTTTCCTTAAACTGAAATACAGATACTTGCATGGTGTCTGACTTAACAGCAATTGCTATTTTGTTTCTTGAACAATGCAATGTCCTAAGAAATGAAAAGATGAAGCACAAGCAGGTCTGAGATAAAGAACTGACAGTGCTCTCAGACTGAAGTTTTCTTTTTGCTTTTTATTTATCTGATCTTATTTATGATTCTCATTTTTATTATTATTTTTTTGATTGAAATTTTGATTTATTATTATTTTTTTGATTTGATTGAAAATCATATTTATTTACTATACGTTTACAAAATACAGAACAAAGCTCAATACATAATACCAAATGAATATGTTTAGCTTTATAATTTATTGTATATTTCAAACTTATATGTTGTCATAGTGCTTTTTTTTTTTTTTTTTCATTTTTAGAAGAAATGTTTTCTTTCAGAAAGAATTTCTTCTAAAAACGGAAAAAAAAAAAAATTAGGAAAACCCCAGTACAGATAATGTCCAGTACAAGTTCTTTGAGAACTTGTACTGGACATTATCTAATCCTGTTGTTGAACTAAACCAAATTCACTTCTGCTGCTCTTCTTTGGATATCCTGTGGTAGGCTGTAATATTTCATCATTTTTTTCAGGTGTTCAGACATTAGCTGTAAATTTAACCAGCATTTTCAAATTTTTACTAGTTGAAACAACTTGCACATTATTATTAAAAATATAAATAATTTACTCATTCATTCCTACTATATTCAGAATGCTGTGAAAAATGACCAGGCCAACAGTTTGTGTTCCTATGACAATACATGCTGAACATAATTTATCTACCATATTGGTCATTTGCAGTTTGCTTGTTGTTTCACTGATACATTGTGTACATGGTGCATGCTTGAAAGAAGGAGAATGCTCCTCCTAAGTTTTGATACCTAAGATACCAATGTGTATTGTTTTTGAAAAGCAAACTTGAATATTGGTTTTTACCCTCTGTAGAGAGGAAAGCAGATGGGATCTGTTTCTTATTTATTCTAATTGTGCCAGTATATGAGTGTGTAATTCATTAAATCAGTAATAAGATCATATCCAGCAAACCAGTTGTTTGCAGTTATAATGCTTCCTGAACAAATTATGGTTTGCATAACCTTTTTATTACTTCTGTAGAACTGTTATTGATTTGGAAAGGGCTATCTCATTGTTTTTCAGCATAATTTCCAAATTAGTAGTATAAAACATTTTTGCATTATCATTGGATACATTTTTATTCCTTATTTTGCAGATTCCTCTGAATCTGCAAAATTCCTCTAAATTCTTCTAACTTTCTATCAACAGTAGCATAGTCATTAACAATGTATAACTTTTGTTAGTTTTCGACAAATATCTCAAACATATCCCAAACGGACATCAACTTATTTATCATTTTTCTTTATCTCGCTGCCTTTTTTTTTAGTGAAAATCAATAGGCATTTTGCATCTACATTCATGCATAAGAATATTTTTAGGGATGAGGGATGCCAGAAGTTTATCAAATCTTAAGAGGGAACTAAGTGATTTTGTGATAACTGGAAGAGAAACTGTTAAAGATAAATGTAAAAAACACACCTAGGTTGGACCGATGTAGTTATATTAAGAGAGGCAAGCATATCCCCAATTCATACAGGGTGACAAGAGTAATTACAGGCTTAGCTCAACTTCTGTTCCAGGGACAATAATGGAGTCACTGGTTAAATGAGTAAATGAGTTAAATGAGTAATGCATGGCCATCTAGACAGGAGTGCAGTTATATTACAGTCACAGCATGGATTTGTTAAAGAACAATCTTATCTGACCAATCTGAGTGGATAAATCAGATACTGGCCAGATACTATGAATCATTAACAAAGGACCTCAATGCAAAAAATAATTTTGACCTCATCTACTTAGATTTCAGAAAGGCTCTTGATACGGTTCCATGTAAAAGGCTGCTGCAGAAATTGGAGCAGATTGGCATTAAGTGGTTCAGTGGCAGAAGCCAGAGAGTGGTTATTAATGGGCACTGCTCTTCATTGACTAATGATATTAGTGGAGTCCTCCAGGTTTCAGTGCTTTATATTTATAAATGATATTGATGAAGGCATACTTAACACTTTCACTGCAGTTTCAACACAGGATTGAGTAAATCTAGATGTAAAGCAGAAGCACTTTTTGGGCTTTCTTCTCACTATGCCCGAATTAATCAGTCCCTGGTAAAGGCTGCTTGACAAAAATATCTGGTTTTTCTTCAAATTGGAAGAAAAAGCTCTAAAAGTAGAGTGGCTCCATCTTCAAGCAGATTAAAATCAAAAGGTGCATATTTGCATTCAAGAAGCAGTAAATGTGTTAACACCCAAGTTTGCTGATGATGCCAAGGTTGGCAGGATGGTCAATGATAGTAATCATGGTATACCACAGCAACAAGATTTAAAAATATTAGTCAGATGAGATGAGGTGAGAAGTGGCAACTGAAGTTTAACACTGACAAATGCAAGGTACTGCATATGGATAGCAGCAATCCCAGATTAATGTATCAACTGTGTGGTACCACACTGAGGGTTTGATCCTTGAGGCTTCTCACAGAAATACTCTCAAGTATGACAAGCCAGGGCTAGCTATCTGGAGGTCTAAAACACTGATATTCAGGTGACACGAGTCAAATGGTCTGTATTTTTGAGAAGCCCGGTCATTCTGTGACCACCATGTCATCCAGTTGATACTGTGGGTAATGCTGAGTATAATCCTGCATGCAAGTACTGAAATATGGCACCTAATAAACTGGAGGTGATCACCCAGGTGTGAACCAATGTAAGTGGCGGTTGAGGTGTGGCATCCACACCTCACAAAGAAATGCCACCCCTCTATATTACCAGGCAATACTAGGTGATAGATGACTCAATAACTGGTGCAATACCATAATTTTGGTTATCGAAGACAAGGTGGTGACACCCATGTTTAGTCTCCAGAGCAAAGCTCTTACAAACACCCCATCTCTTCCATCATGCAGTACAACTGATGTCTTTTGAGGTTATGATGAGCATCATGGCAAGATCCAATCTTCCTTACATTTCAAGGGTACAGTTCAAAACAATTGTTTGCATGCCAGACCAGCTAGTGCATAATCTCACTGCCTCTATTCTAGATAGTGATTGGAGGGCGCCCAAGTAGTGTGTATACAAGGAGCACAATTATGCCAAGGAGTTGGGTATGGGGCCCACATCTGGTGAGTATGGGCTTGGCGCGTACGCACGCACACGCACACACACACACACACACACACACACAGGGTCCTCAGATAGATATCATAATTCTTCTCTTTCTTGGTGATTCCTTTCTACTTCTGACTCTCTCTCTCTCTCTCAGGGGTAACTCGGGAATTTGTTTTGGCTGGTGCAGCATAAGCCTCAGGCTTCCTTGCACCATATGGCTAATAATAATAATATTCTTGATGTGTGTACACCATATCCAAAAATTTCATAACTTCATACAACATGTCTCCTCCCCACCTTTTCTTTACTACTAAATAGATCATGAATATCCAAACTACGAGCTAATCTGCAAAAAGATCTAAGCCTACCAAACACTTCCTATTTCATTTTACAAATATACGGTCTAAGTTCCAATCTCGGCAATGTCTATTTCTACTTACAGTCTATTAAACCCCACTTACTTTTTTTGACAGAATCCCAATTATCAGTAGATTTAAACACTGTTCATTGTACTTCTCTCAATTATTTGCTGTATGATTCCTTTTGCTTCAAAGGTGGTACTTGTGCATATGGCCACTCTGTTATTTCCTGTCAGCGATTCCTCCAGTAATTTGGAATCTCCTCTTTTCGTTCTTCTCTGGCTTAAATTCTCTCTATCTCATTCTGTCAAATTCGGTTGCCTTTACAGATCTCCCAATTCAACTAATCACTTTGAAATCTGCTTCAGCTTTCTTGAGTTTTCTAGTCACCTGGACCCAGCCAGTCAAGATGTGCTAAGGCTTTTGCAATTACTAATAACCTTACACACGTTTACCTACCAGAATACCAAACAATTCCAACCACACAGCCAATAACTCTTGATTATTTTTTCATGAAAAATCCTTCCAAGTACATGGTCAAGGTGAGTGGTCCCATTACCCACTACAGATCACAACTTAGTGATGGCCTCTTCTCCAATGGAGCCTTTCTCTCATTGCCAGTCTCGGCCTTGTGTTGTTTGGTATTACAAGGATACAAAATGGGATCATATGCAAGATTTCTATACTTTTTTTTTTTTTCATAGGTTGTATTACTGTTTTAAATTTTCTGATGTCAACATGTGATCAGATTGTGTCAGTGAAATTATTCTTATAGGGAAGAAATCCTTTATTACACACTCCACCTAAAAATCTTGTCCTTTAATCTAAATCTTGGTTTCCCAATAAATCTGCTAAGGCTGTTCAAGATAAGAATGTTGCATGTCGCTACAGGCTTGCATCCAGATCTCCAGGTTCATTTTCTGTTTACACCAAAGCTCGTAAAATTGTAAAGCAGTTATTAACAAGCCTAAAGTATATTTAAAAAAAGGCTAAGAATAGAAAACTTGCTTCTTGTCCAAAAGGTAGTCGAACCATAGATTCTTGCCAAAGCTATAGGCTGCAACTTCAGCCAACTTGCTAGCATCCTACTTTTCTTCTAATTCTTGTATTGATGATCTTGGTAAACTCCTCCTACCATTCCTAGTATACTCAACTAAGTGCCTCCTGTGGTCTTCCATCAAATAGATGTCAGAAGAATTATGAATAATCTTGATGCCAATATAACTCCAGATCCTGATGATATTTCTCCACTTGTTTCCAAAATCCGTGTTCCTGAGCTTACTCCTGTTCTGTTTTGCCATTTTACACTCCTTTATTCTAATGATGTTTTTCCTTCTCATTGAAAATTTGTTCATATATAGCTAGTTTCTATAAAGGATGACAAATCCCTCCCATCTAATTAGTATCCCATTGCATTTACTTATATTTTTCTAAAGTAATGGAGAAATCCATTAACTGCCAACTCCTAAACTATCTTGATACCTTCCATCTGATCAATGATTGCCAATATGGATTCCCTGAATGTCAATCCACTGGTGTTATACTAGCTAATATTACCCATCTATGGATAAATTCAATGTCTGGTGAAAAGTTTGCTCTTGAGTTTCACCTTTGATTGTGTTTGGTATAAAGGTCTTCTAAATAAGCTTCCATCTTGTATATTGCCGACTGTAATCAATAATTGAGTATCCAATTTTCTCTCTGACCAACTCACTTTGGGTGATGCCAGAAGGCTCCTTGTCTTCTAACTTCCCCAGTAATGCTATTGTTCTGCAAGGCTCAGTTCTTTCACCCACTATTTTTCTCTTGTATATTAATAATCTTCTTCTACTGACCGGAAACCAATCCATAGTTTTTCTGATGGCAGCACATCCCATTCCCCCTTCCAGTTTGAGAAATTTGCTCTGCCCATAGAGCTTCAACTTCTCAAATATCTACTACCAATTCCTTAAATGCTGATCTTACATAATTTTCCAGTGGGGCAAAGATAACTTAATTTCAATCCTTCTGAAACTCAGTCCTGTCTTATATCTCACAAAAAAAGTATTCTTCTTTTCCTATGCTTATTTTCCATGACACTCAGATTTCTAGATAAATCACATGTCTCTATTAGTGATTACCCTGACTTCTAATCCCTTATAAAAAGGTTAGATGAAATACTTATTTTATTTAACTTTAATACTTTTTATTAAAAATATATATTTCAGAAATGAAGTGTTTTTTAAACCTTTTATTTAAAAAAAAATAAATAAATAAAAAAAAATAATAATTCAGCTGAAAACAATATTGAAAATAGGCTATATGCATAAAATGTAAACTATACAAATCTATCAGTCTCTTCCATTTTTCAATTTAAAAGTCTGACATGTGTGTAAACCTTTAAACTACTTGTGTGAATATATTTCTCCCTTATTATGTGACAAATAATTTTAAAATAATAAAAAATATATATATACGTATGTATATTAGACACTATTATTCACTTTCATTTTCAAAATTTATTTCAAACTGGGGGCACTTCGCATCATGCCACATTTTTTGTTTTGCATGTGGACACATGCAAAACACACACACAGATGGACAGCCAGCGAGCTGGGGGTATATTTTCCAGCTCTATGGCATAATGTGGCTTTGACAACACCTCCCATCTACACTCACACTATCTGAACTCTCTTCAGTCACTAGCTAGCAGAGTGCAGACAAAGAGATTATACATTAGATGATCTGGATGGCTCTTAAAGAGTTACCAACAGGTTCATTCAATTGGACAACCTAGTGGTCAGTCTGAAAAAGCCACTGTTGAAATCCATACCCTCGAAATGAAAGAAATATTGGATCTCAACATGATGCCAATTATAACCTCAGCAGAACTTAGTTTCAGGGCAGAAGAATGGATAGTGTTCTTCTGCCCTGTAACCAAGCTCTGTCTAATAGGTGATTCTTCAACTACATAATGTTTTTTTGCTGTTCCATTGACAAAAAAAAAAAAAAAAAAAAACCAGCAATATTTCATGTAGCCTAGATGCTTCCTTTCAGCTCACCAAAAGAGATGCCTTATTGGCGCACTTGGCAGCCACTAGGGCCTTACTCACTACTAAATCTCATATAAAATCAACATTGATAAAAACCAAATTTAAAAAAAATATATTTAATACCACTTTCTCATGTTTACAAAATAGTGATTTTGTGAACATGAGAAAGTGGTATTAAATAATTTCTATTTTTTTTTTTTTTTCTGTAAATTCTTCATCTTGCTCAACTTTTTCATTGCATTGAGACTCCAGAATAGTGGTGGCTTACATGTTGTTGGCTAACAACAGAGTTACCTTTTTTCAAATACATTAGGGGTCCAGAGAGAGTTCTTGAAATGTTGTGCACATGCAACTTAAAAGCTCAATAGCATTTGTAAAAAATTCCTTAAGATTCCCCCCCCTCCAGTTAGTAATACAGTGAAACCTCCCTTAACCTCGGCACCATACCTATGAAGTGTAACTTAAAAATACTGAGTTAAATACAAGTTAATTGTTGTATGTGTAATGTGTTAATAAAGTGAGCACACCCGGCAGGTGCAGTCCCACCATGTTTGTTCTACTTTAACTCATAGTAATGCTGCTGACACTACAAAGCTTAGAACTAAGTGTTCGTTTTTAGTTCAAGTAATTTATAACACTCTCCCATGTGATCTAACAATTATTAACAGTTATAAACTATCTTTTTAAAAGATTCATTTTAAATATTCATTATTATTTTGAATAATAAACACAAAAAGCAATAATCACTCAGGACAGAAACAGCAATATACATAAAATTCAAATTTAAAAATGAAGTGAATAAAGCATTTAACATATGTATATTTAAAAACTTTTTAAACTATTAATACATACAATAAGCAGAAATATATATATATATATACATTTTAGATTTTAGATTTCATGCATTAAATGGTTTTTTAAAAATGGAAGAGGCTAACAGGCATCTTTGTATTTTTATGCCTATAATTAAAAAAAAAATAATAAATAAATAAAAGGTGTAAAAACACAGCATTTTGTAAATAATTTTTTTTATTAAAAACATAAAAAAAAGTGTAAAATATTGCAATCTATTGTTGTCTATATAATATTGCAATCTATTAAGAAAAGATGAAATATTCATATACTCCAAGCAGAATTCAAAAACCTCAAAAGCTTTTTCGAAAATAAAAAAGAAACTTTATACCTGTAATGTGCAGATCATCCATTTTGTTACACTTACAGGCACCACTACTGCAAGATTAACAAAGACCTTTTCTTAAAGGGGTCACCACTTCTTGTAGACACTTAGACATATATATGTACCAGATGTATTAGAAATTACATAGATCACTCCAAAATGAATGCTTTTTAATATGGACACACACACACACACACACACACACACACACACACACACACACACACACACACACACACACACACACACACACACACACACACACACACACACACACTTTCTCTCTCTCTCAAATGCATAATTGACATCCATGCATGTTTTCATAGGTCAATGGGATTTGCAACAGAGGCAAGTGAAAATAAAGTCATTACAGTAATACTAATTAGACTTGTGATGGCCATGGATAACTCCCAGTGCAGATGGCACAATATGTCTGTTGTTAATACACTCAATTGCTAGCAAGGAACGTTTAAAAATTTATTTGGACTGTCTGATACAATTCTACTCGTGCACATCACTTTGCAAGGCAATAAAACTGCCAAAGAAATTTTATATAATGTTCATTTTCCTGTTTATCTGATAACAGAGATTTCTGGAATTTTCACTGGAGAAATCAAAGAACACTTCTGCTAACAGCAATTGGGAGTTTCAGTTGTATGGAGTAGTTATAGCATAAAATCCCTGAAATTTGTGTGAGATCTTGTAGGTTCTAACACCTAGACTCCTTCTAGGTGTTAAATTACAAACTTACTCTAGGGAAAAAATATATCACATCATTTAAAATATATTCACAGTAGAGCAGAGTGCCCTGTTCAGATGATCCCCTGTCATATTAAACATCAATAGGGGATCATCTGAACTTTCAGAAAGGGCACTGGAAATAATTTCTTCTCATAAGGTGAATGGCGGTATGGTTCACTCCTTACTGTTGAGCTGATATGCACATTATAGTTCTCAGGTCAAATTCTGCTGCTTCCAAAACTGCATCTTCCACGTCACCCATTCATGTTGAGTATGGCCAATCCCCTGTTTGCACCAACTGTAGGCATGATGCTATGACTGGACTGCTTCTTAGGTGTTTGTTAAGTTACTTGATGACAATGGTGTCAGGATGCAACTGGCCTGGGCACAGCTGTGCATGTATGTGAGTGAGGTTAATACATTCACAACTGCTAGCAAGGAATGCTGACAAATTTATTTGGACTGTCTGACACAATTCTACTTGTGCACATTAAATTCTAAGTGGGAAGCATTCAAGGAATTAATCGTGGAAGCTACTAAAAGTTTCATACCTATTAAGAAATATTGTTGTGGAAGTTGATAGGCTGAATAAATTTAAGGAGGAACTGGATAGGCATTTGGAGGGAATGGTGTGAATTTTTTTTTTTTTTTTTGGCTGATGCTGCATAAGCTCATACACTTGCTTTCTTGCATCACATGCCACTACTACTACTACTACTTACTACATCACTTTGTAAGGCAATAAAATTGCCAAAGAAATTTCTCCAAAAGCTGGAATGATCATCTTTTAAATTTTTCACAACTGATATATTACAGAATACAGTTTAAATATTGTGGTACAGCTGCTGAACTTTTTTTTTTTTTGCTTCAAACTGATTTTTCAATGTCAATTGCTCAGCCAAGAAGTGATGTCATCAGTCTTTAACTATGAATATTTTGTTACATAAGCATCTGCTGGAAAAACCATTCACAACATTTTTGGTTTATTTTTGGCTAGGAGAGAATTTTCTATGTTGACTATATCGTATTAGGCCTGATGTTGCCAAGTGGTCAGGGGCAAGAGTGTAACAGCATACATTCTTTGAGCGGTTCAAGCCTTTGACTCCTAAATATGATTAACAATTGTATTTGTGATTTATTGTAAACTCCTCTCACCTGGTTATGCTGCAGTATAAACAAGAACTGTCTGTAGGTAAGAGTTGTAAAAAACTTCACTGTAAAAAAGTAAAGTGCACTATATTCCACAAAAATATAGTAATTATTGATTTAAATCAGAATAAAAATAAATTCTATCATTAAAAGTGCATTAAATATTGGAGAAAATATCTGATATGGTTACTCTTGAGTTGTTCTGGAAGTGGGAATCTGTGTCATGACATGGTTTTCACTTTGTAAATTTCATTTCTGAAAATGGTTCTTATTTGTAAGTGCCACCAAAGAAAGAAAGAAATATTATTTCAAGTAAAGTCTGTACAATTCAATAATGAAATGTTACTTGTTTATTTTTTTAAATCAAAAGGGACTTGTAGCTCAGTCAATTCTATCTGTTCTCCACATATTTTTAAGCCAGAACATTAGTGTACAATGGGGTTATTGTTGTTAAATTGGAGTTTTGTGGTACAAGGGCAACCGAGGTTAAATTGCAAGGAACAATAATTATGTGGGTTCCATTATTCATTCTGAACAGGAATTATATTAGAAATGTTCATATACATTAATCTGCTTTAAAAAAAAACAAAACAGTCGGTCAGATTTGCTATATCTTCAAGGATATGATCAGTTCTAATGGGTTATGCTGGTTTACAAAAATTATAAAGTTGCAGATTGAACAATTTGATTGGGGGGGCAATCAAGGAGGATGTGTTTTACTGTCAGTAGGGAGTTATAATGAGAACAGTGTGTGTGGGTGGGTGTCCTCGCCTGTCAACAAGTGAAGATGGGAGAGAAGGCGTCCAATATGAGTGCACCTCTCCCCCACAAGGACAACTTCATTTCATCTGTTCAATCACAAGATTGAGTGCCAGAGTTTTGGAGGTAAATTTCTAAAGAATTTGCAGTGGCACCTGTCAGGGTGTATAATCTAACTGCAAAATGTGTTGCACTAATCCCTTCCACCTCAAGAGAGAGATTATGGAGAAGACACATTAACAAAGGACCTGAAACGTTTGATTTTGAAGGATGCTGAGACAGGCATCCTTCAAGATCAAAAATGTATGAAATGCATTTCAAACATTTGTCACAGTCTTGATCATAAAGCCTAAGGTGGATCTATTTTTCTGAAAACCAAATATCATTGTGGTGTGAATTTTTAGATACCTGGTAACTGTGCATCATTTTCTCCAAGGTCTTATGTAAGTAGCTAGTAAGTGAGATTGGTCTTACCTATTCAACATTAGGTAAGGGATGGGCAGACAAAATAATGGAAACACCTGTGATAAGAGTTACAGGTATGTGGTAATGGGCCACCCATTGCTTTTAAAACAGCTTATATTTTATGTGGAACAGATTCAAATAAATCTTGAATTCTAAGTCTAATATCCCCCAAAATCTTTAGGGGGATATTAGACTGTTCTTCATTGACGAATGTTTCAAGCCGCCTGAGGGATGAAGCTAGAGAAAATCTGCTTCTCATCCTCCTCTCCAAATATGCATAGAGTGACTCAATAACTTTAAGATCACTCTAGTAATTGTACAGGCATGGGAGCTGCTCAACCTCAGTTTCATGCTCCTGAAACATTGGATACATCGAACACTGTTTGTGGGGAATAATGTTTGCACTATGGGACGAACCTGGTCACACACAATATTGAGGTAATCAGTGACAATAATTTGCCCATTCAAAGTGAGGACTTAAAAGAATATCAAGATACTGCTGTCCTAATCATTGTTGTTTAGGACAGCAGCCTTCCTCCATGTTTGATGATTGGCACAAGAAATTCAGGATAATGCACTTCCTTTGGCATTTGCCAAATGTAAACTCTCCCTAACGTTGGGAAAAGTGTGAAAATTCGCCTGAAAATATGACATATTTCCAATCACCAAGTGCCCAGTTTTTGTGCTTATTAATACTATCCTCTTTCTAGATTGGCTGCTATTGCCAACCCACAATGAGTGTTTTGAAAATAGCAGCTCTGCCTTAAATTTCAGCTTTATGAAGTTAATGCCAAACTGTTTTGCTAGAAACTGGATTGGTAAGACTCATTAAGTTCAGCAGTTATTTTTGAGGTAATAGTTTATGTTTTTGGGCTACAATCCTTTTCAGTGTCTTCTTTCAGTCAGCTTCGATTTTCTGCCACAATTCATCCTATCAGATTTTATTTTTCCATACTTGGTGAATGCAGACATCACTTTTGATAGTTTCTCTGGATACATAAAAAAAAAAGTTTTAGTCACTGATGTCCCTGATAAATGTACCCAACAATTTGACCTCTTTGTAATTCAGACAGGTTATTCATTTTCTTTATGCGCCATTTTATGTCACCTCTAAGTAAACATCAGCTTTTGTTGTCTTTTTCTTCACAGTACTACTTTCAAAAAACAAACAAACAAACAAAGAAAAAAAAAATCATCACTGCATGTTCATACAGTCATTACAAAAACTAATAATTTCACATCAGGTGTTTCCATTATTTTGTCTGCCACATGTATATACCATCAGAACCAGCTGCACTATTGGCTGATTTATTTGAGGATCTCTGTAATTTGCACATTGGTAGGAGGGGTTTGCTTGTATGAGAGAGCTGACTTTGGGCTGAAATTTAATTTGTGTTTTTCAGCTAAATACTTTATCCTTCAGGAAAGATGGATCATATACAGGTGCAGAAAGATAAAAGATTCTGAAAGATGTTTGCATTCACCTTAGGTGAGGTTTTCTCTTGTCCATTACAAATAATGATTGATTGGGAAGGATGTGATGGAAAGTTTCCAGTAAGGTATCTGATTTTTGTCCAAATTAAGTCCAGTGTCTGTGCCTTTGATGACAGATGAAGAAAATCAGATCCACGAATCTTTCTTAGCTATCCATCCATTATAATGGGTATGTGCTTTGAATTTCTTGTAATTTATATTTTGAAGACTAAATTACAAGGTACTGCACAAGGCATAATAAGTTATGGGTTGAAATTAACTATATAATATCGGTGTAAATACACCATAGTTTACCCATAAATTTAACTACATAAGTAATGTAATGGCATCGTTTGATTTTATCTCATATTGTGGCTACCTTCACGAGATACCAGGTATTGCACTACTTTGAATAAATAATGCTTCTCTAGTAAATGAGACTACTGTTATTTATTCTCAGTGGGTGGGCAGGTACCGTGATAATGCAGACATGCCATCACAGTGGCGAAGTTAATTGCACAATATGAGAGACTTGTAATTTATAAGATAGCATTGGTTAGATTTTTTCGAAACTGATTCCAGCATTTTCTCTCTCTCTCTCTCTCTCTCTCTCTCTCTCTCTCTCTCTCTCTCTCTCTCTCTCTATTCGTCCTTACATGCAGCATTCCATCAGTAATTGGTGCGGGCTTATGTATTTTATAAGAATTCCACACATTTCAGAATGTCAGTTCTGAAATGTGTGGAAAGGTGAACACCTTTCAGAACTGGCATTAGAATACCAAGATATTGCTGCCCTAATCACTGGAACCTATGTTGATATTGGAGGATGTAACTATCTAGTTCAATGCTGGAAGCATTGAACTAGATAGTTCAGAACCTAATTCCAGTCTGCTTGGGAAAATTTTTCATTTAGTTTGACTGTCTACTGATAAAGTTCTCTGAGTGCAGAGTTTACAAATTATAGGGATATGATCACCACTTAAAGGATTGTTTAAACTATCCAACTAGCTTGGATATAATGTAGGGGGCACATCAACAGGTCATCTAGCTGAGACTGAGTCTGTAGGAATTAATGGATGCTGCCCATTAAAGTCACCCAACAGGCAGAAAGGATTGGGAGTTGCAGGACAAGGTCATCTACTTCAGTTAACAAGCATGTTTGATTTGGTGAGATATACAGTCAATGAGCCAAAACATTATGACCATCTACCTAATAACATGTTGAACTGCCTTTCGTTATGAAAACTGCTTGAAAATGGTGTGGCATTGACTCCATGAGACCTCATGGAGTCAATGCCACAGGCTGGTGGAGGTGACTAGCCTGTTTTCGTCTAATTCCACCCGGTTGCATAGTTATAACCTGATCACTATTGAATACGCAGCCACCCATCCATTGGCATGATAACTCTTTTCCAGTCATGTATTGTCCAGGAATGTGCTCCCATGCCCACTGCAGGCAGAGGTGTCGATGATGGCAGTCACCACAGGTGTGCTTGGAAATGTTTCTTGGTGCACCCTGGTTGTAGTCTGCCATTAATTAGGATCATGAACTGTTTGCTATCACAGACAGCACGTGCCAACCGCTGTTCACCTTGTCTGTCAACTAGTGATGGTCTCCTTGTCCCAGCATGTTGGACAGTTGTGGGCCCCTCTTTGGAACATTACCGCCACACCTTCACTACAGTGGCTGTTGAACAGTTGACAATGCCTGAGATGCTGGCTCTTGATTTTCTAGTGCCACAAATCATTCTCTCTTCAAACTCTGCCAGGTACTTCCCTTTACCCATTGCATGGGCTTTGTACTTAAGAGCTGATAGGCACTACCCATGATACTGCTATGTATATGCTTCACTGGTCAGTGATATCACTCCTAGGTGCTATAGGATGCATCTCACATGAGTATATATGGACACCAAAGTAACATAGAGGTGTTATTCCAAGCACAAAATGTACTGCAACTGCTTCTAAAGAGGTTTGCATGAGAATAAGTTTGGAAGCGACTTCTGAGTCAACTCATACAGCTACACCATCATGGGAGTTATGGGTAGCAAGCCTGTCTTGCCTGTACAATTTGTACTTCCTAACAGAGAAAGAGATAAGAGACCTGTGGGAGGATAAATGCCTACTGGATTATAATGATTAAGCAAGTCATGCATATCATCAGTACAGTTATGCACTTCCATTGTAAACTAGTACATTTATTTGTGCTTTGAAAGAAAAGTGTTTCTGACTGCTTTTTATAGCTGATAGGTTTACTTAATTCCAGTTTTAGTTTATTCTTTTTTAGGAATACAGAAAATGGAGAATCCATGCTTCTCTGCATGCATCTTTAAGATGGTTTCATCATTTCCATGTTTTAAATAAAGGCTGCATTGTGTTCAGTGGATTAGATTTTTTCTGTTCTACACTATCTGGAAGGATTGGAGAAGTAGTTGGTGGTACTGTGATTTGGATATCATTTGTTTGATCCTTGATATATTCTTTATAAGTGACTGCTCAGGAATTGCCAGGACAGCCTGAGCCCAATCAGAAATTGATGTTGTTGGTGGAAAGGACTTCTGAGTCAACTCATACAGCTACACAATCATGGGAGTTATGGGTAGCAAGCCTGTCTTGCCTGTACAGTTTGTACTTCCTAACAGAGAAAGAGATAGAGACCCTTTACAAGCAGATTCACCTGTATGTGTGAATAATCCAGCCTATTTTCCAGATTTCACAGCCTTTTGAATAAGCTGGATTATTCACACATGCAGGTGTTTATGCAGAGTGTGTGTGTGTGTCCCCTTGAACCCATAGTTTGGCACATTGAACTGCCCCCCCTCCCCTGCATTTGGGCATGGCCAGATTTTTGATACTTGAAGCATCTAACAGAATTAGGGTTGTAAGGTTGTATATGGCATAGAAAATATCAGAATAGTTTGTGTGTAGGTATGAGATCATCACCTTTCTTGATTTTAATTCTTTTTGTCTGCACGACTGTTCTTGGACTAATTCTTCTTCAGAAATGTTTAGCAAACCCATTCAGATAGGATGCCTTTAGAGGTAATGAGTGGCCTGTGGAGAAATTGTGACAGGACCACTTGTGAAGTTTGAAATTCTGAGTATGGCTTCAGTGTCTGTAATTTGTGGTGTCTGTAAGTATGTCTTCACAATGGAGTCTTTTCACCATTTTAGGTGATTCAGCTGCATTATTGAGGCATTTCTGAGTAAAAAGTAGAGAATGGGCACTTTCAGACTGACCTTGATTTAAGGTGAATTATTAGGAACAGTGGCAATCCCTCTTGGAATACTTTTGTTCTTTGTCTCTTAGGAAGAGATGTGTCAAAGTCAGTTTGATGAGTATCTAGTGAAATCGAGCTTAGGGCAGAGGTTCATGGCACCCTTAGTGTCTCAGTAATTTTTTTCCCGGTACCCCGAGGCCAAAGGAAATACCTAACAGTTCGGTTTAATACATAGTTAAGTCCAAACAGTGAACTGCCTTAAGTTAGTAGCTCACGGGTTGTCTAACAGATGTCGAGTATCGCTATTTCCCTCGAAAATTTAAAATATCCTGCGCCGCCGCTGTGAGTTAGCTGCGGCACCCTGGGGTGCCGCACCAGATAGTTTGGGAACTGGTGGATTAGGGGTTCAACTGATGGATAACTTTTTTCGTGATCTATATCAACCCCTTTTGGCCCTGGATGATTATCTTTTCTACCCAGGTTACTGGCTCTGCCATGAGGAGGCAGAAGCAGTGCCACCTGGTGGCTAAGCATATAGGTAAGTACAATTAGTTGAAACAATTTAAATAAAAGAAAAAAGTAAAATTACTTAAAAGAAAGGTGTGGAAGAGAAAGAAAGAAAGATAAAACCTTTGAAGCTCAGTCTGTTCTCCATTTATTTGCAAGCCAAAATGACCAAGGGGAAAACATTCGGTCTGTGTTGTTCCTTCTGACCTGAATGTTCTGATTCTAACTGAATTCAGGGAACAAAATTTGGGAAGTATGATAATGATAAAATTTTTTGCTAATTGCTAATAAAATAAAATGAAAGCCACTGCTATTGCAGTATTGTCTTTCTCATAATCAAATAATCTTTGATTATTTTAACCGTACTAGACAACTGAAGAAGTGTGTGGTTCTTATCTTGTAATATTAAATTTGTTTCATGAATTTGGGACAATGTATCTATCAGAAAAGGAAGGTCATATCCAGTTGTCATCATTCAGCAGTGGTGTTAATTTGTTTTTCATTTGCATAAATGTGCAACTTTTACTTTTCTAACTGTAAAATCATTTTATATTTACTCAACCAAGCAACTCAGAGTAATAAGCAAGATTCGACTTTTGACTCAGGAACTCTGAAAAATTGCAGCTCAAAACATTAGAGAAAAACTCCCAAAATCAGTTTTCTATATGCACAGATTCCTGAAGTTTTCATCCCTTACCTGTTCTTTCTCATTTTTAGATATTAACAAATGCACTTGAAGGCCAGTGGTTGCCCATGCCAGTCTTAAACCTTTTTGCTCAGTGGTCATGCATCATCGTGATTTTTACTTCAGAGTGACAACTATAGACACAGTGATAGCTGTGAAAAATTTACAGGCACATTATAATACTAACTTCACTGATAATATATCAACAATGAAGGCAATATACAATTATGTTGTGCTGTATTTTTTTTATTTATTCTTTCGTGTGGCAGAAGGACACTGTATTGTTACAGAAATGCGGGGTTGTCTGATCATGACCATGTAAGCATAAGCTTTGAAGATGTCAGGAAAGAAAGCATAATGTAAGGCAACTATATTCCAAATGATTAAATGCAAGTTAATTTTTCAAATTTGTTAAACTCATTGTCAAACAGTGAAGGTTGACTGAGAATTCTTTGGAAATAAATAATCAACTGAAAATTTTTGCAATATATGTGTGTGTTACCTCCAGAATTTGTTCAAAGTGTTTTCAGACTGACAAGCTGCATTTAGTGCAACACAATGATAAGTGCATTATATATAATGATATTTTGGCTGAAAATCAAGATATTCATGTAGCCTACTCACACAAGAAGTACATATTAAATCTATACAAAAGAAGACAGAATGATAAAATGTTTCTTAAAATTTGGAAACATTAATATCAATACTTTTCTGTGATGGTATAGCAGTTTCACCACTTGTCATCCATCTCGGGAGGTCTAGAAGTCCGATCATGGACTTCAGGAATTTCTGAAGACTTCAATTGGGGCTAAGTTAGCCAATTTCCAGAGAAGGAAACAGAGTGTTTCCCTTGGAAACTATTCTGGGGTTTTTTGGCACTCAACATGTATACTGGGGCTTGTGAACATACACAATGTAAGAGATAAAATATAAATAGGACTAAGCTTAGTCCCACTACCCTTAATCTCCTTACCACTTAAATTAGAATAAACTTACCCTCCAGCCACTGATCACATACTCAATCTGCTTATCTCTGAGATCAAGGTTGTTAATACATATATAAATAGGCTTCCTCTCCAATTCCTAATAGTCGATGCCTTGTAAAGTTAGATACAACCATTAAATCTTTCCCAATTAGGCCAGTATTTTAGAATAGGTTAGTGAACGGAACGAAGGGTTGCTCTTACGAAGAAAGGCTTAAGTTTTGCAAATTACAGTGTCTGGAGACTAGGCACTGGCGAGGTGATCTGATAGAGGTGTACTAAGCCTTGAATGGTTTGAGCATGCTCAATGCTGATGGGATACTGCCTCTTGCTCAGAATAATCACCTCCTGAGAGGGCAGAAATTCAAATTGAGGAAAGACAGATGTAGGATAGATGTGCGGAAATTTGCCTTTAGCCAGCGAGTAGTTGGTTGGTGGAACAGACTTCCATCCCTTGTTCTGGAAGTTGATAGCATAAATAAATTTAAGGCTCAGCTGGACAGGTATTTTGAACGAACGGAGGGGTGAAGTGGAAGGGTTTTTTTTTTTTTTTTTTTTTGGCTGATGCTGCATAAGCTTGCTTTCTTGCATCATATGCCTCTACTAATGCTAATAGTATTTATTAGTATTAATTACTTAATTCACCTAGGTTAATGTAAAAAAATAAATAAAACAGAAATTTTCAAATGGTAAAATTAAATAAATTACATGATCAATAATTATCGATAATACTGATTAAATGGCACCATGCAAAAATGTATGGTTCAATTTATCATTAGTAACTTTATTTGCAGTTTTCTGTAAAAAAGGAAGCCAACTCTGAAAGAAAGGTGAATACCTACAATGTGTTCCTCCCCGAATACCATTTGGGTTACTTTCATTATGTGTGCAAGCAAGAAGTGCATATTAAATTGAACCCATAAGATGGTTTCCAAAGCCATATCCTTCTCTTCTGATTGCACTCCTCTGCATTTCCCATATTTAATTTATCTCAGTGTAATTTTGTTTTCCGTAATACGTTTAGACTGATGGCAGGATTCAATATGGAATCCAGAAACAACAGCAGTTATTAAGTAGTTTTATTGTCTGGAAGTAACTTACTTTATGCTTTTTGCACAATAAAATTCACTTAAATCACATGGTTTAATTAATTTCATTCACATTTAATCAATTCATTCAAATCAGTGTTTTCACTTTTGAGAAGAAAAAAAAACAAAAAATGTTGCTTTCTTTTTCAGACTTTATATGACAACATGTTTCTTATACTTTGAATGTATAGTGATATCATGTTTAGTCAGTGAAAACTAGCATATGAACCATACCCCCCCCCTTTTACTTTAAAACAAAGGGAAAAGATACATGTCCCATGCAATTCTTGAAAATAACTCTTCTTGCTCTTTGGTCAGTTGCCATTGTTGTTTGAATTTAAAAGTAAAAAGCAATTCACTTCACTGTTTGCATGAATAAAGGAAATATTTATTTGGATGGCAGGAAAGGGTGTTCAGTACACGCTTAATATTGATAAATATTAAGGAAAAATGATACAAGGAAGCCAAACTTATTTAGATCAGCCTTAAAACAAATATCAGTCACCTGATTTTCATCCACGGTTCCACAAAATTAGATTGACAAGTTTTTGGAATGGGTAATAATAACCTTGAGCTAAAAAAAAAAAAAAAAAAAACTATACAAGCACAACTATACTTTAATTTAGGTACAAAACTGAACTCTTCATCTGTAAGAATACTTCTAATGCCAATAACTAACCTTTGCACTCTTCACTGTACCTTTACAAGCAGATTCACATCATGCCTAAAATGAGGTCTCCAAACCTATATATTAAACCTGTAAAGAATTGGTTAGGCCTATTCAATGCTCTATATAATGGAACAATAAATATGTTGTTGATGCAGCCGAATTTGAACATGCAGGCAGCCCGTAAAGCAAGATACTGAGGATTTCAAGGGCTGCAGTGGGTCATCTTTGAACAAGGAAATATGTGAGCTGAGTTAGGGTAACTAAGAGTAAGAACAGGTGCATGTATACTTGAAAGTATACTAATCCTAGGAGCATAGTAAATAAATTTGATGAATTTAAGTGATCAAATGCAGATCTGGGGGATATCAGGGACTTTGGGCAAAAACCTCGTGAGCTGTCCTGGTACCATGTCAGCAGTGCTCAGAGAAATTCATATCTGACTGCACAATTACCCCAGAACCTTTTCAATCTCCACTAACCTGAGTGTGGTATCACACATTTGGTATTCTTCTGAGATTACTGCTACAACAATATGAAGTGTATTGCATTTGTCTATATTAAACTTCAATTGCCACTTCTCAGCCCACCTGCTCATTTTGTCTAGAGCTTGTTGCAGTAGAATACCTTGATTACTGTGATTAACCACCCTGCTAACCTTTGTATCACCTGTAAATATCACTGAAAAAAAAAAAAAATATATATATATATATATATAAAAAACAACAACAATAATGGGCCTAGTATTGAACCCTGGGGGTCTCCACCAATAACCGCCACTCTATCTTCTCTCACTCAGCAGTCCGTTTACTTTGGGGCAGTGTGGCAATAATTTGCATTTAATGACACACTGTTTAATTTGTAAAGCACTCTTATAAGTAAGAAATGCTTTTCTGAAATCTAAGTATATGATGTCAAAATTATTTTCTGCACCCAGTTCGTTTATTATTATGTCATAGTTTATTAAATACTATGACATAGTAACAAATGAACTTGAATATATTAAATACCATTAAATAGTAAAATAAAATTCAGAAAAGATTGTGCATTAACAAATCCATGCTGTGACTGCAATATAACTGCATTTCCATCTAGATGGTCCTGCATTACCTCTTTAACCAGTGACTCCATTATATTCCCTGGAACAAAAGCCAAAACAAAAGGTCCATAATTAATTATGTCACCCTTTGATTCTTCCTACTTCTTGTGAACTGGGAACACCTTTGCACATCTTCAATCTTCAGGGACCTCTCCTCTGTAACCAAGGTTATCATGGCTTAATGTTTACTTACCTCCTTTGATGTCCTCTCATATAACTGGATAGACACTATCCACCCGAGTTGCCTTTTTTATATTTAGCTTTAACAATTTATTTCATTTGCACTTTCTTCTCGGTTATCATGAAATCATTTAGCTCCCTATTAGAATTTTATAAACTTAACATTAGCATTAGTAGAGGCACATGATGCAAGAAAAAAGCTTATACAGCATTAGCCAAAAAAAAAAAAAAAACTCCCTTCTTGGCATATTCATCTCTAAAAAATTCGTAATGTGTGCGTGAATGTATATGCAAAATACCTATTCAGATTGTCAGCAACCTGAGCAGAATTATTAACAGTTAAACCATTTATATCTAGTGCACCAATGTGATTCTTCCTCTTCCTTCTAGTGTTTAAATAAGTAAAGAGTCTCTGCATCCTTTTTCAAAAGATTTTTCATAATTTGCCTCAGCTTGCCAAACCCCTTTTGTGATTGCAGACTAAGTTATATCTACTGTAGGCACCACTATCACCTGATGATATATATGCATCCCATGCATTTTTATTCACCACCATCGATTCAGTCAAACCCTTGAAAACAGTATCTCTTAGTCGTATTGTTGTTGTTGGTTGTTTATTTAGAGCATTAGCAACTAAGGCCATATTGCTCTGGGATATGCGGTGGTCATTCACTGACCTTTCCGCATCCTCCGTATTTGGTGGTGACGGGCTTGAATCCCGGTCTAATCTCTTAGTCATATAAAAAGCCTAGTACCTTCTATTATAAAACCATTCCAAATGCTTCCCATTTAGAATTTGCTGTTGGTATCTTCATCAGTTGGTCTCATTACATAAAATTTAAATCCTGTCTTTGAAACTTTCTTCCTTCTTTTTATGATTTTGTGAACTGTCAATATAACTACACTTCAAAATAACAACCATTTCTCTCAATTACCCTCAGGGTTGCTATAAAGAACTTAGCTGTGTATGGGAAGTTTTGAATCTGGTATAACAAGGTTAACAGTAAAAATATATAAGAATTAATAAGTGGCCATACATTACATAGTCAACCTTTCTTGAACAAATATTTCACCAAATAAATATCATCTTTCACAGAAACTCTCAACACAATTATCATCAACAGATTCTAAGTGTAATGCATATGGTGAGAGTAGCTCACTTACTTGTAAGACATGATAATGCGGTTTACACAAAACAATTTGTTCCAGCAATCAAGCTAAATGATTTAATAAGAGTGAGTGAGTGAGTGAGTGAGAGAGAGAGAGAGAGAGAGAGAGAGAGAGAGAGAGAGAGAGAGAGAGAGATGATCTTTCACAAACTTTTGCATAGATACAGGGATAAAGACTAGACCTAGCTTTAAAAAAACCCTACTTTTTTCCAGGGGAAAAAAGTAGGGTTTTTTTTAAAGATTCCATTAGATGGTCCTGCATTACCTCTTTAACCAGTGACTCCATTATATTCCCTGGAACAAAAGCCAAAACAAAAGGTCCATAATCTTTGATTTTTGTGGTGCACATATCATCTTTCATGAGTACAATGAACAATTGTACAGAGAAATAGAGTGGGCTAGTAAATCAGAATGTCTTATAATGGGGGATTTTAACTTCCCAGATATTGATTGGAACTTGTGATTGGTCACTCACACAATAGTCAGATTTTTGTGGATTTATTGGATGATTGTTTTCTGCAGCAGCATGTTCGAGAGGCAACCAGAGAAAGTATTGGTATTGGTATTTTTGGGCACAAGGGCAACTAGGGCCAAAATGTGCCTGTTCTTATGACATGTTTTTATATAAAATTTGGTTCCAGTTTGTAATCATAGAAAATCATATATTTTTATCGGCTTCAGAAAGGTAAATAGTTCTTTTAAATTCGCATTGTTTCCAATAATATGGGCAAGTGATAGAGGCTCTTTCAGTTGTGACAGTGAAGGGAAACTATTTTTTCGGAAATAGGAATACTGCTTACAATCTAAGAGTATATGCTTGACGGTAAGTGGTAAAGCACAATGAGTGCACTGTGGTGGGACCAGTGAAAGTAATACTCTTGATCTGGTTATCAGCAGTGAACATTCGTGTATTAAGAATTTGCAGATAAAGGAACCACTAGGTGGCAATGATCACAGTGTACTGATGTGGAATTTACTTAAAGATTTAATTACCATCAGGGGTAAAGGAAAGAGTTTTTGCTTCCGTAAAGGTGAGTACAGTGGTCTCCAACAATTTTTAAATTCTGTACAGTGGGATCAACTGACGATGTTACCAACAGTAAATTCTAAGTGGGAAGCATTCAAGGAATTAATCGTGGATGCTACTAAAAGTTTCATACCTATTAAGAAATATTGTTCAAGGTTTAGGCCTAAATGGTTATCTAATGAACTAATCAGACTCGTAACAGAGAAGAAAAATGCATGGGATGCATATAAATTATCAAGTGACTCAGAAGCCTATGGCAGATATAAGCTAGTCTGTAATCAGGTCACAAAGGAGGTTATGCAGGCGAAGGCAGATTACGAGAAATCCTTGGCAAAAGATGCTAAGAAAAACAGCAAGGATTTCTTTACTTATATAAACTCTAAAAGGAAGGGGATGAATCTGATTGGTCCACTTGACATTGATGGTTCGAGTGTTGATGATCCTGCTCAGATAGCAAACAAACTGAATGAGTACTTTGCATCTACATTCACACATGAGGAATTATTAAGGTTTGAAAATGGAAGAAAATGAAATTATTTGAAAATGGAAGAAGGTTAAAATGAATTATTTGAAAATGGAAGAAGGTTATCAAATTGTAGCAGGATACTTAATGATTTTGTAATAACTGAAAGCAAAGTGGAGGAGAAATTGTTGAAGTTAAACATAAGAAAAGCACCTGGGATGGATGGGATCTATCCAGTTATATTAAAGGAGGCGGCAAAGCAACTAAGCAAACCCTTAGCCATAATTATGAGAGCATCCTTGGACTCAAGGGAGGTTCCCACGGACTGGAGATGTGCAAATATATCCCCAATTCACAAAGGGGAATCGGTGACACGAGTAATTACAGACCAGTTAGTTTAACTTCTGTTCTGGGTAAAATAATGGAGTTACTGGTTAAAGATGCATTGCAGGATCATATAGACAAGACTGCAGCAATAATTCAGACAGAGCATGGGTTTGTTAAGGGAAAGTCTTGTCTGACAAATTTGATAGGATATTATGATGTGGTTACAAAGGAACTGGATGCAAAAAATAATTTTGATATCATATATTTGGATTTCAGGAAAGCTTTTGACACTGTTGCGCACAGAAGACTATTGTACAAATTGGAGCAGAATGGTATTAAGGTTAAGTTGCTACAATGGATAAAAGGATGGTTAAGTGGGAGAAGACGGAGGGTGGCAATCAATGGGTGCTGCTCTTTGTGGACTAATGTTATTAGTGGAGTCCCACAGGGTTTGGTGTTAGGTCCATGTTGTTTTGTATATTTATCAATGATATTGATGAAGGTATATCAGGCTTAATGTCGAAGTTTGCAGATGATACAAAGTTGGCAGGGTTGTTAATGACAGTAATGGCAGTGTGCTATTGCAACAGGATCTAGATAATTTGGGCAGATGGGCTAAGAAGTGGCAACTGAAGCTTAACCTTGACAAATGCAAAGTACTGCATATGGGTAGAAGTAACCCCAGAGAAACGTACCAACTGTGTGGTACTACACTTAAGGTGGTAGAAAATGAAAAAGACCTGGGAGTAATTGTGCAGTCAGATATGAAGTTTTCTGAGCAATGCAGACAGGCTGCCAGGGCAGGTCATGGGGTTTTGTCAATTATATATAAGAATTTTGCTAGCAGGGAGAAGGTGGTGATTGTCCCTCTGTATAAGGCAATGGTCAGGCCACGCCTTGAGTACAGGTCTGGGGGCCTCATTTTAGGAAGGATGTAGATTTACTTGAGCGTGTACAGAGAAGGGCAACAAGATTGGTGAGGGGAATGAAGGGATCCTCTTACCAAGAGAGGCTTAAGTTCTGCAAATTGCAGTGGCTGGAGACAAGGCACCTGCGCAGTGATCTGACTGAGGTGTATAAGGCCTTGAATGGGTTGAGCACGCTGAATTCTGATGGGATCCTTCCACTTGTTCAGATTACGAATCTAAGGGGGCATAAATTCAAATTAAGAAAAGACAGACGTAGAATAGATGTGCAGAAATTTGCCTTTAGCTAACAGGTGGTTAATTGCAGGAACAAACTTCCATCTGTTGTTGTTGTTGTGGAAGTTGATAGGTTGAATAAATTTAAGGAGGAACTGGACAGGCATTTGGAGGGAATGGTGTGATTTTTTTTATTTTTTATTTGGGCTGATGCTGCATAAGCTCACACACTTGCTTTCTTGCATCACATGCCACTACTGCCACTACTACATGTGATGAGACGGAATTTATTCCATACTTCTCTAATCAGAAAGATTCTTCACTCGACTACAGCAGCAATATTTCGAAGTTAAGTCTGGTGGGCTTAAAAAAAAAAAGTCAAAGAGAAATTTATAATTTAATTTTTTTTTTTAGATAAAAGGCAAGGTGTAGTTGAAAATGGCACACTTTATAATTTTATTCTGACATTCAACTGGATAATAAGAGCAAATATACTTAGTTACAGCAGTCTTGTTATTGTTGGTATGGCTGTTTAACGGCACATGGGCTGATAGGTCAAGGTGTGCTCAGAATTTATGATATAACTAAATCTATTTTAAATATTTAAAGGTCAGTCAGATTTGCATTGTTTCCTAAAAATTATTTTTACATCAATGGCTCCTCATTAGAGAATGCAGATTTGCTATGAGGGCAATACAGTACTATTAGCATTAGCACAGGCAAATAATGCAAGAAAGCAAGCATTATTCAAAGAAAAAAAAAAAAAACCACAACACTTACCATTTCACCTATTCATTCAACTCCAATAGTTTGCCTAGTTCTTCCTTCAATTTTTTTAACTATCAATTTAAAAAATAACAAATAGAAGTTTGTTCCAGCAATCAACCACCCACTGGCTAATGGCAACCTTCCGTACATCTATTCCGCAACAGTCCTTTCTCAATTTGAATTTGTGCCCACTTATGTGTGTAGTCTGAGCAGGAGGAAGAATCCCATCAGCATTCAGCTTACTCAATCCATTAAAAGCTTTAAACATATCAATCAGATCACCTTGCAGGTGCCTAGACTCCAAACGCTGTAATTTGCAGAACTGAAGCCTTTCTTGGTAAGAGCACCCCTTTGTTCTCCTCACCAATCTTGTTGCCCTTCTCTATACTCATTCCAGCAACTCCATCCTTCCTAAAATGCACGCAGAACTCAAGATGTGGACTGACAATGGGATAATCACATCCTTATTCCTTATCCAAGCCAACAAAATTCCTGTATATCATTGACAGAACATCATTACCTACCTTGGTAGCCTTTCTGCACTGTTCAGAAAACTTCATATCTGACTGCACAATTACCCCCCAGGTCTTTTTCATTCTCCACTACCCTGATATCGTACCACACATTTGGTACGTTCATCATCATCATCAGCCATTTTCAATCCACTGCAGGATGAAGGCCTCTCCAGCAACTTTCCAGTTCCTTCTGTTTTGAGCACTGGCCATCCATTTATTACCCAAAACTCATGAATTTCATCTATCCATCTCTGCCTTTGCCTTCCAGGATTTCTTCTAGCTCCTCTTGGGTACCATTCTGTTATTTTTTTAGTCCATCTGTCATCATGTCTTCGAGCTATGTGTCCTGCCCAAGACCATTTTAGTTCTTTAGTTTTGATAAGAATGTCCTTTACTTGAGTTTGCTGCCTAATCCATGTGTTTCTCTTCTTATCTAACAGTCTGATTCCCAATATAATTCGTTCCATTCTTCGCTGTGTAGTTCTCAGCTTCTCTTCCATTCTTTTGGTGAGTGCCCAAGTTTCATTTCCATAAGTCATGGTGGGGAGTATACATTGGTTCATTATTTTACGTTTCAGACAAACTGGGATATTGCTCTTCAGTATGTGACTATATTTCCTGAATGCTATCCATTCAAAATTTATTCTTCTCTTGACTTCCAGCCATTTATCATTATTACAGCTAATAACTTGTCCCAGATAAGTATATGACTCCACCTTTTCAATTACTGCTCCTTCAATCATTATTTCCCTTTCTGTGGTATACTTGTTCATCATTACTTTTGTTTTAGCTATATTCATCATTAGTCCTAAATCCTTACTAACTCTGCAGAACTGATTAAGATTTTCCTCTAATTCTTTGGGATCGTGGCTTATGACCACAATGTCATTTGCAAATCGTAAATTGTTTAGGTACTCTCCGTTCACATTGACTCCTTTCTGCGACCAGTTTAATCTTCTGAAAGCTTCCTCAAGGGCAGTTTTCTTCAAAATCATAATATGTGGGGGTATCTATGCCTTGTCTTTCTAGTGCCCGAAACATTGCCTTATGCTGTTTGGAGTCAAATGCCTTTTCATAATCCACAAATGTCAGGCATAATGGTGTTTTATATTCATTTGCTTTCTCCATTAGCTGTGATATTACGTGAAGGTGATCCATAGTTGAGAATCCTGTCCTAAAGCCAGCTTGTTCTTTCGGTTGATTCTCATCAAGTATTCTTTCTAATCTGTAAGTAATGACCCTTGTGAACAACTTGTAGATGTGGGATAACAAGCTAATTGGTCTATAATTTCCAATTTCTGATTTATCTCCTTTCTTATGCAGCAAAACTATGATTGCACTATTCCACTGCTTAGGCGTCACACCTTTTCGAATGCACTTTGTGAAGAGCCTTGCCAGTTTTTGTGTTATGTCTCTTCCTCCAAATTTTAACAACTCTACAGTAACTTCATCTTCCTCCAGGGCTTTCTGATTCTTCATTTTCTTCAATGCATGTTCTACATCATCAGGAAGAATATCGGGTATGTCGTATGTGTTGCTACTTTGCAATCCATCTTCCCCACTGCTGGCATCATTCCGTCACTCCTTGTATAATTCTCTATAGTAGTCTTCTGCTATTTGAATTATGCCCTCTCTGCTGTTTATAAGTACACCATTGCTTCTTCAGTTTCAGTATCATTCAGTATCTGTATTACTGCTCATGGCTGCTGATTTAAATCCTTTGTTTTCTCTTACTGCTTGTTCTACTTTTCTTGTGTTAAATCTTCTTATGTCCTCTCTGAGTCTCTTTCTAGTGGCTTTGC
The DNA here is from genome assembly GCF_048544385.1 of Mastigoproctus giganteus. Lineage (NCBI taxonomy): Eukaryota > Metazoa > Arthropoda > Arachnida > Uropygi > Thelyphonidae > Mastigoproctus > Mastigoproctus giganteus. Next base: position 97,856,189 of record NC_143586.1, on the reverse strand, counting down.
ATAACTCAGTATACTCAATTTTCTCCCTGTCAGTGTTTTTCTTGCTTTTCATTTCTCATCTTCGGTTCATCATGACAAGTGTTTCGTGACTAATTTTTTCTTCTTTGGATTTCTTTTTCCCTATAGGTTTCTTGGGTTTTATCACTTTCAGAAAGTTGTAATACTCCTTGTTGATATCTTGGTCCTGAGCAGTCTGCAGAAGCACAAACTTGTTCTTAAGTTCCAGTGCATACTGCTTTTTCTCCTCTTCTGTTATCTCAAAGACCTTTGTATTATTTACTCGAGTCAGTTTTTTCCTTTCCTACATCTATATCAAGTGTACATCTTACCATTCTGTGATCACTTCCAACATTTACCTTATTCAGGACGGTAACATCATTCACAATATTTGGTACATTACTCTGGGGTTACTTCTGTCCATATGCAGTACTTTGCATTTATCAATGTTGAACTTCAGTTGCCATTTCTCAGCCCATCTGTCTAACTTTTCATCTGCAAACTTGGACATTAAGCCTGATATGCCTTCATCACTATCATTGATAAATATAGAAAACAACAATTGGCTCAACAATGAAGGACTTCACTAATAATATTAGTCCATGAAGAACAATGCTGATTGATTACCACTCACTGTCTGCTTCCACTCAACCATTCCTTTTCCACAGCAGCAACTTTCCCTTAACATTATACTGCTCCAATTTGTACAGCAGCCTTTTATGTACAAAGTGTCAAAGGCTTACATGAAATCGAAACATATGATATCAAAATTATATTTTTCATCCAGTTATTTTGTGACCACATTGCAGTATTTAATCAAATTAGTCAAACAAGATTTCTCCTTAACAGACCCATGTTGTGTCTGAAGTATAATTGCTGCCTTGTCTAGATGATCCTGCATTACTTTTTTTTTTTTTTTTTTTTACCAGTGACTCCGGTATTTTCAATGAAACAGGAATTAAACTAAGAAGTCTGTATGTATCCCGATTTATGAATTGGGGATATATTCTTACATCTCCAGTCTACGAACCACCTCTGAATTCAGGAATGCTCTCATAATTATGGCCAATGGTTTGCTTACTTCTGTGCTTCTTCCCTTAATATAATTGGATAGATACCATCCTTATGTTTAACGTCAACAATTATTTTTCAATTGCCTCTAAGTTATTATATCATTTAGTTACCCGATAGAGTCTGATAAACTTCCAGCATATCCTTTCCTAAAGAATTCTTCATGTGTGAATGTGGATGTAAAATACTCATTCAGTTTATAAGCAACGTGAACAGAATCATCAACAGTAGAACCTTCAATATCGAGTGGACTAATTTGATTCATTCCCTTTCTTCTAGTGTTTAGAAAAGTCGATAATGCTTGCTGTTTTTCTTTGCATCCTTTGCCAAAGATTTCTCACAATCTGCTTACGCATGAGTAATTTTATTTGTCAGTTGAATATCAGATGAACTAATGAGACTCATGGCAGAGAAGAAAAATCCATGGAATGCATATAAATTATCAAGAGACACAGAAGCCTATGATAGATATAAGATAGTCCGTTACCAAATCACAAAGGAAGTTAGGCATGAAGGCAGATTACGAGAAAAACTTTGCCAAAGAATGCTAAGAAAAACAGCAGGACTTCTTTAGAAGGAAACTCTAGAAGAAAAGGGAGGAATCAGATTGGTCTACTCGATATCCTACTCAGATAGTTGATAATATGAATGAGTATTTTGCATCTACATTCACACATGAGGAGTTATAAAGGGAGGGAAATGCCAGAACTTTATCAAAGTGTAACAGGGTGTTTAACGATTTGGTAACTGCGGAGAGCAAAGTGGAGGAGAAATTGTTGAAGTTAAACATAAGAAAGGCACCTGGAGTGGATGGGTTCTATCCAGTTATATTAAAGGAGATGACAAAGGAACTAAGCAAACCCTTAGCCATAATTATGAGAGCATCCTTGCACACAGGAGAAGTCCCCATGGATTGGAGATGTACAAATATATCCCCAATTCACAAAGGGGGAACTAAGGGTGACATGAGTAATTACAGACCAGTTAGTTTAACTTCTGTTCTGGGGAAAATAATGGAGTCATATAATGGAAACTAATGGAGTTAAAGATGCATTGCAGTATCATCTAGACAAGACTGCTGCAATAATTGAGACACAGCATGGGTTTGTTAGGGAAAAGCCTTTCTGACCAATTTGATATCATATACAGTAAACATTTCTCTAAGCGACATTTCTCAGGAACGTAACCCCCGCGAATAGCTGGGGTTACGTTCTTGAGAAATGTTGCGAATACTGAGTTATGGCTCTCATAGTAATAAAGGGGTTCCGTTCCAAAGTATGAAATATATAAGAAAAACTAGTCTAAAATTTTGTCTATGTATGTATTATATGTACATAGTACAGTAGACAGTACATAGTGAAATGCAAGCATATGGTATCGAAATGAAAATAAGAAACAATTTAATATTAAATGTAATATTTATTAGAAATCTTTCAAACCAACGCCTTTGCTAGCAAAAAAACTTATCCCGCCAGTGCTATCACCAGTTTTGCTAAAGTGTTGATAAAGCAGTTTTGCCTTTTCACGAATGATGAGTGAACTTAACGGAATTTTATTTTGAGTTCGGTCTACTATCCACAGATTTTAAGCCTTTTCCATTTTTTCTAATTTAACATCATGAGTTACAGAGCAAATTTTTGAAGCAATTAGCGCGTTTTCACGGACACTACGGTGGATTTTTTCTTCCGATTTTTTGATTGATCGTACCGTTGACTCATTGATTTTATAATGTTTTGCCACTGAAGAGACACTTTCACCATTAGAAATTTTGTCTAATAACTCAATTTTATTCGCTAATCACCTTCTTTGATATTTTCACATTTCCCTTGTTATTCGTAGCATATTTTTGTACGGGTAAAAAGAACTTGTCCACAATAAAGGCACTTTCTTCCGTTAACACACTTGAAAAAGTCTGTTTTACACTGCAAAACGGTAAATAGTAGATTTATCACTTATGTAAGCATATCAAATTTATAAATTGATACATTTATTCAATTTATAAGCATATAAATTAAAAGCAAACGACCAAACCGTCCATGACAAGCGCATGATCTTTCTCAGAATAATCACCTCAGAGGGCATAAATTCAAATTGAGGAAGGACGGATGTCGGATAGATGTGCGGAAATTTGCCTTTGGCCAGCGGGTGGTTGGTTGGTGGAACCGACTTCCATCACTTGTTGTTGAAGTTGATAGCCTAAACAAATTTAAAGCTCAACTGGACAGGTATTTCGAACGAACGGAGGGGTGAAATGGGAGAGGGTTTTTTTTTTTTTTTTTGGGCTGATGCTGAATAAGCTTGCTTTCTTGCATCGTATGCCTCTACTAATGCTAATGCTAATAACACATACTGAACAAGGATTAGCTGGTCTTGGCATATTATAGCCTTAGTTGCTAATGCGCTAATAAAGTCCAAATCAAATCAAACAAGGATTAGCGAGAAACATCCACGCTCGCGATTTTGTCACCCCTCTCCCCACCCACTAAACGCTGTTTTGACCGGGAAAGATAATTTTAGCCACGCCCATGTTTTTTTATGGCGGAAAATATTCACTGCGCTTTAAAATTCACATTTTTTAAGTTTCATTTTATATTAAATCGGGGATCGTGAATACGCGAAACCGCGAATAGCGGGGGTTTACTGTACTTGGATTTCAGGAAAGTTTTTGACACTGTTGCGCATTGAAGAATACAGTACAAATTGGAGCAGTATAGTATTAAGGGTAAGTTGCTACATTGGATAAAAGTGTGGTTGAGTGGAAGAAAACAGACAGTGATAATCAATGGATGCTGCTCTTCTGGATAAATGTTATTAGTGATCCCCCCCCCCCAAGGTTCTGTGTTGGCTCCTCTGTTGTTTTGTATATTTATCAATGATGATATTGATGAAGGTACATCAGACAATGTCGAAGTTTGCAGACGATACAAAGATAGGCAGGGTTGTTAAAGATAGTAATGGCAGTGTGCTACTGCAACAGGATCTAGAAAATTTGGGCAGATGGGCTGAGAAGCGGCAGCTGAAGTTTACAATTGACAAATGCAAACTACTGCATATGGGGAGAAGTAACCCCAGAGAAATGTACCAACTCTGTGGTACTACACTTAGGGTGGTAGAAAATGAAAAAGATTGGGAGCAATTTTGCAGAATGATATGAAGTTTTCGACACAGATAGGCTGCTAGAGCAGATCATGGGGTATTGTCAATGATATACAGGAATTTTGCTAGTAGGGAAAACGGACATGATTATCTTTTGTATAAGGCAATGGTCAGGCCCTGCCTTGTGTAGTGCATACAGGTCTAAAGATCTCATTTTTGGAAGGATCTAAAATTGTTGAGTGTGTACAGATAATGGCAACAACATTAGTGAGGGGAACAAAGGGGTGGTCTTATCAAGAAAGGCTTAAGCTCTGCAAATAGAATCTGTAGACTAGCCACCTGCGAGGTGATCTGATTGAGGTGTATAAGGCCTTGAATAGGTTGAGTAGGCTCGATTCTGATGGGATTCTTCCTCTTTCTCAGATTACGAACCTGAGGGGGCATAAATTCAAATTGAGGAAAGAACAGATGTGGGGAAATTTGAGTTATAGTACCCTTTAGCCAGCGGGCAGTTGATTGCTGGAACAAACTTCCATCTGTCATTGTGGAAGTTAATAGCTAAAATAAATTCAAGGAGGAACTGGAAAAGTGTTTAGACGGAATTGATGTGTGAAATAGTTTTTCTTTTTGGCTGGTGCTGCACAAGCTTGCTTTCTTGCATCACTGGACTTTACTCCTACATTAGGTTTCTGTGTCACCCAATACCTTATATGCATCTCATGCACGTTTCTTCTCTGCCACGAGTTTCATCAGTTTATCTGACATCCATTTTGGTCTAAATACTCTTCAAGGCGAGTACTTCTTAGTTGGTATAAAAAGCCTAGTAGCTTCTGTGATTAATTCCTTGAATTTTTCCTATTTAGAATTTGATGATGATAATATTATCATTTCGTCCCACTGTATAGAATTTAAAAACAGTGTGAGACCACTGTAGTCACCTTAATGAAAGCAAAACCCCTCCTTTTATCCTTAATGGTAGTTACATCTTTATGTAAATCTGAAATCAATAGATTGTGATCACTCCCACAGAGTGGTTTTTTACATGCAAATTCTTAATGCATGAATAATCACTGCTGATAATCCGATCAAGAGTTTCACTCCCTCTTGCTCTACAGCAGCAAGTTCACATTCAATAAATCCACAAAAGTCTTGCTAGTCTGTGAGTGAACAACCCACATTACCAATCAATATATATCATGTTAAAATCCCTCATTATAACACATTCTCATTTACTGGCCCACTATTTCTCTGTACAGCTGTTTGTCGTTGTACTAATCAGTCATTAGGACAATAACACACTTATACTCTTATTTTTGATTTCTAGTGCTTACACCAAATTGACTCAATAATGTAAAAACCACCCATTCAACTGGATGCCTTAAGTTTTAGGTACTTTTTAACTAAAAGCGTCATCATCATCAGCCATTTTCAACCTGCTGCAAGATGAAGGCCTCTCCAGCAACTTTCCAGTTCCTTCTGTTTTGTGCAATGGACATCCATTTACTACACACAAACTCATGAATTTCATCTATCCATATGTGCCGTTGTCTACCAGGTTTTCTTCTAGCTCCTCTTGAGTACCACTCTTATTTTCTTAGTCCATCTGTCATCATGTCTTCGAGCTATGTGTTCTGCCCAAGACCATTTTAGTTCTTTAGTTTTGCTAAGAATGTCCTTTACTTGAGTTTGTTGCCTAATCCATGTGTTTCTCTTCTTATCTAACAGTCTGATTCCCAATATAATTCGTTCCATACTTTGCTGTGTAGTTCTCAGCTTTTCCATTCTTTTGGTGAGTGCCCAAGTTTCACTTCCATAAGTCATGGTGAGGAGTATACATTGGTTCATTATTTTACATTTCAGACAAACTGGGATATTGCTCCTCAGTATGTGACTATATTTCCTGAATGCTATGCATCCAAAATTTATTCTTCCCTTAACATCCAGCCATTTAACATTATTACAGCTAATAACTTGTCCCAGATAAGTATATGATTCCACCTTTTCAATTACTCATTGCTCATTCAATTCCTCATTCAATCATTGTCCCTTTCTATGGCATACTTGTTCATTATTACTTTTGTTTAGCCATATTCATCTTTAGTCCAAAATCCTTACTAACTATGCATAACTGATCAAGATTTTTCTCTAATTCTTTGGGATCCTGGCTTATGACCACAATGTCATCTGCAAATTGTAAATGGTTTAGGTACTCTCCATTCACATTGACTCCTTTCTGCGACCAGTCTAATCTTCTGAAAGCTTCCTCAAGGGCAGCAGTAAACAACTTCGAAGATATTGTGTCTCCTTGTCGAACTCATTTCTCAATTTTAAATTTGCTACTGTCTTTGTCTAGTCTAATAAAAGAGGTAGCGTTCTCATATATTTTCTTCAAAATCATAATATATGGGGTATCTATGCCTTGTCTTTCCAGTGCCCGAAACATTGCCTTATGCTATATGGAGTCAAATGCCTTTTCATAATCCACAAATGCCAGGCATAATGGTGTTTTATATTCATTTGCTTTCTCCATTAGCTGTGATATTATGTGAAGGTGATCAATAGTTGAGAATCCTGTCCTAAAGCTAGCTTGCTCTTTCGACTGATTCTCATCAAGTATTCTTTCTAATCTGTTAACAATGACCCTTGTAAACAACTTTAGATGTGGGATAACAATCTAATTGACCTATAATTTCCAATTTCTGATTTATCTCCTTTCTTATGCAGCAAAACTATGATTGCATTATTCCACTCCTTAGTCACACCTTTTCTAATGCATTTTGTGAAGAGTCTTGCCAGTTTTTGTGTCATGTCTCTTCCTCCAAATTTTAACAATCCTACAGTAACTTCATGTCAACTGGATGCCTTAAGTTTTATGTACTTCTTAACTAAGAGCATATCCCCTCCAACCCTGTATACATTGTACTCCCCATATTCAAATTCTGTATCCTTTTTATCTGAGTGACACTGTGCCACTGAAGACCAGCACTTCAATTTCAACACTGCTTAATTGCAGTCAAGAAAAATGCATTTAATTAAAAGTAAAAGTAATTCGCTGTATATTGCAGTGAATGAACAGATACATGCCCTTGCTAAAACAATCTCTTTCTATTGTTGTGTAGCTAGTTTGTCATAGTTGTGGATACTGTTTGATCCAATAAAGTTTGTTAGTGATTTTTACCTGCCAGACTGGAGCCATTTATCTCTACGATGTTTTGTACATATTATTCTACAATCACTGTAAGGTAAAAAAAAACTGTGCTATGCTTGAGATCATTGGATGTTTGGCAGGATCGTCTGCTGCAATATTTAATGACATAACTACTGTTAAATGTAAAGGCTTTTGCTTTTATAAGGGCAACTACGGTGGTCTCAGACAGTTTTTAAATTCTAAGCACTGGGTCCAACTGGTGATGTCACCAACAGCAAATTCTAAATGGAATGTATTCAGGAAAGAGATCATAGAAGCTACTATGCATTTCATACCTAAATTATCATGTGATTTAGAAGCCTATGGGAGACAAAAATTAGTGTGTAATCAAGTCACATAGGAGGTTAGGCAAGCTAAGGCTGATTATGAAAAGTCTCTGGAAAGCAATGCAAAGAAAAGCAGTAAAGACTTCTATTAACAGTAGGAGGAAGGGAATGAATCGCATTGAGCCACTTGATATCAATGGGTTAACTGTTGATACACCTGATTAAGTTGCTGACAAATTGAATAGGTATTTTGCATCAATATTCACACATCAGGGAATTCTTTAGGGAAGGGGATGCCAGAAGTTTATCAAACTTAAATGGGAAGCTAAATGACTTTGTGATAAATTAAAGGAAAGTGGAAGAGGAATTTTGAAGCTAAACACAAAAAAGGTCTGGGATGCATGGGATCTACCCAGTTATATTAAGGAAGGCAGAAAAATGGTAAGCAAAACCTTAGGCATAATTATGAGAGTATCCTTGGATTCAGGCGATGTCTCTATGGACTGCAGTTGTGTAAATATATCCCCAATTCACAAAGGAAGATCAAAAGATAACAAGTAATTAAAGATCTGTTAGTTTAGTTTCTGTTCCAGAAAAAATAATGGAGACTTTGGTTAAACAAGTATTGCAGGACCACCTACCCAGGAAAGTAATTATACTGCAGTCACAGCATGCATCTGTAAAGTGGCGGTCTTGTCTAACCAAACTGACAGGTTATTGTGATGCAGTGACCAAAGTACTGGATGAAAAACGTAATTTTGATATCATATACTTGGATTTCAGGAAAGCTTTTAGTACTGTTGCACACAAAAGACTGCTGTATAAGCTGAAGCAATGTGGCATTAAGGGCAGGTTACTGCTATGAATAAAGGGATGAAGTGGAAGAAGACAAAGAATGGTTATCAATGGGCACTGCTCTTCGTTGACTAATGTTATCAGTGGAGTCCCCCACAGTTTGGTGTTGGGTCTATTGTTGTTTTCAATATTTATTTATGATATTGATAAAGGTATATCAGGCTTAATGTCGTAGTTTGCAGATGATACAAAGATCGGCGAGTTGGGTGCTACTGTAGCAAGATGTAGGAAAATTGGGTCAATGGGCAGAAAATAAAAAATCCCTGTGGGTAATTGTGCAGTCCAATATGAATTTCTCCAAAGAGTGTTTCTTTCTTTTCTTTTTTTTTAAACAAAAACCCCAAACACAACAAGTATTAGAATCTATAGTACTTAGTACCATGCATGGGTTCAAGGGTGAGAAGACGAAAAAAGATATTTGTTTATATTAACTTGAACTTCAGTACATTGTAATTTTCAGGAAATATGTATGAAGGAAGGTTGGTCCAGAAAACCAACCAACCTTCCTTCATGAATGAATGAATAAATGAGGAAAAAGAAAAGTTGGTTCTATGAGTTTGAAGTTGGACAGTAAAGGGATATTGACTGGTTGCAGCACATGTACAGACAGCTTTGGAAGAGAGAGTGGGAATTATAGAAGCCAATTCAGAAGACAATTGTTCATGGAAGTATTTATAAAAAAAGGCATGCAGCAGAAACAGAATATTTATGAGACAGAGAGTGGAGAGATTCCGTTAGAGACGAGTCATTAATTAACCTAACTGCACTCTTTTGAATGGAATTTAGAAGCCAGAGAAAGACTTTGGAAACAATATTCTTTGGTAGGGCAGATTGGTGATTTATACAGAGTGAATAGCTGTGTCAAAGAAACGTAATTAGCATTAGCAAAGGCACATGATGCAAGAAAGCAAGCTTATATAGAATCAGCCAAAAAAAAAAAAAACCTCCCTGCTAATTTCAACCATCCACTTGCTCCAAATGTTTGTCTAGTTCTGCCTTGAATCTATTTAGGCTATCAACTTCTACAATGACAGATGGAAGTTTGTTCCAGCAATCAACCACATGCTGGCTAAAGACAAACTTCCGCATATCGATCTTACAACTATCTTTACTCAATTATTCTGGGCAAGAGGAAGAATCCCATCAGCATTGGGCATGCTCAAACCATTCAACGCTTCCTCAATCATATCACCATGCAGGTGTTTAGTCTCCAGATACTATAATTTGTAAAACTTAAACTTTCTTTATAAAAGCAACCCTTTGTTCCATTCACTAATCTTGTTGTCCTCTGCACTTGCTCCAGCAGCTCGACATCCTTCCTAAAATGAGGCCTCCAGACCTGTATACAGTACTCAAGATGTAGCCCGTCCATTGCCTTATACAAGGAGATAATCACCACCTTATTCCTGCTAGAAAAATTCCTGTATATCATTGACAAGACACCTTGGGCTACTCTTGCAGGCCATCTGCACTGCTCAGAAAACTTCATATCTGCCTGTACAATTACCCCCATGTCCTTTTCATTCTGTACCACTGTCAGTGTAGTACCTACCTTCAGTAATACCCTATGGGAGTCCACAATAGACATCTCAGCAGCCACAAGATCCATTGCCACTAAGATCACTGACTGGAAAGTCCGCGAGGCTTGGACAACTTCCGACCATAGGGTGATTACTTTTAACCTTCAACGCTCAATAGAATCAGCACCTCAGCCTAGAAACAATATCATCCGTTATGCAATTAACAAAGCCGACTGGAACCTCTTTAATTTAACGGTCCAAGCTTCCCTTCAAATTCCTGGAAACACCAATCTCACCAACCTCAACCACAACCAGCATCAGAGGAAAATAACATCAATCATAACCAATGTCTGTGACAAAACAATCAAGAAGAAACACCCTTTCCCGAGTGCTGTCCCGTGGTGGTGCAACCAACTGGATCATCTCTACCATCAGGTTCATACAGCACGGAAATCATTTCAACGTGCTCGCCGTACCTGGCCCCCTCATGAAGTTGATGCCCTACACAATAACTATCGTAGACTAAGAAATGATTACACTAGTTTAATTAGAGCCAAGAAGAAACAGTCTTGGGAGCACCTGGTCTCCACGACTGGAAACAGCACCTCCTGGGGAGTTATGTATCGCATTGTTACGAATAAGCTCCCCAGGGGTGAGGTCATCTCCTCTACAGTCACTCCGCAGGGCACCACAACCCTCACATGGGAAGAGTCAGTAAACAACATCTTGGACACCCTGTTCCCACTAAACACAGATCCTCAGCCAGCAATAAGAAATCTGTACTGAAAACGCATCCTACAGCACCACTTCTATAGAACAGCCTTTCAACTTAGATGAATTAAAACTTTCCATTGTCAAAACAAAAAACAAAAAAAGCCCAGGGTTAGACTTCATTGAAGCAGAAGTAATTAAGAAGCTTGCAGAGACACAATCAAATCTCCTTCTCAGCCTGTACAACCATTGTCTGGAAGTTGGACTCTTCCCAGATGACTGGAAAGAGGCCAATCTACGCCTCATTTTGAAGAACCTAAGTAAACCACCAGAGCAGCCAAGGTCATACAGACCCATAGCACTCCTTCCCGTTTTAAGCAAAATATTTGAACGTCTTCTCTTATCCAGATTGGAAAAACACTATAAAAATGCAAATCTCCAGTCCCCAAACCAGTTTGGTTTTCGGGCAGGCCGTTCAGCAGAAGATGCTCTTCGACAGCTCACAGATTCAGTCAAAAATTCAGCCACCAAATACTTCTTAGTAATATCAGTAGATTTCGCCAGGGCCTTTGACTTGCTGTGGTGGCCAAGTATACTACGAAGGCTCAGAGAAGCTAGCGTTCCAGCAAATCTTTACAGCTGCATACAGGACTATCTTCACAACAGAAGTGTTACAGTCAGAAATGCCTATCGACAAGTCTTCAGAAATGTCTACAGAGGATGCCCCTAGGGCTCTGTCCTTGGTCCTTTCCTATGGAATGTGGTCATGGACAAGTTCCTGAACCTAGACCTGGGGGATGTTTCCACCCAAGCCTTCGCAGACGACTTGATACTGACAGTCACTGGGAACTCCAGAGCTTCCCTAGAAACAACAGCCAACGGAGCCCTTACAAAGCTACAAGAATGGGCCAGCCTCCATAAACTCCATATACCCCCTGAGAAAACTACTTCAATTCTACTCATAAGCAGGCCTCCGCAGATTAAAATTGCTGGTAGAAGTATCAAACTGACAACTGAGTTGAAGTACCTTGGGGTAATTCTCGATCCCAAGCTCACGTTTTACCCGCATATAGACTACCTTCATCGCAAAGTCAGGAACTACACAGCAATGGTATTGAGGATCAGCAGGTCTGACTGGGGCCTAAATCGCCGCTCACTGCATAAGCTATACAAAGCTGTACTTATTCCCACTATAACCTACTGTGCAGGTGTCTGGTATCATCGTGCACTCATTGTTCGTAACCAAAGGAAGTTCACCTCCATCCAGCGTAATATTCTTCTCACTATCACCCGTGCCTGCTGCACAGTAAGCAACCCAGCGCTTGGTAGGAGTTCTCCCTCTAGACCTGCAGATAATTCGCAAAGGCGTGCACTACCGGCTCGCAAAGGGACTCCCTACCACCATCCTGGATTTCACTACAAACCCAGCAAACACCATCAAAGAAGAACAAAAGCGCCTTGCAGTCTACCTTCTTAACGCCTGGCAAAACAGATGGAATACCACCCCCAAAGGTTCCATCACTAAAAAATTCTTACCTGAAATAGCCCATATCTACCCTAAAGCTCCAGCATGTCAGTGTAGTACCACACAGTTGATACATTATTCTGGGGTTACTGCTTCCCATAGGCAGTAATTTACATTTGTCAATGTTAAACTTCAGATTTCACTTCTCAAGCCAATCTGCTCAACTTCTCTGATCCTGTTGCAGCAGCATACTGTCATTAGAGTCATTAACAATGCTGCCAACCTTCGTTTCGTCTGCAAATTGGACATTAAGTCTGAAATACCATCATCAATATCATTAATGAATACAGAAAACAACAATGGACCCAACACTGAACCTTGAGGGACTCCACTAATAACATTATTCCACAAAGAGCAGTGTCAACTGATTAACACACACTATTTTCTCCCACTCAACCATCCCTTTATCCATAACAGCAATTTGCCTCCAATCCCACACTGCTCCAATTTGGGCAGCAGTCTTCCATGTGCAACAGTATCAAAAGCCTTTCTAAGATCCAAATATATGATATCAAAGCTATTCCCTGCATCCAGTTCCTTTGTGATATCATCATCATAGTATCCAATCAAATTGGTCAGACAAACAAAACCATGCTGTGTCCGAGCTATAACGAAATCTTGTTATTTGGTTTCTTTTTTTTTTTTTTTTTTTTTTTTTTTTTTTTTTAGGAGCATTAGCAACTAAGGCCATATTGCTCCGGGGATATGCGGTGGTCATTCCCTGACCTTTCTGCATTCTCCGTATTTGGTGGTCACGGGCTCGAACCCCGGTCTAATCAAGAAGCATGTGCTACGCACGCACTGCTGCTCCTGCTCACCTGGCTATGGAGGCACCTGAAGTCTTGTCTAGATGATCCTGCAGTGCTTCTTTAACAAGTGCCTTCATTAATTTCCCTGGAACAGAAGTTCAACTAACAGGTCTGTAATTACGTGTGTTGCCCTTTGATCCTCCTTTTTGAATTGGGGTCACATTTCCATATGTCCAGTCCATGGGTACTTCACCTGAGTCCAAGGAAGCTCTCATAATTGTGGCTAAGGGTTTGCTTAATTCCTTTGCTGCATCCTTTAATATAACAGGATAGATCCCATCCACCCCAATTGACTTATGTTTATCTTCAACAATTTCGCCTCCACTTGCTCTCAGTTATTAGAAAATCACTTAGCTCCCTGTTAGAGTTTGATAAACTTCTGGCAATTCCCTCCTTATATGTGAATGTAGATGCAAAATACTCATTCAATTTATTAGCTATCTGAGCATGATCATCAATAGTCAAACCATCTATTTTAAGTAGACCAATCTGATTCATCACTCTTCTTTTAGAGTTTACATAAGTAAAGAACTCAGAACTCTTTGCTGTTTTTCTTTGCATCCTTTGCCAAAGATTTCTCATAAATTGCCTTTGCCTGGCTAAGCTCCTTTGTGACTTGGTTACAGACCAGCTTATATCTATCATAGGCTTCTCTGTCACCTGTTAATTTATATGTATCCCATGCATTTTCTTCTCTGCCAGATGTCTCATTAGTTCATCTGACATCCATTTAGGCCTAAACCTTGAACAATATTTCTTAGTTTGTATGAAAAGCCTTTAAAAACTATCTCAGACCTCCGTAGTCGCCTTTATGAAAGGGAAAACCCTTCCCTTTATCACTGATGATAGGTACCTCTTTGAGTAAATCCCACTTCAGCTGACTGTGATCACTGCCACCTAGTGGTTTATTTTTCTGCAGATTCTTAATGCATGAAGAATCACTACTGATAATCAGATCAAAAGTATTACTCCCTCTAGTTGCCTCCCGAACATGCTGCTGTAGAAAACAAGCATTGTATAAATCCACAAAAGCCTTGCTACTGTGTGAGTGACCAACCCACAAGTTCCAGTCAATATCTGGGAAATTAAAATCCCCCATTATAAGACTCTCTTATTTACTGGTACACTATTTCACCATACAGTTGTTTATTATACTCATCAGAGTCATTAGGCCTATAACATACTCCTACTCTCAATTTTGATTTCCTAGTGCTTATTTCACACAAACTGACTAGAAACTACACTGTCCAGCCATGTCGACTGGCTGTACTCACTTGGATTTTATGTGTTTCTTTACTAATAGCATAACCACTCCACCCTTCCTATCCTGTCTATCCTTCCTGTACACATTGTACTCCTCAAATTCCATTTCTGCATTCTTTATATCTGTGTGACACCATGTTTCTGATATCCCAACACTATCTGCCTTTGATGTTTTGACCAACACCTCAAATTCATCAAATTTATTTACCAAACTCCCAGCACTGGTGTACACACACAAGTATACATACACCTGTTCCTATTCTTAGCTACCCTAACACGGCCCATGTATTTACTTGTTTCGTAACGACTCCCAGCAGTCTCTGAAATCTCGCCCCTCTCGCTTTGCCGGCTGAGGCTCATCCAAATAGAAGCAGTGCAAGAATCACTTTCACCTCTGTGAACGGCTATAGTTAATCTATTAGTCCGTGTACTCCCCCCCCCCCACAAGCTAGCAGTTGGAAAACTGCTAGCTTGCGGGGATCTATAGTATCTATAGAAAAGGCATGTGGAAGAAACATCCTCCACATGCCTAAATGTATATGAGACAGTGGAGAGACCATATTAGAGATGAGTCATTAATTAACCGAACTGCTGTCTTTTGAATGGAATTTAGAAACCAGAGAAAGGTTTTCGGAACAATATTCTATGGTAGGGTGGATTGGTGATTTATAGAGTGAATAGCTGTGTGAAAGAAACGTAATGCTGAGACCAAATGAGAAAAACCAATATTTTGGATGCAGATGAAGCAATATTTGTAATGTGCTCATGCTAAGAGAGATATATGATATTGCTTAGAAATTGGAGTGTCACTGAAGGTAAGCATAGGAGCGAAAGAATCTTTTTTGAGAGATATAAGACAGGTCTGAGTTTTAGACGGTTTGAAATCAACAAAATTATCTTTACCACACTGAAGAATTACCTGAAGATCAGCATTTAAGGAACTGGCAGTGGATATTCGAGAAGTTAAAGCTGTTTGTGTAGGGCAAGGTTTATCAAACTGGAAGGTGGAATGCAATGCACTATCATCACCCAACCTATGGAGAGGATATCTGGTCAATGGAAGAATGTCATTAATATACAAGAGGAAAAGATTGGGAGAAAGAATTGAACCTTGGGGAACACCAGCATTATTGGAAAAGTTAGAAGACACAGAGCCTTCTATCTACACCTGCTGTGAGCACTCAGAGAGAAAACTGGATATCCAATTACAAAAAACATTTGGCATACCATAAGATGGAGGTTTATTTAGAAAACCTTTACACCAAACATGATCAAAAGCAATAAAATGTCAAGGGCAAGTGCTTCAATTTCACCAAACTTTTCCATTGCATTTGTCTATAGAGGAGTAACATAAGCCCAAATATCATCAGTGGATCGACACTGACGGAATCCATACTGGAGCTCGTTTATCAGTTTCAGGGTTACTAGATATTTTAAGAGTTGGCAGTTAGTTGATTCCTCCATTACATTGAAAGAGTAGAAGTAAGTGTAATGGGACAATATGGATGGGAAGGATTTGTCACCCTTTTAGGAACTGGCTGGATACGAGCAAATTTCCAAACAGAAGGAAACACAACTTTGGAATAAGAAAGTGAAAACAGGTGACACAGAACAGGAGTAAGTTCAAGAGCACAGGTTTTCAGATTAACTGGAGAAATACTACTTAATCTTAAAACCCTCACCAGGTCATTGATGTCTGGAGCTTTCTGGAGGTCGGGGTGGTTTACCAAGATCGGAAATACAATAGTTGGAAGAAAAATAGGATGATAGTAGATCAGCTTTTTCTTTGGCTTAAGTACCAATGAAACCACTGGTTTTCATAGAGGTGGGGAACAGAGATGGGAAACAGTTTTGGCCAATAGCTCTGAGAGATTCAAAATGGTCAACTACCATTTGAACAAGAAACAAGTTTTCTACCCTTAGCCTGTTTGAAATATAGTTTGGACTGATTAATAACAGTTTTACATCTGTTACGAGCTTTAAATGTAGTCAGAAAATGAGCTTGGAGATCTGGATACAAGCCAATTACAACATGCAACATTCTTCTCCTGAACAGTCTCAGCACATTTATTGGAAAACCAAGTATTAGATAAAGGATGAGATTTTAAGGTGGAGTCTGGAATGAAGGATTCCATCCCCACAAGAATAATTTTACTAACACAATCTGAGCAAACGTTCACATCAGAAGGTCTGAAACTGCAATCCGACCAAGGAAAAGAAGAAAGAAATCTCACAGATCATCCCATTTTGCATTCTTGTAACGGCAAACAACACGAGGTTGAGAATGGCGAAGAGAAAAGCTCCATTGGAGATGAGACCATCACTAGTTGTGAATTGAGGTGCCTAGAGGACTACTCACCTCGACCCTGTATGCAGCAGGGTTGTTTGTGAGAAAACGATCAAGCGTGTTGGATGCATGCTTAGGATTGTCTGGTATTCTTGAGGGCAAATGAACAATCTGTGCAAGGTCATTAGTAATTGCAAAAGCCTCAGTATTTCGACCAGCTGGAGTTGTGAACAGTAAAATGACCTCACTGTTAGGAAAGTTAGATTGAAGAAATTCAAGTTTCTAGTGATTAGAGGAGTTGGGAGAACGACAGATAAATTTTGCGAACGTGGTGAGAGATTTTAAGCATTTAGACATGCTAAAAGAACAGCTCCTGGCAGTTTTGTCAATGATATATAGGAACCTTGCTAATAGGGATAAGGAGGTGATTATCACTTTGTACACGGCCATGGTTAGGACACATTTTGAGTATTGTATACAGCTCTGGAGTCCTCACTTTAGGAAGGATGTAGATCTGCTGGAATGCATGCAGTAAAAGGCACCAAGCATTATGTAGGGAACAAAAGAGTGGTGCTCTTACACAGAAAGATTAGTTCTGCAAATTGCAGCTTCTAGAGACCAGGCACCTATGGGATGATCTGTTTGAGATGTTTAAGGCCTTCAATGGACTGAGAAAGCTTACAGAAATTATTTTCTATAAGTAGCTAACAGACGTAATCAAGATTGTTGGTTTATTCTGAATTGAGACAGCGAGATTTTTGAAGTTGATTAATACTCAAGTGATTAATACTTAAGAGTTGATTAATACATAGATTTACCATTCATAACTTGCTGCCATTGTTATATGATACAACGTTATATCCCGAACTAGATAGCATTAGCTTAGTATAGTATATAATATTATTGATTAACAGTAAAATTTATTAATCTTCTTAAACTTCATTGTCAATTAAATTGTACTTTTTAACTAAATACATATAACAAACGTAACATAATTAATTAATACATAACTTGATACAGAAGTTTTATAATGGAACTAGAAGATAATACTCGATACTGAAAAAATATATATAGATATATAGTGTTATAACTGTGTTGGGATAATAGTTTAGGGTTATAATTTTGTACCGAAATTGAAATTTTATTGAAATTGAATTGAAATCATGATTCAGACCAGAGCAGCAAAGCAAAAGTCTCAAGCTAAATCCTCCATTTAGCTGTGGCTCAGGGGAGAACTGAGGGGGGGGGGGGTTGCCCTATGAATCACAGCCTTTTAAAATGCACTGCTTGCTCGCTTGATGTTTGTGGAGCAATCAGGTACGGGACATGATATTGCCAAGGCGGATGTCTTTGTGTGCACGCGCGATGTAAGGAGTGTTAGGAAATGAGGCGGAAACTCAGCGCTGTTATGGACCTATATGAGAGCTTGAAGGACAGGGTGGATGCCCTCGAAAGATCTAAATTGAGGGGTCCATCAAGCTCTCAGCTGCCCACATCAACGCCAGAGTTTGCACTTGGTCATCATGCAACACAGCGGCAACCCCCAAGGCAGGATGCACTGGTCCCACAGGAACTAGTAGTTGTTGGTGACTCTATTGTCAGGGATATGGGGAACATGCTTTGTAAAAAGGACAGGTGGAACAGGACCAGGGTATGTCTGCCAGGGGTAAAGGTTGATGACGTTGTACAGTTTATTCTTTTAAGGGCACAAAAGGTGATACTGTTGTACACATTGGCACTAATGATATTAAGAGTAGGAGACCGGCGGAATTACTGAACAAGTACAGGTCACAGTTGAAAAAAAAAAAGCCGTGAATTAGGGATGAATTTTGAAAGTGTCTGCAATTCTGCCCAGACACGATAGGAAGGAGTATATAATGAGAGCCTTGTTGATCAATTCGGCCCTGGAAAGATTGTGCAAGGCTCAAGGGGTAGAATTTTTTCAGCCTGGTCTGTACTTGTTAACAGTAGAGACTGCTTCTACAGGGATGGGATACACTTAAACAAAAAGGGTGCAAGAATATTTGCTGATGCTATCGAGGCAGCGCTAGGTGGGTCGGAAAACTGCTAGCATGGGGGGATACAAGGACTAATAGATTAACAGTAGCCACTGGCAGAGGTGAAAGTGATTCTTGCACTGCTTCTACTGGAATGAGCAGCAGTGAGTCATTGCAGTACAAGTAACCACATGAGATGTGTTAGGGTAGCTAACAGGTACATGTATACTTGCATGTACACCAATGCTAGGAGTTTGGTAAATAAATTTGATGAATTTGAGGTATGGCTCAAAACATCAAAGGCAGATATTGTTGGGACATCTCTGATGTCCAAACAATATAAGGAATGCAGATATAAGGAATGTCACACAGATATAAGGAATGCAGAACTGGAATTTGGGAAGTACAATATGTACAAGAAGGATAGACAGGATAGGAAGGGAGTGGGGAAACACATTAGTTAAGAAACACATAAAATCCAAGGAAATGAAGCCTGTCAACATCGCTGGACAGTGCAGTGTCAAGTCAATTTTGTGTGACATAAGCACTGGGAGATCAAAATCGAGAGTAGGAGTGTGTTATAGGGCTAATGACTCTGATATGTATAATAAGAAACTGTACAGGGAAATAGAGTGGGCAAGTAAATCAGACAGCCTTACAATGGGGGATTTTAATTTCCCAGATATTGACTGGAATTTGTGAGTTGGTCACTCACACTCTAGCAAGGAAATAAATCCACAAAAGCCTTGCTAGTGTATGAGTTGGTCACTCACACACTAGCAAGGCTTTTGTGGATTTATTGGATGATTGTTTTCTACATCAGCATGTTCAGGAGACAACTAGAGGAAGTAATACTCTTGATCTAATTATCAGTAGTGATTCTTCATGCATTAAGAATCTGCAGATAAAGAAACTGCTAGGTGGCAGTGATCACAGTGTGCTGAAGTGGGATTTACTCAAAGAGGTAACTACCATCAGGAGTAAAGGGAAGGGTTTTTGCTTTCATAAAGGTGACTACGATGGTCTGAGACAGTATTTAAATTCTATACGGTGGTGGGACCAACTGATGATGTTACCAGCAGCAAATTCAAAATGAGAAGCATTCAAAGAATATATCTTGGAAGCTAGTATACCAACAAGCTTTACAGAGTCATTAGGCCTATAACACACTCCTACTCTCAATTTTGATCTCCCAGTGGTTATGTCACACAAAACTGACTTGACAACAAGCTTTACATATAAACTAAGGAATATTGTTCAAGGTTTAGGCCTAAATGGATGTCAAATGAACTTATGAGACATATGGCAGAGAAGAAAAATGCATGGGATACGTATAAATTAATGGGTGACATGGAATCCTATGATAGACATAAGCTGGTCTGTAACCGAGTCACAAAGGAGATTAGGCAGGCAAAGGCAGATTATGAGAAATCTTTGGCAAAGGATGCAAAGAAAAACAAGAGTTCTTTACCTATGTAAATTCTAGAAGGAAAGGGATGAATCAGATTGGTCCACTGGATATTTATGGTTCAACTGTTGATTATCCTGCTCAGGTGACTAACAAAACTAAATGAGTATTTTGCATCTACATTCACACATGAGGAGTTATTCAGGTAGGGGAATGCAAGAGGTGAGTTAAACTCTGGCAGTGAGCTAGATGGCTTTGTAATAACTGAGAGTAAAGTGGAGGAGAAATTGTTGAAGATAAACATAAACAAGGCACCCAGGGTGGATGGGATCTATCCAGTTATATTAAAGGAGGTAGCAAATTAAGTAAGCAAACCCTTAGCCATAATTATGAGAACTTCCTTGGAATCAGGGGAGGTAACCATGGACTGGAGATGGTCAAATATGATCCCAATTCACAAAGGAGGATCAAAGGGCGATACAAGGTAATTATAGACCTGTTAGTTTAACTTCTGTTCCAGGAAAATTAATGAAGGCACTGGTTAAAGAAGCACTGCAGGATCATCTAAACAAGACTTCAGTTATAGCTCGGACACAGCATGGTTTTGTTAAGGAAAAGTCTTGCCTGACCAATTTGATTGGATACTATGATGTGGTCACAATGGAACTGGATGCAGGGAATAACTTTGATATCATATATTTGGATATCATAAAAAAAATGCTTTGCTACTGTTGCACATGGAAGACTGCTGAACATATTGGAGCAATGTGGCATTGGAGGCAAATTACTGCTATGGATAAAGGGATGGTTGCGTTGGAAAAGACAGAGAGTGGTAATCAATGGAAACTGTTCTTCATGGACTAATGTTATTAGTGTTTTCTGTATTTATAAAACATATTGATGATGTATATCAGGCTTAAAGTCCAAGTTTGCAGATGATACTAAGGTTTTCAGGGTTGCTAATGATACTAATGACAGTACGATGCTGCAACAGGATCTAGAAAAGTTGAGCAGATGGGCTGAGATGTGGCAAATGAAGTTTAACATTGACAAATGTAAAGTACTACATATGGGAAGCAGCAACCCCAGAGTAACGTATCAACTCTACACTGACAGTGGTAGAGAACGAAAAGGACTTGGGGGTAATTGTGCAGGCACATATGAAATTTTCTGAGCAGGGCAGACAGTCTGCAAGAGTAGCTCATGGTGTCTTGTCAATGATATACAGGAATTTTTCTAGCAGGGATAAGGAGGTGATTATCCCCTTGTATAAGGCAATGGTCAGGCCACATCTTGAGTACTGTATACAGGTCTGGAGGCCTCATTTTAGGAAGAAAGTAGAGCTGTTGGAACGAGTACTGAGAAGGGCAAGAAGATTAGTGAATGGAACAAACGGTTGCTGTTACAAAGAAAGGCTTATGTTTTGAAAATGACAGTGCCTGGAGACTAGGCACCTGTGAGATGATCTGACTGAGGTGTATAAAGAGTTGAATGGTTTGAGCATGCTCAATGCTGATGGCATTCTACCACCTGCTCAGAATAATCACCTGAGAGGGCATAAATTCAATTTGAGGAAAGACAGATATGCGGAAGTTTGCCTTTAGCCAGTAGGTAGTTGGTTGGTGGAACAGACTTCCATCCTTTGTCGTGGAAGTTGATAGCCTAAATAAATTTAAGGCTGAGATGGACAGGTATTTGAATTGAACGAAGGGGTGAAATGGCAGCGTGGTTTTTTTTTTTTTTTTTGGCTGATGCTGCATAAGTTTGCTGTCTTGCATCATATACCATATAAATGCTAATGAGAAGGTATTCTTGCTCTTGCTGAGACTATACATATGAGGGATATAAATTTAAGGTTAAGAAGCATGGCAGCAGATGATTTGAATGAATTCAATTCAAAGAAGAACTAGACAGATTCTTGGAAAGTATGAATGGGAAAAGTAAGTACTGTTTTTTTTTAAAATAGTTTGGCTGATGCTTTCTTGCATCATTTACCACTCTTTCTACTACCACTACTCATTTGTTTCAATCCCAGAATGCTCTAGAATCCAGCAGAATATTACGATATATATATATATATATATTTTTTTTTTTGTCTAAAAATCTGTAAATGGGCTTGAATTTGTTGCATTATAGGATGTGCAGAAGAACTATTTTTTGACGTTAAAAACGTTTTTACTGGAGTTATTTGGAAAAAAGAGTTACGTTAATTACGGTGACAGGGAGTTTGAAAAACTTGTGTACAAAAACCCGCTTGGATTTGGTTGTTACATTTGAGATTGTTTATGGTTTCTTTTAGATTTCAAACCATTTATAACACAACTTTATATGAATTACTTCCAAATGGATTTTATTTACAAGAAAAGTAAGTTAAAAGTATCCGTCCCTCTTCATTAAAAGAGGGACAGATACCAACTATGGTCATGTTAAATGGATTTATATATCCAACATATCCTACTCATTTGCCTCCACTGGATGTTGTAACTGAGCATTTAATTTCACCACGGTTACTCTTTATGCAAATTCGCTATCCGCTGTTTATGTTATGGACACGGACAATATGGGATATTGACCAGTTAACGTAAATAGTAGTAGTGGTAGTAGTGACATGTGATGCAAGAAAGCAAGCGTATGAGGTCATGCAGCATCAGCCAAAAAAAAAAAAAAAAAAAAAAAATTTACAAAACAATCCCTTCTTAAATTTATTTAACTTATCTACTTCAACGACAGATGGAAGTCTGTTCCAGCAATTAACCACCCGCTGGCTAAAGGCAAATTTCCACACATCTATTCTACATCTGTCCTTCCTCAATTTAAATTTATGCCCCCTTAGGTTCGTAATCTGAACAAGTGGAAGAATCGCATCAGAATTCAGCGTGCTCAACCCATTCAAGGCCTTATACACCTCAATCAGATCACCTTGCAGGTGCCTAGTCTCCAGCTGCTGCAATTTGCAGAACTTAAGCCTCTCCTGGTAAGAGGATCCCTTCATTCCCCTCACCAATCTTGTTGCCCTTCTCTGTACATGCTCAAGCAAATCTACATCCTTGCTAAAATGAGGCCTCCAGACCTGCATGCAGTACTCAAGGTGTGGCCTGACCATTGTCTTATACAGAGGGACAATCACCTCTTTTTCCCAGCTAACAAAATTCCTGTATATCATTGACAACATCGCATGTCCTGCCCTGGCAGCCTGTCTGCACTGCTCAGAAAACTTCATATCTGACTGCACAATTACTCCCAGGTCTTTTTCATTTTCTACCTACCTAAGTGTAGTACCACACAGTTGGTACGTTTCTCTGGGGTTACTTCTACCCATATGCAGTACTTTGCATTTGTCAATGTTAAACTTCAGTTGCCACTTCTCAGCCCATCTCCCCAAATTGTCTAGATCCTGTTGCAGTAACACAGTGCCATTACTAATGAACATAACAACCTTGCTAACCTTTGTATCATCTGCAAACTTCGATACTTAGCCTGATATACCTTCATCAATATCATTGATAAATATACAAAACAACAGTGGGCCCAACAACGAACCCTGTGGGACTCCACTAATAACGTTAGTCCACGAAGAGCAGCACCCATTGATTACAACCCTCTGTCTTTTCCCACTCAACCATCCTTTTATCCATTTCAGCAACTTACCCTTAATTAATACCTTTCTGCTCCAATTTGTACAGTAGTCTTCTATGCGCAACAGTGTGAAAAGGTTTACTGAAATCCATGTATATGATATCAAAATTATTTTTTGCATCCAGTTCCTTTGTAACCATATCATAATAACCAATCAAATTTGTTCAGACAAGGTTTTCCCTTAACAAACCCATGCTGTGTCTGAATTATTGCTGCAGTCTTGTCCAGGTGATCCTGCAATGCGTCTTGAACCAGTGACTCCATTATTTTACCCGGAACAGAAGTTAAACTAACTGGTCTGTAATTACTCGTGTCACCCTTCGATCCCCCCCCCCCCTTTGTGAATTGGGGACACATTTGCACATCTACAGTCCGTGGACACTTCCCCTGAGTCCAAGGATGCTCTCGTAATTATGGCTAAGGGTTTGCTTACTTTCTTTGCTGTCTCCTTTAATATAACTGGATAGATCCCACATCCACCCCAGGTGCCTTTCTTATGTTTAACTTCAACAATTTCTCCTCCACTTTGTTCGTAGTTATTACGAAATCATTAAGCACCAATTTGATAACCTTGTGGCATTTTCAAATCTTAACTCCTCATGTGTGAATGTTGATGCAAAATACTCATTCAGTTTGTTTGCTATCTGAGCAGGATCATCAACAGTCGAACCATAGATATCGTGGACCAATCAGATTCATCCCCTTCCTTTTAGAGTTTATATATGTAAAGAAATCCTTGCTGTTTTTCTTAGCTTCCTTTGCCAAAGATTTCTCGTAATCTGCCTTCGCCTGCCTAACCTCCTTTGTGACTTGATTACAAACTAGCTTATATATATCATAGGCTACTGTGTTGCCTGATGATTTATATGCATTCCATGCATTTTTCTTCTCTGTTACGAGTCTCATTAGTTCATTAGATAACCATTTAGGCCTAAACCTTGAACAATATTTCTTAATAGATATGAAACGTTTAGTAGCTTCCACTATTAATTTCTTGAATGCTTTCCACTTAGAATTTGCTGTTGGTAACATCATCAATTGGTCCCACTGTACAGAATTTAAAAACTGTCTGAGACCACTATAGTCACCTTTACAGAAGCATAAACTCCTTCCTTTACCCCTTATGGTAATTATATCTTTAAGTAAATCCCACATCAGTACACTGTGATGACTGCCACCTAATGGTTCCTTTATCTTAATACAAAAATTCCTTTATCTTAATACAAAATTCTTAATACACGAATGATCACTGCTGATAACCAGATCAAGAGTATTACCCTCTCTGGTTGCCTCTCAAACATGCTGCTGCAGAAAACAATCATCCAATAAATCCACAAAAGTCTTACTAGTGTGCAAGTGACCAACCCATAAGTTCCAGTCTATATCTGGGAAGTTAAAATTCCCCATTATAATATGATGGTTCATCATTTACCTAGAGAATTAGATGACGATTATGCCACTAATGTACATATAAAACAAAGACTCATACATAAATCATCATATCTTCAAGGATGTGTGCAGAAGAAAACAGTGAAAATATGGTTATGGTATTTGATAAATTTACCGTTGTATAAATTCTATGGCATAAAAGTGAGTGACGATTTCTTGGAGACAAATGATGATGAACCATTGATAATTCAATAATAAACATTATTATGGTCTGAAGATAATTATTTATGTATAGCACCGAGTCAGAAATCATCTCCAACAAGCTTCATAGAACTAGAAAAGAAGAACTTTCTTTTCTAGCTATATATTTGTGACATGCACGAAAATTTAAAAATAGATTGAAAATTACTCCCTTTATGATGGCACCGAGTGAAATTTGTAGTTCTGATTGTCGTGGAGTAACTCTCGAACATTTGTTAAATGTGGCAATGAAAATTATGCAAATGTGTACCGCAGAAAATTTGCAAATTGCATTTAAATCAGTAGGAATAACAGCTAACATTACTCATTCTATACTGGAATTGAAAGAATTTATAAACAAGTCATTAGAGTCTAATGTGGCATTTCTAAAATCAATTCCCAATTCAGCATATTATTGGAGTCCACTGAAAAGAGATGTGTTTGCCATGATTCGTCAATTAAGAAAATCTACCAATGTCCTTTACGTTGAGGGCATGTGAACCAACATAGCCCATATTACTATGTATGTTATACCAATTCAGATATAAACGAGAAATTACAACTAACTAAGGTAGATCCATAACTTCGTTACATTAATAAATGAAGACCCCCGTAACGTGTGCCATATACTTTAATAAAATTGTTGAGAGTATAATCAAAATTTTAAAATCGAAAACCTATAGTACTTTTGGGAAATATTATGTTGTGAATTTCTTTAAACGCATTGAATTTCAACATCAAGGAAGTCCACATGCACATATATTATTATGGATGAACAACACGCCCTCTGCACCTTTACAAGAAAAAGAAGTTGGGATGGAAGAAGCAATCCAAATGATAGATGCATTATGTTCTTTAGAGAAAACTTCAGATTATTCAAATTTACAGCAACATAAACATACTTTTACCTGTTATAAAAATAATGCAAATCGACAAGAATTGTCGATTGGTGAAAAGGCTGCTTCAAATTGACATTCGTGTCAATTTGAAGCACCTTTTTGGCCAATGTTGCAAACTCGTATATTGATACCAATGGCCACAGATGACAATCAAAGATTAGCTTATTGCAAAAAATAATGTAAAATGCACGACTCATTAGAATTGGATAATCATGTTAATTTTGAAGAATTCCTTAAATCAAATCAATGCCAATCAGAAGAAGAATATCTAAATATTTTGAGGGGTGGTATCAAATGACCACGTGTATTTCTTAAATGCAAGATAGAAGAGAAATTTATGAATTATTGGAATCATTGGATTTTAGGAGTGCTCAAGTCTAATTCAGATTTACAGTTTATCCTAGAAAAATATTCATGTGTGGAATATGTAGTTGAATATGTGAATAAAACTAACAGAGGAATAAGCATCCTGCGAAGGAAAATTATAGAGCTATAAGAATATCTTGATATGGATATAACTGTTCTAACATGAGCATTAAGTGTAGGTATACTTAATTCTGTGGAAATGAGTTCGCAAGAGGCAGCTTGATATTTATTACGATACCCAATGTCCGTGTCTTCAAGAGCAATTGAATACGTGCCAATGGTATGGCGACATGAGCGTTATTTGGTTTTTTTTTTTAGGAGCATTAGCAACTAAGGCCATATTGCTCCAGGATATGCGGTGGTCATTCCCTGACCTTTCCGCATCCTCCGTATTTGGTGGTGATGGGCTCGAACCCTGGTGTAATCAAAAAGCGTGTGCTACGCACTGCTGCTCCTTCCCACCTGGCTACGGAGGCGCCTCTACATGAGAGTAAGAAATTATGTAAATCAAAAGCTGAATTGGATGAACAAGTTGATAGTGAGTCTTTTAATATATGGAAAGGAAGTATTTTTGATAAATATGAAAAATGGGGCAACACATTAAAAGATAACACTTGCAAAATTTACTGCCATTATTGAAAAGGAAATGGGGGATGGGTGAAAAGACAATTTCCTAAAATAATTCGGTATCAGAATTATAATACAACATATTATCTTTATGAACATATATGTGAAATGAACATAATTTTAGTTTCATAATGAGTTCCTGCAGTAAAGACGTTTTTAAAGGCTGCCGCTGTGACACTATCAGTGATAATTATCAGTGACACTATCAGTCTCAGAGTAGAGCGGCAGCAACTCATTATGTACCTGGTACATAATTTTTTAAGACTGTCACCCTCAGGGAATGGTCAGGTGCACGGGTGCATAAGTACATGTGCCTTGAGTGACCGGGGTTCAAGCCCGTGACTACTGAATATGGTGCTGTTTCTTGTATTCTATCTATCTTGTGAACTCCTCTGACCGTTTGGTCGTCCCGGAGTATAAACAGAAAATTTATTTATTTATTTTATTTATATATATAATAACTGGGAGCTGGCCAAGTTAGTTAGTTAATTAATTAATAATTAATTTATTAATTAATAATTATAACGGCAGCTACTGTCAACAACTTAAAAGAATAGGTAACTCAATGTAGATGCTACAGTTTCCTTTACATAAAATAAATCCACGTTTTTAAACTTTTGGCCCTAACACTAATACATAAAAAAAAAATATGGATGGGAAACTATTGAAACATTAATGGCGGCATATATGGACTAATTCAGTACATGTACTGTAAACTGTAATAGTGAAATGGTGTGGCATCCTGAAGAGATACCGTTTCGCATATATCTGCCAGTTACCTACTAATTTATAATTTATTTTAAATTTAAAAATTGAGTTCTTAAGGCTAGTGAGTCTATTATTGTTAATAGCTGATGGTCATTTTAAACATTAGAGTTGACATAACTTTTCGGATATACAGAGAGACAAAGACAACTCTTTCCAGCAAATACCTATATAATCCAGGGCCATTACTAATACGGACGGGAACTTGCACCCCCGGATTTCCTGCGCACCAACTGTATTTTCTACAATCGTATTCTATTTACTGTCTTTCCCCTAAAATTCTTCAACACTCTGAGCTATTAGTACAATACAAGGGCAGGAGTGTCTATTGATTTCCTAAGTACTTTCCTAACTTCACCTCCCACTAGCTATATAGGCAGACATGGATTACGGGTGGAAACAACCCACACTTAGAAAAGTCAATACAAAATATATACAGTGGATTCCGGTTATTTGTGCAACCGGTTAATTGGGGCAAATCTTAAATAACAGAACCCAATCGAGAAAATAGCCAGGGTTTAATTGGGACAACATGACGTTTAATCGGGGCTGGAGACCGAAGCACTGGAGATCACCATACGATTATCTCCGACCAAACCACGTGGTACGGTCCGATTTCTGGAGGTCACAGTCATAAAACAATAAAAACAATTAGCGGTCACCTCTTTATTGGGCTTTTCTGTTAGTCAATCTATCATAAACGGAGAGTAAACTTGATCTTACTGAATTTGCGATAATACCGACAGCTGGAATTCTGTGGGCTATTATGGTAAAATGTGTTTACACTTCCATGTAATCTTCAATCATACAAAAAAATTAATTTTCAGATCTTCTCTGCATTCCTTTTTAAAGCTTTGTAACTTGTTACTCCGTTTTCACTTGCGCATATTGTGTTACTTGCAATTTGTGTGTGCGTGTCCTTTGTTATTGATTGCTTATCTTGTTACTGTTTTAAATTTTAACCCCCACTAGGGCTTGCATAAAACCGAGAAATTTCAAAACCGAGTTTAATTGAAGTTTACTCTTAAAACCGGGTTTAAAACCGATTTTCTCAAACTTAGGGAAAATAATTAAAAGCTTAAAACACAGGTATTTATTTTATCTTGGGTAGATTGTACAAATTGTAATCAAATCTTTTAAACAAAATCTATCACCTCTTATAGTAAAAAAAATAAAAAAATTAAAATGCTCCAAAAAAGTAACCAGCTTGAGATTATACAAAATTACAAATTGTATTCAAATCCTTTGAATAAAAACTATCTTCTTGTATAGTAAACAAAAAAATAATAAGCCCTATAATAATAATAATAAATAAATAAAAATAATGTGAAAAAAAACACAGCTTGGGGAAATTACTTTACTATTTATTGCTCAGGCTTTTTTCTGAAAATGATCCTTTAAAAAACACAGTATATTAAGCATTTTTCCTGATAGACTTGACCTTATTTTTGTGTTAAAGAGACCAGTGATCGAAACCACTCTCTCTCAAATTGGACACTTGTTGGTTTAATGGTCAGCAGTACTCTATAAACTTTCTCCAGCTTTTCACTTCTACTGCTAGTTGCCTCCAAAATTTTAAATTCTTTGCTGATTTCCAATTCACTCGGATATTTTGAAGGATCTTCAGTTAATCTCTTTATTACACTATCATACTCTCACATGAGTGTATCTCCAACATCGGAACTAGACGAGTCTTTGTTTTCTTCTAAAAGAACAGTTCGTTTATTTTCAGTTTCTTCATTCAACGCTAAGACTCCTTCGGAATGTTTTGCAAATAATCTCTGATAAATCTCTTCAGCATGCTTTTTCAAAACTTGCTTACTTGGAAAATCAACGCTGTAACGCTGCAAAAGGCTTTGGTGAAACTTTAAAGTAAATGGGTTTTCTGCTGTATCAAGCTTAGCAAGCAGAAATTCTATTGAAGACTCTGCTTTAAATAAGTCGGTATCTTCTGAGGTTATAGCTTTCAGAATCATTTAAACTGGTCGCAAAGTTTCACGTAGCAATTCAAGTGTTTTCCAGTCATTGTCAGACACAGCTTCAGTTGACAGTACTGCACATAGAGCATTTGGAATGCAATTTTTCAATTTCAAAAATCTCTCAATCATATAGAATGCTATCCCATCTTGTCTTGCACTCTAATATAAGTTTATATTCTTTCCCATTAAATTTTGATTTAACAAAATTTTGTAATATGTCATTTTTGGTAGGCGATTTTCGAAAAAGCTTGCAAATTTTTCTGACTTTGTTAATAGTTTCTGCAATATTGGCCACTGGATTGAAGAAATAAATTAGTTCATCGGTAAAGTCGGTTTGGTAAAGCATGCCTTGCTGTCTTTCTTCAACTTCTTCATCATCACTACTTTCTTCATTATTTTCATTTTCTTCATTGTCTTTGTGAGACTCAGAGACTGTGGCACCATAATTGATTGCTTTTTCATAAAGTACATCTATAATTGACAGATGTATACAATGGGCTATAGATTGTTGATGATTAGGTGTAATTTGCATGCCAAACTTAATCATCATTGCTGCTCCATCAGTGGTGCAGGCAACAATATCCTCATCCAAGTTCAAACCAAATTCCTTCAAGTGTCCATTCATAATTTGCTCAGTTCTTCTGCTATCAAGTGAACCATTAATCTCAATAAGACCTAACGACCAATGATTGTCTTTTGAATGCACATTTATATTCGTATACCTTTTATTTTGTATAGACGTATATTCGTCTAGAGTCAATGAATACCGTGCACCCAAACCAATGAATTTTTGAAATGCTGAATGAGTTCTTCTTTCTTAGTTTTATAATAATTCAGAACCATATTTTTAATTCCATTCACTGAGGCTGGTGGTAATTTATCGTATTTATTTCTCTGAAGGTGAAGGCTTGATTGTATAAACTCACTTTTGGCAACTGAATTAAAAGAAAATCCAACTAAAGCGGCTAATTTTGAAATCTCTTCTTCCATAGATTTTTTAACGATAAAGTTTTCTAATGTTCTTACCATTTTTACGGGAGGTTCACTGTTATCTTGTTTAATGTCAATCTGATGAATTTTCTTTAAATGCAACATCAAAGATGATGTAGATCCTCCAAACGACTTCATTATCTTCTGACATTTCGAACATTGTGCTTCATCTTTGCTTTTTCGAGCAAAATAATTCCATACATTTGATTTCATCTTAGACATATTAAAAGTAATAAATATTAATTAGTAGGAATTTATATCACCGACAATTTTAAATAAAAATATTGAAGATACCAAAGGCACAATACTATGCGTCACTCCCGCAAGCACTGAATGAAGAGTCTAAACGAGGCAAGTTTCAAAATTTTCACGAAAGAAATTTTTTATTTATTCACTCGTAATTTTTTTTCCTAAATTAAATCTATTTTTTTCTTAAATCTTTTTTTTTAAATCTATGTATTTTCAAAATTACATAAAAGCTAAATTTGGAGAAGCTGCTTTTTGGAGAACATTTGTCCGCAAATTTAATAGGAATAAAGAAGCAAAAAACTTTCTACGATTGAAATTTGATGCAATATTCAGCGAATCTGTTTCTAGTGGGTAACCATCAAGGCACGTTCCATAACTTGCCTGGCGAACAAGATAGATGGAACGGAGAAATGTTGAGCATTTTCTTTTACGCTATCGCTCCGACTCACTCAGTCGCAAATGAGTACACCTGCATCATGCCACGATACAGGTGGGAAGATAAAAGATACACCTCCTAGATATGGGCCACTTGCCCGTGAGATTCGTACCTTAAAATAAAATAAAATAAAAAACATGTTTAAAACATAAAGCAGTTGAATGATCCAGACAAACGAACAAACAAAAGAAAATGTGCGTAACAAAAAACTATATTCGAGGGCTAACTAAAAAAAATATTTGAATCCGGTTTTAGAAGCTCGGTTTCGGTTTTAACAACTCAATATGAAAACCGGATTTAACCGGTTTATAAAACTGGTTGGCAAGCCCTAACCCCTACCGACAAATGTTAGTGAACAGAAATGTCAACTAGTTAGTTATGTACATATTACAGTACGTATTAATTATTCCGATTATCATGTATATTCTTCCGATTTTAGGGTATCATTTAATTTTTTAATTGGTAAGGTAATAAAGGGCAAATTTGTACTTAATATATCTTTATTTTTATAGCCTGTGGATAATATTCCTCCTATTTTCGCTAATTAGAATCGCTGTTTAATAATATACATATTCTTGTTTGTTTGTTTGTTATTTGGTTTTTAGGAGCATTAGCAACTAAGGCCATATTGCTCCGGGATATGCAGTGGTCATTCCCTGACCTTTCGGCATTCTTCATATTTGGTGGTGATGGGCTCGAACCCCGGTCTAATCAAGAAGCATGTGCTATGCACTGCTGCTCCTTCCCGCCTGGCTACGGAGGCACACATATTCTTGTTTATACCCTGACATGACCACTATTTCAGAAGAGCTTACAATAAATCATGAATACAATCATTAATCATATTTAGAAGTTATTGGCTTGAAACATGGTCCACTCAAAGAGTGTGCTACTGTACTCTCAATCCTGACCACTCAGCTAGTTCATTCTACCAGTAGGAAGACAGCATGGTACAACATACGAGATATCAGTGTCAATTTGATAACAATGAGACTGATAAATTGAATGAGCTGAGGACAGTTTCTGGATGTTGCAGGTGCATAACGAATCTTTAAACTGAAGATGTGCGAATGTGATCCCAATTCACAAAGGAGGATCAAAGGGCGACGCAAGTAATTGTAGATCTGTTAGTTCTGTTCTGTTCCAGGAAAATTACTGGAGGCACTGGTTAAAGCAGCACTTCAGGATCATCTAGACAAGACTTTAGTTATAGCTCAGACACAGCATGGTTTTGTTAAGGGAAAGTCTTGCCTGACCAATTTTATTGGATACTATGATGTGGTCACTAATGAACTGGATGCAGGGAATAACTTTGATATCATATATTTGGATCTTAGAAAGTTTTGATACTGTTGCACATCGAAGACTGCTGAACAAATTGGAGCAGTGTGGCATTCGAGGCAAATTGCTGCTATGGATAAAGGGTTGGTTGAGTGGGAGAAGACAGAGAGTGGTAATCAATAGACACTGCTCATCGTGGACTAATGTTA
This sequence comes from Mastigoproctus giganteus, assembly GCF_048544385.1. NCBI lineage: Eukaryota > Metazoa > Arthropoda > Arachnida > Uropygi > Thelyphonidae > Mastigoproctus > Mastigoproctus giganteus. The sequence goes on along the minus strand of NC_143586.1, from coordinate 97,823,110 downwards.
TTAGTAGAGTCCCGTGGTGTTTGGGTCCATTTTGGTTTTCTGTATTTATAAATGATATTGATGATGGAATATCAAGCTTAATGTCCAAGTTTTCTGATGATATGAAGGTTGGCAGGGTTGTTAAGGACACTAATGACTGTACATTTCTGCAACAGGATCTAGAAAAGTTGGGCAGATTGGCTGAGAGGTGGCAAATGAAGTTTAACATTAACAACAAATGTAAAGTAGTACATATGGGAAGCAGTAACCGCAGAGTAACGTATCAACTCTGTGGTACTATACTGAAAGTGGTAGAGAACAAAAGGAACTGGGGGTAATTGTGCAGGCAGATATGAAGTTTTCTGAGCAGCGCAGACAGTCTGCAAGAGTAGCTCATGGTGTCTTGTCAATGATATACAGGAATTTTTCTAGCAGGGATAAGGAGGCGATTATCCCCTTGTATAAGGCAACGGTCAGGCCACACCTTAAGTATTGTTGAGCTGTTGGAACGAGTACAGAGAAGGGCAACAAGATTAGTGAACGAAACAAAGGGTTGCTCTTACGAAGAAAGGCTTAAGTTTTGCAAATTACAGTGTCTGGAGACTAGGCATCTGCGAGGTGATCTGAATGAAGTGTATAAAGCCTTGAATAGTTTGAGCATGCTCAATACTGATGGGATTCTTCCTCTTGCTCAAAATAATCATCTGAGAGGTCATAAATTCAAATTGAGGAAAGACAGTTGTAGGATAGATGTGCGGAAGTTTGCCTTTAGCCAGCCGGTGGTTGGTTGGTGGAACAGACTTCCATCCTTTGTTATGGAAGTTGATAGACTAAATAAATAAATAAATAAGGCTGAGCTGGACAGGTATTTGGAACGAACGGAGGGGTGAAATCGGAGCTTTTATTTTATTTTTTTGGCTGATGTTGCATAAACTTACTTTCTTGCATTATGTGCCTCTACTAATGCTAGTCCATGTACAGCAGTGTCCATTAATTACCACTCTCTGTCTCTCACTCAACCATCCCTTTATCCATTGCAGCAGTCTTCCTTGTGTAACAGTATCAAAAGCTTTCCTGAAATCCAAGTTTATGATATCAAAATTATTTTTTTCATCCAGTTCATTTGTGACTATGATGATGAAAAAAATCCAATCAAATTGGTCAGACAAGATTTCCCCTTAACAAACCCATGCTGTGTCCAAATTATTACCGCAGTCTTGTCTAGGTGATCCTGTCTCACCTATTTAACCAGTGACTCCTATTATTTTCCCCAGAACAGAAGTTAAACTAACGGGTCTATAATTATTTGCGTCACTCTTTGAACCCTGTTTGTAAATTAGGGATACATTTACACCTCTCCAGCCAATGGGGACCTTCCCAGAATCTAAGGATGCTCTCATAATTATGGCTAAAGGTTTGTGAACTTGCTGCACTGCCTCCTTCAATATAACTGGACAGATTCCATCTAGCCCAGGTGCCTTTTTTATGTTTACCTTCAACAATTTCTCCTCCACTTTTTTCTCAGTTATTACAAAATCATTAAGTTAAGCACCCTTTTACACTTTGATAAACTTCCAATCTTACCCTCCTTGAATAACTCCTCACGTGTGAATGTAGATGCAAAACACTCATTCAGTTTATCAGCTACTTGAGCCGGATCATCAATAATTGAACCATCTATGTTAATCGGACCAATCTGATTCACCCCCCTTCTGGAGTACACATAAGTAAAGAACTCTTTACTGTTTTTCTTTCTTTGTATCCTTTGCCAAAGATTTCTCGTAATCTGCCTATGGCTGCCTCACCTGCTTTGTGACTTGATTACAGACTAGTTTATATCTGCCGTAGGCTTCTGTGTTGCCTGATAATTTATATGCATCCCATACAATTAACTTCTCTGCCACAAGCCGCAGTAATTCATCTGATATCCATTTAGGCCTTGAACAGTATTTCTTGGTATGAATAGCCTAGTAGCCTCCAAGATTAATTCCCGAAGGCTTCCCATTTAGAATTTACCGATGGTAACATCATTAGTTGATCCCACTGTATAGAATTTAAAAACTGTCTGAGACCACTGTAGCTGCCTTTATGAAAGCAAAAACCCTTCCCTTTACCCTTGATGATAGTTACATCTTGAAGTAAATTCCACTTCAGTACAATGTGATCACTGTCATGTAGTGGTTCCTTTATGTGCAAATTCTTAATGCACGAATAATCACTGCTGATACTCAGATAAAGAATATTACTCTCTCTCTGGCTGCCCCCCCCCCCCAACCATGTGGCTCTAGAAGAGAATTCTCCAATAAATCCACAAAAGTTTTGCTAGTGTCTGAGTGATCAACCCACAAGTTCCAGTCAATATCAGGAAAGTTAAAAGTCCCCATTACAAGACATTCTGATTTACAGACCCACTCTATTTTTTTGCACAATTGTTCATTATAAACATCAGAGTCATAGAGTGGGCCTGTAAATCAGAATGTCTTGTAATGGGGGATTTTAACTTTTTGTACTCATTGTACTCTCTCAAATTCCCATTCTGCACTGTTTATATATATATATATATTTTTTTATTTGGTAGTTGTTGGCGGTCCGGCTTCTGTGGCCGTGATGCACCTCCCAAGGTTTTTGCAGTACTTTGATCCAAGCCCGAGGCAGGATTCGAACCCGCGACCTTTGGGTTGCTAGGCAGGGACTTTACCCACTCGGCTAGCCCGGTTGGCACCACTGCTTATATCTGTGTGACATCATGCCTCTCATATCCCAACAATATCTGCCTTTGATGCCTTGTTCAGCACTTCAAATTCATTTACTATAGCATTAGCAAGATTGTATGTATAGCTTAGCTTAATTTTCAGCACTCACCTCATAGTAATCCGCTTAGCTGGTGGAGGGTTTTACCACATACATAGTGGTTATAGGATTCTAATACTTTACAGGGATTATGGGTTTAAATTAAGTTATGGGCTATAAAAAAATTTTTAAGAAAGGAAAGTGCACCTTCCATGGTTGCCTAATTAAATTAAATTAAATGAAGAGAAAAAAAAAAAAAAAAAGGAAAATATAAGCTAATAATAGCGCACGAGCGACTTTCGAGTTTCCTCGTCTTCAGTTAGCTATAGAGGAGGGGGGGGGAAGAGAGCGCTTGTGTTATATACGGGTTGGGTTCCCGAAATGCATTTCAGTGCACGTGAAAACTTAATACGTACTAAATTCCAAATGGGGGAGAAATTGGCGGGAATCTTTTTGTTTAACACGTTGAGTGATGTATGGCGCTTAAACCATTCAATAATGAGGGCTTCGTTTTCAAGGATTTTGTAGCTAGAATTTAATTTAATTACTGTGATGGCTGAATCGATGAGTGGGTTGTGATTTTGAGATTGGACGTGTTGTGTTAGTTCTGTATTTGCTGAATTAGTTTTGAAGCTATTAAAGTGGTAGTATGCACGCGTGTTGGAAATTTTTGATGTCCAGAATTTTGCTATTGTACTGCCTATGTAACATGCTTGGCAATCTGATTGGCACCTGATCAAATATATAATGTTGTTGTAATCTTGTGTCTCGTACTAGTGTGTTGTCTTGTATGAATTGAATTTGGAACTTAATTTGTTATAAGATGTGAATATTAATTTGATATCTGTATTTTTAAAAATCTGTTGAAGTCTTCTAGCGTATTGTTGATGATATGGGAGCGCGATAAGGGGTTTATGTATCTTATTCTTGTTCATGTGGTTAATAATTTTGTTTGGGTTATTAGTGTTATTATGAACTTTGGTGATGGTTTCTTTTATTAGTTGTGGTGGGTATTTTCTGTCGATGAATTTTTTGGTGAGGTATTGTAATTCTACAGATAGGTCTGTTTGTGTGTGGCTATATTTTACAGCGTTGTATATCTGGTTGTATAGAACTGCTTTTTTGATGTATAGAGGGTGGTGTGAGTGGTAATGTAAGAATTTACCTGTATGTGTGTTTTTTCTGTATATTTTGGTGCCTAAAGATGTGTTTATTTTGTATACAGTGAGGTTTAGAAAATTAATTTTATTATCGTTTTCTACTTCGAGGGTAAATTTGAGTCTTTCATGTGTTGTGTTAAAGGTGTTCAGTAAAGTATCGATGGTGGTTCTGTTGCCTATTAAGAGGACGTCATCTGCATACCTCATGTATAGTTTAATTCCTGGGGGAAAGGATTGGAGAATTTTTTCTTCGATAGATGTGAGGTAGATCTCGGATAAAGGGGTAGAGATACCGAGGCCCATGGGAAGGCCAAAAATTTGTTCGTAGACGTTATTTTGGAATTTAAATTGTTTGGCGTCAAGTAACAGTGATGTGAGTTCTAAAATATCATTAATGTTTAAGTCGGTATGTTTTGTTAATGTGTCGTCTTTGATTAATAGTCTTTAAGGGCCAGTAGCATGGATTCGATGTGTACGTTTGTGTATAGGGAGACGACGTCGAAGGACGCGAGAATATCGTTTTCAGATATGGTTATGGAAGTTATATATTCGTGTGCTTGTTTAGTATTGTAGACCCTGAACTGAGAAAAATCTCATTAAAGGTAAAATAATTTTTTTTTTTTTTTTTTAACCCATAATCCCCATAATTTAAACCCATAATCCCTGTAAAGTATTAGAATCCTATAACCACTATGTATGTAGTAAAACCCTCCACCAGCTAAGTGGATTACTATGAGGTGAGTGCTGAAAATTAAGCTAAGCTATACATACGATCTAGTTATTACATTACAGCACATAAGGACTCCTTAAAAAATCAAGAGTCTATAGCATTAGCATTATGCTAATGCTATAGTAAGAACCACTTGCAAGAATCACTTTTGCCTCTGCCTGTGGCTATTGTTAATCTTTTATTCTGTGAATCCCCCCCCCACAAGCTAGTAGTTTTCCAACCCATCTTACACTGCCTCGATAGCATCAGCAAATATTCTTGCCCCCTTTCTATTTAAGTGTATCCCCATCCCTGTAGAATCAGTCTCTCCTGTTATCAAGCTAAGACAACGCTGAAAAAAAAAAAACTCTACCCCATGAGCCTTGCACAATCTCTCCAGGGTCAAATTGATTGACAAGGCTCTCATCATATACTCCCTCCTATCGTGTCTGGGCAGAATTGCAGACACCTTCAAATTTAATCCTAGTTCGCAACTTTTTTTTTTTTTCAGCATGGACCTGTACTTGTTAAGTGAATCTGCCGATCTCTTACACTTAAGGTCATTAGTGCCAATGTGTACAATATCAGCTTTTGTGCCCTTAAATGTCAAACTTTTGCCCCTGGCCAACATACCCTGACCCTGTTCCACCTATATCTACTGAGAATAAGTAACAAGTCTTCTCTTTTAGTGAAGCGTTACTTATTCGCGGTAGTGCAATACATGGCAACTTGTTGTGAAGGAGGAGCACAATATGAGATACAGATAAAATGATCCCTTTTACACTACAAATGCAGTTTTTTGCCCTTTAAGAGTGATCTATGGTGTATTCACACCTATATTATATAAACCTATCCTCTATGCATAATATATTCTGTTTCCCTGACAATAGAGTCACCAAAAATAACTACTTCCTGTGGGACCAGTGCATTCTGCCTTGGATATTGCACCGTGTTTCCTGATGCACAGGAGTCAGCTCTGGCGTTGAGTTGGGCAGCTGAGAGCTTGATGGACCCCTCATATTGATTTATTTGAGGGCATATACCCTACATCTCAAACTCTCATAGACACCCATCAACACGCTGAGTTGGCACCTAATTTCTTCACAGTCTCTGCACCTAGCACACACAAAGACATCCTCCTTGGCTAGGTTCTAGACAGGTCTGCAAACATTTTACATTTAGCACATTTTTTTAAACTGTGATGCGTTGGAGAATTGCCCCCTTTGCTTGCTGCTTTGCTGTTCTAGTCTGGGTCATGATTCCATTTAAGTATAATTTAATTAACAATGAAATTTAATAAGATTAACAAATTTTACTGCTTAATTGATAATACAATACTAAATGTATTTCGCTATTTAGTTTCACGTTAAATCTTATGCTATGAAGTTCGGGATTTATGTTTCACTATTCCGTATCATATAACAATGGCAGCAAGTTAAGAATGGTAAGATCTGTGGACACCAAGTATTAACTTTCAAAATCGCTATCTAAATTCAAATAAACCAAGGAGCTTGACTAGGACTATAAAGCTACTTATAGAAAATAGTTCAGTTTAACAATTAAGTCAATAAAACGACTAAATGTATATAAAACCTTAGCATTTGCCAGAGCTGCAAAAATATTTGCCAACACGCTATTAATAACCTTGTACCCACTTATCTATTTGGTGAGCAAACTTCTAAACTACAGAGAAGAAGCTTTTCCTCCTCTAGTTAAAAAAACTAACAAATTTTAAGGTGGATGCAAAGTGGGTGATCAAGTCTTGGACTCTCTCATTTCTACTGTATCAATTGTGTGAAGTTACTTACTGTTTAGTTAAATGGATCTCACCATCATGTGCCACTTGCATTTCCTATGATTTAGAGATAACCAAAAGACCATTCTACAGATTGTTATTTTTGTTTATCAAACATTTCAGAGATTACCTCTAAATCTAAACGTATTGTGAAATATCCAAATATACCTTCAGATATAAAACATGTTTTACATAGTGAAGAATTACCTGCCTGTACCAAAACCAGCAAAAGCATACAATTTGGATGAAGAAGATGAACCAGATGATTCTGAGTTTGATGGTAAGACTCAGAATGACTATAGAAAAGGCCAGAAAGTTAATGACCTCACATATGAAATGGTTCATCCTCAGAACCACACTCAAGAGGAATTAAATGATCTTGTTCATGATCTTAACTTATCTAAAAATCAAACTGAACTTTTGGCTTCTAGGCTGAAAGGATGGAATCTCCTGCAATTTTTTTCCTTCTCAGAAAATCTAAGAACTGTCAGTGATGAGCACAGGGAGCATTTCTATCAAACTTTTTTCACAATAGAAAAGAGCTGCTAGAGCAAGTAGAACCCAAGCATGCTGGCTCATTAGTGTTGGATGCCGAGGAGGAGGGATGTTCCATAGGAAAAACACAACAGGAAATCATCAGGAACTACATTCTACTTCAGTTAAAGTTAACAAGTAAGTTCATATTAAAAAAAAAAGAAAAACAAAAAGTGTTATAATGTCACATTTTTATGATTGTATAAAACTGATTTAATATTTAACATCAGCACAAAAAATACTCGGCAATTCTTCATGCATTCAGAATCTGTGTGATCACAGTGATGTGGTCACTGCCACCTAGTGAAAGGCCACTGATGTGGCATTTACTTAAAGACATTACTATCAAGGGTAAAGGGAAGGGCATTTGCTTTTGTAAGGGTTACTACAGTGGCCTCAGTCAATTTTTAAATTCTGTACAGTGGGACCATCAGACGATGTTACCAACAGAAAATGCTTCAGGTAAGCAACTGCAGAAACTACTGGGCATTTTATACCAATTAAGAAATATTGTTTAATGCTTAGACCTAAATGGATATCAGATGAACTGATGAGACTTGTGGCAGAGAAGAAAAATGTGTGGGATGCATATAAATCACCAGGTGATACAGAAGCCTAAGGTAGATATAAACTTGTCTATAATCGGACTAGAGTCATTATTAATGGATACTGCTCTTCGTGGACTAATGTTATTAATGAAATCCCGCAGAGTGCTTCATGTATGACTGCAAAATTCCTCAACATACAGGAACTTTGCTAACAGGGATAAGGAGGTGATTATCACATTGTACAAGGCAACAGTTAAACCTCATCATGAGTACTACATACAGGTCTGGAGACCCCAAAATATGTAGATTTGTTGGAGCAGGTGCAGTGAAGGGCAATGAGATTAGTGAAGAGTACAAAAGGGTGTCCTTACAAAAAAATTTGTACTGCAAGAACTCTGGAATTCTGCAAAATTCTTGCAGCATCTAGAGATCAGGCACCTGAGAGGTGATCTGATTAATGTGTCTAAAGATTTGAATGGATTGAGGAAGCTTAATGCTGATGGCATTGTTCCTCTTGCTCAGGTCTCGCACGCACGAGGGCATCTATTCACACTGAGGAAGGATGGTTGTAGGATAGATGTGTGGAAGTTTTCCTTCAGCCAGCAGGTAATTGATTGTCGGAAGAAACTTTTTTTTTTTTTGGCTGATACTTTGTAAGCTTGCATTCTTGCATCATTTGCCACTACTAATACTGATTATAAAATACTGTAGCTAATACAAAGGAATGTTGTCATGACTGTGGGTATGAATATTTCAATAGAATCCAATTATAAAAATGAAGCAGCAAGGTTAAAGAAGTGATGCAGGATCATCTAGACAAGACTGCAGTTATAGTTCAGATGCAGCATGGGTTTAATCAAACTCATCTTGTCTGACCACTTTGATTTGATACTATGATGTGGTTGAAAAGGAACTGGATGCATAAATAATTTTGATATCATATACTTGGATTTCAGGAAAACTTTTGATACTGGTGCACATAGGAGACTACTGTATAAATTGAAGCATTATGAATAAGCTGCTGCTGTGGATAAGGGGTTGATTGAGAGGGAGAATACGGAGAGTGGTAATCAATAGACACTGCTCTTCATGGGCTAAAGTTATTAGTGGAGTCCCCCATGGTTTTCTGCTGGGACCATTCTATATTTATCAATGATATTGAAAGGTATATTGGGCTTAATGTCAGATGATACAAAGGTTGGATGGGTTCTTAATGACAGTAATAACGGTATGCTGCAGCAATAGGATTTAGAAAAGTTGGGCAGATGAGTTGAGAGGTGGCAACTGAAGTTTAATGTTGACTAATGAAAAGTACTGCTTATGAGTAGCAGTAACCCCACAGTAATGTACCAACTGTGTAATACTACACTCAGGGTAGTGGTGAATGAAAGAGACCTGGGGATAATTGTGTGGTCAGATATGAAGTTTTCAGAACAGTGTAGACTGGTTGCCTGATGGGGTCTTGCGAATGATATACAGGAACTTTGCCAGCAGGGATAAGGAGGTTATTATCCCATTGTATAAGGTAATGGTCAGGCCACACCTTGAATACTACATACAGGCCTGAAGACCTCAATTTCAGGAAGGAAGGATGTAGGGCTGCTGGAACGAGTACAGAGAAGGGCAACGAGATTGGTGAGGGGAACAAAGGGGTGCTCATACCAAAAGGAAGGTTTATGTTCTGCAAATCACAGTGTCTGGAGACTAGGCACCTGCCAAGTGACCTGACTGAGGTGTATCAGGCTTTGAATGATTTCAGCATGCTTAATGCTGATGGGATTCTTGCTCAGATTATACACTTCAGGCAGCATAAATTGAAATTGAATAAAGACAGCGAATTGATTGCTAGAACAAACTTCCATCTATTGTTGTGGAAGTTGATAGCTTAAATAGATTACAGGAAGAACTGGACAAAGTTTTGGAGTGAATAGATTGGCGAAATGTGAATGGAAATGCTGCATAAACTTGCTTTTTTGCATCATATGCCACTATAATGCTAATGATAATTATGGCTAAGCATTTGCTTACCTCCTTTGTTGCCTCTATTAATATAACTGGATAGATTCCGAGATGACTTTCTCTCCAGATTCCTTTCAGTTATCACAAGGTTATTTAGCTCCTCATTAGAGTATAATAAACTTTTGGCATCCCCTTCCCTAAAGAATTCCTTATGTGTGAATAAGTGCTAACGTCTCTGCCTGACCAATCCACCGACCTGGGAAACGGTTATTGAGGAATTCCCTTACCTCCGCCAGGTAGTGAGGAAGTGCTCCATCTTGCTGAAAGCGAAAGCGTCCTTCGTGGTCATCTTCGTAAGGGAATTCCTCAATAACTGTTTCCTAGGTCGGTGAATTGGTCGAGCAGGGCTGTTAGCATGGCCACCTCTGGACTTTTTTCTATGGGGTTTCATTAAAGTTCGAGTGTTTTTTCCATCGTTACCTACCAATCTTGCCGAGCTGAAAATTAAAATCACCGCTGCAGTTATTATTATTATTAGCCATATGGTGCAAGGAAGCCTGAGGCTTATGCTGCACCAGCCAAAAAAATTTCACAAGTTACCCAGAGAGAGAGAGAGAGAGAGAGAGAGAGAGAGAGAGAGAGAGAGAGAGAGAGGGAGAGAGGGGGGGGAAACCCAAAGTAGAAAGGAATCCAAGAAAGAGAAGAATGATGATATCCAGCTCAGGATCCTAGGTGTGCCAAGCCCATACTCACCAGTTGTGAGCCTCTGGGGATACAGAAGTTATGCTGGATATGTTACGTCACGTTTGGTAGGAAAGTGAGTTCAGATGGGATGTTTGCTGTATCACCAATGGCAGTCACTTCGAACCAAAATGACTGTTCTAGGCAAAACTAGATGTTTTTTGCTACAACATAACAGTTCAATAAATTATATAAGTCTCCTGAATAAATTTCTATACACTTACAAAGTTGTAAAGTCCTTTTTGAATCACCATGTAGACTAATTTATATCTACTATCGGCTTCTGTAACACCTGAATATTTATATCCATCAGATGTACTTTTCTTCTCTGCCACGTGTCTCATTATTTCATGACATCCATTTTTGTCTAAGCCATGAACAGTATTTCTTTGGTGGTATGAAAAGCATAGTAGTTTCTACAATTACTTCCCTGATGCTTGCCATTTAAAATTTTCTGTTGGCAACATCACATTGTCCCTGGCACATAATTTAAAAGCTGTCTGAGACCTCTGTAGCCACCCTTACGAAAGCAAAATCCTTCCCATTTACCCCTGACAGTAGTTGTCTTTAATTAAATTCCACTTTAAAACACTCCAAATGTCACCCAGTGAGTCTTTTACCTTCTAGTTTTTAATGTATGAAGAATCATTTCCTCTTGTTGCCTCTAATGTGCTGCTGTAGAAAATAGTCATCCAAGAAATCCACTAAAGATTTGCTAGTATATGAGTGCCCAACTCACAAATTCCAGTCAAAATCTGGCAAGTTATAATCCCACATTATGAGGCATTCTGATTTGCTGTCCCACCCTATTTCTCTGTACAGCAGTTTGGTATACTGAACAGTGATTAGGCCTATAACAAACTCCTATTCTCAATTTTGTTTTTCAAGTGCTTATATCACACCAAACAGACTCAAAATTGCGCCAACCAAGTCAACTGGATGCACTGCCTTAGATTTAATATTCTTCTTAAGTAAGAGTATAATCTCTCCAGCTCTCCTGTGCTGTCTGCCCTTCCTGTATACATTGTCTTCCTGTATTCAAATTCAGCATCACTTATGTGTGAGTGACACCATGTTTCCTCTATTCCTATAATGTGTGCATTCAACAACTTAATGAGTACTTCATAGTCTTCAAATTTATTTACAATGCTCCTAGCATTAGTGTATTCATAGTCTTAGTTACCCTAGAAGGGCAACAAGATTGGTGAGAGAAACAAAGGGGTGCTCTTACCAAGAGAGCCTTAACTTCCGCAAGTTGCAGCATCTGGAGACTAGGCACCTGCGAGGATCTGATCGAGGTGTATAAGGCCTCGAATGGATTGAGAAGGCTCAATGCTGAAGGAATACTTCTGCTTGCTCAGATTGAGAGGGCATTGACTCAAATTAAGGAAAGACAGTTGTAGAATAGATGTGTGGAAATTTGCCTTTAGCCAGTGAGTAGTTGATTGATGAAACAGACTTCCATCTATGTGGAAGTTGATAGCTTAAATAAATTTAAGGCTGAACTAGACAAACATTTGGAATAACGGGATGGGTGAAATGGGAAGTTTTTTTTTTTTTGGCTGATGGTATATAAGTTTTCTTTTTATTCATTTGTTCCTTGATTACCTACAGCAGGGCCTGAAATCCCGACACCTTGCTTTCCAGGCTGCTGCATGTATCAATAGTCATAATTGAACACTTTCACCTCTGCCTGCGGCTTTAGTTAAACTATTATTCTGTGTATCCCTCCAAAGTAGCATTTTTCCCAACCCACCTATTACTGCCTTTCCTGTAGACACAGTCTCTCCTGTTAACAAGCACAGATCACTTCAGCTGAGAATAGATAGGTTTCACCACACTCTGTGGAAGGAATCCCCAGAAAGAAACCACACCATGAAAGATAAGAAACATAAGTCCTCAGAATTGTTGTTTACTGTGTTGTACTGAAAGGGGTGCATAGATAAAGTTGCAGATTATTTTAGAGTAACAGTGAAGAAATTAAGAGACATAAGGAAATGTTTAGTATTGAGCTAGTTTGCTGACTGAAGTTGTAAAGAGTTTTATATTGCTGATTAAGAGAAATATTATTATTATTATCAGCCATATGGTGCAACGAAGCCCGGGGTTTATGCTGCACCAGCCAAAAAAAAAAAATTTCCGTGTTACCATGAGAGAGAGAGAGAGAGAAGAGAGAATCACCAAGAAAGAGGAGAAGAATGATGATATCCAGCTCAGGACCCTGGGTATGCCAAGCCCATATTCACCAGATGTGAGCCCATGGGATTATATGAGGAAATAATTAGAATTGAAACAGTGATTGCAGTTGTAGAGAGAGAATTGATATTGTTAATTAAGGGAAATTCATGGAAATGATGGAATGTATCATAATATATTAACTGATTAAAAGAGGAAAATGAATAGATTAAATGTAAATGAATATATCATGTATATACTTGTAAATAGTTTTGTATAATAAATGACTGCTTTATAATTCTGTGTCACTGCTTATGAGAAATTGACAGCTGACATAAATAAATATATATTACAAGGGAAAATCCTTCATCTGGAAATTCTCTGATATTTTAATGCAGTCAGGTAGCTCGTGGATCTTAGTGCTTGAGGGGAGCAGTTGTACTAATATAACAACAACAACAACTGCCACTGATGGCAATACTAAGTACAGGTGAAATAAATAAATAAAAAAAAAAAAAAATAACAACATAGGGTAAAACTCCCCTCCCATAAGCGTACTGCTAGTAACTAGAAGCTGCTGATTATAACAAAAATGGAAGAACTGGATATGAAACAAAAACTAATATATCTTTTAAATAGAAAGCACTTTACAGATTGCTTAAATTTGCTTGATGGCTAGTTTCTCAGCAACTGGGGCCACAGCAGTCTTGTTATCAATAAAAAAAAAAAAAAAAAAAGTTATTTTCTGGCTAACTCACCTCCAAGATGCATTAACATTAAACACATGCATGGTGTACTTCCTACACAAATACAGAATTGTAAAGAATTTTTTATCCCCATAGGTGGATTCAAGGTAGAGGCATGTGACCCCTCCTGTCATTTTTCGGAGAATATACACCAGTCATTTAAATTCCCTTTAGCTACAAAAAAAAAAAAATTTTTTTCTCTTTTTCATTATTAACATAAGATTTTAGTTATTTTTGCATTGTGGCTTAGCTATTTTCAACTGACTGCAGTTAGAAACTGATTCTGATGTGATTGCCATTCTAGTTTCAGGTGAAATACAGTATGGTCATGCATAATGTTTACTTTAAAGTATTTCAAAGTATAGCTGTGTGCCTGTGTCCGCCAGTCACATTACATTAGAGCAGGGGTGGCCAACAAGTCAATCGCGGCTTTAATTTCTGTCGATCACGACAAATTTAAAATATATATAAAAAATAGATAAGTCAAAATCTAAATATTATTATTATGTGCCCCACTACATATGCTTATTACAAATCCGTTCAACCACATATCTAATCTTGTCAAGTGAAAATTCACTGTTACGTTGTGAAGAGTATAGTATGTGTTGAATTCTTATTCAGCTTACTTAATATTAATAACTGGACAGTACTTATACGTTAATTTAATACCCTTTGATTTAAAATGAATACTATGAAAAAAGAATAAAACACATCATTTTCATCAAGAGTGGGAACTAGAATACTTTTTTGTAATGATAAAAGAAAAATGTTGTTGTTTGATTTGCAAAGCTTCCGTGGCTATACTCAAAAAGATAAATTTAGAAAGGCACTTCAATGCACTCCATGGTAAATACCAATTGGAATTTTCGCCTAATAGTGACCTTAGAAAAAACAAATTAAAAGAACTTAAATCCAGATTATTTTTTGTAAGTTTTTTTGTTTTGTTTTAGTATTAGTAGTGACAACTGATGCAAGAAAGCAAGCTTATACAGTATCAACCAAAAAAATTACACCAAGGCAGATATTTATCCAACTGGAGGGGGGGGGGGGTTGCTTTAGGAGGTCTTACATGAATAGTGGTTGAAAATGTTCATCAATTCCTTCAAACCCTGAAACATATTTTTCTTCATAACAAGAACATTCATGCTTCTGTTCCAACTACACATCCAGTTTTCTTAATGGAGACGAACCAAAAACTCAAACTTCTTGATAATGTTAAATATGAAGAATACAATTGGGAATTTTGTAGAATATTGAAGGCTCATGTACATTGTTCGGTCAGTTATCAGGTCACACTAAAATGCCATTCTTCACATGTGAGTGGAAGAGCAAGAGCACAAATTTAAACAAAAAAGAGAAAGTTTTGTACTGGTTTCAAAAAAGCATTGAAGAAAAGTTTGGTGGATCTGGCAAAAGTCCAAATTATCCCACTTCATATAATAGGGTTAATGTAGGGAAACAATTTTTAAAGGCTTTAGATAAGAATGGAAACAGTTTCTGTATGTTTGCGATCAATTTCCAAGTTATCTGATGTGAAAGTCTAAGAAAGCATTATTGTTGGGCCACAGATAAAGTTCAACTTTAAACGAGAAAAGGTCACAGTTGAAAAGGATGTACAGATTTGACTTCAAAAACACTGACAACTTCTGAGGGAGAAAGATGCCACTTATGAAAGAATTATTGAAAATATGCTGAATAAATTTCAAAAATTAGGATGTAAGATGAACTGGAAGCTTCATTTATTTGCACTCTTATGGACCCCCCCCCCCAGAAAATCTAGCATTTGTCAACAAGGCATAGTGTAAGTAATTGCACGAAGATGGAAAAAAAAACCGATATCAAGGAAGATGGAATATAAATATGACAGATTACTGCTGACCTCTGAAAAGAAAGCATGCATAAACACACACATGCACAATAAGTTCATTTGAAACCAACAGACTTAAATTTTATTCCAAGAAATCTGGTGAATCTACACAAATGTTCACTATTGTATTAATACTATTCTATTTTGTTCATTTTCTTCTTCAAGTTCTCTGCCCTCAAGCAGGTTCAGGGCTCCACTGATGCTATGCTTCTCTATCTTGTGCTTTCCTTTTAATTCCTACATAATTTTCTCTTCCCATCCAATCCATCATTCCAATTCTCCTTCTCCCAAAAGCTACCCATCACCCAAACCACTTTCTTCAATTCTTCAACATGCTATATCTTCTCAATACATGTCCTATAAAGTTATTTTGTCTTCTTAGTTCTTTTACTAACATTCTCTCTCTCTCTCTCTCTCTCTCTCTCTCTCTCTCTCTCTCTCTCTCCTCCTACTTTCCTCAAAACTTCCTTATTACCCACTCTGTCCACCCATTCCACTCTTTCCATTTTCCTCCACATCATGAAAGCTTCTAGCCATCTAATCCCCTATCTTCTTAGTGTCCATGTCTCTGAGCCAAAGAGTACCACAGTCCATATTACTGTTTTCACCATTTGCTTTCTGAATTCCTTCTTGAAATTTCTTCTCAATAGTTCTTTTCTATTACTAAATACCTCTTTGGCCATTGCAATTCTTGTTTTTTTTTCCCCTCTAGGTTTTTTCATTTTCTGTCATCATGCTTCTCAAGTATTTGTATCTGTCCACTTGTTCTAATATTATTCCATCTAATGTTACATTGATTCTTCTTCCTGGCCACATTGAAAATAACACTATCTTGGTTTTCTTGCTGTTAATCTTTATATTGTACTCCTTTACTTTGCTCTTCAAGATATCCAAAGAGCTCTGTTATTCTTCCTCGTTATTAGCAATAATACTTGGTCGTCTGCAAATCTTATTGTCTTTATCTTCTCCCCTCCTACTTTTACACCCCTTTCTGCTCTTCTTTGTACTCTTTCATCAATGCTTTGGCATATAAATTAAATATGGAAAGGGGACATGGAACATCCTTGCCTTACACCCCTACACCAGAAGAAGTAGACATTGGTCTACTTCTTCTGATTCCTCTCCACCAATCCAAACCACAGCTGCCTTTCGCATGTAAAGTTCCCAAATTAGTTTTAAGTCGCGTGTATCTAGGTCAATCCTTCTAAGGGCTTCAATAGCTTAACCTAATTCACTCTGTCAAAAGCCTTTTCGAGATCAAAAAACAGATTGCCAGATCTTTTCCTATTTCTATACTTCTTTCAGCTAGTGTTCTTAATATTCCTATTGCCTCACATCCTACTCTGAACCCGAACTGGTCATCTATGAATTCACAATATTTTGTGGTGCCAGTAGTGTCAGATCAATATAAGATGGGACGGAATGGATGAAAAGTGGCATGAAATTGATTGCTTTTGCTCTAATTTGTTCTGAGAGAATTTTTAGTAATATTTTTGAGGAGTGAGAAATTAAAGTGATTGTGCTATAGTCTGTACAATTTGTTATATTTTTCTTCTTTTCTAATGGGATAATTATGGATATTAGGAAGTCTTTGGGCCAGCTTCCACATTCATAGAATATCCCACATTTCCCGTTCATTTTATTATATAAAAAAAGGTACACTAATGGTTTTCTGGATAAATGAAATAAAATTTACAAAATAAGCATAAATGTTTCCCATTTCTTAGAAAATCCTTATGTGATACAAAAATGTCAATTTTAAAATTAGCATAGCAATTTTAGGAAAGGTTAACATTAAAATAGAAATCATATTTTACAAGTTTCAATTTGCAGTCCTTGTGTTATGGTTAGAACAAATGATTACCCTCTTTGCACATAAGAATATAGGCAATGTCATGAAAGATCTGCCACATGAAACTGGTGGCATACTGCAAGCAAAATATGCTGCTACTCATCATGAAATAAATTGGATTATTGTCCATGTAGATGGCCACAACAATAACTGAAATTATAGAGCCACTGAAGTAATTATAAGAATTCACACTGTAAGAACATTTAAATACTTGTCATTCGAAGCACTTTGAATGACAAGTATTTAAATGGAAGTAAAACTTCCATTTAAACTTCCATTTACTTACATACACGATGGCTGTCGCTTAGACAAAATGCATTATTCACAGTTGGTCATATGTTTACTAACAGGAACCATCCACTAGCTGATGAGCAGTAGTAAGCTTTAAAACAAGTGGTGGTGTCTGAGATTTTAAAATGTATTATAGATTTGCCTTTTCAGGTAATGCCATACAATTTAAAAAGATACTAGTAACTTAAGGCTGAACTGTGTATAATGGTAGTTGTCTCTAAGTTGAACGAGTCTTAAGGCTGACTACTCAGCCCTGAGCCTTCAGTGTGAGCAGAAAGATCTCCATGATAAAAATGAAATGCAGTAAAGCATATGACTTTTATTTGCTTTCAACTGTTTTGCTGAAATATACTTCCTATAATATTGCTATTGAATACACACCTTGTGATCCATTATAATTTTATTGAAAATCTACTGCGCACTGCAGTAAATCATTAAAATAGAAAAAACAAACAGCAGTCAAAATCTATTCTGAGTAAAATGGACAAACTCTGCAATACAATAGCAAAAAGTGATGTTTTTGATGACACAATAAATAGATCTTATCAACTCAATGCTATGTGCCTCTACCTCCCACTAATGCACTTCGTTAAGATTACCCTATATGGTACCTTATTACTTATATGCTACACCATTAAGATACTCTACATCTATATATGCAAATGCATGCAGGAATTTATCAAAATAACAAAAACAGAAAGGTCCAAAGCAATTCTACAGATGGAAAAAAGGTCCAACCGGTAGTGTCAGATCAATATAAGATGGGATGGACAAAAAGTGGCATGGAATTGACCAGAATTAATAATTATGAAGAGATTCATGGGCATATTTTTTCCAAAGCGCTGTCATCTGCCCCAGACAATGAGAGTAGAGTATGTTGTTACTGCATTGAAGACTGCAATATCTCTTACAGATGTGCAATGGCTTGAGTTATCATGGCAGCCAATAAATCTCTATTTGTCGTGTTTAAGTCTGAAGAGTAGCAAATGCAATCCCACTTGGCTATCTCCACACTTGTGCAGTTCTGTCCATAGCTATTACACGATAAATAATGGTGTAATAGCTATGGACAGTTACTCTGCTTAGCCTTCCTGGTGTTTCTTAGCCTTAGGCAGAGTTTCCTACTAGATACTTTTTCCTTCATTCCACAAAGCAGGAACGAAGCAAACATTCCAACCATTTTCTTTTTCACTTTACATTTGATTAATACCTTATCTATCATTTTCCCAAAAATTCTTCTTCTACCCACCATGTTTGGTTGATATTTTCCTTTAGTGTGCTTTGACAGTGGTAAATGATGTGGGATTGCCAGTTAATGTCATGAAACCAACAAACATTTAATGACAGATAATTACAGATTTGTTTTTAATGTAATTTGAAATGTTTATTTTATATAGAATATTAGATAGTAGCATAAACATTCCAAAGTTACATCTGAAGCCCTTCTATACTAGATGAGAGGTCCAATCAGTAGTGTCACATTTCAAAATGTGAACTACAATTCTGTTCTGTGACAGTACTACCCACAATATATTTATGATCTGGAGCTGCATATGTTTTACTATGCCAGGTTTAGCAATAAGCTTAATGCACTGATATTCAAATAGATGCTGTGTAATTTGATTGGCTTAGTTCTGCAAATATGAAATATATACTGTAATGAGTAATATAATTTTGAACTTTTTATTATATACATAACAGCATTCATCAGTAGACAAATCTCTTCATAGTTAAAACCAGAGGTTTGTTTTTTTCATAGGTCATGTGGTTTAGTGATATATAAAAAAAATCACTTTTAACCATTTTAAAATTAAAATGATGAGACAAAACATTTATTAGAAAGCCCCTTTTCAAATAAACGATTGAGGAAAACAATGTTCAAAATATGATGGGCCAAATTCCAAATGTTATTCAATAAAACAAATCTGCGTATGATCAGAATATGATTTTAAATTCAGCAAAATCTGGGATGGGGATAAAAAGTACACTATAACAGTACTTTTCATTTCTAATCTAATTGTGTTTCAAAATGCAAAAGATTAGGTTTTCTTTTTTTTTTTCCTGCAGAATGTGATGTAAACATATGAAAGATTTGAAATAGAAAATGTAGAGCAGGCAGAATGCCCCACAAGATCCAGTATATCTGTCTTTAAGATACCCTTCCCTCATTTGATTATACACTAACCTAATGAATGAAGTATTCTAAACTTTTCCTACAAAATAAAGAATGTAAACACAGAGAAAAAAATAAATTTATACAAAGTATAAATTTAATTCTGTTAAGCTCATAAATTGTCAAACTAATAGAACAAGCTTATCTGCGAAAAGATCTAAACCTCCCAAGGACTTCCTAATTCATTTCACAAATATACGTGGTCTCAATTCTAATCTCAACGATATCCATTTCCACTTGCAGTCTGCCAAACCACATGTACTTTTTCTGACAGAATCTCAGTTATCGGTTGATTCAACTACTGCTCATCTCAGATGCCCAAATTATTCGCTGTATGATTCCTTTCGCCTCAAAGGTGGTGCTTGTGCATATGTCCGTTCTGATATTCCCTGTCAGAGACTTGGCAATTTGGAATCTCCTCTCTCTGATCTTCTCTGGCTTAAAATCTCTCTACCTCATTGTGTCAAATTCATCTGTCTCTACCGTTCTCCCAACTCCACTAATCACTTGGAGCTCTTCGACTTCCTCTCTTTGCAACTTGACTTTCTCCAGTCCAACTTTCCTAAGAGTGAGGTAATTTTCCTTGGTGATTTTAATGTTCACAACTCCAGCTGGCTTCCGTTTTCTAGTCACACCGACACAGCAGGTCGAGATGCTGAGGCTTTTGTAATTACTAATGACCTAGCACAGATTGTTCATTTACCTACAAGAATACCGGACAATCCGAATCATACAGTCAATACGCTTGATCTTTTTCTCACAAACAACCCTTCTAAGTACACGGTCGAAGTGAGAGGTCCTTTAGGCACTTCAGATCACAACTTGGTGATCGTCTCTTCTCCAATGGAACCTTTATCTCATGACTATTCCCAACCTCGTGTTGTTTGGCATTACAAGAATGCAAAATGGGAGGACCTGCGAGACTTCTTTTCTTCTTTTCCTTGGTCGGATTACTGTTTCAAAACTCCTGACGTCAACGTTTGCTCAGATCGTGTCAGTGAAATTATTCTTGCAGGAATGGAATCCTTTATCCCACACTCCACTTTAAAATCTCGTCCTTTATCTAAACCTTGGTTTTCCAATAAATGTGCTAAGGCTGTTCAAGAGAAGAATGTTGCATATCGTAATTGGCTTGGTTCTAATTCTTCAGTTTCATTTTCTGCCTACACCAAAGCTCGCAACAATTGTAAAGCAGTTATTAATCAGTCCAAACTAGAGTTTGAACAGGCTAAGAGTAGAAAACTTGCTTCTTGCCCTAATGGGAGCCGAGCATTCTGGTCTCTTGCCAAAGCTATTGGCCGCAACTTTTGCCCATCTCTGCTCCCACCTCTGTCCAAACCAGATGGTTCTGTTGTCACTTCAGCCAAGGATAAAGCTGACCTGCTAGCATCCCATTTTTCTTCCAGCTCATGTATTAATGAACTTGTAAAACACCTCCCACCATTCCCAACACGCTCCATTCAATGCCCCCTGTGGTCTTCCGTCAAAAGGATATCAGAAGGATTTTGATGAATCTTGATGCTAAGAAAGCTCCAGGTCCTGATGGTATTTCTCCACTTGTTCTCAAAATCTGTGCTCCTGAACTTACTCCTATTCTTTGCCGCCTTTTTTCACTTTCTTATTCCAAAGGTGTTTTTCCTTCTTCTTGAAAATTTGCTCATATCCAGCCAGTTCCTAAAAAGGATGACAAATCCCTCCCATCCAATTATCGTCCCATTGCAATTACTTCTACTCTTTCTAAAGTAATGGAGAAATCAATTAACCGCCAACTCTTAAACTACCTAGAAACCTTCCGTCTGATGAACGATCGCCAGTATGGATTCCGTCAGTGTCGATCCACTGGTGATATCCTGGCTTATGTTACCCATTTATGGACTACTTCAATGGAAAGGTTCGGTGAAACACAAGTAGTTGTTCTAGACATCTCAAAAGCTTTTGATCGTGTTTGGCATAAAGGTCTTCTAAACAAGCTTCCATCTTATGGTTTGCCAACTGTTTTTAGTAATTGGTTACCAGTTTTCTTTCTAATCGCTTACTGAGGGTGATGGTAGATGGCTCTCTGTCTTCTAACTTCTCCACTAATGCCGGTGTCCCCCAAGGTTCAGTTCTTTCCCCCACTCTTTTCCTCTTGTTTATCAATGACCTTCTTCCATTGACTGGAAATCCTATCCATAGTTTTGCCGATGATAGCACATTGCATTCAACTTTCCGTTTTGAGAAATCTTGTCCTGCTCAATCAGCTTCAACTTCTCGGAAATCTGCTACCAATTCCTTAAATGCCGATCTTCAGGTAATTCTCCAGTGGGGCAAAGACAACTTAGTTGATTTCAATCCTTCTAAAACTCAGTCTTGTCTTATATCTCGCAAAAAGGATTCTTCTGCTCCTATGCTTATCTTTAGTGACACTCCAATTTCTAGGCAAAAGGATATATCTCTTTTGGGGATTACCCAGAGTTCTAATCTCTCTTGGCACATGCACATTACAAATATTGCTTCCTCTGCATCTAAAAAACTTGGTTTTCTCTTTCGCTCTCGGCGTTACTTTTCTTCCAAACAGCTGCTCACTCTGTACAAATCGCAAATCCGCCCTGCCATGGAATATTGTTCCCACATTTGGGGTGGTGCCCCCAAAACCTCTCTCAGGCTTCTTGATTCCATTCAGAAGAGGGCAGTTAGGTTAATTAATGACTCATCTCTAACAGAGTCTCTCCACTCGCTTTCTCATAGATGCACTGTTTCTGCTGCATGCCTCTTTTACAGATACTTCCATGGGCACTGTTCTTCTGAATTGGCTTCTATAATTCCCGCTCTCTCTTTCAAAACAGTCCGAACACGTGCCGCCACCAGCCAACATCCATTTACTGTCCAACTTCAAACCCACGGAACCAACTTTTCATCTTCCTCATTTATTCATTCAACTGCCGTTTTCTGGAACAACCTTCCTTCATACGTATTTCCTGAAAATTACAATCTACAGAAGTTCAAGTCCAATGTCAACAAATATCTTCTTTCGTCTTCTCAACCTCCAACCCAAGCACGGTACTAAGTACTATAGGTTCTAATACCTCTCGTGTTTGGGGTTCTCATAAAAAAAAAAAAAAAAAATTGTTCGATTCTGTGCAAGGGCTGATGTAGCTGCATGTGGTAGATTGCTATTGGCAAGATGACAGAAATGATAATGGCAAGCTGAGGTTGCCAGGGTCTTAAAGCTAAAGTATTATGAATGGTAATTTCAAGGTTCTCATAATAACATCAGAAGACAGCACAGGTGTCTCAGAGGCAAATTCAAGGTTTATGACACCCTAGGATAACTGCGATCTGATCCTGACATTCTTATTGTTATGTACTTCAGTTTTGGAAGCTGCAAAGTTTGAAAACTAGGCATCTATAAGTATCTATTAAAAAGGTTTGCAGCTTTAAAATTCTTGGGAAAAGGGAAAATTCATAAATTGCATGTATTTTATATGGCCAGTTTGGCTCTTTCACTGGATGGAAAACCAGAGTTTCCAGGGAAGGGAGGAGGCAGTCTTATAATAACTCTTCCACTAAAGAAACAGATGAATTCCAACACATAGGTTCTGAATATTTTTCTCGATGTCTCTGATTTTATGCCTAAACAGTAACTTGTGGAAATCGGTGTATTTATGTCTCTACTGTACGAGCGAGATTTTTTAAAACTGGATTACATTAGTTACATTTGAATAAAATAAATAGGATATAAAATTTTCGTTGAAAATTCAGACCCTTCTGCATTACCAAACTTTTGAAACAGGATTCACCACTGACCTCTGAGACTGTTCCTCATAGAATGTGTATAAACTTGACTATCTGTCTATGTAAGACATACTTCAACAATCAAATGAATTTTTCTATATAAACAAAATGAAACTAAAGATAAAATTAATTTGTTTTTTTAATCACATTAACATATTAATGTATCATTTATAACTGGAAACTAGAACCAATAATTTCCATAATTTCATGTCTCACCTTCAATTGTGGAATTCTTGACAAGTCATTAGAATATAAAATTAACTCTAAATACAAGTATTCTAAATACTCAAGTAAATAAAACTTAAATTCAAATTAACTCTAAAATAAGAATATATCAAAGAAATTTCACAGAATTTAAATTATATGGAGAAATCAATGACATGAAGAAATAGAATCAGAATCATTCTGAAGAGTGATGAAAGTTTTCAGAAAGTGGTGGGGCACATACAGATTTCAAGTTTTTTAAGGAATTTGGGTTATGTAAAGGTGGGAAACGAGAGGGGAAAAAAAACAACAAAAAACAACTGCATTTATTGTATACTGCTGTATAGAGAACTGAAAACAGGACCTAAAATGTCAAAGAGTGATAATTTAACACCCAAGGACTGCTTCATTATTATTATTTTTTTTCCCCAAAGGCTTCACGTTTTCACATTAGATTCTGTTTGCCCATCAAACTACTTTTGTTAACATATAATTAAGTCATTTATTATCTAAAGTACTAACTTTGATGATCACACAGGAGTCTGTTGTTGTTATTTGGTTTTTAGGAGCATTAGCAACTAAGGCCATATTGCTCCGGGATATGCGGTGGTCATTCCTTGACCTTTCCGCATCCTCCGTATTTGGTGGTGACGGGCTCGAACCCCGGTCTAATCAAGAAGCGTGTGCTATGCACTGCTGCTCCTTCCCACCTGGCTACGGAGGCGCCTATAGGAGTCTGTGGAACATAGGTTAAGGACTATTGTTCTAACCTATGCTGCAGTGAGTTGTTTGCATTTAATACCAAACACAAACAAACAAACAGTAGTGGTACATTGCTGATAAGTGGAGTTGAATGGCGGTGCTTTCTGAAATCCTTTTCAAAATCAAGGAACAGAAAGCAGCATAAAATAACCAAAAGCCACAATGGAAAGCTTTGACTTTAAAAGAAAAGTACACTTTGCCATGCAATTACAAAAAAAATGCTGTTTTCCCCGTGGTAGATGACTTTCATCAACCGGTGAAATACCACCACTTTGCTTATTGGAGGCTTGAAGTGGTGAAACTCATGTTTAGTCTCTTTTTTTTTTTTTTTTTTGTAGTTGTTGGCGCGTCAACTTCTGTGACCATAATGCACCTCCCAAGGTTTTTGCAGTACTTTGATCCAAGCCCAAGGCGGGATTGGAACCCACGACCTTAGGGTTGCCAGGCAGGCACTTTACCCACCCGGCTGTTTAGTCTCTAGAGCAAAGTTTCCGGCATCCCCCCCCCAACCCATGCATGGTACTAAGTACTGTAGGTTTTGATACTGTTTGAACATGCAGTTAATACATTCTTGGAACCCACAATTCGATCATTTTCAACAGAAAATAACATAATGAGATTGGGCAATGTTCGAGATAAGACTATTACACTTTTTTTTTTTTTTTTTTTTTTTTAACAGGTTATGAATAGCACAAAGGAACTTCATAGTATAATAAACTTAGCCATTAAACAAAAAAAAAAAAAAAAAAAATGCACCCATTGACATTTGTTTAGTTATATTATCTATTGGACCAACTTCACTGCACTTCCTTCAGTTTTAAATAATTGAAATTTCACAACAGAAATTAGTATTTTGCTATAAACTGCATTTTTTATATATCAGGTGTGGCAATAAAGTTCCTGGTTGTTTGTTTGTTATTTGGTTTTTAGGAGCATTAGCAACTAAGGCCACATTGCTCCGGGGATATGCGGTGGTCATTCCCTGACCTTTCTGCATCCTCCGTATTTGGTGGTCACGGGCTCGAACTCCAGTCTAATCAAGAATCTTGTGCTATGCACTGCTGCTCCTGTCCACCTGGCTACAGAGGCACTGAAGTTCCCAGACTGGTCCTGTTGCAGTTATGTTTGATGACTTTGAAAATAAATGGAAGTGGTATGTTGTAGTTCAAACTTCCTCCAAGAAGTGGTGGTACAGAGATTGCCCAGTAGGCTGATATGTTGCAAGTAAGTCAAAATTTGCTTTAAACTGGGAAAATCTGTAACGGAAAAATACAAAATATTAAAAACTGTTTATGCCAATGAAACAGATACCAGTGAATTTGAATGGTATAAGTGGTTCAAAGATGGACATCAGGATGTTTGTGATGACCCAAGAAAGTGGGTATCAGTCAACCTTTCAAAATCAGGACTGAGTTGCAAAAGTCAGGGAAATTGTGGCAAGAGATCATCATTTGATCTTCACAATGATGGCTAATGAGATGGACATCAATAAGGAGATGATTCTTCAAATTCTGTACAAAGATTTAGAGAAAAGGAAGGTCTATGCAAAATTTGTGCCGTACAGCTTCATAATGAGCAGAAGCAGTGAATGCCATCATGCAAAGACTTCATCCAGACATGTCAAGACAATCCTAATTTCCTTGACTGTATTGTATCTGGAGACAAGTGTTGCATGTTCCAGTATGAAGCATAGCGTTGAAGCATCAGAGCAGGCACTGGACCAAAAATCTTCAAGGCCCAAAATGTTTTGTTTACAGAAGTCCAAGATCAAGGAAAAATTTTATTCTGATTATGTTTTTCAACGAACAGAATGTGATTCACAAAGAATTTGTACCTGAAGGAGACAGAGTGCTGAACTCTGTGTACAGTTGTTTCAAAGACTATTGGAGTATATTTCCTTGGTGAGGCCACAATTTCTAGAGAAAGGCAGCTAATTGTATGACTATGCCCCAGCCCACTAAGACATTTCTGATGAAAAATGGCATTGTACAGATCAACTATCTGTCATACTCTCCTGCTACAGAACCCAGTTCTTCCTCTTTCCCAAGGTGAAATCCACCCTCAAAGGAAACAGATTTCAGGATGTTGAGGACATAAAGGAAAACATAACCACTGAACCTGAAATCATCTCTTTGGAAACCTTTGCTAATTCTTTTCAGAAACTTTTATAACTGTGTAATAAGTGCATTCAATCAGGTAGTGATTACTTTGAATAAAAAGAAAACCATTTTTGAGCTCCTTCACTTTTTATTGCACCAGTCTGAGAACTTTATTGTCACATCCTTGTATATCTATTTTGGGTAGGATGATAAGTACATCCTGGTTGCCAATGTTTCGTTCCAGTATCCTGAAAATCCCAGTGTGGCAATAAAGTTCTCGGATTTGTGCTGTTGTGGTCATGTTCAATGACTTTGAAAATAAATGGAAGTTTCAGGATGCATAAATGCTCTGGTTTTCGGAAATTTTAAATGCAATGGTTTATCCAGCAGTTTTTAACATTTTCACTTGAAATGATTCATTTTTAAACTCAAACTAGATCTACCAAATATGATTTCATAAAATGCATTTTCATTCCTAGTTCCAGAAAAACTAATTATACATGTAAAGTTATCAAGTGCTGATTATAAGAAAATAATGGTAACAATTGGTCATATATTTCCCTTCCTTCTCTTCTGTCTATAAGATTTTGAGTGCACCCACCGTAACATTATGCAGAACACCCACCCGTGGGCTAAAAGGTGGATATTGAACAGGCAATCTTGGTTTTTGGTAGGACAACATGGCTTGTAATCCTTATTGATCTTAATTAAGGATGCAATGTTGTTTTCTTCACTGGTTTGTAGAACTTTGCAGTAGTCTGAATTATGTTCTTTAAAAGATGTAACATATAACAAGTTACTGACACATTCAAAACACTCACTGGTTAAGTTTACACAAAGTGATCAATTACACATTAAAAAAATTGGGAGTATTGAAGGCACTTTTTCTTCTAGAAGAAAAGACAGTGAAATTTATTGTAAAATTTTTTGAAACACCATTAAATTTCCAAAAATTGCATAACAAAGGTCAAGTTTTGCATATTAGATGGTTGAAAGCTTAAATTTGCACTGAAGAAAAATTATTCCCTTAAGTTTTGCAAAATTTTAGCTGTTCAAAAATTCAGGATGAAGAAATAATATCATCATTTAAATATAAATTATTTGATGTATATAAAATGATTTGTGAGTATCTAGAAAAAAAAGGGCTCAATCCTTCAATAAAAGTAGGCAGTATGAATGAATTCTGAAGAACTAGATAAATTATTGGAGGGAATGGACAGTTGACGTGGGAAGTTTTTTTTTTGCAGATGCTTTGTATGCTTGCTTTCTTGCATCATTTGCTACTACTAACACTTATACTAAATTCAAATTTATGGAATGGATGAGTTTAAAAAATATACTGGTATGTGGTATGGATGGAAGTACCAGGTATTACTGATAAGGAATTTCAAATTGACAAAAAATTAAATCAGTTTTTTTTTGCTTAAATATTTTAGAAGAGTTGGAAGAGAGAAACAATGAAGAGATTGGTAGTCATGTTTTTTCTGAGGTTGTATTTCAACAAAGACTTCGGAAATTGAAAAATTCTGTGGCTTTTTGTTTGCCATTCTAGCACAACAAAAAGTCGAAAGATTATTTTCAAAAATTCACAAATCATCTTCAAAATTATTATAACTGGCCACATTGGCATCGAGTTCACAAATTATATAAAAGAAAAATCTACAATTAATTTAAAAGATTCTAATTCTCAATTTACTATATATAAATCACATTAAAAATTACTTACATGGAAAGTTTATTTTCCGAGAATATAATTTTAATGCACCATATTAATTAAAGCATGTGTTTAGAAACATTTTACAAGCTCAATACCACACTAGAACTCTATTTCAGACCATATATGATATGGTGAAGTTCTAATTGCTCTGGTTTTTTTGCTACATTGTCCTCTCAATGTTCATTAGTCAGAAGGACAAACCCAAATAAATACAAAAACATTTAATGCCATTATGTTATCTTATGTAAATATAACTTAAATTTAATATATATAAAGGTAGAAAGAAGTGCAATGAAATATGATTGAGTAAAGCCTTTCGCTCCTGAATTCTTTTATGACCATATTTTCTCTTTTATATATATATTTTTACTTTTTTTTTCTGTGTAATTTTTAGAGCGCACACAGCTAAACTCTGTGAAGTTGTAATTTTTTTTTTTTTTTTTGTGTGCCAGATTCTAGGCTTTAAAATTCATTTGTCCCAATTTGTTACCATCAAGCAACTAGTTAATCGTAGTTATTTTTTTACCTTATGGAGGACATGATCACATGTTATATATCTGAAACCGAAATATAATAAGGTAGATGTGTTCAGTTTCCACTACTGGTCATTTTATTCCCTATCTTTTCTTGGGTAATTTCATGTACACTTCCATTCACTTACAAGAATGTTCCTACAATGAAGTCAAACATTCGAAAGTCAGTCTATCTCTCAAGATACATATATCCAGTAAGTAATTATCTATAATTTGAATGTGGATACAGTAAAATTTACACTAATAAAATAACATTATTATACCACATGTAAATTCTTAACAAATAGGTTTTATTAAACTCACATATAATACAAGCTCAATACTATACTAGATTTTGTTATTTGGTTTTTAGGAGCATCAGCAACTAAGGCCATATTGCTCTGGGAATATGCGGTGGTCATTCCCTGACCTTTCCGCATCCTCCATATTTGGTGGTGACGGACTTGAACCCCGGTCTAATCAAGAAGCATGTGCTATGCACTGCTGCTCCTTCCCACCTGGCTACTGAGGCGCCAATATATACTATACTAGAACCCTATCTTCAGACCATAAATGATATTGTGAAATTCTAGCTAATTGCCCAGTTTTTTTTTTTTTTTTTTTAACTTGTGCTAGATTTTATGCTTTAAAATTCATTTTGTCCCACAAGCCAATAGTTAATTATAGCCATGGAAGACTCGATCACATCCTTTTTATATCAAAACTGCAATATCATTTATGGTTAAGATTGGGGTTTGGCAAGAATCCTGAAACGTCAGCTGCTAACCAATTAGTATAGTATTGAGTTTGTATTATATACAAGTTTAAATAAAATCTACTTGTTAAGAATTTTCATGTGGTATAATAGTGTTATTTTATTATTATATATATTAATATACATAGTATAAATTTTACTGTATGAATAGAAACCATATAATGCCCTTCACATTCAGTGCCTTCCCATTAATGTAAATGGGAAGGCAATCAGTGCCTTCCCATTTACATTAAATGTGGATTTCATAGGCTATTTTTGAAATGATGTAACATATTCATGAAAAACATATTACACCTATGCTGAACTACTGACTTCATAATGTGATTGCACCAAATACTGCTTTTTCTTTATCAACAATTGTAGAAAAAATCATAAATTACTTATCCAAGAATGAAACTGAAACTAAAAGCTTATGCCTGTTGTTAGGTTTTTCATCTTAATCTGGAATCCACACAAATTTCCCCTTTATTAAATTCAAGGAAAGAATTGAAATAAATTTTAATATTAGGTGCATTAGATCAGATCTGTGCAATTTCAGCGCCCTGATTGAAAATGGCTATGTTATAAAGAAGCTTTCAAAGTAATCGTACGTTTCTTATTAAAACAAATATGTTCTCTAAAACAGACAAAAAAAAAAAAAAAATAGCTATTATTCAGGAAAATAAAAATAAAACACACACACACACACTGACCCACCTCAACAAGAGTATTTCTCGCAGTTAGGTATTTCATCTATAATATGTTAAACAATGTATATTTAAATTCCCAGGTACTGTTTACCACAGTAGCCAAATTCTGCTGATAGCCCATGTAGACCAAAAGATGAATATAATAATTCTTATTAAAACAAATATGTTCTCCAAAACAGACAAAATAAAATAGCTATTATTCAGGAAAATAAAAATAACACACACACACACACACACACACACACACACACACACACACACACACACACACACACACACACACACACACACACACACACACACCTCAATAAGAGTATTTCTCGCAGTTAAGTATTTCATCTATAATATGTTAAACAATGTATATTTAAATTCCCAGGTACTATTTACCACAGTTGTCAAATTTTGCTCATAGCCCATGTAGACCAAAAGATGAATATAATGTGGTGAAGTACAATTTCCTTCCAAAGGTAAATCATGTGAAATCTTTTATTATTCTTCATAAGTTACAAGCCTACTCTGTATTTTGTAAAATGAAAATCTATACTGTACTTCTGTACTGATGAAAATCTATGGATTTTCATCAGTACAAATGATGAAAATTTCCTTTCACAGTATATAGCTTCATTGTCTTTGTTTGATTTTTGACACATCTTTAGCCTATTTCATTATTCAGTTTAAATAATAAAACATCTATGAACATATAAACTTTCTATTAATATTTACTCTAGAAATCTTAATGCACATAAAATAATTAAAAACAATCCACTCTTCATAAGCTACAATTCTATTGAATGATTTGATATATGTTAACTGCTTCTCAAGTTAAATTTGTAGAATTTAATCAGTGCCAATACTTATTAACTTACTGTGGAAAAAAAAAAAAAAGTATACATATATCAATGTCACAAAGTATATACACCTTTTCACAAAACTGTATATAAAAAACAGTTACTTCATTCACAAGATTAACCATAAATTAATCAATTCATTTCCATTATATTACAAATAGATATTATACTATACCAACAGTTATGGATATTTCTCATAATGAAACTATTCAGTGTATCCATGAAAGGCCCCGAATATACACTGAGTGATCACTGAATTATGACCACCTACTTAATACTTCATAGGTCCTTCTTTTGCCCACAGTACAGCAGCTATCCGACTTGGCATTGATTCAACAAGATGTCGGAAGCATTTGACATCTTGTTGAATGCTTCCGACATCTTGATGAAATGGCAAGATGTCAGAAGCATTTGGGAGGTATGGCCAAAACCAAGTTGTGTGTAATGTGCCCAGCAATGCAGGTATGGAGGTGATTGGTGTATCCAGATGCCTGATATGCCTTTCCATAGTGACCCACAAGTGTTCTATCGGATTCATATCGGGGGAGTTCGGAGGCCAATCGATATGCTGCAAGTCAGAACTGTGTTCCACAAACCATTCCTGCACAACAAGTGCCCGATGGCTTGGAGCATTGTCATCTTGGAAGACACCATCAACATTCGAGAAAAAGTGTAACATAGCAAGGTGTATACAGTCAGCAAGCAGTTGAGGATAGCAGAGACCACTGATAACAGCACCAGGGGTTCAGGTCAGTGAAACATGCCCTACACCATACAACCACCTCCACTGGCCTGCACTTTTGATACTATGAATGATGGATCAAGAGCCTCATGTTGTTGATGCCAAATCCATACACAACCATTCACTGTGTGGAGTAAATAACGACCAGCACACCTTCTTCCAGTCTTCTAATGTCCAACTTGCATGCTCTTTGCACTAGGTGAGTCTTTTACGCGATGAACCTTGGTTAGGAGAGGATGCCGTAGAGGTCGTCTGCTGGTACAGCCCATATGTGCGATGCACGGTTATGCCAGATATTGTGCCGGGTTGGCCCATGTTGTATTGGGTAGTCAACTCTTCAACAGTGCTGAGCCTGTATGAGTTGTCAGACCTGGCATTCACCTCTAACATCAACCTTTCGCTGACCTTTGCAGTTTGCCATTGGGTCGTAGTTTGACCATTTTGACACCAGTCCTGGTACACTTTAACTACAGCAGCTCTCGAACATCCCACCAGTTCAGCCGTTTGGGGAATCGAGGCACCAGCTCGTCGAGCACCCACAATCTGTCCTTTATCAAAGTGCAACAAATCCTTCCTTTTACCCATCATGCTTGGAATTTTACTACTGAACCACTGACACCTATTTATGCTACGTAGGTTGCCTAACTCTGCACTCTCGTACCTCACATGGTCAACGAGTCATATTCAGTTTTCATAGGGGTGGTCGTAATTCAGTGATCACGCAGTGTATATTGGACTGATAATTCTAAAGCATGGCTGTTTTTACTTTTTTCAAGGGTATTTTAATTTCTTTTGTTTTGGTCATACTCTTTATTTTCTTTTTTTTTTACTTGTTTCATTTCTCTGTCTTCCATTCCCTTTTTTTCTTCTCCTTTCTCCATCTTGCTCCCCCTTTTTATCTCTTTGAATTTTTCTTTTCCATTTAATCCCATATTGTTTTCTTTTTTACTGTGCTTTCACAGTTTTTACCCTTGCACACATACTAATAAATGACATCATGCAATTTTTATAAAAATCACATTACTATATGTGTTCTCCACCATTTACAGAATGAAGTTCACTAAAAGCCTTTTCATGCTTTGAACTGACTCTCACTTTATTTCTTCAGGACATCAAATTCATTGTGATGAATCTGATGTCTGAAAGTGATGGATGTTTATTCTAACTGCATAATTTATTCGAAGCTAAGCTTTATTTTTAGATATCATGTGCCAAGAATCTCAGAACTGATTTTGTACAGCATGACATTATAGTATTTGTTCAAATTTCCAGTTTTATATGGCCTTATAAAACAGGTTAAAACAGTAAAATTTAATCTGAGTTTTATTTAACCGATTTGCTAGCTAAAAATTGTAAAAGAGATGGGGGATCATTTATAATGAGGTTATTTCTTTATCCAACATTTAAATTAATGAATTCCATTGGAGCATATAAGATAATTTTTCTGTTTAAAAGGTACAGCAGAGGTACAACTTATTTACCTTTCCAGTGATTAAACCCTGGAAGCAACATTTTGTTATGTGGTAATAGTGTACATTATTTTAGTGTCACTCCGTGTGTTCTAATCTACAAAACTGTCTAATTATATGCAATTTTTCCATATAATGGAACAATACACAAATGTATAACACAGAATTGTTTAATATAAGACTATGTATACAGTACTCTATATCAGAGTAAACACAGAACATGACATTTTGGATTGCTTATTTTAGATTCTTTAATAACAGCAAATCATAAAATGTCTCTAAAAATGCAACAGCTAAATTGATAAACAAAAGGACAAAACATTCATTTCACCAATTTTGAATAACATTCCAATTCTTATTTAAAACGACTACTGATATTTGAATAAGGGACTTAAATTAGACTGCTGACTGTTGTGAAAGACAGAAAGCATGTTTATCCAAAATGTTCTGTATTATGAAAACAATACAAGATGATCACAAATTATCTTCACAACTTCACTGCTAAATTAAAAAAATGTGTGTGTGTGTGTGTGTGTGTGTGTGTGTGTGTGTGTGTGTGTGTGTGTGTGTGAGAGAGAGAGAGAGAGAGAGAGAGAGAGAGCACATTATGTTCCATTGATTACAGAAACCCAAAAAAAGTTTTTACTGATGGACATACCTGTCCATATTATAAGATGGACAGATACATTAACTGTAATAGGGATGCCAATGCACAGCGCAGAAACTCAAATAAAAAAGTAAACACATTTAAAGGATGATATCACCGCAGTACGTCCTCTGTAGCCGAGTGGTCAGGAGCGGGAGTGCATTAGCACACGCTCTTTGAGTAGACCGGGGTTCAAGCCCCTGAATACTGTCAATCTGCCAACCCGCACTGGACCAGCGTGGCAGATTATGATCCATTTCTCTCAGCACGAATTGTTGAGGAGGCTTCCATCCTGCAGTGGGTTGATAATGGCTGCACTTTACCTTTTTTTTTTTTTTTTTTTATTTATTATCACCCCAGGGGGTCACACATCTGGTGAGTATTGGCTTGGCACACCCAGGGTCCTGAACTGGATATCATCATTCTTCTCTTTCTTTGTGATTCCTTTCTACTTTCTTTCTTTTTCTCTCTCTCTCTCTCTCTCTCTCAGGGTAACTCAGGAATTTTTTTTGGCTGGTGCAGCATAAGCCTCAAGCTTCCTTGCACCATATGGCTAATAATAATAAGCATAAAATAGTCCTACAAACAATATTAGTTGTTCCAATTGCTATTTCAACTGTGTGTGTGTTTGTCTTTCCCCATTCCTTTGCTCTGCTGTAATAAAATCCACACATTGTCAGTCACTTCGGATTTCTCCTATTCATGATATCATGTGGAAAGGTAAAAATTAGCAGAACAAGAAAAGTAAATCATTTTGCTTTTATATAAAACTCAAGGCACTGCTAGTAATGGCTGGGCTTGACTAGTGGTTAGCCACTGACTTGTTGAATCTTTCAGATCTTGGATAAGGACTGTTTCTACAAAGGCTTTTGATATAATTTGAACAGGCAGTTCATGAAGTCTTTTTTTTTTTTTTTTTTATCATATGTTAAAACAGGAGGCAAAATATACATGTATCATCCACATGTATATTTCCTTAAAACTTCATTGTGCTTCACCAGTGAGTCATTTCTTACAGTTTGAGAAAAATCTCACAAACCTAAACAATAACACAGATTTCACCAATATTATCTTAGATTATTTTTTAAATTTAAAATGAAGCTGTAATGATAATTTGTGCTTCACCAGTGAGTCATTTCTTTCAATTTGAGAAACCACTGTTTCACAAACCTAAATAATAACACAGATTTCACTACTCTTAGCTTAGATTATTTTTTAATTTTAAAATGAAGCTGCAATGATAATTTGTGTTCACCAAGGTTTACATGATGAAAAAATACCCAAACCACAAGCTTACTTTCTCTAAATTTTCTGTTACTATTAGTGCAATTAGCATATTAATACATCATTAACAAATTAAAATAGTTGATGATGAAAACAAGAGGTGGAACGCAGTTTTGAAAAGATACGTGAAAGATTAACGGACTGTGAGGTTACTAAGTGCAACGAAAAAAAAGGGGTTTTGTTGAATTCAAAACAATATGAGTAATTAGTTAAAGTGTAGAGATAAAATTCAATTGTAGGCAACTTACTGTAGGAGTGCAGAGGGATGAGTAGATCTGAAAGAGACAAGACTAAAGGTGTTGTAGAATGAGGGCACAAAGTGATAACATGAAGGGAATTGTGTACATTAATTCTTATTCATCAATTTCAATACTTGTAAAACACATAACTGATGTCTTTTTCTTTTTTGACCCCTACTGCATTTTAAGTCATTTCATTTTGAATACGAATAAAAATATCTCAGTTCATCTATGAAGAACATTAAATAAATTCTTATCCTAATATTTGTTTATCGAAAAAGTCTGTGAACAGTTTATATTTATTATATATAAATATTATAAACTTGGGCACTGTGCATACAAATGAACAGCGTTCAGTAGCGGATATGAGGCAAAAAAAAAAAAACACACCAAATACACATAAATATAAGCTTAGTGATGAACTGCTGAAATCTTCAAAAGGTATCAGTAAAATTTATAAGTGATAATGTACATAACTATAACTTCAAATTAAATCTAATGTAAATGTTCCTTGTGAATTTTACCAATCTTATAAGTAAACAGGAAGGGAATAGAATGAGGATAATATGGTAACCTATTTGCTATTAATTTTGTGATAATACCAATTTAAAGCATAAGTTCCAGATTTTCGTAGTGAGCCAAGTGTTTGCTTTTAAGCATGAGATGTGATGGAAAAGTGAGTGAAAATATGGGAGAAAAACAAGAATCATTCTAAAACAATTCTAAATAAATGATCATTTATGGTGATATGCATGCAATATCAATATACATAATTTTCATAACAGCTAAATAAAAAAAAATTTTTTTAAAGAAATATTATTCACTGTTGAATAATATTTCAACAGTGAATAATTTAACTATTTAACAAATAAACTGTACAGATTAAAATTTACATTATAATTTAATCAATAAACTGTATATATATATTTTTTAAATGTCAAATTGTTTCACTACACTATTAAAAAGGAATCAACAAAATATAGACATTTATTAAAATATAAAATGAACAAAAATCATATGCTTTAATAGAACATTTTAAATAACATCTTATGAAACATTTAAAAATATAAATTTTTTGTTATAATACAAATTTTTGGTGGAAATAAAAGTTACTATGACCCTACATCAACAAATTTCCATAAGAGAAGAACAGCTGCATGGTTAAGTTACTTCCCAACTGAAATCTACTCTAATCTCAAAATATGAAATCATCATTGATGCAATGGAGGAAAACTCTATATATTATTCATATAACTTTTGTCAAAAAAAAAAAAAAAAAACCACCATGAGAGGATATTAATTTGAACATTTTTGATGAAATGGGATGAAAACTATACTACACTGTACAGCTTTCATCAAAAAAAAAAAACATATGCAAGCATATCAATTGCTACCTTCTAGAGAATGAGGAAATACCAAAGGAAACTACTAACTACTTAATTATCAATGCTGGTTCAGTTCAAATACTTTATATTAAAAAAAGTAATTTTTGATAACATCCTAACAAAATAAAATTAGTACCACTGCATATTCAGTTCAAGCATGCATGCTATGAGGATGAAAGCACATTTATTCATATATATACCGGTTATGCAAACTTAATTTCTATACTCAATATAGAATATATAAGCTCTTCATATATATATATATATATGAACATACTGTGACATGCTTTTTTGTGGGTCAGAATAAGAGAAAGGGCATTTAGAAATTTTGGTCTTGTCAAATGGATTGTGCATAAATATCACTATGGAAAACTGATGCATACTGGAACTTCTGAACTCTTATTTATTCCACTTTCAATTTTGCATATATATGGACTCGAATAGCAAAAATAAAAATTCACTGCTCTAAGAAAATGTTAATTTTTAATTGAAGCTGTTAGTAACTAAGATGCATTATTGTTATTCTTTTTATGATACTGTTATACAGGGTCCAAAAAATAATGGCGGGGTTTGGTGTTGGTTTATGTGGTAATAAATGTTACACAATATGCTGTGAAATATTTTTATTAACCCAGTGATTAGTTAATAGGTAACATAGATTCTTAAAATCATTACAATGTTTCTATGTGTGCACCATTAACAGCACGGCACACATCTAAATGATAATCAACATAAGTTCACACTCGAGCAAGAACGTCCGGCATAATGCTTGCAATTGCTGCAGTGATTCTTTCCTTCAGATGGACAAGATTCTGAATCTTTTCACTGTAAACCAGTGTTTTCACATGACTCCAAAGGAAGAAATCAAATGGGGTAAGGACAAGGCTTTGTGGGGGGCCAAGGAATGGGTCCATTTCGTCCAATCCACCATCCTGGAAAATGAACGTTTAACACATTGTGTACAATCGTTGCAAAGTGTGGTGGTGCTCCATCCTGTTGAAAGATGATGAGATGAGATTCATCCATGTTTTCAATTTGGGGGAAGAAAAAAGCTCAAGCATATCTAGATACATACTGCTGTTCTTTGACCCTTTTTCTTTACAGAACGTTCTTTACATTCTATAAAGAAAAAGGGTCCAAAAATCCTATTGTGCATTAAACCGCACCAGACGTTGACCTTCGGAGAGTCTCTAATGTGCTCACGTATTGCAGTAGGATTTTCAGTTGCAATATCGGGCAGTTGTGATGATTTACACACCCACTGATATGGAATGTAGCCCCATCTGAGAAGAATATGATGCAATTTAAAAATCCTGCTCACCATTGCATCTCTGCAGATGGTGACAGCAAATTCCACTCTTCTTGGCTTGTCAGTGGGGTGGATTGCATGCAGGAGTTGAATTTTGTAAGGAAAAAGCTTTAGCCTTTTCTGCACGATGTTGTGCACAATCGATTTCGGGAGACGCAATTGTCGACTTCGCTGGTGAATGAACTTCTGCGGACTTTGAACGCAGGACTGCAGTATTGCTTCCACATTATCATCTGATGTCCATGGTCTTCCCGGTCATTTACGTTTCTCAACACTGCCGGTCTCCTTAAACTGTTTAAACCATCGGCACATTTTGTTCTCATGTCGCGAATCCTTGTGATATTCTCGTCTGAAACGCCATTGAACCTCGATTACGGATTGGCTTTGTGCCAACCACAAAACACACGCAGCCTTTCCTTGCACAGTAGACATTGCCAGACTAACTGACACACCTCGCTGCATGCGCTGCTGACTGCCTGCATGTGCAACGTGGTGCCTGCCACAAATTTGTTGCCCTATTGACTTCATTTGAAAACCTTTCCAGCCATGGTGCTTGCCGTGGGTCGCATAACATTAGTACAAAACCCCACCATTATTTTTCGGACACCCTGTATTTATTTAAACTCATTCACATGTTTTAGGATTAAATGTATTTGTTCATTTATGTTTAAGCACTGTTGCTGTCGCAAACAACTGCTCGCATGCTTTTGCATGTATAAGACTGTGATATGCACGAATCGTAAGGTATGTGAGAAAGAGGAATGAAGAGTTAATTGTAGTGCTTTATTGTATTTAAAAAGGGAAGAGAAAATATATCACACAATAAAAGTAATTATTATACTGGATAAGGATATGTTCAGCTTATGTTTTATTTTTAAATGGATAGATTTCAAGAAAGATAATACATTTTGTTAAGACAAACTGAAGAAGAAGAATATGCATTCTATTTGAAAGTAAACTGAGTTTTTTTTTAATATCAGCAATAAAAAAAAAAGAAAAAGAAAAAAAAAGGAACACATCTGAAGAGTGATTATCAGTCAAAACATTAGTTTCTGAAATAATAAAAATTTCCTGAAGAAAGAGCAGAGCAGAGAGAAACTGAATTTTTTAATCTGTAAGAAATTGCCAGGATAGTATAAGAACTATTGTGGTTTATGAAAGAACTATTTAAATAGAAAGATGTTTTTAAGTTACTTTCAAAATGATTGTAGCTAAGGTATGGTTATCAAGAACATAACTGTTTGGAAATTAGAATGTGAAAAGAGGAAATCCTGGTTTTGTGTTTTAATTGATTTATTGCAGAGAAAGTGTCATTATTTGTTGCTGTCCTTGATGTTTCACATTTCTTTGAAGGGAAGATTGCTGTTCTCAAATAATGCTATTGTAACTGTATATGGGAAGTTTCGCAGCATTTATAGTTTGCCATCATTAAGCTTAAATTTATTCAATTACTGCTTATTATGAGTTTTCAAAACAACAGTCACTGCAGAATGTTTTAGATTTGTACTAAAACAAGAAAAACAGCTTAGTTACTGTACACATCATGTACAGTAACTAACTTTCACTGTATGTTAGCAAATTACTAGCATACATTTGGTACATTAGTAAAAATTACTAATTCAGTGCTTAACTAAAATATATGGTATATAAATAGCCTATGTGATATGAAAAAAAGTTAAGTAAGAAAAGGCTTGAAATGTAATGCACTGTGTTACATTTCAAGCATGGTAGATTTTTTTTATAATAATTAATTAATAATAAAAGATCTCCTTATCAATTAATTATTAAGATTATAACTTTAAAAAAACACTTAATAAAACTAAAACTCTACACTATAAATATTTATTACTCCTCTCCAAAAAAAAAAAAAAATTTTTTTTTAAGTCTCTTTTCTCTCAACAAATCTCATGGTGTCACTTATGAAGAGATATGGATATCTCTTTACAAGTGACACACGTTTACAAGTCTTACGCGACAACACATATGAATTATGCACAGACTGTCTAAAGGCAACAATACTGCAATAAACTACATTCAACCTACCAATTTCTTTTATATATATATATATATATATATATATATATATATATATACACACACACACAGATTGTATGGAAAAAGGAAATAATAATTAATAAATAATAACAATAATAAAAATGCATGATGGCCCAGTGGTTACGACACTGGACTGCCAGCTTGTTCAACATGAATTTGCTCCTACCTTTGCAGGAGCGAATGTGTGGAAGATGTGCATTTGCCCCTGAAAAGGTATTATTATGCCAGGCTCACATTGGGAGACTGGCATAATATATAATAGCAATAAAAATATAATAAAAAACATAATAATGATAAAAAAAAAAAAAAAAAAAATCGCAAAAGTTGCTTCACCAGATCTACCTCCCCCAAAGTTGAAGCGATGGCTGAGGGAGATAGTGGTGCCATCCTCTATCTGCCTGAACCTTAATACAAACACCACTGGATGCAAGCTGAAGCTAAATAGGTCCACTTCCACAGATATATGATATCGAAGAGAAGTAATGATCACACTGAATTAAGTGTGGTACAGAAAAAGCTCCTGCAATCGTGGAAAAAATGAAGCAGGATGTGAGCAACCACCTGCAAAGAACAAAAAAGAATATGGACATCACCTAACAAGAGGAGGAAGAGCAAGAAGAAACACAACCAAGAGCAGCTGAAGTGGAAACGGATGAGGTCTTGATAGAAAACGAGTGGAGAAAGCCCTAACAGAAGTCGAAGGAGTAGATCCCACAAACACCAACACCATACCGAAGCAGAGACCCAATAGAATCCTGTGAGAAGTCTCAGACCACCTCAAATGGCAAATAATACTAAATAATCTCAACAATAATAAAGCATGCTGCAGGCCATCCACACAGCTGTATACTGTGCTGCCATGGCAGCCACCAAGATCAACGGATGAGAAATGACAGACCAGCAGCAGAAGAAACAGGAAAACAAGGAACTGCCAGCACGGAAAAAGAAAGATTCAACATAAGATCAACAAACTAAGGGTCAAGATAGGCCAACTGAGCCAGCACCAATTAGGTAACAAGGGTAAGAAGCTGACTGGAAGAGTGAAGAGCATCCTCAAGAAAGACAAATATCCACAGCAAACATGAAACCAAAAACCAGAGAACAGGTGAACACTCAGCAAGAGACCATACTGAGAGAGAGAGAGAGAGAGAGAGTCCAGAGGACAATGAACAACTGGATCTTTGGTGAAAACCAAAAAAGCCTTCTAGAGAAGTACCAGACAAGAGGGAAAAGAAGGCAGTGGACCACCTGACCAGAAGACGATCACAAAGTTCTCTGGCAACATATGGAGCAGTGAAGTAATAGTAATAGCCATATAGTGCAAGGAAGTTGCAGGCCTTTACTCACTGGCCGAAGGGATGGGGGGACCAAATAGATAAAAAAATACAAATCATTTGCTTTCCTCTTCACATAAATAACTATCCAGTTTGACCTTTGAATTTCTTCAAATTTCTACCTGCAAAGGCCACTGTTCCTGCGATCAATGACTTGCTCGCTAAAATAAAACTTCCTACATTCAAGAATAAAACTTCCTACATTCAAGTCTAAATTTCTTCCCATGTAATTTGAATTTATGACCAAGTTCTGAAATTTTTTATAAGTTAAAATTTCACCATTTATTTTACTAACCCTCTCACAGCCTTATAAACTTCAATCAGATCACCTTTGAGGTGACTAGTTGCCAAGCTCTGTAGCCTACTTAATCAGTCTTTCCTCCTATGGTGACCTTTTGCCAAGTTGCCCATCTTTGGAATCTGAGGTCTCCATAAATGAACACGGTATTCCAAATGTGGTCTTACAATTTCCTTGAATAGTGGAACAATAACCTCTATCTTTTCAGGATAATGTTTGGTCAATCACTGATAGGACACTACGGGCTTTCTTGGTTGCCTTACAAAACTATTCAGCATATCTGTCTGTATTACAACCCACAGATCCCTTCCTTCCTCAAGTGTTTTTAATTCAACCCCACCAAATGTATAATTTCTTCTGGGGTCTCTATTCCCCAAGTGTAAGCCCTTGCATTTTGCTCCATTAAAATATAGCTGCCAAATTTTCTGACCATTCTTGCAGCCTGTTAAAGTCATTCTGAAGGAGCCCTGTTGGGGCTAATCATTAATTACTCTACCAATCTGGTAGAGCTGCTGGAACGGGTACAGAGAAGGGCAACAAGATTAGTGAATGGAACAAAGGGTTGCTCTTACGAAGAAAGGCTTAAGTTTTGCAAATTACAGAGTCTGGAGACTAGGCACCGGCGAGGTGATCTGATAGAGGTGTATAAGGCTTTGAATGGTTTGAGCATGCTCAATGCCAATGGGATTCTTCCTCTTGCTCAGAATAATCACCTCAGAGGGCATAAATTCAAATTGAGGAAGGACGGATGTCGGATAGATGTGCGGAAATTTGCCTTTTGCCAGCGGGTGGTTGGTTGGTGGAACTGACTTCCATCATTTGTTGTTGAAGTTGATAGCCTAAACAAATTTAAGGCTCAACTGGACAGGTATTTCGAACGAACAGAGGGGTGAAATGGGAGTGGTGTGTTTTTTTTTTTTTTTGGCTGATGCTGAATAATCTTGCTTTCTTGCATCATATGCCTCTACTAATGCTAATGCTAAAATCTTTATGTTATCTGCAAATTTTGACATCATGCCCTCTATCCCTTCGTCGATGTCATTTATGAAAACCAGAAACATTGATCTAAGAACAGATTATTTGGGGATTCCCACTTCAGATTACAGACCAGAAGAAAAATATCCATTAATCACAATCCTCTGCCTTCTGCCCTGATGCCACCCAGTAGTCCATCTTAGAATTTTTACAGTAATCCCAACATGTTCCAGCTTATACAGTAACTCCGCACAAGGGAATAAGTCAAAAGCCTTGCTAAAATACAAAAACAATGTCAAAATTATCCCCTATGCATGAATTCCTGGGTAAAAATAACCTATTAAGTTAGGTGAAGGTGATTCTTCCTTAACAAAATTGTGTTGTGTGTTATTCAGAATGCCATGTCTATCTAAATGTCCCTGGATTGCACTCTTAATCATTACCTTTAAGATTTTCCCTAACATTGAAGTCAGACTAACCGGTCTATAATTACCAACTTAGCTCTTAGAACCACCTTTATGGACTGGTGATATGTTGGCACTTCTCCAATCCAAAGGAATCTCTCCTGAGTCCAAATATGCCCTCATAATTAACTTCAATGGTTCAATACACTCCCTGGATTCCTTCCCCAAAATTACTGGGTATGTGTCATCAACACAAGGAGCCTTATGTGCTTTTATGCTTAAAAGTTTTCTAATAAACAGTCATCTGTAATTTCGAAATAACTGATTTCATATGACTCAGCCTCATTCACATAGCCTCTTCTCAGATGCAGAGTACTTGTTCAATTTATCTAAACGTCCGGTGGGTTGTCTAGGACTTTCCCACATCCAGTGCACAGGGGTACGGTCTTGTTCATGTAAGTAAGACATAGCCAAGCACCCTGGATAGAACTAGAATGGAAGAAAACTAAGGTCGTGCAATGGATGACAGAATAGGGAATTCATAAGAAAGAAGCACAACAAGCAAGCAGGCAGTCCCACAATTGGTGAACCCCAGGGATAGATAACATCCACAACTACTGGAACAAGAATTTCACCTGAACACACATGCATCTAGCAGTGCAGTTCACTAGGATGATAAGTCACACAGATACAATCTAAGAGTTTCTTACTGAAGGAATCACCTACCTGAAGGCTAAGGACCAAGATACAAGAAACCTGGCAAAATACAGGCTGATCTCCTGTCTCCCAATAATGTACAAGATTCTGACGACATCTATGGCCAAGAAGATATCACACCACTTTTTTTTTTAATCGTATGATGTAAGCAATACATGAAGAAACCAGCGTTTTCCTCCTTCCTTCGTGTATCGTTGCCATGAGGTCCAACTGGAGAGTACAGCACCATCGTAATATCCACGTCCGAGGTGGGATTCAAACCCGTGACCTTTGGCTTGCCAATCAGACTTAGAGACCAGAACATCATTGTGGAGCAGCAAAAGGGATGCAAACATCTTAGTGAAGGACCAATTAATCATTGTTACCACAGTTATAGAGCAAGCCTACAAGAAGAACTACAACCTGTACATGGCCTACATTGATTACATAAGGCGTTTGAGTCCATGCCTCACAGCTGGCTAACAGAGAGGCTGAACTTATACAAAGTAAACCCCACAGAAACAAACCGTGACAAAATGGAGTACCACCATCAAAGTAGAAAACATCGCAAAAAGACTGATCCCCATCAGGAGAGGAATCTTTCAGGGAGATACCCTGAGCCCATTAGCAGATGCACATGATGCAAGAAAGCAAGCTTATATAGTATCAGCCAAATTAAAAAACAAAAAAACCTTCCCATTAAAACCAAGATATTCACTCCAAAAGTTTGTCTAGTTCTGCCGTGAATTTATTTAAGCTGTCAACTTCCACAGCGACAGATGGATGTTTGTTCCAGCAATCAACCACCCACTGGCTAAAGACAAATTTCTGCACATCTATTCTACAACTGTCTTTCTTCAATTTTTATTTATGTCCCCTCAGGTAAGTAATCTGAGCAAGGGGAAAAATCCAATCAGCATTGAGCTTGCTCAAATCATTCAATGCTTTACATACATCAATTAGATCACCTCGCAGGTGCCTGTCTCCAGATGCTGCAATTTGCAGAACTTAAGCCTTTCTTGGTAAGAGTACTCCTTTGTTCTCCACACCAGCCTTGTCCTTCTCTGTACTCATTATACCAACTCTACATCCTTCCGAAAATAAGGCCTCCAATACACAGCAGTCAAGGTGTGGCCTGACCACTGCTTTATACATGGAGATAATCACCACCTCAACCCTGCTAGAAAATTCATTGACAAAACCCCAATAAGCTACTCTTGCAGCCCATCTGCACTGCTCAGAAAACTTCATATCTGACTGCACAATTACCCCAGATCTTTTTCATTCTCTACTACCCCTGAGTGAAGTATCACACAGTTGGT
This sequence comes from Mastigoproctus giganteus, assembly GCF_048544385.1. Taxonomy (NCBI): domain Eukaryota; kingdom Metazoa; phylum Arthropoda; class Arachnida; order Uropygi; family Thelyphonidae; genus Mastigoproctus; species Mastigoproctus giganteus. The sequence goes on along the minus strand of NC_143586.1, from coordinate 97,778,253 downwards.
GTGTTACTCTGGGCTTACTGCTACCCATATACAGTGGATTCCGGTTATTTGGGCAAATCTTAAAAAACAGAACCCAATCGAGAAATATAGCCAGGGTTTACTTCGCTTAATTGGGACAACATGCTGTTTAGTCGGGGCAGGAGACCGCAGCACTTGAGATCACCCTACGATTGTCTCTGACAGTACCACATGGTTTGGTCAGATTTCTGGAGGTCACAACCATAAAACAATAAAAACAATCAACAGTCACCTGTTTATTGGGCTTTTCTAGTGCAATCTATCATAAACGGATAGTAAACTCGATCTTATTGAATTTGCGATAATACCGACGGCTGGAATTCTGTGGGTTATTATGATAAAATGTGTTTACACTTCCATGAAATCTTCAATCATATAAAAAAATTTATTTTCATACTCTTCTCTTCATTCCTATTTTTAAAGATTCATAACTTGTTACTTTGTTCTTACTTGTGCGTATCGTGTTACTTGCAATTTGTGTGTGCCGTGTTCATTGTTATTGATTGCTTATCCTTTTACTGTTTTGAATTTAACCCCCACCCACAAATGTCAGTGAACAGAAATGTCAACTAGTTAGTATGTACATATTACTTATTATTAATAATTAATTACATATTAATTATTTCGATTTTCATGTATCATTTAATTTTTTAATTGTTAAGGTAATAAAGGGTAAATTTGTGCTTAATATATCTTTACTTTTATAGCCTGTGGATAATATTCCTCATATTTTTTCTAATTAGAATCGCTGTTTAATAGAACTAAAATTCAATTCACAAACGTGACCACAATCACCAGCGTTTACTACACATCGTACGGTACTTTACTTAGGTGACTCTATCATAATGTGATTTAATTGTATAGTGAACCAATTGTAAAGGTCCATTGTATTTTTAACTTTTTTTACGTGAAACTTCGGATAATTGGGGCAGCCACTTAATCGGGCCAAAATGCACTATTCCTGATGTGTCCCAATTAACTGTAATTGACTGTATAGGACTTTGCATTTGTCAATGTTAAACTTCAGTTGCCACCCTCTCAGCCCATCTGCTCAACTTTTCTAGATCCTGTTGCAGTAGCATACTGCCACTAATTACCAACCTTTGTATAGTCTGCAAACTTGGCCATGAAGCCTGATATACCTTCATCAATATCATTGATAAATAGAGAAAACAACAACAGGACTCCAAAATGGAACCCTGGAAGGCTCCTCTAATAACATTAGTCTGTGAAGAGCAGTGTCCATACATTACTACACTCAGTCTTCTTCTTCTGCTGAACCATTCCTTTATCCATAACAGCACCTTGCCCTTAACACCACATTGCTCTAACTTGTACAGTAGTCTTCCATGTGCAACAGTATCAAAAGCTTTCCTAAATTCCAAGTATATGATATCAAAATTATTTTTTGCATCCAGTTCCATTGTGACCACATCATAATATCTGATCAAATTGGCAAGACAAGATTTCCCCTTAACAAAACCATGCTGTGTCTGAACTATAATTGCAGTCTTGTCTAGATGATCCTGTAGTGCTTCTTTAACCAGTGACTGCATTGCTTTTTCCTCCGGAACAGAAGTTAAACTAAAAGGTCTGTAATTACTCGTGTCACCTTTTGATCCCCCTTTGTACATTTGGACATCTCCAGTCCATGGAGACCTCCCCTGAGTACAAGAATGCTCTCATAATCATGGCTAAGGGTTTCCTTACTTCCTTTTCTGCTTCCTTTAATATAACGGGATAGATCCCATCCACCCCAGGTGCCTTTCTTATGTTTAACTTCAACAATTTCTCCTCCACTTCACTTTCAGTTATTACAAAAACATTTAGCTCTCTGTTAGGGTTTGATAAGCTTCTGGCTTCCACTTCCTTACAGAATTCCTCATGTTTGTCAGCTACCTGAGCAGAGTTATCAACAAATCGAATCATCGATATCAAGTGGACCAACCTGATTCATCCCCTTCCTTCTAGAGTTTATATAAGTAAAGAAGTCTTTGCTATTTTTCTTTACATTCTAAACCTCCTTTGTGACTTGATTACAGACCAGCTTATATCTACCATAGGCTTCTGTGTCGCCTGATAATTTATACATGCATCCCACGTATTTTTCTTCTTTGCCATGAGTCTCATTAGTTCATATTTATCTGACTTCCATTTAAGCCTAAACCTTGAACAGTATTTTATAGTTGGAACAAAAAGCCTAGTAGCTTCCAGAATTACTTCCTTGAATGCTATTCCATTTAGAATTCACTGTTTGTAACATTATCAGTTGGTCCCACTCTACAGAATTTAGAAACTGTCAGGACCACCGTAGTCCTTCTACAAAAGCAAAAACCCTTCCCTTTAACCCTGATGGTAGTTACATCTTTGAGTAAATCCCACATAAGTTCACTGTGATCACTGCCACCTAGTGGTTCCTTTCTCTGCAGATTCTTAACACACGAATAATCACTGCCGATAATCAGATCAAGAGTATTACTCCCTCTGGTTGCTTCTCGAACATGCTGCTGTAGAAAACAATCATCCAATAAATCCACAAAAATCTTGCCAGTGTGCAAGTAACCAATTCACAAGTTCCAGTCAAAATCTGGGAAGCTAAAATCCCCCATTATAAGATAATGTATTTTACTGGCACACTATTTCTCTGTACAGTTGTTTGTTGTACTCACAGTCATTTGGCCTAAAACACACTCCTACTCTCAATTTTGTATGTGACATCCAACTGACTCAACATTGCATTGTACACAAATTAAAACTGGATGCACTTCCTTAGATTTTGTTTCTAAACTAACACCACAACCCCTCCTCCCTTCCTATCCTTTCTGTACACACTGTACTCCGCAAATAGTAATTGTGCATTCCTTATATCTGCGTGACACCACGTCCCTGATATCTAAATATCTGCCTCTGATCTCTTGACTAGCACCTATTCTTACTCTTAGTTATCCTAACACAGTCCATGTATTTATTTGTTCTGTGATGACCGCCCCCACCAGTCCCTGAAATTCCCAGCACCCCACCCTCCATTCTAAAAGAAGCAGTGCAAGAATCACTTTCAGCTCTGCCTGAGGCTACTGTTAATCTATAAGTCTGTGAATCCCCCCCCCAAGCTATCAGTTTTCCGACCCACCTAACACTGCTTCGATAGCATCAGAAAACATTCTTGCACCCTTTTCTATTTAAGCGTATCCCATCCCTGTAGAAACAATCTCTCCAGGGCCAAATTGATTGACAAGACGCTCATCATATACTCCCTCCTATCATCTCTGGGCAGAATTGCAGACACTTTCAAATTTAACCCTAACTTGTGACTTTTTTTTCAACACTGACCTGTTCTTGTGTAAATCTGCAGATCTCCTACCCTTAATGTCATTAGTGCCTGATGTACATGGATGACATCAAGCTCTACAGGACATCAGAGAAGCAATTACAACAGCTACTCAGAATCACAGAAGAATTCAGCAATGACATTAGGATGGAATCTGGACTAGACAAATGCAGACCCACAGATTGCATCGGGGAAATTAGTCGACTGAAACTACCAGCAGAGACTGAAAAGTCTGTTCAAAGAAAAGCTGAATGGAAGGAACACAGTTAAAGCCCTAAACAACTATGCAGTTCCAGTGCTAACATACTCTTTTGGGATAACAGAATGATCTAACACTGAGCTGGAGGAGATGAGAAAGATATTGACAATGATTACCAAGAGCTGCCAACACCACCTGTTGTCCGTGTAAAGCCTGACCATAGATTCGAAAGGAGGAAGGGGCTTGAAAGACCTCATTGAGCAACAGAAGAAAGTGATTCAGAACCTGAAGGATTTCTTACAGAAAAACACAGCGCCACTCTACCAGGAAGACCGACCGACGGATAAGCGGCCATATGGAAGACAGACAAGTGATATATCCCACTCAACCTAAGTGATGAAACACTACCCACCCTCACAGAAGAAACAAAGATAGAAAGATGGGCAAAGAAGACATTTTATCTGTGTGGCCCTCTATCAAGACCACACAGATAAAATGGCTTCTAATGCACAGCTTATGAGTGGACATTTTTCACTGAGACTGAAGGATTCATGTTTGCCATCCAAGACCAGGTAATCAACACCAGGGAATATAGAATATACATTGCCAAAGAACCTGAAGAACCTTCAAAAAAAATAGGGATTACACAGATCTAAGCTAGGAGGTCAAAGAGATGTGGCATATGGGACAAGTAACAACCATCGCGATGATCATGTCAACCACCAGCATGGTGCCAAATAACCTACACAAGAGCCTAGATCACACCCAGCTTCAGAAATGATCCAACACATCATTGCAAGATGCAGGGTGATTACTCAGATGGAGTACACTCATAGACATGACCAAGTCGCTAGGATAATACATCAGAAACTAGTAAGGAAATGCCAAGTGATCAAAGAAATCAAAGATCACTGCATTACAAGTATGAATCCCAGTCTGTACTAGAAACCCCAACCCACAAGCTCTCCTGGGACCACACCATAATAAGGGGAAATATGATCCTGCACAACAGACAGGACATAACCCTCACTGACAAGAAGGAAAAGGCTATGTAACTGATCGACGTAGTGGTGCCCAACACTGAAAACCTACAAGAGAAAAAAAAAAAAAAAAATAGTGATTACACAGATCTAAGCTAGGAGGTCAAAGAGATGTGGCATATGGAACAAGTAACAACCATCGCGATGATCATGTCAACTACCAGCATGGTGGCAAATAACCTACACAAGAGCCTAGCAGCAATAGCCCTTCCAGAAAACACCTACAGAGAACTCCAGAAAGTCTCGATTATGAACACCTGTAGGATAGTCAAAGTTCATTAACCAACAGTAATAGCCCTGTGCACTTGGTATCAATACTTGTCATGGGGTGGAAACTCCCTTCCCAATCAAGGAGAAATAATAACATAAGGGTAATAATAATGATAATTTCTATTTGTCCGATTTTAATGGAATTTGGAATGACTCGACGAATATATTTTAAAAGCCCCCAATATAAAATTTCAGGAAAATCTGTCCACTGGGTAACGTTGTTACATGCAGAGGAATGGGTGAATATTGTGAAGACAATAGGTGCATCATGCATAAACTAATGCATCTAAACATTTTTTGGGAAATATTCATATATAGCCATGGCTGCAGTGTAAATTTTGGATGTCAAGTTTGAATAATTTTCTCTGTGATGCTGATGGTGTTAGGTTGTAGCTCGTCTGCTATCTTTTGGGGGTCTGGCTCAGTTTTTTCCCAATAAATACTAAAGAGAAAGTCGTTTGGATGTTACTACTGATGGTCAGATTCTCATGCAGTTAAATTATTGTATACTCAATACTTTTTCTCTTTCTTTTCTTTATTTCATTCCCACCCCTTTTTTAAATAGAAAAGGATTCATTTTGGTGAAAGACAAATTATATATTTCCTAGTATGGGCAACTCTGTAAATCCTTCAGTGACTAGGTGAGAAATGCTCCCAAACTTGTGAATGTACCAGGATTACCAACAAAATTTTGCATAAAATGAGTAATGGGACTCATAAAATATAAATGCATGGTTCATGGCATGTGCCAAATTTTTCTTTAACATGTTGGCATGTGCCAACAATTCTTTAACAGTGTTTTACAGTTTATGGCATTTATGGACATTTTTTGGACATTAGAGACCTTATGTCTCCATTGTCCATCTTTAACAATATGTCTCCATTCTGTTCTATCTTTTATGTGTCTCAAATGGTAATCCAAGGCTTTCTGCATCCTTCCTCACATTCCATTTTTTTCCAATCTCATCTCTCCCAGTTCAATCATGAAGATTTTTTTTAATACTCTGTTTTTCAGAATGCAAGATATGCTGCAGCTACCCCAGCATATCTTGCTGGGCTAGCTGCAGCATATTTCATGGATATCTATTCCCCCCCCCCCCCCCCCCCCCCGATTCTGAAGATATATATATATATATATATCTCAAGATGGCCCCTTGAGACAAAATATTGATCCAAAAATCTTACAACCTATTGTTCAGGTCTCTAATCTATCTATATACTGTGACGGGACTGATGATGGTTGAGTATAATTTAAATTTCAATTTTAGATAAATGAGTGTTTAATATGTACAGCGTGTGCAACTGCACGTGCGCATACCATGGTGAACATGTGCTCGAAGATGCTCCTGAAATTTATGAGTTTTAAATGGTTTTGTAAAGCTATTCAATGGTGATTTTTCATCTACCAGGGACTAAACTCACAGAGGATCTCTAGATCTGGACATGCTGCATCAGGTCGTCAGATTCAAGGTAATTTTTATAATTTTTATTGTTGTTTCCACCTCTGACAAAGAAAGTCACTTTCGCCAGCTTCAGTTGCGGACAAGGTCAGCGCAACCCCCAGTTGATTGTCACCTGCTCCCTGCCCCAGGGCACACTTTCGGAGTGACCTTCTTACAGTTTATTCAGTTTAACGTAAAAATGTGGAAGGTATTTTAATCTATCACCGACCCCCATTAAGCTTGCTTTGACATTAGATTTCAGTTTGTTCAGCATGGGCGAAAATTTAGTGTGTATCGGATGACTCAAGCAAGCAGATTTTCTACTTGTGTGTTCTTCCTGTATCCAGGTATGTCTCTGCGGACCTTGTAACCCATATTCGGATGTCAAAAAGTTTGCAAAGAAAAGTAAACTTGCATGGAAATGTGATGTCTGCAAAATGATCAATAATGACAGCGATAAAGTTGACACAGCGCAACCCACCTTTCACAAAAAAACATTCGGAACAGACTGATCCCATTGGTTGTGATGAGAAGAGAATCCTTGTGAACCCAATTCAAGTCGTGGTTATGGTATCTGGACTAGATCAGTTAAAAAATGCTCACATGCGTCTGACAGAGAATGTAGTCACAAAACTTGAACATCAGCATAATATGACAACAGAAAGTAATTCTACCAGCATTGAAGTGTTCGTCAACAGTTCAGAAATTGTGATGTCAAGAGTCAACTTCATGGAAAACGAGCAAAGGAACCTACAGGAGACCTCATCTGACGTCATTTCGAAAATGGAATTCGGCTTCAGTATGATGAAAGCGAAATTCGGCGAGAACTGCATGATAATGTCACATCGCTGCCCCGATGTAACAAGGGCATCAAGCTTATTCTTCTAGACATCTACAATAAAATCGAACTGAATAAGTCCAAGGATTCTAGAGGGCTTGCCAACCTTCTCAACATGCAGGACCTTTTTAAGATTTATAAATTATGAAAAGACCAATATCGTGTTAATTTGTTCTGAGTGTAAAATGAAATCTAGTCACGTTCCTTCCCCTACAAATCCCAGAAGAAGCAACTCCTCTAAGACCTCGATCAACGTCCTTTATCAGGCCGAATCCACTGGTCCCCTCAACAGCCCTCTTCAGAAGGCAAGAATGAACAGTGTTCTTCCCAAGGAAAAAATCATTCTCGATCACAGGAAAAGACAACTGATGAATATCATCCCCAGCTCAGGATCAATACAAAGCCATTCAAGGAACAAACATTAGGAGTGAAAAAAGAGTTTTAAAAGCAATGAACAATTTCCCCCTCCTGGAGAACCAGTGTATGAACTCCAAACCTCCTCTTACCCCTCCACACATCAATCACAGAAGGACAGCATCACCCATTTTCTCCAGTCTCGGGTACAAAACTATTCCGTCCAAGACTCAGAAGTAAGCCGATGTGCTACATTTGCAGATGTCCTTAAATCTAATCATTCAACCATCCGGACACCTGGAAGAATGCCCCCAGCTTATGGGTCAGGCCGCATGCACCGGAGGAAGAGCAACCAATTCCCGGCACGCAAAGTCTACAATCTGAGGCACCGGAGCCTCTCTATCAACCAAATCACACCCGGAAATTTCTGCACCACAGCAAATCATCCCAAAATTATTTATCTCGCTGCAAAATTGAAGAAACAACCAAATCAGGACACCCAAAATTTCCCAAGAAGATGACACCGTGCAAAGGGAACCAGAAATACACAAAAAACCAAGTAACTGAACCAGAAAAGCCAAACTACAACGTGAAAGCCACAGTCAGGGCTGCTAACTACACGAAAATACATGCGATTCCGCTGAAAATCTCTTCACATGAAAAATCAGTTTTTGTCTTCAGGCTTTCTCCACTGACAATTGTTGAACAGATGTGGTCTTATTTGAATGAAGACTTAGGTATAGACACAGAAGTTACCAGGCTCACACCTTGCATCATCTTGACCTGCAGGGGCACTAGTGAAACACTTCTACACTACAAAGCGTACCTCTACCATGATGCGGTATCCCCAACGGATTGAAACCACAAATAATGAAAGGAAAACCTAACTCAGACCTGCCACTAAGTCTAAGTTTCGGGAGGAACATTCTGTTTTTTTTTATTTTTTTTATGTAATCTCCAAACGTGAGAGGTATTAGAACCTGCTTGGGTTGGAGGTTGAGAAGACGAAAGAAGTTATTTGTTGACATTGGACTTGAACTTCTGTATACTGTAATTTTCAGGAAATACGTATGAAGGAAGGTTGTTCCAGAAAACAGCAGTTGAATGAATAAATGAGGAAGATGAAAAGTTGGTTTGCGAGTTAAGTTGGACAGTAAATGGATGTTGGCGGCACGTGTTCGGACTGTTTTGAAAGAGAGCAGGAATTATAGAAGCCAATTCAGAAGAACAGTGCCCATGGAAGTATCTGTAGAAGAGGCATGCAGCAGAAACAGCACATCTATGGAACAGTGAGTGGAGAGACTCTATTAGAGATGAATCATTAATTAACCTAACTGCCCTCTTCTGAATGGAATCAAGAAGCCTGAGAGAGAGGTTTTGGAGGCACCACCCCAGATGTGGGAACAATATTCCACGACAGGGCGGATTTGCGATTTATACAGAGTGAGCAGCTGATTGGAAGAAAAGTAACGCCGAGAGCAAAAGAGAAAACCAAGTTTTTTAGATGCAGAGGAAGCAATATTTGTAATGTGCTTGTGACAAGAGAGATTAGAAGTCAGGGTAATCCCCAAAAGAGATATATCATTTTGCTGAAAAATCGGAGTGTCACTAAAGATAAGCATAGGAGCAGAAGAATCCTTTTTTGCGAGATGTAAGACAAGACTGAGTTTTAGAAGGGTTGAAATGAACTAAGTTGTCTTTGCCCTACTGGAGAATTACCTGAAGATCGGCATTTAAGGAATTGGTAGCAGATTTTCGAGAAGTTGAAGCTGATTGAACAGGGCAAGGTTTCTCAAAATGGAAAGTGGAATGTAATATGCTATCATCGGCAAAACTATGGATAGGATTTCCAGTGAATGGAAGAAGGTCATTAATATACAAGAGGAAAAGAATGGGGGAAAGAACTGAACCTTGGGGGACACCGGCATTAGTGGAGAAGTTAGAAGACAGAGAGCCATCAACCATCATTTTCTGAGCAGTGCAGATAGGCTGCCAGAGTAGGTCATGGGGTCTTGTGAATGATACAAAAAAAACTTTGCTAGGAGGGATAAGGATGTGGTTATCCCCTTGCATAAGGCAATGGTCAGGCCACACACTGAGTACTATGTCTGGAAGCTTCATTTTAGGAAGAATGTAGAGTTACTAGAACAATTACAGAGAGCGGCAACAAGACTGGTGAGGGAAACAAAGGGATGCTCTTAACAAGAAAGTCTTAAGTTATGCAAACTGCAGTGTCTGGAGACTAGGCACCTGTGAGGTGATCTGATTGAGGTGTATAAGACATTGAATGGATTGAACAGGCTCAATGTTGATGGGATTCTTTCTCTTGCTCAGATTACAAATCTGAGGAAAGACAGTTGAACTGTTAAACTGAAACTGAAGAAAGACAGTCGAATAGATGTGCCGAAAGTTGCCTTTAGCCAGCGGGTGGTTGATTGCTGGAACAAACTTCCATTTGTCGTTTTGGAAGTTGATAGCTTAAATAAATTCAAGGAAGAAGTGGACAGACTTTTGAAGCGAATGGGAAGGTTTTTTTTTTTTTTTTTGGCTTATGCTGTATAAACATAAACTTGCTTTCTTGCATCATATGCCTCTACTAATGCTAATGGATTCCATCCTTACAAGAATAATTTCACTGACACTATATGAGCAAACGTTGACATCAGAAGATCTGAAACAGCAATTTGATAAAGGAAAAGAAGAAAGAAAGATCATCCCATTTTGCATTCTTGTAATGCCAAAACACACGATGTTGAGAATGTCCATGAGAGAAAGGCTCCTATGGAGTAGAGACCATCACCAAGTTGTGATCTGAGTAGCCTAGAGGACCACTCAACTCGACCCTGTACTTAGAAGGCTTGTTTTTGAGAAAAAGACCAAGCATGTTGGCTGTGTGGCTAGGATTGTTTGTTATTCTGGTAGGTAAATACCACCACATTGCTTATTGGAGGCTTGAAGTGGTGAAACCCATGTTTAGTCTCTAGAGCAAAGTTTCCAGCATCCCCCATACGTCTCCTTCAACCCATGCACGGTACTAAGTACTATAGGTTTTGATACCTTTCGTGTTTGGGGTTTTCATAAAAAAAAAAAAAAAAAAAAATGAACAATTTGTGTGAGGTCATTACTAATTGCAAAAGCCTCAGCAACTTGACCAGCTAATTCCATGTGACAAGAAAACAGAAGCCAGCTGGGATTGTGAACATTACACTCACAATGGAAAATTACTTCACTGTTAGGAAAGTTGTACTGGAAATAGTCAGTTTCAAAAAGAGGAGGTCAAAGAGCTACAAGTGATTAATGGAGTTGCGAGAAAGATAGAGGAAACATATGAATTTGAGAGAATGTGGTAGATATATTTTAAGCCAGAGAAGATTCAAAAGAGGAGATTCCAAATTACTAATTCTCTGACAGGGCATGTCTGAATGGACATATGCTCATCTCAGCTGAGATTAGCAGTAGTTGAATCAACTGATAACTATAATTAACTACCGAATTCTTCTGGGATGGGATACACTTAAATAGAAAGGGAGTAAGAATATCTGCTGATACTATTGAGGCAGTGATAGGTAGGTCGGAAAACAACAAGCTTGGGAGAGGGGGATACATGGACTGATAGATTAACAATGGCCGCTGGCAGAGATGAAAGTGATTCTTGCACTACTTCTATTAGAATGAGCAGCAGCCTGTAAAACAAGCGGCTGGGGATTTCAGGGACTGCTGGGAGTCATCGAGGAACAAGTAAATACACGGAATGTGTGTTAGGGTAGGTAAGAATAAGAAAAGGTACATGTATACTTGCATTTACACCAATGCTAGGAGATTAGTAAATAAATTAGATGAATTTGAGGTTCTGTTCAAAACATAAAAGGCAGATATTGTTGGGATATCGGAGAAGTGGTATCACACAGATATAAGGAATGCAGAATTGGAATTTGGGGAGTGCAATGTCTACAGGATGGATAGACATGATAGGAAGGGGGGGGGGGAAGAGTTATGCTGTTAGTTAAGAAACACACAAAATCTAAGGAAATAGTAGTAGTAGTGGTATGTGATGCAAGAAAGCAACTGTATGAGCTTATGCAGCATCAGCCAAAAAATAAAAAATAAAATAAAAAAAATAATAAAAATAAAAAAAATAATAAATAAAATAAAATAAAAAAATCACACCATTCCCTCCAAATGCATGTCCAGTTCCTCCTTAAATTTAATTAACCTGTCAACTTCCACAACAACAGATGGAAGTTTGTTCCAGCAATTCACCACCCGCTGGCTAAAGGCAAATTTCCGTACATCTATTCTACATCTGTCTTTGCTTAATTTGAATTTATGCCCCCTTAGGTTCGTAATCTGAACAAGTGGAAGGATCCCATCAGAATTCAGCGTGCTCAACCCATTCAAGGCCTTATATACCTCAATCAGATCACAGCGCAGGTGCCTAGTCTCCAGCCACTGCAATTTGCAAAACTTAAGCCTCTCTTGATAAGAGGATCCCTTCATTCCCCTCACCAATCTTGTTGCCCTTCTGTGTACACACTCAAGTAAATCTACATCCTTCCTAAAATGAGGCCTCCAGACCTGTACGCAGTACACAAGGAGTGGTCTGACCATTGCCTTATACAGAGGGACAATCACCTCCTTCTCCCTGCTTGCAAAATTCCTATATATCATTGACAAAACCCCATGACCTGCCCTGGCAGCTTGTCTGCATTGCTCAGAAAACTTCATATCTGACTGCACAATTACTCCCAGGTCTTTTTCATTTTCTACCACCTTAAGTGTAGTACCACACAGTTGGTACGTTTCTCTGGGGTTACTTCTACCCATATGCAGTACTTTGCATTTGGTTAAGGTTAAACTTCAGTTGCCACTTCTTAGCCCATCTGCCCAAATTATCTAGATCCCGATGTCAAATGGATGCATCAGGACAGTGCAATGTTGAGTTAGGTGTGACATAAGCACTGGGAAAGCAAAATTGAGAGTAGGAGTGTGTTTTAGGCCAAATGACTGAGTACAACAAAGAACTGTACAGAGAAATAGAGTGGACCAGTAAATCAGATTGTCTTATAATGGCGGATTTCAACTTTCCAGATATTGACTGGAACTTGTGGATTGGTTATTCCCAAAATAGCAAGGCTTTTGTGGATTTATTGGATGATTGTTTTGTATATGTACAGCAACATGTATGAGAAGCAACCACAGGGAATAAGTCTTGATCTGATTATCAGTAGTGATTCTTCATGCATTAAATATCTGTAGATAAAGGAACCACTAGGTGGCAATTAACACAGTGTGCTGATGTGGGATTTACTTAAAGATGTAACTACCGTCAGGAGTAAAGGACAGGGCTTTTGCCTTCATACAGGTGACAATGGTGATCTGAGACAGTTTTTAAATTGTATACAGTGGGACCAACTGATGATGTCACCAACAGCAAATTCTAAATTGGAAGCATTCAAAGAATTAATTTTTAAAGCTACTAGGCTTTTCATACCAACTAAGATATATTGTTCAAGGTTGAAGCCTAAATGGACATCAGATGAACAAATACATCTCCTCTGCTTCGTGGATGAGAAGAAAAATGCATCGATGCATATAAATTATTAGGTGACACAGAAGCCTATAGTAGATATAAGCCCCTCTGTAATCGAGTCACAAAGGTAGCTATGCAGGCAAAGTAGATTGCTAGAAATCTTTGGCAAAGGATGCAAGTAAAAATAGCAAAGAGTTCTTTACTTACGTAAACTCTAGAATTGTTCCACTTGATATTGATGGTTCGATTGTTGATGATTCTGCTCAGGTAGCTGACAAACTGAATGAGTATTTTGCATCTACATTCACACAAGGAAGCCTGTAAAGTTATTTTTTTTTTGAGGAGCATTAGCAACTAAGGCCATATTGCTCTGGGGATATGCGGTGGTCATTCCCTGACCTTTCTGCATCCTCGTATTTGGCAGTCACGGGCTCAAACCCCAGTCTAATTAAGAAGCATGTGCTGCTCCTGCCCACCTGGCTACGGAGGTGCCTGCCTGTAAGGATGTGGAGGTAAATGATTGTATAACTTGACAATGTGTGGAAATTTGCCTTTAGCCAGCAGTTGGTTGATTGCTGGAACAAACTTCCATCTGTCTCTGCAGAAGTTGACAGCTTAAATAAATTCAAGGCAAAATTAGACAAACATTTGGAGTGAATGGATGGGTGAAATTGGAAGGGGTTTTTTTTTGGCTGATGCTATATAAGCTTGATTTCTTGCATCATATGCGACTACTAATGCTACTGCTTACTGGTATTGTCAGAAAAAGTATTAAGGGTTTGGAAGACTGCAAGTGAAATGGACATCATTCTTAAGTGTTTGGGAGGTTTAGATGTTTTCGCAGATAACTTTATTCTATTAGTTGGTTGTTCGTTTTCTGTTTTTCTGGTGCAAAAAGCAACTGAGGCTATTGTGTGTCACATCCATTCCATAAAAGAGATAAAAATGAATTTTGGTAACCTTTCAAAAAGATTACTACATCAAGGTTTGTGATGTGGTAACAAGTATATACACAAATGTAAAAAAAAGAAGAAACTATGGTAGATTCTGGCTGAAAAATATATGCATAAAATTATATATATTTGTAAACATTAATAATTTGTAGGTATCTAAAAACATCTGACAAGTGGTCATTGTCTGCTGAAATCTGACTGTGTATAAGATCCAGTCAGACGAGTAAAAGTGGAAGAACATGTATTATGAGCATGGGTAAAATTAATGCAATCCATTAAAATATGTTTAATTGATAAAATGGTATCACAGGACTTGCACATAGGAGGGCCCATCTGCATTCATAATCTGTTAGTGTTGACAATTCATGGTGTATTCAGAAGAAAGCAAAGGTGGCGAGGACATGCTGTATATGTAATGAAATGTTTTGATGTGGTGTACACATGGTTAGAATATACCCATGGTTAGAATATTCCTTGAAATAATGTCGCATCGACAATGCTCCCACATACACACTGCTTGTATTCCCTCTGGTCACTAAATGGCAGAGTAGAGGCAGTGAGATTATACACTAGCTGATCCAGAAGCTGGCCTACCAACACTGTTTTAGAGCTGTACCCTCAAAATGCAACGAAGATTGGATCTTGTCATGATGTCCATCATAAGCTCAAAAGACATCAATCATACTACATGATGGAAGAATTGTGTGTGTGTGGGGGGGGGGGGGGAAGATTGCTGGAGCTTTACTCTGGAGACTAAACATGGGTTCCACCATTCAAGCTTCCAATAAGCAAAGTGGTGGTATTGCACTGATTAATAGTCTACCACCTAGTATTGCCTGGTAACACAGAAGGGCAGCACTCTGGGCGTGGCGTGAGCGCCACACTTTGACCCTTACCTACATTGGTTCGCACTTCGGTGGTCACCTCCAGTATGCTAGGTGCCAGATTTCGGGTCTTGCACATGGGGGTTATATCCAGGGTTACTAACAGTCCCACCATCGTGAAGGTACAAGCAGAGAATTTGGCTGTCACGGACCAACCAACTTTGCCGAACTTAGGTCCACTTGACTTGAGTATCATCCGAATATCAGTTCTATCAGCGTTTTAGACTCAAGGATAGGAAGCACAGCTTAGCATATCTGAGAGAATGTCAGTGACAGCTTCAAGGATCACATAATGGAACTGCAGTTCCTCAGAAAAGTACCCAGACAAAAATGAGTCACACATCCTCTATGAACAAGTCAAAACTTTCTAAAGATTTGTTCTAAAACAACTTGTAAATTATAATGATATTGATTTTTTTTTGTTTTTTTACACGATGAACATTATCAGTTTGCTGTCATTGCCATGATTCTCTAAGAGTAAACCTTCCTGCGCATAAGTGTAGGTAATTTACTATATTTATTAACTTCTTCCATTTTGTGATATAATTTAGTTTAATAGTCTCCTCTCGGATATATCTGTAAACCATGGCCAAGAAATTTTTGTTGTATGTAAATTAATGATTGTTTGATAAGATTGCTTTTAAGTACTCTGTAATACTTATTTTATGTGATGCTTACTCATAAATTAATAACTAATAACTATTATAAATTATATTGCCAAGCCTCTGTAATAATGTTCAATTGTGAATTGAAAAGTAAGGTTCTATGTAACTAATGGTTTCTGGTTTGTACGTGCACAGCAGGGTTTCTGTTTGCTTGTTCATTTATAAGTTATACTTTTAATGGAAGTACCTTTGAACAGACAGTTCAAGAACTGGAAAACATGTAGTTATCAAGTTTCTGACTGCTGAAAATGTTAGACTTGTTGGATGTCTTTTTAAACATTGCGACCAGAGATGAATTCTGGTATTCTGCAATAAATCATTTGCATATCCAAAAACATTTCAAATTCAAGCATCAGCCAGAAAGGTGGTGATAACTGTGTTTTGGGATTCTGCGGGTAATACCTATTTTGAAAAAAAAACAAAAAAAAAACCAGACTGAGTCAATATTGCTTATGCACGATTCGCCTTTGTGTGAAATTGTAGTTGAACGCGGAATCATCCCAACTGAATGTATATCAGTGAAGGGGGAAACACATTTTACCATAATAATAAAGTAAAACCCCACACAATCCCAGCTATCGGTATTATCGCAAATGCAATTAGATCAAGTTTACTACCAGTTTATAACAGATTCCACTAGCAGGAACGCAACTTGAAATTGTTTTTATTGTTTTATGGTAGTAACCCCAAGAAATGTGCTTTAATAAAATGTGAGCTAGTGAGGTGTTAAGTGTCTCTCTCTCTGCCTTTACGGTGTTGTTTATTCAGTTGCTACACGCGCGCAGCTTTGTTTATGTGTATAAAACGTGCCTCCTCGAGGCACGTTTTATACACATAAACGAAAGAGAAAAAGAAAAAGAAAAGCGATATCAATATAGTCAGAAGCGGAACGGGTCAAAAATTCTTAATTGGGAAAATTAGTAGCAGCCTCATACTAGTATTTATGGCCAAAATCACACTGGCCTCCATTGTCTTCTGGCCTCTGGCCCACCGGGGTTTCCCTGGTAAGGCTTATGGCCAGTCTGCCTCTGTCGATAAGGAAAAAATATGAAATTGTGAAACACTTTGAGTGAAATGAAGACCATGTGACATTGAATGTGCTACAGGCCTAAATGAGGCAACGCCGAGAATTAGAAAGAATTCAGAGAAAATAAAAACAACTTTCATAGCAGGAACAACTCAAAGTGTAATAAAATCCATTAGATCAAGACACAAAGAATTGGAAGAGATGGAACGGCTGTCATCTGTTTGGACAGAAATTTCAAACGATTATTTATTGTGCTTGGTAATGTTTTGGTTACAAATGTGTGTTCAATCTTGGGTGGTCGGCACCTAACCCTATTTTTTCCATAGGGCCTGAGGGCCTGTTATTTATATCGCACGATTTTGCATTGCACGAGGGTTTCTAGGAACACAATTATCGTGCTATATGAGGACTGACTGTACTGACATGTTGGAATGGATAAAAAAAAAAAAAAAAAAAAACTGAATGAGTAAGATCTGGCAATATTGCTTTGACATGCAACCTCACCACAGTACATTTGGCAAGAATTTTGTCATTGGAACTTAAAGTGGTTTTGTAACCTCCACCGGTACAGATTTCAACACAAGTGACTTTTTTTGTTAAGAAATCTTAAGTTACATCTCCAAGAAATAAATAGCCATGAAGAGAAAAACATGGCCTCTCAATTGCAAGAATTTTACTTGAACAAAAACTTTTTAAGCTGGACAAAATGTATTGAGTTAGGTGAGACATAAGGAAAAGAAATAGATCAAATTAAAGGCAAATGTTTTAATCTTTTTTTTTTTTTTGACGTATCTCTATTCCTTCAAAGATTATGTAACAATTGACATTACTTTTCCATCCATCCTCATAGTCACTTTATGAGATGACTAATAAACTGTTATTTTTATTATTTATTATGGGAGTGAGCCACACAATTGCTACCAAAGATCAATTAACTCAGCCATAATGTGAAAAAAGTTTTTGTCTATATGCCTTTATCCTAAGCTTTCCTATATGGTGTGGAAAAATTGTAAACATAGTGTAAAAACTATGAGGGCAAGGGGGCTGGATGTTGTTGTTGTTGTTATTTGGTTTTTAGGAGCATTAGCAACTAAGGCCATATTGCTCCGGTGCGGTGGTCATTCCCTGACCTTTCTGCATACTCCGTATTTGGTGGTGACGGGCTCGAACCCGGGTCTAATCAAGAAGCGTGTGCTACGCACTGCTGCTCCTTCCCACCTGGCTACGGAGGCGCCTAAGGGGGGGGGCTGGAAGAAATCTGTTAACACAGAGAGCAGACAAAAAGTAAGTAAGTAAACAAAGTAGATTATTATTTAAAAAAATTTTTTTTTGAAAATCTGTTCGAGCCTGCATTACTCTTAACAACATGGATGTTTCCAGGGTTGAGAGGGCCTACTAACATTCTTTATCTTGTTACTTTAATCTGGTCTCTATGTCAACATGTTTCTTCTGACTTCTGAACTAGCATACTACAAGCTTTACAGATACCCATAAAAAGACATAAAAGTCACATGGATTCGAAAAAGTCACATAATATCACAGGAATTTGAACTCACAATATATAACTATGTACTTGGGTCCCAGCTAACCGGTTGTAGCCCTGTCAATAGTCCCTAAAACAACTTTTCGTATTCATGTTGCAATAATCACAACCTTAGAAATTAAGTGCATTTTGAACAATTATATCTTGTTTTCCAACTTTCAATCCATCAATAGTAGTTTTGTACTCACTATAAGAAAAGAAAAATACTTTTTTTCTCTTACAGTGAAAAGGGGGGGGGGAGAAATAGGAAGAAATATTATCTTTTTGATGAAATATATCAAGAACATATAAGATTTTCTTTATATGTCTCACACTGTCACACACTGAACTCTCACATAAAATACATTGATTTGCTGCACAGTCCAAATTGTATTTCACTGAACTGATGTGATCTTGTTATTTATGTATGTCTCTTCATTAATTATTTCCAACCCAAGGATTAAACATTATTTATTCTCCATTTGGTATGTCTTCTTTGACTGGATATATTTTACATGGAGGTGGGTTGTAGAAAATTTTAATTTTCTTAATACCTTCAGTTCAATTTTGCTCACAATAAACTTTTAAATTTTGTATATTGCTTTTGAAACTTTATTTAAATGCTTTATTTTTAATGGTTTATTCATAGCACATATACTTATTGCACAGTTAACCCAAACTGCAGTTTGCTTTCTGAAGTCATTGACATTCACCACTAATGCAAATGACTTCAGATTACATGCCACTTGAAATAAACCACATCTAATTGAAAAACCTAATTTTACCATATCCCCAGTTCTCACGAGAGATATCTGAGGGCTGATTCAAAACTAATACAATTCAGATAGAACTGAAGGTATTTCAATTTAAACTATGTTTTATGGACACTTTAGTTCTGTAGAAAACTGACATTAAATAAACAGAAAACTAAAAATCACAGGAACTTCTCTCGACTACTTTATTAGTTAGGTAAAAATCAAATGGAATGAACGGTTTAAAATAATCACATAGAGAGAGAGGTGCATCCTCTCAATGTACGTCAATAATGATTTGAAGCAATAAAACCAAGATCCTTAAGGAGGCTTTTGAGATTGTATTAGTTGGTTAGTGAGGCAAGAATGAAGAGGAGTGATTATATATGTTTCAATTCCCATGATGCAGTTTGTCTGCATATGGAAGTTTGATGTTATTTAAATTCTAAATGGGTGAGAAAGCTGTAGGTATTTGGCATTAAGAATTAAATATTGTGTTATGTTTAAACCATTCTATTGAAAGTGATTCTATAGTAGTCAATTTGTAATTGGAGGGGAGTTTTGTTAATATTATTGCCAAATAAATTTTAGGTTGGTGGTTCAAAGATTGAACACTTGGGTAGTCAGCTCGGTGGCGTGATGTTATGTTTTTAAACTTAAGCTATGGTAATGATCTCTGGTGTTCGATCTATTTGACGTGCCATATCTTACTGTGGTACTTCCAATGTAACATTCATTGCAGTCTTGTTGACAGGAAGTTAAATACACTATATTAATGATATCTGTGATATCATATTTTTTGGGTATTTTTGTAACTATTGAAAAAAACTATTGACTTTATTGTACAATAAAAAAATTAAAGATATGTTGGTACCCAAGAATACATTCCTAAGTTGTCTGGTGAATCACATCATAATTCTTGCGAATCACACTGATACAAAGAATTATGATGATGTTTGTGGTTAGCTGTTTATTTGTTGCAGGCTGAATTTCAAGTCAATTTTTTATTTTGTATACACTTTTTTTTTGAAATATTTATGCTATTATTCTGTTCATATTCTAGTGTATATTTAAGTCTTTGAAGAACATTATTTAATTTATCAAAAAAGTGGTCTACTGTTTGTTAGAAACTATGTCATCTGCATAACAGATAAAAAGTTTGACTGTAGGGGAAAAGGGTTGAGAATATCATCCTCTATAAAGGCTAAATATATTTCAGATAGTATGGCTGATATATCCACACCCATAGGAAGTGTCTAAGTGTCAATATTGAATTTAAACTGTCATGCTTGACTAGGAAGGGAAGTGAGTGTGATGATGTTATCAACGGAAATCGTAGCTCAATGTTTCAATAGGGACATATTTTTGGAAGTGTAAAATTACATAAACTAGATAAACCACTCCGGCCCATCATTTCGTATAAACAGTTTGCACTTGCCAATCTATCATCCTGCATTGCAAAAATAATATTGACCCCACCCCTCACGATTTTCAAAATTGAAAACACAGCCTTTAAAAACACTTAATCCAAAACAATGAAATATCAGATACAGATATTCTTGTTTCCTTTGACATTACATCATTATATACTAATGTTAACATAGACTTTATATTAAACAAATTAAAAGAATACCTCACAAGAGACAATGAATTAAAACAGTGAACTACAAATTCCATCGATAATATTGTCGCATTTACTTCCCTACTTATTCAAGCCTGACAGTTTAAACACTGATACTTACAAGCAAATATATGGATTTCCTAAAAGCCTGGCTATATAACCCCACTATCTGAAATATATTTAGCCTCTACAAGGACGATATTCTCAACTTCCACCAGTCAAACCTTTCATACGTTATGCAGATGACATACTTGTGGTTTCTAACAAACAAACAATAGACCATCTTTATGAAAAATATAATAATGTTTATTCCTCTTAGCAAGAGAGGCTAAAGTTCTGCAAATTGCAGTGGCTGGAGACTAGGCACCTGCAAGGTGATCTGATTTAGGTGTATAAGGCCTTGAATGGGTTGAGCATGCTGAATTCTAATGGGATTCTTGGGTTGAGCATGCTGAATTCTAATGGGATTCTTCCACTTTTTCAGATTATGAACCTAAGAGGGCATAAATTCAAATTGAGGAAAGACAGCTGTAGAATAGATGTGAGGAAATTTGCCTTTAACCAGTGGGTGGTTAATTGCTGGAACAAACTTCCATCTGTCGTTGTGGAAGTTGATAGGTTAAATAAATTTAAGGAGGAACTGGATAAACATTTAGAGGGAATGGTTGTGTGAATTTTTTTTTGGCTGATGCTACAAAAGCTCATATGCTTGCTTTCTTGCATCACATGCCACGATTACTATTACTTTGTTAGATAGCTGAGCAGGATCATCAACTATTGAACCATCAATATCAAGTGGACCGATCTGATTCATTCCCTTCCTTCTAGAGTTTACATAAGTAAAGAACTCTTTCCAGTTTTTCTTATATCATTTTCTTTGGTATCCCTTGCCAAAGATTTCTTGTAATCTGCCTTTGCCTTCCTAACCTCCTTTGTGACTTGATTAGAGACCAGCTTATATCTTCCATAGGCTTTTGTGCCACCAGTTAATTTATATGTATCCCATGCATTTTTCTTCTCTATCACATGTCTCATTAGTTCATCTGTCATCCATTTAGGCCTAAACCTTGAGCAATATTTCTTAGTTGGTATAGAAAGCCTAGTAGCTTCCAAGACTAATTCCTTGAATGCTTCACATTTAGAGTTGGTATACCACTGTATAGACTTTAAAATGGGAAATTAAAATCTCCCATTATAATACAATTTGATTTACTGGCCCACTCAATTTCCCCGTACAGTTGATCATTATGGGTCAAAAAGAGTCAGGTCATGCCTTGAGTACTGCATAGGTCTGGAAGCCACATTTTTGGAAGGATGTAGAGTTGCTTGAGCTTGTACAGAGAAGGGCAACAAGATTGGTGAGGTGAATGAAGGGATACTCTTACCAAGAGAGGCTTAAGTTCTGCAAACTGCAGCAGCCGGAGAGTAGGCACCTGCGAGGTGATCTGATTGAGGTGTATAAGGCCTTGAATGGGTTGAGCACGCTGAATTCTAATGGGATTTTTCCACTTGTTCAGATTATGAACCTAAGGGGGCATAAATTCAAATTGAGAAAAGACAGTAGTAGAACAGATGTGTGGAAAGTTGCCTTTAGCCAGCAGGTGGTTAATTGCTAGAACAAACTTCCATCTGTCGTGGAAGCTGATATCTTAAATAAGTTCAAGGAGGCCCTGGACAAACTTTTAGAGGGAATGTTTGTGGAAATTTTTTTTTTGGCTGTTGTTGTTTGGTTTTTTGTTTTAGGAGCATTAACGACTAAGGCCATATTGCTCTGGGAATATGCGTCGGGCATTCCCCTGACCTTTCCGCATCCTCCGTATTTGGTGGTGACGGGCTCAAACCCCGGTCTAATCAAGAAGCGTATGGTATGCACTGCTGCTCCTTCCCACCTGGCTATGGAGGCGGCATTTTTTTTTTTTTTTTTTGGCTGATTGTACATGAGCTCATATGCTTCCTTTCTTGCATCATGTGCCCCTATTACTATTACTATGTTATTAGTGGAGTCCCCAAGGGCTCAGTATCGAGTCCATTATTGATTTCTGTATTTATTAATGATACTGATGAAGGTATATCAGGCTTAATATTTAAGTTTGCAAATGATACAAAGGTTGGTAGGGTTGTTAATGACAGTACGCTACTGCAAGAGGATCTATAAATGTTAAGCAGATGGGCTGAGAGGTGGCAACTGAAGTTTAACATTGACAAATGTAAAGTACTGCATATGGGTAGCAGTAACACATTAACTGTATGGTACTACACTCAAGGTGGTAGAGAATGAAACCGACTTGGGAGTAATTATGCAGTCAGATATGAAGTTTTCTGTGCAGTTCAGACAGTCTGCAAGAGTAGCTCATGGTGTGTTGTCAATGATATACAGGAATTTTTCTAGCAGGGATAAGGTGATTATCTCCTTCTATAAGGCAATGGTCAGGCCACACCTTCAATACTGTATACAGGTCTGGAGGCCTCATTTTAGGAAGGCTGTAGAGCTGCTAGAACGAGTACCGAGTACAGAGAAGGGCAAGATTAGTGAATGGAAGAAATGGTTGCTCTTACGAAGAAAGGCTTAAGATTTGCAAATTACACTGTGTGGTGACTAGGCACCTGCAAGGTGATCTGATTGAGGTGTAAAAGGGCTTGAATGGTTTGAGCAAGCTCAATGCTGATGGGTTTCTTCCCCTTGCCCAGAGTAATTGCATGAGGGGACATAAATTAAAATTGAAGAAAGGCAGTTGTAGAACAGATGTGTGGAAATTTG
Organism: Mastigoproctus giganteus; assembly: GCF_048544385.1. Classification (NCBI taxonomy): domain Eukaryota; kingdom Metazoa; phylum Arthropoda; class Arachnida; order Uropygi; family Thelyphonidae; genus Mastigoproctus; species Mastigoproctus giganteus. The sequence continues at coordinate 97,755,052 of NC_143586.1, read as the reverse complement.
TCTTTAGCCAGTGTGAGGTTGATTGCTGGAACACACTTCCATCTGTCGTAGAAGTTGACAGCTTAAATAAATTCAAGGCAGAACTAGACAAACATTTGGAGCAAACGTATGGGTGAAATGGGAAGTTTTTTTTTTTTTTTTTTGGCTGATGCTTTTATAAGCTTGCTTTCTTGCATCATATGCCTGTACTAATGCTAATATATAGGTTTTCACGAATATCTTCCTCCTTTCTTTGTTTAGCTTGCTTGCAATAAATGATATCTTTTTTTAAGTGCTTCTTTTGCTATTGCAATTCTTCTTTTTATTTCTAAATGGCTTTCATATATGAGATGTATGTTACATCTCATATATGAAAGATGCAACATACAAGAGGATGGCAAAGGTATATGAATGCTTGCAAGATATATGAATAAACGAAAACAAATGAGATAGAAATAGATAACGAGGAAATTGAACAAATAAGTTCAATTTCTTTGTTATCTATTTCTATTTTGTTTGTTTTTCTTTGACTTTCTTTTCCGCAACTATTATTTTTACCTTTTTTGTGTTAATTTTGAACCCATATTCTAAGAAAACTTCTTCCATTACTTCTATTGTTTTTCAACTCTTCTTCATTTTCTAATACTGCCACTATCATCTCCAAAACGTATGAATTGCACCTGTACTCCTTTTATGTTTATTCCTTAGGTTTTACACTTCACTTTCTCTAGAGCATCCTCAATGTACAAGTTAAATAGTAAGGGTGATAATGCTCACCCCTGCCTAACTCCTTTTCTTATCTTGGCTTTTACTTCATTATTTTGAAATTCAATTTTTGTTTGATTTTCATATAAATTTTTGATGGATCGTCGGATTTTCCAAACAAACTGGGCATTCTTCGTAACTCTGAAAAGCTTCTCCCAGAGAACACTGTCAAATACTCTTTCTAGATTGATAAAAGCTATGGTTTTATTTATCTTTATTCTTCAATCTGCAATTGTGCGTAATGCTATGATGGTTTCTTGTTTTTTGAGTTAAGTAATCTTCACTTAAAACTGTTCTGTTTATGGTTTAATTCTGTGTTTTATTATGTTCAAAAGTATTTTGGATGCGTGGTAAGCAGACTGGTGGGTTGGTAGTTTTTACACTCTGTTGCATTTCCTATTTTCGGCAATGTCACTGTCCAGCTTTGAAAAAAACCACATCTTTTCCTTCTTCATGGACTGCTTTTTTGGTATTGAACATTTCTTTCCTTGTTTTGTCTCCTGCTTTTGTTTAGTAATTCAGCTGGAATTGTATCTGTCCCTACTACTTTTCCATTGGGGGGACCTCACTTAGAACAATTCTATATTCTAAATCTATTAAGTCTAGCCTCAAACAATCCTCTTTTACTTAGTGTTCGACATCCAAGGCATCCTCACTTATTTGGTTCCCATCATAGAGGTCTTCCAAGTACCCTTTCCATCTTATTCCTATGTCTCTATTTCTAATCAGTAGTTTTCCATTTTTATCTCTTATTGCTGTGCTTTTGGTTTTAGGGTCTCGAGTATATGTGGTAACGTCTTGTATGCAATGTCAGTTTTTCCATTGTTTAAATTATCTTCAACTTCCTGGCATATTCCATTCATTGACTTTTCCTTTGCCCTTCTGCATTCCTCGGTCACTTTTTTTCTTAGTCTTCTGTACTGTTTCATTATTATTATTAGCCATATGGTGCAAGGAAGCCTGAGGCTTATGCTGCACCTGCCAAAAAAAAAAAAAAAAATTCTGAATTACCCCAAAAGAGAGAGAAAACAAGAGTCAGAAGTAGAATGGAATCACCAACAAAGAGAAGAAATTTGATCTTGTTCTTCTTTCTGGCTTTGTTTCTTTCTACAACAGTTACAGAATTTAACTTGTTATCCACAGCTCTCTTGGGTGTAGTCTCAAGTGTTCAATTACTTTGTTTGCTGTATCTTCCAGAGTCTCTTTCACTAACTTCCATTCAATCTGGTCTTTTTTTTTTTTTTTTTTCTCTCAAGTATTGATCTGTTTCTTTCTTAAATGATTACTCCTTGTTGTTTCATCAACATCATTATCATAAGCCATTTTCAATCCACTGCAGGATGAAGGCCTCTCCAGCAACTTTCCAGTTCCTTCTGTTTTGAGCACTGGCCATCCATTTACTAACCAAAAACTCGTGAATTTCATCTATCCATCTCCGCCTTTGTCTTCCAGGTTTTCTTCTAGCTCCTCTTGGGTACCATTCTGTTATTTTCTTAGTCCATCTGTCATCATGTCTTCGAGCTATGTGTCCTGCCCAAGACCATTTTAGTTCTTTACAAAAGTTCCTTGTTGTTTACAAAACTTTAATACTCTTTCTCCCCTTTTATTTTTTCTTCCAAGTCCAAATGGTCCTGCTTCTTCACATGCCCCTTCTTGTCCTACCACTGCATTGAAATCACCCATTATGATTAGACTTTCTTTTTATTTTACTATCCCTATTACTTTGTCCAGTTGTTCATACACAGTTTCTATTTCATCATCAACACAGTTGATTGTTGGCATACAGACTTGTATTATATTTAAATCCACTGGGTTTGCTGCCACTGTTACCATCAGTACTCTATCACTAAGATGACAGGCATTTGTTACTTTTTTTCCTCCCATTCTTTTGTCCGCAGAAGCCCAACTCCGTTTCTTCCCCTCTCTCCACTACTGTATATAAATCTGTAGTCTGCTCCATATGTCACGATTTCCCTACAACCGAACTTCAGTGACTACCATTATTCCAATGTCCTTTTTCTTTGCTTGTTCTTTAAGTTCCTCTAATTTGCCTATTTTCACCAACATCCTTATATTCCAAGTTCCAATTCTTATGGAAGTTTTCTCTTTCTCATGTTTCTTCTTGGTATTATTAATGTTGCCCACCATTTTAAGTAAGGAGATTCTTCGCACCGCTGTCCCATTTAAGGGACACTGGTTACTCATGCCCTTCGTAATTTTTCTTGGGAAAGTTACTGCAGTAGTTTCCCATTGCTTTCTGCACTGTAGTTTTACAACCGTTTTTGTCACTATGACTGTGCTTGTAAATATGGTGGTCACTATCGACAGATCTATACAATCAACATTAATGTCACCTATTAGCAGGACTGCTGCTCCTTGCTAATATTCATATATCTGGCTAACCTCACTTAGTTTAGCTTGCAGGTCAATGCAGTTGGCCGGGTATGCCGCGAGAAGCCACAAGCGAGAGCTGAGTGAATTTGGAGGACCAGTTTCTTGAACTGCCTTTAATGTACGCATGACCATCCAAGTTCAAATACTACCTCTCCAAACTCAACTGAATATATTATATCACAGATATAGTGAACTTAATTCCCTGTCAACAAGACTGCAATGCATGTTCAGTTGGAGTACCACAATAAGAATACGGCACATCAATTAGGTCGAGCACCAGAGATTATACTACATTGCAAGTTTAAAAACATTACATCAATACTACCACTGCCCATGTTCACCCTTTGAACCACCAATCTAAAATTGATTTGATAGTAGTTTTAATTAAACTCCCGTCAAATTACAAACTGACTACTATAGAATAACTTGCAATAGAATGGTTTAAACATAACACACAATAGTTAATTCTTAATGCCAAACTAACCACACCTTTCTCACCAATTTGGAATTTAAGTAATGTCAAACTTCTATATCAGGAGGAGATAATCATCTCCTCCTGATATAGAAGTTTATTTAACGATATTTAAAATCTTTAAGCACTACGATTTATTTTTCCACATATGTACCACCCCCTCTGGAGCAGTGAGGCATTGGAGGCAAATTGCTGCTATGGATAAAGGGGTGGTTGAGGGGGAGAAGACAGAGAGTGGTAATCAATGGACACTGCTCATCGTGGACTAATGTTATTAGTGGAGTTCCTCAGGGTTCAGTATTGGGTCCATTATTGTTTTCTGTATTTATAAATGATATTGATGATGGTATATCAAGCTTAATGTCCAAGTTTGCAGACGATACGAAGGTTGGCAGGGTTGTCAAGGACACTACTGACACTATGCTACTGCAACAGGATCTGGAAAGGTTGAGCAGATGGGCTGAGAGGTGGCAAATGAAGTTTAACATTGACAAATGTAAAGTACTACATAGGGGAAACAGCAACGTATCAACTCTGTGGTACTACACTGACAGTGGTAGAGAATGAAAGGGACCTGGGTATGGTTGTGCAGACAGATATGAAGTTCTCTGAACAGTGCAGACAGGCTGCAAGAGTAGCCCATGGCCTATTGTCAATGATATATAGGAATTTTTCTAGCAGGGATAAGGAGGTGATTATTCCCTTGTATAAGGCAATGGTCAGGCCACACCTGGAGTACTGTATACAGGCCTGGAGACCTCATTTCAAGAAGGATGTAGAGCTGCTGGAACGAGTACAGAGAAGGGCAACAAGATTAGTGAATGGAACAAAGGGGTGCTCTTACGAAGAAAGGCTTATGTTTTGCGAATTACAGTGTCTGGAGACTAGGCAGCAGCGAGGTGATCTGATAGAGGTGTACAAAGCCTTGAATGGTTTGAGTATGCTCAATGCTGATGGGATTCTTCCTTTTGCTCAGAATAATCACTTGAGAGGGCATAAATTCAAATTGAGGAAAGATAGATGTAGGATAGACGTGAGGAAATTTGCCTTTAGCCAGCGGATGGTTGGTTGGTGGAATAGACTTCCATCCCTTGTCGTGGAAGTGGTTATTTTTTATTTATTTATTTATTTATTATTTTTTTTTTTTGGCTGATGCTGCATAAGCTTGCTTTCTTGCATCAAATGCCTCTACTAATGCTAATGCTCTGTATATGTTTTCTCCCCTACAGAACCAGAGTGTGCATTCATCTGCCACATAAAATTACCATAAGCTTCAAAAAAGATTACACTTCAGGGCCAAAGAGCTGAAAGTCTGATGGCACAAGGTTTGGACTGAATGGGAAATGTGGCAGAAATGATCCACCCGAACTCTGCAACAGTCTTTTTGTCAGAATGCTGGTAGGGTGTGGCACTGTCATGCTGAAGGAAACATTTTTTTATTCTTCTATAGCCACACTCCTTGAAGTCACTGAGGTTGTCACAGACATTCTCTCAGATATGCCAGACAAGAAGGCGCCTCCGTAGCCAGGTGGGAAGGAGCAGCAGTGCGTAGCACACGCTTCTTGATTAGACGGGGGTTCGAGCCCGTCACCACCAAATACGGAGGATGCGGAAAGGTCAAGGAATGACCACCGCATATCCCGGAGCAATATGGCCTTAGTTGCTAATGCTCCTAAAAAAAAAAAAAACTGAAAAAAACCGAAACCAGACAAGCAGTTCTTGCTACCTGGGAGTCTAAAACGGTGATGGAACTAATATTCGTGTGACACTCAAGTCAAGTTGACCCAATTTCGGCGAAGTCCGGACGGTATGTGAAAGCTAAATCCTCTACCTCCACCTTCATGACGGTAGGACTGTTAGTAATCCTGAGTATAACCCCCATGCACAAGCACATTGTGGGTGACCACCCAGGAGTGAACCAACGGAAGCAGGGATCGAGGTGTGGCACCCAAACCACATGGAGGAATGCCGCCATACTGTGTTACCAGGCATACTAGGTGGTAGATGACTCTCATCAACCAGTGCAATACCACCACTTTCCTTATTGGAGGGTTGAAGTGGTGGAACCAATGTTTAGTCTTCAGAGCTAAGTTCCGGACAACCCTTTCCCAGCTCTTCCATCATGCAGTATGACTGATGACTTTTGAGGTTATGATGCACATCATGGCGAGTTCCAATCTTCCTTACATTTCAAGGGTACAGCTCTAAAACGGTATTGGCAGGCCGGCAGATAGTTAGTAGTAGTGGCATGTGATGCAAGAAAGCAAGTGTATGAGCTTATGCAGCATCAGCCAAAAAAAAAAAAAAAAAAAAAATCACACCATTCCCTCCAAATGCCTGTCCAGTTCCTTCTTAAATTTATTCAACCTATCAACTTCCACAACGACAGATGGAAGTTTGTTCCAGCAATTAACCATCTGCTGGCTAAAGGCAAATTTCCGCACATCAATTCTACATCTGTCCTTTCTTAATTTGAATTTATGCCCCCTTAGATTCGTAATCTGAACAAGTGGAAGGATCAGATCAGAATTCAGCGTGCTCAACACATTCAAGGACTTATACACCACAATCAGATCACCGTGCAGGTGCCTAGTCTCTAGCCACTGCAATTTGCAGAACTTAAGCCTCTCTTGGTAAGAGGATCCCTTCATTCCCCTCACCAATCTTGTTGCCCTTCTCTGTACACGCTCAAGTAAATCTACATCCTTCCTGAAATGAGGCCTCCAGACCTGTATGCAGTACTCAAGGCGTGGTCTGACCATTGCCTTATAAAGAGGGACAATCACCTCCTTTTCCGTGCTAGGAAAAATTCCTATATATCATTGACAAAACCCCATGACCTGCCCTGGCAGCCTGTCTGCATTGCTCAGAAAACACATATCTGACTGCTCAATAACTCCCAGGTCTTTTTCATTTTCTACCGCCTTAAGGGTAGTACCACAGAGTTGGTACATTTCTCTGGGGTTACTTCTACCCATATGCAGTACTTTGCATTTGTCAAGGTTAAACTTCAGTTGCCACTTCTTAGCCCATCTGCCCAAATTATCTAGATCCTGTTGCAGTAGCACACTGCCATTACTGTCATTAACAACCCTGTCAACCTTTGTATCATCTGCAAACTTCGACACTAAGCCTGATATACCTTCATCAATATCATTGATAAATATACAAAACAACAGTGGACCCAACACCGAACCGTGTGGGACTCCACTAATAACATTAGTCCACGAAGAGCAGCACCCATTGATTACCACCCTCTGTCTTCTCCCACTTAACCATTCTTTTATCCATTGCAGCAACTTACCCTTAATACCATTCTGCTCCAATTTGTACAATAGTCTTCATGCGCAACAGTGTCAAAAGCTTTCCTGAAATCCAAATATATGATATCAAAATTATTTTTTGCATCCAGTTCCTTTGTAACCACATCATATCCTATCAAATTTGTCAAACAAGACTTTCCCTTAACAAACCCATGCTGTGTCTGAATTATTGCTGCAGTCTTGTCTAGATGATCCTGCAATGCATCTTGAACCATTGACTCCATTATTTTACTTGGAACAGAAGTTAAACTAACTGGTCTGTAATTATCCTTCGTGTCACTCTTTGCTCTCCCTTTGTGAAGTGGTGATACATTTGCACATCTCCACTCCGTGGGAACCTGTAGCCTCCCCTGAGTCCAAGGATGCTCTTATAATTATGGCTAAGGGTTTGCTTGGTTGCTTTGCCGCCTCCATTAATATAACTCGATAGATCCCATCCAACCCAGTTGCTTTTCTTATGTTTAACTTCAACAATTTCTCCTCCACTTTGCTCTCAGTTATTACAAAATCATTAAGTATCCTGCTACAATTTGATAACCTTCTGCCATTTTCAAACCTTAATAATTCCTCATGTGTGAATGTAGATGCAAAGTACTCATTCAGTTTGTTTACTATCGGAGCAGGATCATCAACAGTTGAACCATCGATGTCAAGTGGACCAATCAGATTCATCCCCTTCCTTTTAGAGTTTATATAAGTAAAGAAATCCTTGCTGTTTTTCTTAGCATCTTTTGCTAAGGATTTCTCGTAATCTGCCTTTGCTTGCCTAACCTCCTTTGTGACCTGATTACAGACTAGCTTATATCTACCATAGGCTTCTGAGTTTCCTGATAATTTATATGCATTCCATGCATTTTTCTTCTCGGTTACGAGTCTCATTAGTTCATTAGATAACCATTTAGGCCTAAACCTTGAACAATATTTCTTAATAGGTATAAAACTTTTAGTAGCATCCATGATTAATTCCTTGAATGCTTCCCACTTAGAATTTACTGTTGGTAACATCGTCAGTTGATTCCACTGTACAGAATTTAAAAACTTTCTGAGACCACTGTACTCACCTTTACGGAAGCAAAATCCCTTTCCTTTACCCCTGATGGTAATTAAATCTTTAAGTAAATCCCACATCAGTACACTGTGATCACTGCCAACTAGTGGTTCCTTTATCTGCAAATTCTTAATACACGAATGATCACTGCTGATAACCAGATCAAGAGTATTACTCTCTTGGGATGCTTTTCGAACATGCTGCTGCAGAAAACAATCATCCAATAAATCCACAAAAGTCTGACTAGTGTGTGAGTGACCAACCCACAAGTTCCAGTCAATATCTGGGAAGTTAAAATCTCCCATTATAAGACATTCTGATTTACTAGCCCACTCTATTTCCCTGTACAACTGTTCATTGTACTCATTCGAGTCATTAGGCCTATAACACACTCCTACTCCGTAGTGCCTATGTCACACCAAACTGACTCAACAGTGCACTGTTCATCTATAAGAACTGGGTGCACTTCTTTTGATTTTATGTTTTTCTTAATTAACAGCATAACACCTCCTCCCTTTCTATCCTGTCTATCCTTTTGTACCCATTGTACTCCCGAAATTCCAGTTTTGCATTCCTTATATCTGTGTGACACCACGGCTCTGCTATCCGAACAATATCCGTCTTTGATATCTTGACCAACCCTTCAAATTCATCAAGTTTTTAGTACACCGGAACAAACCTATTGGTAACTCTTAAGGAGGCTTCCGGATCAGCTAGGGTACAATCTTGCTACCTCTACTCTGCCAGATAGTGACTGGCGGGAGTCTGAGTAATGTGTATGCGGGGGGGCACTGTCAAGGCCACGTTATGTCAAGGATCTGGGTAAATTCTTGCCATGTGTATGCCACATCCAAAAATTTCATTACTTCTTACAGCATGTCAACTCCCCACCCCCCTTTTTCTTACACCATGATTTGTCATACTAGTAGAGTAAGCTTATCTGTGAAAAGAACTAATCCTCCGAAACACTTCCTAGTTCATTTCACAAATATATGTGGTATCAATTCTAATCTCATTGATGTTCATTTCCACTTGCAGTCTGCCAAACCCCATGTACTTTTTCTGACAGAATCTCAGTTATCAGTTGGTTCGGCCACTGCTCATCTCAGTTGCCCAAATTATTCGCTGTATGATTCCTTTCGCCTCAAAGGTGGTACTTGTGCATATGTCCATTCCGATATTTACTATCAGAGACTTGGTAATTTGGAATCTCCTCTTTACAATCTTCTCTGGCTTAAAATCTCTCTACCTCATTGTGGCAAATTTATCTGTTGCCTCTACAGTCTTCTAAACAAGCTTCCATCTTATGGTTTTCCAACTGTTTTTTGTAATTGGTTATCCAGTTTTCTCTCTGATCGGTCACTGAGGGTGATAGTAGATGGCTCTCTGTCTTCTAACTTCTCCACTAATGCTGGTGTCCCCCAAAGTTCAGTTCTTTCCCCTACTCTTTTCCTCTAGTATATTAATGACCTTCTTACATTGAGTGGAAACCTTATCCATAGTTTTGTCAATGATAGCAGATTGCATTCCACTTTACATTTTGAGAAACCTTGCCCTGCTCAATCAGCTTCAGCTTCTCGAATATCCGCTACCAATTCCATAAATGCCAATCTCCAGGTAATTGATTTCAATCTTTCTAAAACTCTTATATCTTGCAGTGTTGGGTCCATTATTGTTTTTTCTGTATTTATAAATAATATTGACGATGGTATAACAAGCTTAATGTCCAAGTTTGCAGACGATACAAAAGTTGGCACGGTTGTTAAGGACACTACTGATGCTATGCTGCTGCAACAGGATCTCGAAAGGTTGAGCAGATGGGCTGAGAGGTGGCAAATGAAGTTTAACATTGACAAATGTAAAGTACTACATATGGGAAACAGCAACCCCAGAGCAACGTATCAACTCTGTGGTACTACACTGACAGTGGTAGAGAATGAAAAGGACCTGGGGGGAATTGTGCAGGCATATATGAAGTTCTCTGAGCAGTGCAGACGGGCTGCAATAGTAGCTCACGGTGCCTTATCAATGATATACAGGAATTTGTCTAGCAGGGATAAGGAGGTGATTATTCCCTTGTATAAGGCAATAGTCAGGCCACGCCTTGAGTACTGTATACAGGTCTGGAGGCCTAATTTCAAGAAGGATGTAGAGCTGCTGGAACAAGTACAGAGTAGGGCAACAAGGTTAGTGAATGGAACAAAGGGTTGCTCTTATGAAGAAAGGTTTAAGTTTTGAAAATTGCAGTGTCCGGATCCTAGGCACTGGCAAGGTGATCTGATAGAGGTGTATAAAGCCTTGAATGGTTTGAGCATGCTCAATGCTGATGGGATTCTCCCTCTTGCTCAGAATAATCACCTGAGAGGGCATAAGTTCAAATTGAGGAAGGACGGATGTAGGTTTGCTGTCCAGAAGTTTGCCTTTAGCCAGCGGGTGGTTGGTTGGTGGAACAGACTTCCATCCCTTGTTGTGGAATTTCATAGCCTAAATAAATTTAAGGCTCAGCTGGACAGGTATTTCGAACGAATGGAGTGATGAAGTAGAAGGTTTTTTTTTTTTTTTTTTTGGCTGATGCTGCATAAGCTTGCTTTCTTGCATCATATGCCTCTACTAATGCCAATGCTAAAAAGGATTCTTGTGCTCATATGCTTATCTTTGGCAACACTTTGATTTCTAGGCAAGGTGATATATCTCATTTGTGGATTATCCTGACTTTTAATCGCTCTTGGCACAAGCACATTACAAATTTTGCTTACTCTGCATTTAAAAAACTGGGTTTTTCTCTTTCGCTCTCGGTGTTACTTTTCTTCCAAACAGCTGTTTACTCTGTACAAATTGCAAATCCGCCCTACAGTGGAATATTGTTCCACATCTGGCGCGGTGCCCCCAAAACCTCTCTCAGGCTTCTAGATTCCTTTCAGAAGAAGGCAGTTAGGTTAATTAATGACTCCTCTCTAACAGAGTCTCTTCACGCACTGTCTCATAGACGTAGTGTTTCTGTTGCATACCTTTTCTACATATACTTCCTTGGGCATTGTTCTTCAAAATTAGCTTCTATAATTCCCCCTCTCTCTTTCAAAACAATCCGAACACATGATGCCACCAGCCAACATCCATTTACTGTCCAACTTCAAACTCACATAACCAACTTTTCATCTTCCTCGTTTATTCATTCAATTGCCGTTTTCTGGATCAACCTTCCTTCTTATGTTTTTCCTGAAAATTACAGTCTACAGATGTTCAAGTCTAATGTCAACAAATATAATTTTTCGTCTTCTCAACCTCCAAATCAAGCACGGTACAAAGTACTATTGGTTCTAATACCTCTCGTGTTTGGGGTTTTCATAAAAAAAAAAAAACCTCTCATAATCGGTATCTAGAGTTTCTTCAGCGTCTGCATATAGAGAGCAGAAGTGACTGTTTCCCTATATCTGGAATTCAGAAGGATAACCTTTCTCTCTCGTTCTAAAAAAAAAAGCAGAATATATGATTTTTCTAGCTTTAGCTGAGATTTGATTTTTTTTTTATTAGTAAATTCTCATGCTGCCTTCTACAGACTGCTACTTTGGCTCTTGTTCATAGTGGTGTACCTAAGTTTCATCTTTGGTAATGATGCTGGCAAGAAAACTGTTGCCTGTGGTCTCACAGTACTTCAAAAGAAATGACGTACTTTAAAAGGGGTGGCGCTGCGGTTGCAGTAGTCAACGAACATGTCTACACGGAGCTGCACTTGATTGTTGACAGCAGACACGGATTCTAGGATAACTTTGTTCGATTTTGGATCAATACTAGGATTTTACCCTGGATTTTTTCGATTTTAAGGTACATGCAAATGGAGGTAAGTGATATATTCCAAGTAAGAGTCTTTCTTACTATAGTTTTCACCAATTTTTGTGCTTTTGGGAGTATTATAGTGCAGCGCAATCTCACTGTTTTCTGTTACTGACGACTGCACCTCAAGACACGAGTTTTGAGTATATTACAAGTAATACTAGCTACATTAGTATATTTTGAATGGGAATCTGATTATAATGACAGTTTTAAAATATTTTCAGGAGTTGAGTTAGTTTTCTTTGTTCGTGGATGCGTGATATATCAGTTTAAATAGCATTGAATTACTCCCCCCAATATAAGGAACAAATGAAAATGGACAAAATGACTGGGCAAGATTAAAATACTGAGGATAAACAGCAAAAATCTAAAAATAACGATTTAGACATAGAGACAAACCCTGACTTAGAAATAAGAATTTTAAGCAAAAGGACTCTCAAAAATGGCAATGAAACTAAAGAGAAAAAATCCACATATTCTACTGTTTGATGCCATTCAATATACGCCTGAGAAGGAATTAATGACGGATATATATATATATATATATATATATATATCCATCATATATATATATATATATACACATATACTGGATTCTGGTTAATCGGGACAGCCATTTATTTGGGACAAATCTTAAAAAACAGAACCCAATCAAGAAAATAGCTAGGGTTTACTTTGCTTAACTGGGACATGCCATTTAATCGGGGTAGGAGACAACAGCAATGGAAACTGCCCCACAATTGTCTCCGACCATACAATATGGTTCAGTCATATTTCTGGAGGTCACAACCATAAGATAATAAAAACAATTAGCAGTCACCTGTTTATTGGGCTTTTGTGTTAGTGCAATCTATCATAAACTGATAGTAAATTCGATCTTATTGAATTTGCGATAATACTGACATCTGGAATTCTGTGGGTTATTATGGTGAAATGTGTTTACAGTTCCATGAAATCTTCAATCATATAAAAAAAATTAATTTTCAGAATCTTCTCTTCATTCCTATTTTTAAAGCTTCCTAACTTGTACCTTCTCAATTGTGTGTTTCGTGTTACTTGTAATTTGTATGTACTGTGTTCTTTGTTACTGATTGCTTATCTTTTTACTGTTTTGAATTTTAACCCCCACCCACAAATGTCAACTAGTTAGTATGTACATATTACAGTACGTATTAATTATTCCGATTATCACGTATATTCTTCCGATTTTCATGTATCATTTAATTTTTTAATTGGTAAGGTAATAAAGGGTAAATTTGTGCTTAATATATTATGGATAATATTCCTTTTGGATAATGTTCCTTTTATGGATAATATTCCTCCTATTTTTGCTAATTAGAATCACTGTTTAATAGAATTAAAATTCAATTCACAAACGTGATCACAATGACTGGTGCTTACTACACATCGTATGGTGAACGGTACTTTACTATGGTGAGTAAAGTGATTTGATCGTACAGTGAATCAATTGTAAAGTAGGGGTCCATTGTATTTTTAACTATTTACGTGAAACAAGATAATTGGGGCAGCCGCTTAATCAGGTCAAAATGCAGTAGTCCCGATGTGTCCCAAATCGACTGTATGATAAAAATTTCCAAGAAAAAATATACATAGAAGAGTTTTCTGAACAGTTCCAACTCAAAAGAGCCACAAAAAGCAAGAAATATGGCCAAATAAATATCATAGTCGGGATTTCCGCAAAAATCTGGAGGCATGTACAAGGGCAGCAAAGAATCTATGTTGGCTGGACCAACCATAGATTTAGGGAGCACTTCCCTGTAACAAGGTGTTATAATTGTCATAAATTTGGACACACTGCCAGGAATTGCAGTCAGAACGAACCTGTCTATGGTCACTGTGCAGCTGCTAGACATGACTATAAAAACTGTAGAAATATAAATCAGCAGCGAAAATGTGTTACCTGCAAAGCATTACGGATGACTGAGTATGCGCACAGAATCAGGGATGAAAAATGCCCCTACTATAAGAAAATGATAAAGCAAATACAATCTAGGACCAACCATAGGACAGACTGAAAACAGAAATGTGACTAGGGCTTTAAATCTTGTCCAATTCAACGCTCAAAGAGCAAGAACTGTTGTAGAGCAGATCAAACTCAAATTAAAGAAAATAATATAGATATCTTGGTACTCCAAGAACCCTACACACATATGGGTAGTGTTCAAGGATACCCAAGAAGCTAGAAAATAATAGAATACACCCCGGGTGTCCCTTCTACAGCAATAGTGGTCAGAAAGACTGACCTTACAGTCACAAAGGTGGGTCACCTCTGCTCCCCTGTGGCACTTGTGTGCCCATATCACCAGTGCAATTGGACATTTCTATATTATATCTTTTTATGCAAGACCTGGTGAAGACATAAACCTTACTATAGCTTACTTACAAGCAGTCATAAATTTGTTACCTACTGCAAATATCATAGTGTGTACTGATGTCAACTGCCAGTCAGCCATATGGGATAGCCATACAGAAGACAGAGCAGGCACACACAATGGCCAGATATTATCAGATTTTACAGCAACCTCACTCTTGCTAAACCAACCAAATAACCTCCCAAATTTTAACAGTGTAATGTAGGAGAGTGACATTAATCTTGCCACCAATTCAATAGCTTATAAAATCAAAGACTGGTGTGTCCCACATCAGTGTGGACTACATCAGATCATAGAGCCACCACCTTAACTAAACAGGCAATTACAAACAACTCAACACTCCTTGTTGGATATCAAAAGTATAACCTTAAAAGGACAAACTGGCAGATTTTCACAGAACATGCAGCAGCTGAGCTGCAAAAGCAGGAAAGTGATTGGTCTAGATCAGGCAACTGTAGCCTGGACGAACAAGCACTGATTATGACAAACATTTTAAGAAAAACAGCAAATCTGTCTATCCTACAGAAAAAAATCGAGGAAGCAGGCAGAGCCTGGTGGTGTCCCGAACTGACTATACTCAGCAGAAGGGTGCACTGGGCAAGGAGAAATTTTCAAAATGACAGAACATCTTGGCCACAAAATGAGGTGGATGCACTGAGAGATATTTATAGAACTCTCATCATCATCATCACTGTCCTAACACCTACTTGTACCTGCGCTTCCTGAACAATAAGATCATTCGTGCTTTATTCCTCTATCCTATCAATTTCAGTCTTTTGATCCTTAATCATATCCTCTGTATGATAAATAAAACATTGAGGATATGTTACCGCCCCTGCCCTAAAGAGGCGGATATCGACCATCTAGATATCAAAATAGGCTCAATTAAACTTTAAATTTCAAAGGCAAACTTTTATAAATTGTGATTCTTGTTCCAGCCAAATTAAAACTCTAAACATTTAAAATTCATCAATATATTTTTGTATTTTATACTTTTTCCAACATTTTCTTTTATACAACTATAAACTCTAAAATCAATATAAAACTCTAAACAATAAAATTCATCAATATAATTTTGTATTTTATACTTTTTTTTTTCCCAACATTTCCTTTTTATACAACTATAAACTATAGGATCAATAAATTCCAATTCCAAATAATCTCAACTCCATAAAAACACTATTTACATATATACAAACTTTTACAATTATCTAATCCTGTTTACTTCTCTAGCAAACTCAGCAAAAGCTTCATTCCATTCTCTATTCTTAAACAAGTCACTCCAGGTATATGAGTCGGAGCCAATCTGCCTAATTAACATATTCCTTGGTATATCATATCTTGCACACTGCCGTTAAATATGCTCTGTATCCTCTACCATCCCACAAATACACATTGAATTTTCTTCTACACCAAGCTCTACCAGTCTTCTTTAACCAATGTCCAGTTATTAACATTGTTTGGAACATTCCTAGACCCGAACAAGATGAAATCTCTTTCATAGTTTTCACCCCAGGCAGAAAGGCAAAGGTAACTCGCCCCTTAGGAGAACTGTTCCATCTTTCCTGCATATACAATCTACATCTTGCTGCAACCTTTTCTTTTCTACTTTCAAATCGTGTCTTCTATACTCTCTTCCCTCTTCTCTACAAGATTTTATTCCCATAAGTACTATTCTCTTATTATTCTTAATCACATAATTCTCTTATTATTCTTAATCGCATAATTCTCTTATTATTCTTAAACGCATTCCATTGTCTTTTTAAGGAATCAGACCCTGGTTCCTTTCCTGAAATAACTTGCAGAGCATCATTTGAAACGGTTCTGCAGGACCACATCACCGCCAGAAGAGCAAATCTCTGTGTTGAAATAAGAAATAAGACTTCTTTTAATGTGGCTATTAGTCACTCTATGACCCCAAGCCCCACATGCATATGTAACAATCGGTAGAAATATACATTTATAGAGGAGGTCTAAGGCCTTACCTTTCACTCCCCATTCTACCCTTGTGACTCTCCTAATTTTTAAATAAATCATCCTCACTTTATCTCTTAATTTCTGCCTTGAGGCAAAAATGACATCCTTTCATCCAAATAAACTCCTAGGTACTTCTAGGTTGATCTGGTTATCAGCAGTGATCATTCATGTATTAGGAATTTGCAAATAAAAGAACCACTAGGTGGCAGTGATCACAGTGTACTGACGTGGGATTTACTTAAAGATTTAACTACTATCAGGGGTAAAGGAAAGGGTTTTTGCTTCCATAAAGGCGAGTACAGTGGTCTCCGACAGTTTTTAAATTCTCTACAGTGGGATCAACTGACGATGTTACCAACAGTAAATTCTAAGTGGGAAGCATTCAAGGAATTAATCGTGGAAGCTACTAAAAGGTTCATACCTATTAAGAAATATTGTTCAAGGTTTAGGCCTAAATGGTTGTCACTGAACTAATGAGACTCGTAACAGAGAAGAAAAATGCATGGGATGCATATAAATTATCAAGCGACTCAGAAGCATATGGCAGATATAAGTTAATCTGTAATCAGGTCACAAAGGAAGTTCGGCAGGCAAAGGCAGATTACGAGAAATCCTTGGCAAAAGATGCTAAGAAAAACAGCAAGGATTTCTTTACTTATATAAACTCTAAAAGGAAGGGGATGAATCTGATCGGTCCACTTGACATTGATGGTTCGACTGTTGATGATCCTGCTCAGATAGCAAACAAACTGAATGAGTACTTTGCATCTACATTCACACGTGAGGAATTATTAAGGTTTGAAAATGGCAGAAGGTTATCAAATTGTAGCAAGATACTTAATGATTTTGTAATAACCGAGAGCAAAGTGGAAGAGAAATTGTTGAAGTTAAACGTAAGAAAAGCACCTGGGGTGGATGGGATCTATCCAGTTATATTAAAGGAGACGGCAAAGCAACTAAGCAAACCCTTAGCCATAATTATGAGAGCATCCTTGGACTCAGGGAAGGTTCCCACGATTCACAAAAGGGGATCGAAGGGTGACACGAGTAATTACAGACCAGTTAGTTTAACTTCTGTTCCGGGTAAAATAATGGAGTCGCTGGTTAAAGATGCATTGCAGGTTCATCTAGACAAGACTGCAGCAATAATTCAGACACAGCATGGGTTTGTTAAGGGAAAGTCTTGTCTGACAAATTTGATAGGATATTATGATGTGGTTACAAAGGAACTGGATGCGAAAAATAATTTTGATATCATATATTTGGATTTCAGGAAAGCTTTTGACACTGTTGCGCATGGAAGACTATTGTACAAATTGGAGCAGAATGGTATTAAGGGTAAGTTGCTACAATGGATAAAAGGATGGTTAAGTGCTAGAAGACAGGGTGGTAATCAATGGGTGCTGCTCTTCTTGGACTAATGTTATTAGTGGAGTCCCACAGGGTTCGGTGTTAGGTCCACTGTTGTTTTGTATATTTATCAATGATATTGATGAAGGTATATCAGGCTTAATGTCGAAGTTTGCAGATGATACAAAGGTTGGCAGGGTTGTTAATGACAGTAATGGCAGTGTGCTACTGCAACAGGATCTAGATAATTTGGGCAGATGGGCTAAGAAGTGGCAACTGAAGTTGAACCTTGAAAAATGCAAAGTATTACATATGGGTAGAAGTAACCCCAGAGAAATGTACCAACTGTGTGGTACTACCCTTAAGGTGGTAGAAAATGAAAAAGACCTGGGAGTAATTGTGCAGGCAGATATGAAGTTTTTTGAGCAATGCATACAGGCTGCCAGGGCAGGTCATGGGGTTTTGTCAATGATATATAGGAATTTTGCTAGCAGGGAAAACAAGGTGATTATCCCTCTGTATAAGGCAATGGTCAGGCCACGGCTTGAGTACTGCGTACAGGTCTGGAGGCCTCATTTTAGGAAGGATGTAGATTTACTTGAGCGTGTACAGAGAAGGGCAACAAGATTGGTGAGGGGAATGAAGGGATCCTCTTACCAAGAGAGGCTTAAGTTCTGCAAATTGCAGTGGCTGGTGACTAGGCACCTGCGCGGTGATCTGATTGAGGTATATAAGGCCTTGAATGGGTTGAGCACGCTGAATTCTGATGGGATCCTTCCACTTGTTCAGATTACGAATCTAAGGGGGCATAAATTCAAATTAAGAAAAGACAGATGTAGAATAGATGTGAGGAAATTTTCCTTTAGCCAGCGGGTGGTTAATTGCTGGAACAAACTTCCATCTGTCGTTGTGGAAGTTGATAGGTGTAATAAATTTAAGGAGGAACTGGACAGGCATTTGGAGGGAATGGTGTGTTTTTTTTTTTTTTTTTTGGCTGATGCTGCATAAGCTCATACGTTTGCTTTCTTGCATCACATGCCACTACTACTACTACTACTTGACCAAGGAGGCATATGCTATCGTCATACCAAATATTTTTGTATTTCGCCTTTTTCTTTCACTGAGCTTCCCTTTGAGCAGAACCATGTGAGTTTTTTTCATTGATATCTCCATTTTATGGACCTCAGCCAATTTCTCCACTTGTCCCATAGCCCTCTTAATTCTGGTAGAATATGCTGATAAATCATCAGCATATTCTACCAGTTCATATCCTACCCACTCCTGAACCAGTAGCTCATCCAATACAATATTCCAACTACAGGGACCTATGACTGAACCTTGTGGAGCACCTCTTGTTACTTCCCGAGTAACTTTCCCATATTTCGTTACAATTGTAACTTTCTTATTTTTAAAATAATCTTTTAAAACTTCATATAACTGCCCAGTACACTTCGTTTTTCTCATTCTTCAGTGATTCGGGCTTTGTGCCTGGCACATTATCCTGCTGGAAGTAACCATCTGACTAGGGATAAATAGTCAACATGAATGGATGCACTTGGTCAGCAATGATGTTAGGTATGATGTGGCATTCAGACGTGAATCTATGGATATCAATGGACCCAACATGTGCCAAGGAAACATTCCCCACACCATAACACTGCCCCCACCACTGTGCACAGTAGTTGTCAGACATGATGGGTCCATGCGTTCATGTTGTTTTCGCCAAATTCTGAGCCTTCCATCAATATGATGCACCAGGAACTTCGACTTGTCATACCAAGCAACCGTTTTCCAATCCTCGATAGCCCAGTGCTAGTGTTGCTGCACCCACAGGAGGCGTGCTTTCTTGTTCTTTGTTGATAACAAAGGTACGCAATGTGGCCATCGGCTGTTGTAGCCCATTCGCGACAAAGTGCGACTAGTGGTCCGCTGCGATATTTTGTTCTGTGCACCAAAGTTGTATTCTGATGTGACCTGCGACATTGTGGCCCATCTGTTTGCTTGCACAATTCTAGCCATCCTCCTCTGAACTCTCTCATCAACAAGCAATTTTCTTCCACAGGAGTGTCGTTGAGAGGGGGTTTTTCTGTTCGTTGCACCATTCTCGATACACCCTGTGGTACATGGAAAGTTCAGGAGAACTGCTGTTTCAGAGATACTTTGTCGAGCACGTCTTGCACCTACTACCATGCCACGTTCGAAGTCCGTTAGATCACTCCTTTTCCCCATTCTTGCTACGGTTTGTACGCTTAACTGATGCTAGAAAGGTTGTTCTGCTGCATTTATATCCACAACTGTGGTCATGTGACTTGCAACGTTGTGGGACAAACCATTTGTGTGTTGCAGCAGGGGGTGTACCTAATAAAGTGGCAGCACAGTGTATGTACAGAAAATCTGTTATATACATGGGGTCAGCAGGTGTTCACTTATATCCAAGCTTTCAGTCATCCACGGTAGGTCTTGGAATGTATCCCCCATGGATACAGGGGTCTTATTGTGTGTGTGTGTGTGTATATATATATTATAAAATATAAGAAAAAGATATAAAAATTGAATGCAAGTAGAGTGAGAATGCAGATTATGAATGAAGTAAATGTCTCTCTCCCACCCCCACTGCCAGCTAACATATAAAATAAATTTTCTGTTTATACTCTGGCACGACAACCAAGTCAGCAGAGTTTACAATAAATCGTCAATACAAATATTTATCGAATTTAGTAGTCACGGGATTGAACCCTGGTCCACTCAAGGAACGCGTGCTATGCACTCTCGCTCCTGACCCAGTCTGTGCAGGAACCACAAAGGGAAGTTGTTCTAGCTCGTCTCCGCATAGGACACAGCCACCTTACACATGCTTTTCTGCTGAGGGCAGATGGGTGTCCTATGTGGAAGAACTGCGGCACCATTTTAACTATTCGTCACATTTTAACCGAGTGTCCACGTTTTAGACATGAAGGTGATTTATATTTTACCGCTACTACCGGAGCAGGATGGGCAGTTAGACCATCCTACCAAAATCTACACAGCACGGAATTTGGCAATCTGAACTGGGCAGGGAAGGGAGGAGACAGGTTTGTCCCCTCCCTCCTCCATACTTTGCCTGGTGGGGCTCATCACCACTGAACTCTTTGAGGATGCCAACTGTATTTCCCCATCCTTCTACCTGTTTCCCCTGTCTTCAGTCTCCCCCCTACTCTAACTAAACCAACCGAGTATGCTCTAACAATGCCACCAAATTCTAATCGTGTAAATTCTACCACTTTGTTGTAAATCTCTTTTGGCCTTTCCAAATTCTAGTGTTCAGCCCTGTTTTAATTTTCAGTGGCAAGGCCTATATATATATAGGCCTTGCCACTGAAACCTTCGGAAATTAGGTGGCCAGGCCTGCCTACTCGTGGCAAAGTGTGGGCAACGGTGGGACACAATGGCTAAATGGTTAGAGAAACAACAGAACATAACACTACACAACAAACCACTCCCACACACTTTTTTTAAATCTCTGGCGTCAACAGAGTTCTGAGTCACACCTACAAAGAATACAATGTGGAGATGGGGGAAACTCCTGATGCCGTTAGACAATTAACACACTTTTACAGTAGTTTAAAAGTGATACAAATCTACACCCTCTGCCGAAACCTCGTAGTTTACAATATCCTGCATCCCAGACTGTCCAGAAGCGCTTTCAATGCATTAAAGCCTATTCCTACTTTCACAAACATTTCCTAGGGCCTCAATCCATTGGTCTTCAGAAATTGGTTTACCCACTCTCTCTCTCTCTCTCTCCTCATTTTCTGCTGTTGTTGCAGTAGTAAAAGAATGGCCTGATCGTGGTATATCCTCCCAGTGACTATCATGTCCCTTAAACATCCTTTAATTGTCAGTGAATCCCAATGGTCCCCTGCATTCAGGACATATTGCTGCTTCATATACACACCAATGCCTCCTATTTTCAGACTACAATGGCCCTGCTATGATATGTGCAGTGTTGAATCTTGCAGAATAATGGCAGTAATGTTTAAATTTTCACCTGACACATTTTGTATGCAACATGATAAAAGCAGGAAAAAAAAAAAATCAGTGCACCCTCTATTTTAAATCTAATAAAAAATAAATAAATTAGTACATTAATATCTTTAAAGGAAAATATCCCAAGGAGTAACCACCCTAAATAGTAATTAAACTACTAAAATACATATCATGTAGAGATATAAAACTTTTAGAAGATGTGCTTCTTAACTTATAAGACAACCATAATAACCTTGCTGTCTAAGGAATGGTTGAAATATAATTTTTATAGAGCTTATCACATTCGCAGAAATATTTAATTTCAGAAATCTTGAATTCAGGATAATAGGAGAATAACTTGTGCTATAAATGTGTTAAGGTCTATAAAAATTATCTTATCTATCAGAACAGAAGTTGACTGGATAATGTATTTTTTTTTTCACTGTTAATAATAAATATCATATAGTGATATACTATATATAGTTAACAAATAATACTTGGACATATCAATACCTATACTGATTCTCAGTGAGTAATTAATTAAAACTTAGAGTTGCAATTGGTACAAACTGCCCAGAAATACTGTTCACAGAGTATCTGTATTACTATTTAATACAGATGGAACAAAAATAATGATCATGCATGTTTGTCATAGAATATAATTTTTCATATAAATTTTATGCACAATATGAATTAAATATTACAAAGAACTGCATTCAAATAGATGTAAGTAAAGTTTCAATTGAGTATATTACATAATGTAAAATTTCTTACATCACTATGATACTATAAATCTGCTTCTTACTTCAATGGAAAAAAACATAATTTTAACTGTTAAATCTTTGCTAAAAATGTTATATCTTCAATCTACAGTACTGCCATTCAGCATCTTACTCATCATCAAAGATAGCCATTTTCAACTTCAGGCTCATCTACAAAATGACACTTAAAAAGTGACTGGTTATTTGGTTTGTGTATGTTTCACAGCAAAAATTCATGAACAATAAAATAAAATGGGGTGGCCGTGGTTCTGGACTAACGCACACGTTATGCAAACTAATTCATATGCTGATATGCCATTACAAAAAATGCATTGTCCACTGTCAACTACTGTTCTGTTTATTGGCTGACATAAGCAGTAAAGTCTTCTAGCCCCTGGGAAGGCCATTTCAGAGTACAACAGGAATTTTATTTCATTTTTATGGTAAAATTTCGTGCTATACTGTCATAATGCAGAAGATGCTAATTAATTCTTAGTTCATTTTATGCTTGATTTGGAAGTTATCAAAAATCAGTATATTATATATGGATATATGTTCTTAGACAGAGAAGTTTTTATAACTGAAGAATGACAGGTTCCAATCAATAATCCCTAATAAATTTTTACACACACAAAGGAACACAAGCATTGTGATTTGAGGGTCACAATCAACTGTTTTGAACTCCCAAGACAAATATTTTAAATAATTTTTTATTGGAAACTCATTATTCTTTATTGGTAAACAAACTACAGTGGGCTGTGTCTTTTCTTATGAGAGGCATTCAAAATGTTTGCAATTTGGTTATAAAACAAGTTAGGTGATGTACATATTGTATTATATTTTAGGGGCATTCGATTATCATATAATTGTGTCAGAAAACTTTTATATTATACCCAAGAAGTGTCTGCCAAAACTTCACTTATATCAATGGAGAAAAATATATATAAATCACTGTATTTTGTTGTATTATACATTACTATACAATATATATATATATATATATATATATATATATATATATGCTGTATTGTTTATTGAAATGTGTGTGTGTGTGTGTGTGTGTGTGTGTGTGTGTGTGTGTGTGTGTGTGTGTGTGTGTGTGTGTGTGTGTGTGTGTGTCATGAAAATTTTCAAGTGAAACACTGCAAATAACTTGGCAAATAATTATGTGGGAGTTCTACAGATATGAAATTTAAAATAAATACCTGTTCAGGTAAAAAAAATAAATAAATAAAAAAAATAAAATCCTGAAAATGTACAAACTTTTCTTTCTGTGAGTAATGCCTAAAACACATCACCATTTAGATATATATACAGGTTTGTGCACATGTGCAAATGGAAGAGGTTTTCATGGAATTTCAATTCGTTCTTTGAAAGCTTTGCAGGGACCGATAAATCATATGCTGAGAATTCAATGCATGATTGTATTGGTGTATCTGATTCCAGTTCTAACATTACTAGAAAATTTTCTTGTCAATCAATACTTGAAAATATGCCAAAATGAACACACATTTCTGTGTGCGTTGGGGGGGGGGAGACAATTGGAAGGCTGCTGAATCAGAATTGATCCTAAAACCTTCTCAGGAACAAACAAAAGATACTCTGAAATTTTGGTATCGATAGTAATCAAGTAATGTCCAAATATTCGAAATATACTTCCATTTATATAAAGAAATAACTTGGTGGTTTTTTTTTTAAGGGGGGGGCACTGAATTGAAATGACTATCCCTAAGATAGTAATACACAGCGACAACTGCCCATCATCATATAGAGCTTCAATGACAATGAGCATGTTACATGGCAGGTGGGTCTCAAGACCAGTTAAAACAAAAAAGCTATCCAAGGTGTGACTGTAGTGTTTCACAGTATTAAACACGAAGGAACACGACATACTTGAGCCGTCCTTGCAGTACACACTGATGCCAGAAAAACAGGAATATCAAAATAACCAGGTAATTCTTTTTCTGTGGTTGCACATCACACACACTTCTAAACTGCTGTATTTTGGATTTAAAGTAATGCTTTCTTATTACTTATTTTTCAAATTAACTTAAAATTAGATGGCCAAGCAGGAATTAATTTATGCATGCAATTTCCATGTTTATAATTTTATTCCTATCAACAACCCCCCCCCACACCTTTTATACAGTGAAGAAGGAAATGGATGTCAAAAGAAAACTAACATGATAGGAATATTTCCTTTCTGTTGAGCACAACAGATGCCTACCTCTCTATAAAAGCCTAATGTTTGAGGATCCACATGATAATAATTTTTAAATTGCATTATCAATATAAAAAAAGGTATAAACTCATATGAAAGGGATAATGTACAAAATCAGGAAGTTCTGGGTGGCAGGAAATAGTGATCATGCTGGTCTTAATCATAAAATGGATGGCAATTTTAAAACAATATATTCGCTTCTACCACAAATAAATATGTATATAATAATAAAAAATTCATCTATGTTTATCTGAATCATGTTTCAACATATAAAAAATATTCTGATAATGACATTATACTGATATGGCACAAACATTACTAACTGACCAAGAAAATATATTTATTAGTATCACCAGATAATCCAAGAGATTATGGAGCATTATATTATAATGCTCCATAATTATAAATGCAATGAAATGAACACACACGCATGTGCGTGCACGCACGAGAGAGAGAGAGAGAGAGAGAGAGAGAGAGAGAGAGAGAGAGAGAGAGAGAGAGAGACAGAACATTAAAGCTTAAATTTCCTAAATTCTAATTTTTTTCCCCCCTAAATTCTAATTTATAATTCTAATTTGTTAACCTAACAATAGTAAGCGTAATTCTAACAGTACAAGGTCTGATTCCAGCATTTTCCTGATATCTGAAGAAAGAATTATTTTCCCCATTTTTACACTAGACCATCCTACCTATTTTAAATCTGCAATTTACAATTACCCAAAAATATGTCTGCATCTGCAATGTAATATAATGTATATGCTTACATTGTATCTAATGACCTACCAGATTCTGCTGGCGTTCTGCCTCTAACTGGGACAATCTTGTTGCTTGTTGTTGTTGAGTAAGAACAGCAGGCTGACTAAGAGTGGTATGAACCAAAGAGGAACCAGGAGTTTGAGGTTGAGGCTGCTGGGCTGCCTGTCCTACTTGTTGTTGACTGGGACCACTCAAAGATGGGCGTGGACCTAACTGATTTCCACTTGTGCCTATACTCCCTGTGTTTATCTTTAAAGAAGAAATCCAAAAACTGCATAATCAATGGTTGCCTCTCTGATATATTTTCATTTTTAATAAGAAAAATGACATAAACATAACTAAGAATTGCAATTAATAATTACCAATTCAAATAGTTTAAAGTGTAAACAACAGAGAAACATTAAGCCCCAATTATGGCCTTTTTTTTTAGGGTTCCCCAGTACATAGTTATTCTGGGATTATTGCTACCCATATGTAGCAGTAATCCCAGAAAACTCAATTGCTATTTTTCTGCTCATCTGTCTGATTTATTGTTGAAGTGGCATATCCTGCACATTGTCATTAACCACCCTGCCCACCTAACTCTTATCAGCAGACTTACACATTAAACCTGTTTTTCCATCAAAAAAGTAATTATTGGAAATGCACAAATTGACTGAATTGTTCCAATATGTTGGTTTGTAGTCTATTATATGTTTGTATTTATTTGTGCATTTCCAATAATTACATTTTTGATGGAAAAACAGTTTACCAACAAATTATGGATACCCCTGCTAGTTGTATCATTGTCAATTTATACCTATACTGGCCTGAAATTTCCCTGCCTTCAAAAATCTGTATATTTAGCTACAGACGATTTATTTGTGGAAAATTGCCTCAAATTCATACAAGGCCTTGCCAATATATACCCTGCAGAAATCACTATGGAAAAAATCAATAATCAATTCTCCACAGCAGTGCAACTACCTGGATTTAGATATAGATCTTAATAATGCTCAGCCAACTACCTGGATTTAGATATAGATCTTAATAATACTCAGGCCACAGTCAACATACACAATAAACATGAAGCTTTCAACTTCAATGATCTACCAGGCATTCTAATATCTCCAAAAATGTACATGCTAATATTATTCTGTCTCAATGTATAAGGATGGCCACTATATGCAACAGAAAAAAATTGGTAGTTAACAATACCAAAAATCTCTACAATAAGCTTCTAGACAACCAGTTCCCTATAGCAGCGTTTCCCAAACATTTTTAGTCATGGAACACTTAAGAAACACAAGTTTAGCAGGAGCCAAAGAACTGCTTGCTAATATTTTATTACATATAACACACTGTGCATCAGGAGCATCTTTATTTCCAACACATGTAAAGCTGAAATTCAAATAACTGTCATTATACTTTCGTTTTGGTCTTTTATTAGTTGGTTCCTGTTTTTTCACTTCAGATTTTAGGGGAACAAAAGGCTGCAATCGTTCATCCTCACTTTGAAGTGTGACAATATTGTGTTTGTTTTCATCGACCACAGTTGCACTGCTAGAAGTACTTTGCTTCTCATTTTAAAGTTCCTTTTTTCAACCATAAATCTATGGTCACATATTTTAATAATAATACTTCGAAACACTAATAATTATCAAAAAAAATTTATATACAAGGAAGTGAGTTTAGTTATGATATCGGTTTGCTTCCTCCTCTCCTTCAAACCGTGTACTCCAGGCTAAATCGCATACGAATGGCACACTAGATCACCACACTACTTTTTCATAGGTGTCATTACCTATACGCATACTTCTCTATGCAAAGCCTGCCAAAATAAAGTGTTCCGCGGTCTGTTTGATTATTAGTCTATGCCAGTATATTAATAACCAAAAAAAATTATGTTAAATTTTATAATGATACACAAGTGGTGTACGCTACAAATATGCAAAATTTATTTATTTTATTTTTTTAATTATTAAATGCAATTTTTCGCGGAACACAGTTTGAGAAACACTGCCATCTAGTCTACCTATATTACCATATAAAAAACAAGCACTTCTTACGCTCATCCATAAAAATTTGATTAACTATACAATTGATATCAATAATATCATGGCTAACTGATATTCTACGGCTGCTAGGCTTGTACATATTGTATAGTCATACTCCTAGCCTCTTTTGGTGTCTTACAACATAGAAACCTTGTACCCACTGATTGGCTGACCAAGGAGTACTTTTTATATTTTTTATTATTATTTTTATTTATTTTTATTAAATACCAAGCATAACTGACTTAAACTCCCAGAACTATGTTCAAGGGTCCTAATATAGGAACAGGAATAGCAGCCCATTAGTTTACCGAATGCAAAATCGAGATGCTCCCTTTCTGCTGTAACACACTTTTCTTGCCTAAACAAAGTTTGGTAACTATTTGCCACCACTTTGTCAGCTTATTATTCCCTTCTATCCTGGTAGAGTATTACTTCTTGCGTTTAATATCTACCCCAAAATTACATTCGTAATTTTATTTTAATTTAATTTATTTCCGACTATTTTCTCTAATTTACAGTTTCAAATTTCAAACACATGGGTAGTGTGATTTAATTTTTTCCTTAACTTACCTTTTCTGATTTTTTACACATGGGGTCACTAGCATATGCCATATATATTTTATATCAGGCTTATTTGAAACTTTTTCATAATTTTCTACAGCAGTGCAGGCCTTTATTCTCTCTCCTCATGTACCAACTCGAACTCAGTAAGTTCTCATCTTTCATTTTAACCTTTCACTTTGCATTCTGTCTCTGTCGGGTCAGCCATGAAATATACGTATGCCTTATAATTCAAATTTCAACCCTTATCTTCTATACTGGTTTTTCAAACCTACCATGTGCTGCTTAAATTCCATGTCAAAAACAGAGCCCTTACTTCTTGCTACTTTTTCCTTTGATTTCAGTGGCTGGACCTCGAAGAAGGCGTTGAAATCATAGGATACACAGCATTAAGTACTACTTCTAATACATCTTACTAACTTCTTTCCTTCTTCTCTGTAGTTACAATTTCAGTTCCATTAGCCCTTTACCTACAAACTTATGTATCCATTATGGTTGTTGGGTTCCTTCTGCTTAATTTTGGCAGTGTCCCTGGTCCATAAACCATTAATATACACTGTTACGTTTTGGTAAAATTCTTAAAAATAATATATATATGTATATATATAACCCATCTGACTTGATTAATAGCTCACAGGAGAACTCTTAATTCGATGTATATTATATACATCCAATATATTAATTGGATGTATATATTATGTATTATACGGAGGCCGATATATTATGTATCGGCCTCCGTAGCCGAGTGGGCAGGAGCGGGAGTGCAGTAGCACACGCTCTTTGAGTAGACCGGGGTTCAAGCCCCTGACTGCTGAATACGGTCGATCTGCCAACCCGCACTGGACCAGCGTGGCAGATTATGGTCCATTTCCCTCAGCATGAATTGTTGAGGAGGCTTCCATCCTGCAGTGGGTTGAATAATGGCTGCACTTTACTTTACTTTATTATGTATCAAAAAGATATGAAGATAATGATAAATATATAAATGTAAAATAAAAGAGAAACTTTCAAATTCTAAGCAATCAGTTTTCCTATATGACGCAATAATACTTCTAAAAATTCATAACAATATTATCATATCACATCAACAGTAATTAAAATCTGAAAATATTATTAATAATACTATAACTTTTTTTTAAAAAAAACTAAATCAAAAAAATTAATGTGCAATAATCTACCAGTAATGTTCATAAAATTTCATATAAACAGAATGTTGTCCATGGTTTCACAGCCTGGTAACTATCCACCCATATCTGATATCATGATTACATCATGACATTTTTTTTCACCATTTTGATGATGTGCACTCATTTCATTCAGGCCAATGACACAAAGGGCACAATCATAAAAGCCACAGTTATAAATTTTCGTTTGGCAGTAATGGTGTAATTCTCACGATCTTCCTGCAGGCAAAGGCCAAGAAGAGGGTAATTTTAGTGGTAGTGACCAATTTCCAGGGAAAAATTCATCTTTTAGCTGTCACTCTCTGTGTAACCAGGCAATACTACGTGATACACAACGCTCATCACCCGGTGTAATACCACCACTTTGCTTATTGGAGGTTTGAAGTGGTGGAACCCTTGCTTCAGAGCTAAATTCAGGTCAACCCCTCCATCATGCAGTATGACTGATGTCTATTGAGGTTATGATGATAACCATGACGAGATCCAAACTTCCTTACATTTCGTTGGTACAACTCTAAAACAGTGTTCGCAGGATGGCTGATAGTTAGTACAGTGGACCAAACCTATCAGTAACTCTCTAGGAGGCTTCCGGATCAGCTAGTGTATAATCTTGCTACCTCTACTCTGCCAGATATTGATTGAAAGGAGTCCCAGTAATGTGTATGCGGGAAGCATTGTCGAGGCCTCGGCATGTCGTGGATCTGGGTATATTCTTACCATGTGTAAGCCATATCCAAAAATTTCATTACTTCTTACAGCATGTCCCCCACCCCAATTTTTCTTACTATTGAATGCACCATGAATTGAAAAAAACTAATAGAGCAAGCTTATCACCAAAAAGATCTCAACCTCCCAAACACTTCCTAGTCCATTTCACGAATATATGTGGTCTCAGCTCTAATCTCAACAATGTTCATTTCCACCTACAGTCTGCTAAACCCATCTACTTTTTCTGACAGAATCTTAGTTATTGGTTGATTCAATCAGTGCTCATCACAGTTGCCAAAATTATTCACTGTATGATTCCTTTCACCCCAAAAGTAGTACTTGTGCATATGTCCATTCTGATATTCCCTGTCAGGGACTTGGTAATTTGGAATCTCCTCTTTTTGATCTTCTCTGGCTTAAAATCTCTTTAACTCATTCTGTCAAATTTATTTGTTGTTTCTACCATTCTCCCAATTCCACTAATCACTTTCTTTTTTTTTTATGTGAACCCCAAACACGAGAGGTATTAGAACCTATAGTACTTAGTACCGTGCTTGGGTTGGAGGTTGAGAAGACAAATGAAGATATTTCTTGACACTGGACTTGAACTTCTGTAGATTGTAATTTTCAGGAAATACGTATGAAGGAAGGCTGTTCCACAAAACGGCAGTAGAATGAATAAATGAGGAAGATAAAAAGTTGGTTCTGTGAATTTGAAGTTGGACAGTAAATGGATGTTGGCTGTTAGTGGCACATGTTCGGACTGTTTTGAAAGAGAGAGCGGGAATTATAGAAGCCAATTCAGAAGAACAGTGCCCATGGAATTATCTGTAGAAGAGGCATGCAGCAGAAACAGTACGTCTATGAGAAAGCGAGTGTAGAGACTCTGTTAGAGATGAATCATTAATTAACCTAACTGTTCTCTTCTGAATGGAATCAAGAAGCCTGAGAGAGGTTTTGGTGGGCACCACCCCGGATGTGGGAACAATATTCCATGGCAGGGCAGATTTGCGATTTATACAGAGTGAGCAGCTGTTGGAAAAAAAAGTAACGCCGAGGGCGAAAGAGAAAACCAAGTTTTTTAGATGCAGAGGAAGCAATATTTGTAATGTGCTTGTGCCAAGAGAGATTAGAAGTCAGGGTGATCCCCAAAATCAATATATCATTTTGCCTAGAAATCGGAGTGTCACTAAAGAAAAGCATAGGAGCAGAAGAATCCTTTTTGTGAAATATAAGACAAGACTGAGTTATAGAAGGGTTGAAATCAACTAAGTTTTCTTTGCCCCACTGGAGAATTACCTGAAGATCGGCATTTAAGGAATTGGTAGCAGATTTTCGAGAAGTTGAAGCTGATTCAGCAGGACGAGGTTTCTCAAAATGGAAAGTGGAATGCAATGTGCTATCATCGGCAAAACTATGGATAGGATTTTCAGTCAATGGAAGAAGGTCATTAATATACAAGAGGAAAAGGGTGGGGGAAAGAACTGAACCTTGGGAGACACCGGCATTAGTGGAGAAGTTAGAAGACAGAGAGCCATCAACCATCACCCTTAGTGAGCGATCAGAGAGAAAACTGGATAACCAATTACAAAAACAGTTGGCAAACCATAAGATGGAAGCTTGTTTAGAAGACCTTTATGCCAAACACGATCAAAAGCCTTTGAGATGTCAACAGCAACTACTTATGTTTCGCCGAACCATTCCATTGAATTAGTACATAAATGGGTAACATAAGCCAGAATATCACCAATCGATCGACACTGACGGAATCCACACTGGCGATCGTTGATCAGACGGAAGGTTTCTAGGTAGTTTAGGTTTTGGCGGTTAATTGATTTCTCCA
This sequence comes from Mastigoproctus giganteus, assembly GCF_048544385.1. Classification (NCBI taxonomy): domain Eukaryota; kingdom Metazoa; phylum Arthropoda; class Arachnida; order Uropygi; family Thelyphonidae; genus Mastigoproctus; species Mastigoproctus giganteus. The sequence continues at coordinate 97,723,445 of NC_143586.1, read as the reverse complement.
TTACTTTAGAAAGAGTAGAAGTAATTGCAATGGGACGATAATTGGATGGGAGGGATTTGTCACCCTTTTTAGGAACTGGTTGGATATGAGCAAATTTCCAAGCAGAAGGAAAAACACCTTTGGAATAAGAAAGCGAAAAAACACGGCAAAGAATAGGAGTAAGTTCAGGAGCACAGGTTTTGAGAACAAGTGGAGAAATACCATCAGGACTTGGAGCATCAAGTCCTGATGGTATTTCTCTTTTTTTAGCATCAAGATTCATCAAAATCCTTCTGATATCCTTTTGATGGTAGATCACAGGAGGCATTGAATGGAGCGTGTTGGGAATGGTGGGAGGTGTTTTACCAAGATCATTAATACATGAGTTGGAAGAAAAATGGGATGCTAGTAGGTCAGCTTTATCCTTGGCTGAAGTGACAACAGAACCATCTGGTTTGGTGGGAGCAGAGATGGGTAAAAGTTGCGGCCAATAGCTTTGGCAAGAGACCAGAATGCTCGGCTACCATTAGGGCAAGAAGCAAGTTTTCTACTCTTAGCCTGTTCAAACTCTAGTTTGGATTGATTAATAACTGATTTACAATTGTTGCGAGCTTTGGTGTAGGCAGAAAATGAAACTGAAGAATTAGAAACAAGCCAATTACGATATGCAACATTGTTCTCTTGAACAGCCTTAGCAGACTTATTGGAAAACCAAGGTTTAGATAAAGGACGAGATTTTAAAGTGGAGTGTGGGATAAAGGATTCCATTCCTGCAAGAATAATTTCACCGACATGATCTGAGCAAACGTTGACATCAGAAGTTTTGAAACAGTAATCCGACCAAGGAAAAGAAGAAAATAAGTCTCGCAGGTCATCCCATTTTGCATTCTTGTAATGACAAACAACACGAGGTTGTGAATAGCCATGAAATAAAGGTTCCATTGGAGAACAGACAATCACCAAGTTGTGATCTGAAGTTCCTAAAGGACCTCTCACTTCGACCGTTTACTTAGAAGGGTTGTTTGTGAGAAAAAGATCAAGCGTATAGGCTGTATGATTAGGATTGTCCGGTATTCTTGTAGGTAAATGAACAATCTGTGCTAGGCCATTAGTAATTGCAAAAGCCTCAGCATCTCGACCTGCTGGGTCGGTATGACTAGAAAACGGAAGCCAGCTGGAGTTGTGAACATTAAAATCACCAAGGAAAATTACCTCACTGTTAGGAAAGTTGTACTGGAGAAAGTCAAGTTGCAAAGAGAGGAAGTCAAAGCGATCCAACTGATTAGTGGAGTTGGGAGAACCGTAGAGACAACAGGTGAATTTGACACAATGAGGTAGAGAGATTTTGAGCCAGAGAAGATCAAAGAGAGGAGATTCAAAATTGCAAAGTCTCTGACAGGGAATATCAGAATGGACATATGCACAAGTACCACCTTTAAGGCGAAAGGAATCATACAGCGAATAATTTGGGCATCTGAGATGATCAGTAGTTGAATCAACATAAAGGACGAGATTTTAAAGTGGAGTGTAGGATAAAGGATTCCATTCCTGCAAGAATAATTTCACTGACGCGAGCTGAGCAAACGTTGACATCGGAAGTTTTGAAACAGTAATCCGACCAAGGAAAAGAAGAAAAGAAGTCTTGCAGGTTATCCCATTTTGCATTCTTGTAATGCCAAACAACACGAGGTTGTGAATATCCATGAGATAAAGGTTCCATTGGAGAACAGACAAATATACGTGGACAAATACAGACAAATTCGATTACTGAGATTCTGTCAGAAAAAGTACATGGGGTTTGGTAGATTGCAAGTGGAAATGGACATCGTTGAAATTAGAATTGAGACCACGTATATTTGTGAAATGAATTAGGAAGTGCTTGGGAGGTTTAGATCTTTTCACAGATAAGCTTGCTCTATTAGTTTGACAATTCATGGTGTATTGAATAGTAAGAAAGAGTGGGTGGGACATGCTGTATGAAGTAATGAAATTTTTTGATATGGTGTACACGTGGTAAGAATATACCCAGTTGGAGCTCTTTGACTTCCTCTGTTTGCAACTTGACTTCCTCCAGTCCCATTTTCCTAGCAGTGAGATAACTTTCCTTGGTGATTTTAATGTTCACAATTCCAGCTGACTTTCGTTCTCTAGTCACGGAGACCCCGCTAGTCAAGATGCTGCAGCTTTTGCAATTACTAATGACCTCGCACAGATTGTTCATTTACCTACCAGAATACTGGACAATCCTAACCATACAGCCAACACGCTTGATCTTTTTCTCACAAACAACCCTTCTAAGTACATTGTCAAAGTAAGTGGTCCTTTAGGAACCCCAGATCACAACTTGGTGAATGTCTCTTTTCCAATGGAGCCTTTATCTCATGGCTATTCCCAACCTTGTATTGTTTGGCATTACAAGAATGAAAAATGGGATGATCTGCTAGATTTCTTTTCTTCTTTTCCTTGGTTGAATTACATATTTTCCAGCTTATAAGACACACCCTAGTTTTGGCCACATATTTTGGAAAAAATAATAACCCTTCTATTATCCTTCGATACTGTTTACGGTGAAACTAAGAAGTGATCTTTTACCGACTGTTGTAAACAAATATAGTGACATGGCGTGATACGGGACATAAAAATTAAATACGGTAATATATTTTTCTTAAAATAATGGTATACGCTTGGGTAAATGTTCAACCAACAATGAAATGTTTGTTTCTAAAAAAAGCTGACAGAAGTAACGTAACAGAAATTCTTACTCACCCTAAGACAAATATGGGTGTCACTTTCTCTTGTAAAAGACGGTTGGAATTGAAAAATCTTGATCCAGTCCAATTAGCCTGCCATACCATAAAAGCGCGAGATATTAGCATTAGCATTAGTAGAGGCATATGATGCAAGAAAGCAAGCTTATTCAGCATCAGCCAAAAAAAAAAAAAAAACAAAAAAAAACCAACCACTACTCCCATTTCACCCCTCCGTTCGTTAGAAATACCTGTCCAGCTGAGCCTTAAATTTGTTTAGGCTATCAACTTCAACAACAAGCGATGGGAGTCTATTCCACAAATCAACTGCCTGCTGGCTAAAGGGAAATTTCCGCACATCTATCCGACATCCATCCTTCCTCAATTTGAATTTATGCCCTCTCAGGTGATTATTCTGAGCAAGAGGAAGAATCCCATCGGCATTGAGCATGCTCAAGCCATTCAAAGCCTTATACACTTCTATCAGATCACCTCGCCGATGCCTAGTCTCCAGGCTCTGTAATTTGCAAAACTTAAGCCTTTCTTCGTAAGAGCAACCCTTTGTTCCATTCACTAATCTTGTTGCCCTTCTCTGTACTCGTTCCAGCAGCTCTACATCCTTCTTTAAATGAGGCCTCCAGGCCTGTATACAGTACTCAGGTGTGGCCTGACCATTGCCTTACACAAGGGAATAATCGCATCCCTGTCCCTGCTAGAAAAACTCCTGTATATCATTGACAAGACACCATGAGCTACTCTTGCAGTTCGTCTGCACTGCTCATAAAACTTCATATCTGCCTGCACAATTACCACCAGGTCCTTTTCATTCTCTACCACTGTCAGCGTAGTACCACAGAATTGATACGTTGATCTGGGGTTACTGTTTCCCATATGTAGTACTTTACATTTGTCAATGTTAAACTTCATTTGCCACCTCTCAGCCCATCTGCTCAACCTTTCCAGATCCTGTTGCAGCAGCATAGTATCAGCAGTGTCCTTAACAACCCTGCCAACCTTGGTATCGTCTGCAAACTTGGACATTAAGCTTGATACACCATCATCAATATCATTTATAAATACAAAAAACAACAATGGACCCAACACTGAACCCTGAGGAACTCCACTAATAACATTAGTCCACGTTGAGCAGTGTCCATTGATTACCACTCTCTGTCTTCTGCCACTCAACCATCCCTTTATCCATAGCAGCAATTTGCCTCCAATGCCACACTTCTCCAATTTGTGCAGCAGTCTTCCATGCGCAACAGTATCAAAAGCCTTTCTAAGATCCAAATATATAATATCAAAGTTATTCCCTGCATCCAGTTCTTTTGTGACTACATCATAGTATCCAATCAAATTGGTCAGACAAGACCTGCCCTTAACAAAACCATGCTGTGTCTGAGCTATAACTGAATTCTTGTCCAGATGATCCTGCAGTGCTTCTTTAACCAGTGCCTCCATTAATTTTCCTGGAACCGAAGTTAAACTAACAGGTCTATAATTACTTGTGTCAGCCTTTGATCCTCCTTTGTGAATTGGGGTTACATTTGCACATCTCCAGTCCATGGGTACCTCCCCTGAGTCCAAAGAAGCTCTCATAATTATGGCTAGGGGTTTGCTTACTTCCTTTGCTGCCTCCTTTAATATAACTGGATAGATCCCATCCACCCCGGGTGCCTTTTTTATGTTTATCCTCAACAATTTCTCCTCCACTTTCCTCTCAGTTATTAGAAAATAATATAGCTCACTGCCAAAGTTTACTTCACCTACGACATTCCCCTTCCTGAATAACTCCTCATGTGTGAATGTAGATGCAAAATACTCGTTTAGATTGTTAGCCACCTGAGCTGGATCCTCAACTGTTGAAACATCAACATCCAGTGGACCAATCTGATTCATCCCTTTCCTTCTTGAGTTTAAATAGGTAAAGAACTCTATAGAGGAAGCAACCACATGGGAAAATGAAACAAGTTTTTATTTATGTCTGATTATGAGATTCATATCACGCAGATTTCAACAAAATTTCCACGACAAAAAGATTACTGGTATGTATTGTTGCCATAGATTGTAACCACTGATAACTGTTAAAAATATATTTCAACAGATAAATCTTAAGTAAAATTGGTGTGAATTTCAAAGGGAAGTTTCAGAACTCAGTTTACCGCCACTGCGTCATCGAAAATGCACTGCCGGTAGTGTTTATGCCCAATCTGACATTAACCATATAAAACGCATGGTGATTTTCCGAGTATTTCTTCGCAAAAAAAACCGCGTCTTATAAGACTGAAAATACGGTATTGTTTCAAAACTTCTGATATCAACATTTGGTTCTTTCCCCCACTCTATTCCTCTTGTATTTTAATGACCTACTTCCACTGACTGGAAATCCTATCCATAATTTTGCTGATGATAGCATATTGCATTCCACTTTCCATTTTGAGAAACCTTGTCCTGCTGAATCAGCTTCAACTTCTCGAAAATCTGCTACCAATTCCTTAAATGCCGATCTTCAGGTAATTCTCCAGTGGGGCAAAGACAACTTAGTTGATTTCAACCCTTCTAAAACTCTGACTTGTATTATATCTCGCAAAAAGGATCCTTCTGCTGCTATGCTTACCTTTGGTGACACTCTGGAATATATACTGGAATATATACTTGTGTTACGCATTTATGGACAAATTCAATGTAAAAGTTCAGTGAAACACAAGCAATCGCTGTTGGCATCTCAAAGGTTTTCGATTGTGTTTGGCATAAATGTCTTCTAAACAAGCTTCCTTCTTATTGTTTGCTACCTGTCTTTTGTGATTGGTTATTCAGTTTTCTCTCTGACCACTCACTGAGGGTGATGGTAGATGGCTCTCTATCCTCTAACTTCTCCACTAATGCTAGTGTCTCCCAAGGTTCAGTTCTTTCCACAACTCTTTTCCTCTTTAATATTAATGACCTTCTTCCATTAAGCGGAAATCCCATCCATAGTTTTGCTGATGATAGCACATTGCATTCCACTTTCCAGTTTTAGAAACTTTGCCCTGCTCAATTAGCTTCAACTTCTCGAATATCCGCTATCATTTCCTTATATGCCGATCTCCAGGTAATTCTCCAGTGGGGCAAAGACAACTTAGTTTATTTCAATCCTTCTAAAACTCAGTCCTGTCTTACATCTCACCAAAAAGATTCTTCTGCTCCTATGCTTATCTTTGTTGACATTCTAATTTCTAGCCAAAATGATATCTCTTTTGGGGATTACCCTGACTTCTAATCTCTCTTGGCATAAGCAAATTACAAATATTCCTTCCTCTGCATCTAAAAAACTGGAGTTTCTCTTTTGCTCTTGGTGTTACTTTTCCTCCAAACAGCTGTTTACTCTGTACAAATTGCAAATCTGCACTACAATGGAATATTGTTCCCACAACTGGGGTGGTGCCCCCAAAACCTTTCTCAGGCTTCTAGATTCCATTCAGTAGAGGGCAGTTAGGTTAATTAATGACTCATCTCTAACAGAGTCTATCCTCTTTCTGTCTCATAGATGTACTGTTTCTGCTGCATGCCTTTTTTACAGATACTTCCATAGGCACTGTTCTTCTTAATTGGCTTCTATAAGTCTAATGTCAACTGATAAGTTCTTCCATCTCTTCTCAACCTCAGCACGGTACTAAGTACTATAGGTTCTAATACCTCTCGTATTTGGGGTTTTTGATAATAAAAAAATAAAAAATAAAAAAAGAAACCCTTAAAATAGAATCAACACATTTATGGACAGCAGTATCAGTCTCAACAAAGGTACAGTTATTCAGATTATTTCTGGAATTATATAATTTTTAATTTAATATAAATCATTGTTTATTTATTTAGGAAACCTATTTGAATTGTTTCAGTTAAAAAAAAAAAAAAAAAAATTGTCTGAATGCAACTTATTCCTTTGATTTTCACTCATATTATTTTATCCCTTGACACTCATTGAAAAGGTGTTCTCTACATGAACAGTTTGTCAAAAATAGGTTATTGGTTTTTAAATGTGCTTTTTGCAAAAGCATAATGCAGATATTGTATTATCTATGAAAGTTTTACAGTTTATGCTTGAAGAAAAAAAAAGAATGTTAACCTTACAGTTAATACAAACAGAAGTACAAAATATTTAAATGTGTGTTCATTAGCAATCTTTGTACATAAAAAAATTACAAAATCCTAAACAGCTGGCTGCACGGACATTCAAACAGAATTTAGGTGGGATAATCTTATTAAATGAAAGACCTTAAACCTTCATCTTAAAATTAATATTATAAAAATATAAATGATAGTTGCATGTATTTCCTTATACAGTTAAGGCTTTGTTTGTTATTTAGGAGCATCAGCATCTAAGGCCATATTGCTCCGGGATATGCGGTGGTCATTCCCTGACCTTTCCGCATCCTCCATATTTGGTGGTGACAGGCTCGAACCCTGGTCTAATCAAGAAGCGTGTGCTACGCACTGCTGCTCCTTCCCACCTGGCTACGGAGGCGCCTACAGTTAAGGCATAAGTTATCAAAGTATAAGTCAATATTTTGGTTAGAGAGAAAAAAAGCCATGTGTGTAAATGATGTGGGTCAATCACACAGATTACCTTGTATTGAAATAACAAGGCTACATCATTGGTATTGCACTACTTCAAACAATATTAAGATAAAGAAGTTGTGTATGAAGCAGCACAATTCATCAGTGGTGTGATATCTACTGTGAAAAGCCATCCACAATATAATAAACATGATATAAGCTGTAAAGACAATTGCAATAGACAAGTACATTCATAGTTGCACTTCAGAGTATAAAATAAACATTATCTATTATCAGTCCCAATGATAGGGAATACAGGGGTCTACAGTCTCAGCCTATAATTCTTCAAGATTCCACGATGAAACTTTATATCAGAATGGGGTGTTGTAGTCACGGAAGTGAACAAGCTGGGGAAATTTGAGCTCCTGCAAATGGATAAGTATTTTTGATATTTTTACGATATTCGAGAATAATCAAAATATTAAAGTGTCTTACAAAGAAATTAAATAAGCTTAACAGCATTCCTTATATAATTTTTAAATTTAAATAGTATTTTTTGTAAGTTATGATTCACTGCTCGTACCGCTATAGCATCAGTGTTTTTGGTGTAAATATTGTAGAATGTAACCAGAAGTGCAGAGGAATAGCAGGGTTTTAATCATGATAAATAAGTCGGTTGAAGGTTTTAATCACTTGTTGGGCACATATCTTTTGTATTTAGCTAAGAATATAACTAATTCAACATTGTGATTGTTACGAGATAGCATAACTTACTTATATCTCGAACTTGATAGTGTAAGGTAAAATGTAAGAACTATATAGCACAATATATATTATTGCATTAGCTTAGTGTAGTATTATCAATTAAATGTATATACCTTATTAAATTTCATTGTTAATCAATTAAATAGTATGTAAATGGAAATCATGCCCCAGACTACAGCAGCAGAGTAACAAGCACAAATCAGAGGAAGTGCTGTAGCTCAGAGGAGAACCGAAGGGAGCAATTCTCCAATGCATCAGTCTAAAAAAATGTGCAACTTCTGAAATGTTTGCGGATATTTCTGGAACAGGATATGATCTAGCCAAGGAGGATGTCTGTGTGTGCTAGGTGCAGAGAGTATTATCAAGTAATTAGGTTCCAACTCAGCATTCTGATACGTTTGAAGAGTAGTGTAGATTCCCCCCAAAGGAATTAAAATGGGGGATCCATCAAGCTCTTAGCTGCCAAACACAATGCCAGAGCTCACTCTTGTGCATCAGGCAAAACAGCGGCAACCTTCAGAGTAGAATTAGCTGATCCCACAGGAACAAGTTATTGTCGGTGACTCTATTGTCAGGGAGATGGTATTACATATTATACAACAAGGACGGGTGGAACAGAACCAGGTGGAACAGTCTGCCAGAGTAAAAAGTTGTAGACATTGCCACTAATGACATTAAGAGTAGTAAAAAAAGTCTGCAGACTTTTTTTAACAAGAACAGAAGTCAATGTTGAAAAAAGTTGTGAGATATGGTCAAATTTGAAAGTGTCTGCAATCTGGCTAGAAACGATAGCAGGGAGTATAGGCTGACAGCCTTCTTAATCAAATCGGACCGGGAGAGATTGTGCTGATGCGGTAAAATTTTTCTCAGCGTGGTCTGTGCTTGTTAACAGGAGAGTATGCTTCTACAGTGATGGGATACACATAATTAGAAAGGGTGAAAGAATATTTGCTGATGCTAACAAGGCAGTGTTAGTGGATCAGCAAACTGCTAGCTTGAAGGGAGGATTCACAGACTAATAGGCTAACAGTAGCCGCAGGCATAGGTGAAAGTGATTCTTGCACTGCTTCTACTGGAATGGGCAGCAGCCTTGAAAACAAAGTGCTGGGATTTACAGGACTACTGGGAGTCATCATAGAACAGGGAAACACAAGAGCTGTGTTAGTAAATAAATAAAATAAATTTTGTTTATACTCCAGCATGAAAACCAAGTCAGTAGAGTTTACAATAAATCGTCAATACAAATATTTATCGTATTTAGTAGTCACGGGCTTGAACCCCGGTCCACTCAAGGAACGCGTGCTATGCACTCTGGCTCCTGACCACTGGGCTACGTCAGGCCTAAATATAACTAAGAGTAAGAATGGGTGCAAGTATACTTGCATGTACACCAATGCTAGGAGTTTAGTAAATAAATTTGATGAATTTGAGGTGGTGGCAGACATCAAAGGCAGATATTGTTAGAGTATCATTTCAAAGGTTTTAATGGTGATGAATTCTTAAAAAGTTCTTCTGTATCTCCTCCTGAGACCAAGAAGCCAAATTGTACAGACATTGTGGATTTAGACTTCAGCATGCATGCATTTGAACATCTGATGGTGAGTTTATTTGTATTTTAAAATTATAGCATAGTTTTTGGCTATTATAACCTCATTTTCAGATTGCAAGGGTGAATCATTCAGTGGGGTGAAGAAGACTTTGAAATGTATTTGTGCATTGGTAGATATGCTTCTTTTACATTTTTATAGTGTTCATTCTTTTAGCAGTTTTTAATTATTTAACCTATTCAGTTTTATTTTATGTTAAGAAAATAAAATTGTATTTCTACTGGCAAAAAAAATAAAGGAAACCGACTTATGTAGTGTCAGCCATTAAAATAAAATAATTTAACCAGTGTCATCTTCACTCACATTTACCTGTCTCTTTCAAGTAGTTATCCAACCCTCCATAAATTTAAATAAACTTCCACTCTTCACAAGACTAGGTGTAAGTTTATTCCAATAATAAACTTACGTAATACTCGACTTTACATAAGTTTTTGCCAGCCTGTGCAAACTTAAAAAAAATCGTGGAAATGTATTTTGCATCCGTAAGATTAAACGGAGGTATTGTGAAAATATTGTAATGTGAACCAATAGCACATTGTTTTTTTTGGTGATTCATTCCAAAACCTCGGAAGTTGAAATTTTCATTATAGAATTAAGCTATTTATATCTCTGAAAGATCATTTTTATAATAGAAATTGCACTACACTTTCATCCTTATCATATGTTCTGTTATAAGAATGAATTTTGAATGCCTTTGTGATATTTTTCTAAAGCATGTTTCTAGAGGTCACTACAATAAAACAATAAAAACAGTTTGCACTTTCCAATTTATTGAACTTTTCTGTTAGTGCATCTAATTATAAAAGGCTAGTAAATGTTGTTGTTGTTGTTATTTGGAGCATTAGCAACTAAGGCCATATTACTCTGGGATATCCGGTGGTCATTCCCTGACCTTTCCGCATCTTCCGTATTTGGTGGTGACGGGCTCGAACCCCGGTCTAATCAAGAAGCGTGTGCTACGCACTGCTGCGCCTTCCCACCTGGCTACGGAGGCGCCTCTTAGTAAATGTGATCTTATTGCATTTGCAATAATCCCTATAACTGGAATTGTGTGGGTTTTTACATATTATTGTGAAATGTGTTTCCCCTTCACTGAAATCTTCAATCATATAAAAAACATAAATTTTCAGAATCTTCTCTTCATTCCTATTTACTTATTACAATGGTAAGGGAAAGTGACCAACGGAAAGTTGGTCGCTTTCCCTTACCATTCTTCACTGCAGGATCATTTAGACAAGACTTCAGTTATAGCTCGGACACAGCATGGTTTTGTTAAGGGGAAGTCTTGCCTGACCAATTTGATTGGATACTATGATGCAGTCACAAAGGAACTGGATGCAGGGAATAACTTTGATATTATATACTTGGATCTTAGAAAGGCTTTTGATACTGTTGCACATGGAAGACTGCTGCACAAATTGGAGCAGTGTGACATTGGAGGCAAATTGCTGCTGTGGATAAAGGGGTGGCTGAGGGGGAGAAGACAGAGAGTGGTAATCAATGGACACTGCTCGTCGTGGACTAATGTTATTAGTGGAGTCCCTCAGGGCTCAGTGTTGGGTCCATTATTGTTTTCTGTATTCATAAATGATATTGATGATGGTATATCAAGCTTAATGTCGAAGTTTGCAGACGATACAAAGGTAGGCAGGGTTGTCAAGGACACTACTGACACTATGCTGCTGCAACAGGATCTGGAAAGGTTGAGCAGATGGGCTGAGAGGTGGCAAATGAAGTTTAACATTGACAAATGTAAAGTACTACACATGGGAAACAGCAACCCCAGAGCAACGTATCAACTCTGTGGTACTACACTGACAGTGGTAGAGAATGAAAGGGACCTGGGGGTGGTTGTGCAGGCAGATATGAAGTTCTCTGAGCAGTGCAGACGGGCTGCAAGAGTAGCCCATGGTGTATTGTCAATGATATATAGGAATTTTTCTAGCAGGGATAAGGAGGTGATTATTCCCTTGTATAAGGCAATGGTCAGGCCACACCTAGAGTACTGTATACAGGTCTGGAGGCCTCATTTCAAGAAGGATGTAGAGCTGCTGGAACGAGTACAGAGAAGGGCAACAAGATTAGTGAATGGAACAAAGGGGTGCTCTTACGAAGAAAGGCTTAAGTTTTGCAAATTACAGTGTCTGGAGACTAGGCACCAGCGAGGTGATCTGATAGAGGTGTATAAAGCCTTGAATGGTTTGAGCATGCTCAATGCTGATGGGATTCTTCCTCTCGCTCAGAATAATCACCTGAGAGGGCATAAATTCAAATTGAGGAAAGACAGATGTAGGACAGACGTGCGGAAATTTGCCTTTAGCCAGCGGGTGGTTGGTTGGTGGAACAGACTTCCATCCCTTGTCGTGGAAGTTGATAGCCTAAATAAGTTTAAGGCTCAGCTGGACAGGTATTTTGAACGAACAGAGGGGTGAAGTGGAAGTGGTTTTTTTTTTTTTTTTTTTTGGCTGATGCTGCATAAGCTTGCTTTCTTGCATCAAATGCCTCTACTAATGCTAAATGGTGATACACATATATAAGCAGTGAAGAATTGGAATTTGGGGTGTACAGTGTGTACAGAAAGTATAAGGAGGACAAGAAGGGAGGAGAGGTTAGGCTATTATGTAAGAAACACAAAATCTAAGGGAGTACGGTCAGTTGACATTGGTGAACAGTGCAATGTTGAGTCAGTTTGGTGTGACATACCGACTGGGAAAGTAAAATGGAGGCTATGAGTGCTTTAGGCCTAATGACTCTGATGAGTATAATGAACAACAAGGAACAGAGAAATTGAGTGGTCCAGTAAATCAGACTGTCTCATAATGGAGAATTTTAACTTCCCAGATATTGACTGGAACTTGTAGGTTGGTCATTCGAACACAGGCAAGGCTTTAGTGGATTTAACGGATGATTGTTTTTTTACAGCAGAATGTTTGAGAGGCAACTAGAGGGAGTAATACTCTTGATCTAATTTTCAGCAGCATGTACTAAGAATCTACAGATAAAGGAACCACTACGTGGCAGTGATCGTGGTGTATTGATGTGGGATTTACTTAAAGATATAACAGCCATCAGAGGTAAAGAGAGGTGTTTCTGCTTTTGTAAAGTTGACTACAGTGGTTTCAGAAAATTTTTAAATTCTATATAATGGGACCAACTTATGATGTTACCAATAGCAAATTCTAAATGGGAAGCATTAAAGGAAGTAATCTTGGCAGCTGTCCGGCTTTTTGTCCCAACTAAAAAATACTGTTAAAGTTTAGGCCTAAATGGAGGGCAGATGAACTAATGAGACAAGTGGCAGAGAAGAAAAATGCATGGTGTAAGGTGGCATAGAAGAGTAGGGTAGATACGCTAGTCTGTAATCAAGTCACAAAGGAGGTTAGACAAGAGAAGGAAGATTATGAAAAATATCTGGCAAAGGATGCAAAGAAAAACAGCAAAGAGTTCTTTACTTATGTAAGCTCTAGAAGGAAGGGGATGAATCAAATTGGTCCACTTGATACTGATGTATCGATTATTGATGATTCTGCTCAGGCAGCTGACAAACTGAATGAATATTTTGTATCTGCATTCACACAGAGGAAGCCTGTAGGGAAGTAGTGGCCGGAAGTATCCTGCAAAAGGCCTCTGAGGTTGGGTAAATTCATGTCTTGACGATAAATAAGCTCATACACCAACCATTAATTGAAATAGCTCTTTACTGTGACTAGAATTCACAAATTAAAATAACATATTTACAACAAAATTTAATGTATAAAATAAAACTGCTATGATACACTATATAAGAATTAAAACTGTAATAAAATCATTATAATAAAATTACCTAAAATAAACTGGATTAAAAGTGATAAAACCTGTAGCTTTCAGAAGCATCAGCTTCCTTCCTCAACAGTAATAAATCTTCTGACAACACTTCCTTATATATAACAGGCTCACGGTATTTCACCACATGGGTCCATCGGCGCATGGTCAGAACTGGAAGTGGAAACAGCTCGGGAGTGCGAAAAGCAAAACGGTTCATCCGTACTTAGGACAATAGTTTCAAATAGGGGATGTAAACGCATACCCCTGTCCCTATTCATGGTATTGTTGTCGGATGAACAAATTCGCAGGCTCTCGACCCACTTACGGTCTCGATCCACAATAACCACATCCTCTGGAGAGATTTGATGCTGCCTCTCCCAATAATGCTCGGCCACAGTAAACTTATTATAATCAGTGGTTTTTATAGCATTTAAATGTTCCCCCAGACGATCCTTTAACCGTCGTTTTGTTTCGCCCACATAGCATTCCCCACATTCTGGGAACTTTATCCTGTAAACAACTTCACTACTAAAGTCCTTTGCGATTGGATCTTTTACCTGGGACACAACTCTGTGCAACCTCCGGCTGGGAAGCTGCACACTGCGTGTATTGAAACCCCGTAAAATTCTGGTTAACCGCTCAGTAAGGCCCGGATAGTAAGGAATGAATGCGGTAGCCACAGGAACAAACGGTTCCATACAGTTGGACACTATTCCTTTACTATATCCGTCCACGATCCTCTGGGGGTATCCGCATTTTCTAAGGTCTGCTGTGACCCGTTTGATTTCACATTCTTTATCCTCAGAAGTAGTAAAGTGTGACATTGCGCTACCTACTAGAGCATTTACCACACTATTCTTATGTTGTCCAGCTTGTGCTGAACTGTAGTGGGTGTATTGACCTCTGCACATAGGTTTTTTAAAAACCGAAGTTTCTAGCTTTTTTAAAAAACCTATGTGTAGAGGTCAATACACCCACTACATTTCAGCACAAGCTGGACAACATAAGAATAGTGTGGCAAAAGCTCTAGTAGATAGAGCAATGTCACATTGTGCAACTTCAGAGGATAAAGAATGTGAAATCAAACGTGTCACAGCAGACCTTAGAAAATGCAGATACCCCCAAAGGATCATGGACAGATACAGCAAAGGAATAGTGTCCAACTCTAGGGAACCTTTTGTTCCTGTGGCTACTGCATTCATTCCTTACTATAGGGGCCTTACTGAGCAGTTAACCAGAATTTTACGGGGTTTCAATACACGCAGCGTGCAGCTTCCCGGACGGAGGTTGCACACAGTTAAAAGATCCAATCGCAAAGGACTTTAGCAGTGGAGTTGGTTACAGGATAAAATGCCCGGATTGTGGGGAATGCTATGCGAGCGAAACAAAACGGCGGTTTAAGGATCATCTGGGGGAGCATTTAAATGCTATAAAAACCACTGATTATAATAAGTCTACTATGGCCGAGCATTTGCTCCACATCCTCTGGAGCAAATCTCTCCAGAGGATGTGGTTATTGTGTATCGAGTGCATGTATTCTGGGACCGTAAATGGCTCGAGAGCCTGCAAATTTGTGCATCCGACAACAACACCATGAATAGGGACAGGGGTATGCGTTTGCATCCCCTATTTGAAACTATTGTCCTAAGTACGGATGAACCGTTTTGCTCTTCGTACTCCCGGGCTATTTCCGCTTCCAGTTCTGACCATGCGCCGATTCAACCACGTGGTGAAATACGGTGAGCCTGTTATATATAAGGAAATGTTGCCAGAAGATTTATTACTGTTGAGGAAGGAAGCTGATGTTTCCAAAAGCTACAGGTTTTATCGCTTTTAATCCAGTTTATTTTAGGTAATTTTATTATAATGATTTTATTACAGTTTTAATTCTTATATAGTGTATCATAGCAGTTTTATTTTATACATTAAATTTTGTTGTAAATATGTTATTTTAATTTGTAAATTCAAGTCACAGTAAAGAGCTATTTCAATTAATGGTTGGTGTATGAGATTATTTATCATCAAGACATAGAGGCCAGACGGTTGTCAAACTCTAGCAGGGAGATAAATGATTTTATAATAATTGTGAGAAAAGTGAAGAAGAAATTGTTGAAGTTGAATGCCCAAGAAGCATGTTTGGGAGGCAACTAGTGGGAGTAATACTCTTGATCTGATTATCAGTAGTGATTCTTCATGCATTATGAATCTACAGATAAAGTATCTACATTCACACAGAGAAAGCCTGTAGGGAAGTGGAAGCCAGAAGCTTGTCAAACTCTAACAGGGAGTGAAATGATTTTGTAATAATTATGAGCAAAGCGAAGGAGAAATTGTTGAAGATGAACTCCCGAGCAGCATGTTCGGGAGGCAACTAGTGGGAGCAATACTCTTGATCTGATTATCAGTAGTGATTCTTCATGCATTAAGACTCTGCAGATAAAGGAACCAATAGGTGGAAGTGATCAGTGTGCTGAAGGGGGATTTACTCAAAGAGTCAACTGCCATCAGAGATAAAGGGAAGGGTTTTTGCTTTTGAAAAGATGACTACGGTGGTCTGAAACAGTATTTAAATTCTATATGGTGGGAGCAACTGATGACGTTACCAACAGCAAATTTAAAATGGGAAGCATTCAAAGAATTAATCTAGGAAGCTACTAGGATTTTCATACCAACTAAGAAATATTGTTCAAGGTTTAGGCCTAAATGGAAATAGAGGTCAGATGAACTAATTAGACATATGTCAGAGAACAAAAATGCACGGGATACATATAAATTAACAGGTGGCACAGAAGCCTATGATAGATATAAGCTGGTCTGTAAATAAGTCTAGAGCTAAATTCCGTTCAACCCTTCCATATCTCTTCCATCATGCAGTATGATTGATGACTTTTGAGGTTATGATGAACGTCGTGGCGAGATCCAATATTCCTTACATTTCGAGGGTACAGCTCTAAAACGGTGTTCGCAGGCCGGCCGCTAGATAGTACACCGGACCAAACCTATTGGTAACTCTCTAGGAGGCTTCCGGATCAGCTAGTGTATAATCTTGCTACCTCTACTCTGCCAGATAGTGACTGGAGGGAGTCCGAGTAGTGTGTATGCAGGGAGCATTGTCGGGGCCACGTTATGTCAAGGATCTGGGTATATTCTTACCATGTGTATGCCATATCCAAAAATTCCATTACTTCATACAGCATGTCCCACCCACTTTTTCTTAATATTGAATACACCATGAATTGTCAAACTAATAGAACAAGCTTATCTGCGAAAAGATCTAAACCTCCCAAGCACTTCCTAATTCATTTCACAAATATACGTGGTCTCAATTCTAATCTCAACGATATCCATTTCCACTTGCAGTCTGCCAAACCCCATGTACTTTTTCTGACTGAATCTCAGTTATTGGTTGATTCAACTACTGCTCATCTCAGATGCCAAAATTATTTGCTGTATGATTCCTTTCGCCTCAAAGGTGGTACTTGAGCATATGTCCATTCTGATATTCCCTGTCATAGACTTGGTAATTTGGAATCTCCTCTCTTTGATCTTCTCTGGCTTAAAATCTCTCTACCTCATTGTGTCAAATTCATCTGTTCTCTCTACTGTTCTCCCAACTCCACTAATCACTTGAAGCTCTTTGACTTCCTCTCTTTGCAACTTGACTTTCTCCAGTCCAACTTTTCTAGCAGTGAGGTAATTTTCCTTGGTGATTTTAATGTCCACAACTCCAGCTGGTTTCCATTTTCTAGTCACACCGACCCAGCAGGTCGAGATGCTGAGGCTTTTGCAATTACTAATGATCTAGCACAAATTGTTCATTTACGTACAAGAACACAGGAAAATCCTAATCATACAGCCTTGATCTTTTTCTCACAAACAACTCTTTAAGTACACGGTCGTAGTGAGAGGTCCTTTAGGCACTTCAGATCACAACTTGGTAATTGTCTCTTCTCCAATGTAACCATTATCTTATGGCTATTCCCAACCTCGTGTTGTATGGCATTACAAGATTGCAAAATGGGATGACCTGCAAGACATCTTTTCTTCTTTTCCTTGGTCGGATTACTGTTTCAAAACTTCTGATGTCAACGTTTGCTCAGCTCGCGTCAGTGAAATTATTCTTGCAGGAATGGAATCCTTTATCCCAAACTCCACTTTAAAATCTCTAACTTTCTCTAAACCTTGGTTATCCAATAAATGTTCTAAGGCTCTTCACAAGAGAAGAATGTTGCATATCATAATTGGCTTGGTTCTAATTCTTCAGTTTCAGTTTCTGCCTACACCAAAGCTCACAACAATTGTAAATCAGTTATTAATCAGTCCAAACTAGAGTTTGAACAGGCTAAGAGTAGAAAACTTGCTTCTTGCCCTAATGGTAGCCGAGCATTCTGCTCTCTTGCCAAAGCTATTGGCCGCAACTTTTGCCCATCTCTGCTCCCACCTCTGTCCAAACCAGATGGTTCTGTTGTCACTTCAGCCAAGGATAAAGCTGATCTGGTAGCATCCCATTTTGATTCCAGCTCATGTATTAATAATCTTGGTAAAACACCTCCCACCATTCCCAACACGCTCCATTCAATGCCTCCTGTGGTCTTCTGTCAAAAGGATATCAGAAAGGTTTTGATGAATCTTGATGCTAAGAAAGCTCCAGGTCCTGATGGTATTCCTCCACTTGTTCTCAAAACCTGTGCTCCTGAACTTACTCCTATTCTTTGCTGGGTTTTTTCGCTTTCTTATTCCAAAGGTGTTTTTCCTTCTGCTTGGAAATTTGCTCATATCCAACCAGTTCCTAAAAAGGGTGACAAATCCCTCCCATCCAATTATCGTCCCATTGCAATTACTTTTACTCTTTCTAAAGTAATGGAGAAATCAATTAACCGCCAACTCTTAAAATACCTAGAAACCTTCCGTCTGATCAACGATCACCAGTATGGATTCCGTCAGTGTCGATCCACTGTGTGATATTCTGGCTTATGTTATCCATTTATGGACTAATTCAATGGAAAGGTTCAGTGAAACACAAGTAGTTGTTCTTGACATCCCAAAGGCTTTTGATCATGTTTGGCATAAAGGTCTTCTAAACAAGCTTCCATCTTATGATTTGCCAACTGTTTTTAGTAATTGGTTATCCAGTTTTCTCTCTGATCGCTCACTGAGGGTGATGGTAGATGGCTCTCTGTCTTCTAACTTCTCCACTAATGCCGGTGTCCCCCAAGGTTCAGTTCTCTTCCCCACTCTTTTCCTCTTGTATATTAATAACCTTCTTCCATTGACTGGAAATCCTATCTATAGTTTTGCCGATGATAGCACATTGCATTCAACTTTCCATTTTGAGAAACCTTTTCCTGCTCAATCAGCTTCAACTTCTCGAAAATCTGCTATCAATTCCTTAAATACCGATCTTCAGGTAATTCTCCAGTGGGGCAAAGACAACTTAGTTGATTTCAACCCTTCTAAAACTCAGTCTTGTCTTATATTTCACAAAAAGGATTCTTCTGCTCCTATGCTTATCTTTGGTGACACTCCGATTTCTAGGCAAAATGATATACCTTTTTTGGGGATTACCCTGACTTCTAATCTCTCTTGGCACAAGCACATTACAAATATTGCTTCCTCTGCACCTAAAAAACTTGGTTTTCTCTTTTTCTCTCGGCGTTACTTTTCTTCCAAACAGCTGCTCACTCTGTATAAATCGCAAATCCGCCCTACCATGGAATATTGTTCCCACATCTGGGGTGGTGCCCCCAAAACCTCTCTCAGGCGTCTTGATTCCATTCAGAAGAGGGCAGTTAGGTTAATTAATGATTCATCTCTAACAGAGTCTCTCCACTCGCTTTGCCATAGACGTACTGTTTCTGCTGCATGCCTCTTCTATAGATACTTCCATGGGCACTGTTCTTCTGAATTGGCTTCTATAATTCCCGCTCTCTCTTTCAAAACAGTCCAAAAACGTTCCACCACCAGTCAACATCCATTTACTGTCCAACTTCAAACCCACAGAACCAACTTTTCATCTTCCTCATTTATTCATTCAATTGCCGTTTTCTGGAACAACCTTCCTTCATACGTATTTCCTGAAAATTACAATCTACAGAAGTTCAAGTCCAATGTCAACAAATATCTTCTTTCGTCTTCTCAACCTCCAACCCAAGCACAGTACTAAGTACTATAGGTTCTAATACCTCTCGTGTTTGGGGTTCACATAAAAAAATAAAAAAAAAAGTCACAAAGGAGGTTAGGCAGGCAAAGGCAGATTATGAGACATCTTTGGCCAAGGTTGCAAATAAAAACAGCAGCCAGTTCTTTATTTATGTAAACTGTAGAAGGAAGGGGGATCAATCAGATTGGTCCACTTGTTATCGATGGTTTAACTGTTGATGATCCTGCTCAGATAGCTAACAAACTAAATGAATATTTTGTATATACATTCACACATAAGAAGTTCAGGGAGGGTAATTCCAGAGGTGTATTAAACTCTGGCAGTCAGCTAGATAATCATGTAATAACTCAGAGTAAATTGGAGGAGATATTGTTAAAGATAACAATATCTTTAACAATATCTAAGAAAGGCACCTGAGGTGGTAGTAGTAGTAGTAGTGGCATGTGATGCAAGGAAGCAAGTGTATGAGTTTATGCAGCATCAGCAAAAAAAGAAAATTACTAAACAATCCCCTCTAAAAGTCTGTCCCGTTCCTGCTTAAATTTATTTAACCTATCAACTTCCACAACACCAAATGGAAGTTTGTTCCAGCAATTAACCACCTGCTGGCTAAAGGCAAATTTCTGCACATCTATTCTACACCCGTCCTTCCTCAATTTCAATTTACACCCCCTTAGGTTTGTAATACGAACAAGTTTAAGAATCCCATCAGAATTCAGCGTGCTAAACACATTCAAGGCATTGTGGCATTTTTAAACCTTAACTCCTCATGTGTGAATGTAGATGCAAATTACTCATTCAGTTTGTTTGCTATCTCAGCAGGATTATCAACAGCCGAACCACTGATATCAAGTGGACCAATCAGATACATCACAATCAGACCACCTCACAGGTGTCTAGTCTCCAGCTGCTGTAATTTGCAGAACTTAAGTCTCTCCCGGTACGAGGATCCCTTCACTCCCCTCACCAATCTTGTTGCACTTCTCTGTACACGCTCAAGCAAATCTACATCCTTCCTAAAATGAGGCCTCCAGACCTGCATGCAGTACTCAAGGCGTGGCCTGATCATTGCCTTATACAGAGGGACAATCACCTCCTTTTCCTTGCTAGCAAAATTTCTGTATATCATTGACAAAACCCCATGACTTGCCCTGGCAGTCTGTCTGCATTGCTCAGAAAACTTCACATCTGACTGCACAATTACTCCCAGGTCTTTTTCATTTTCTATCACCTTAGGTGTAGTACCACACAGTTGGTATGTTTCTCTGGGGTATCTTCTATCCATATGCAGTACTTTGCATTTTTCAACGTTAAACTTCAGTTGCCACTTCTCAGCCATCGACCCAAATTTTCTAGATTCTGTTGCAGTAACACACTGCCATTACTGTCATTAACAACCCTGCCAACCTTTGTATCATCTGCAAACTCGATACTAAGCCTGATATACTTTCATCAATATCATTGATAAATATAGTAAACAACAGTGGACCCAACACCGAATCCTGTGTGACTCCAGTAATAACATTAGTCCACGAAGAGCAGCACCCATTGATTATCACCCTCTGTCTTCTCCCACTCAACCATCCTTTTATCCATTGTAACAACTTACCCTTAATATCATTCTGCTCCAATTAGTAGTAGTCTTCCATGCGCAACAGTGTCAAAAGCTTTCCTGAAATCCAAGTACATGATATCAAAATTATTTTTTGTATCCAGTTCCTTTGTAACCACATCATAATATAATATCAAATTTGTCAGGCAAGACTTTCCCTTAACAAACCCATGCTGTGTCTGAATTATTGCAGCAGTCTTGTCTAGATGATCCTGCAATGCATCTTTAACCAGTGACTCCATTATTTTATCTGGAACAGGAGTTAAACTAACTGTCTGTAATTACTCGTGTCACAATTCGATAACCACTTTGTGAATTGGGGATACATTTGCACATCTCCAGTTCGTGGGGACCTCCCCTGAGTCGAACGATACTCTCATAATTATGGCTAAGGGTTTGCTTACTTCCTTTGTCCCTTCCTTTAATATAACTGGATAGATCCCATCCATCCCAAGTGCCTTTTTTATGTTTAACTTCAACAGTTTGTCCTCCATTTTGTTCTCTGTTATTACCTATTCACATCTCCAGTCCGTGGGGACCTCCCCTGAGTCCAAGGATACTCTCATAATTATGGCTAAGGGTTTGCTTACTTCCTTTGCCTCCTCCGTTAATATAATTGGATAGATCCCAAGTGCCTTTTTTATGGTTAACTTCAACAGTTTCTCCTCCATTTTGTTCTCTGTTATTACTGCCAAATCGTTAAGCAATTTGATAACCCCGTGTCATTTTTAAATCTGAACTTCTCGTGTGTGAATGTAGATGCAAATTACTCATTCAGTTTGTTTGCTATCTGAGTACGATTATCAACAATCGAACCATCGATATGAAGTGGACCAATCAGATTCATCCCGTTCCTTTCAGAGTTTATATAAGTAAAGAAATCCTTTCTGTTTTTCTTAGCATCCTTTGACAAAGATTTCTTGTAATCTGCCTTTGCCTGCCTAACCTCCTTTGTGACTTGATTACAGACTAGCTTATATATATCATAGGCTTCTGTGTCGCCTGATAACTTATATAAATCCCAAGCATTTTTCTTCTCTGCCATGAGTCTCATTAGTTCATTTGACAACCATTTAGGCCTAAACCTTGAACAATATTTCTTAATAGGTATGAAAGGTTTAGTAGCTTCCACTATTAATTCGTTGAATGCTTCCCACTTAGAATTTGCTGCTGGTAACACCATCAGTTGGTCCCACTGTACAGAATTTAAAATCTGTCTGAGACCACTATAGTCACCTTTACGGAAGCAAAAATCCCTTCGTTTACCTCTGATGGTAATTATATCTTTTAAGTAAATCCCACATCAGTATACTGTGATCACTGCCACCTAATGGTTCCTTTATCGGCAAATTCTTAATACACGAATGATCACTGCTGATAACCAGATCAAGAGTATTACCCTCTCTGATTGCCTCTCGACCATGATGCAGAAGAAAACAATCATCCAATAAATCCACAAGTCTTATTAGTGTGCGAGTGACCAACCTATAAGTTCTAGTCTATATCTGGGAAGTTAAAATCCCCCTTTATAAGACATTCTGATTTATTAGCCCACTCTATTTCTCTGTACTATTGTTCATTGTACTCATTCGAGTTATTAGGCCTATAACGCACTTCTACTCTTATTTTTTCTTTCACAGTGCTTATGTCACACCAAACTGACTGAACCATGCACTGTCTGTTCATCTATATATCAACTGGATGTACTTCTTTTGATTTTATGTTTTTCTTAATTAACAGCATGTTGTTATGTTGTGATTTGGTTTTTTAGGAGCATTAGCAACTAAGGCCATATTGCTTCGGGGATATACGGTGGTCATTCCCTGACCTTTCCGCATCCTCCGTATTTGATGGCCACGGCCTCGAACCCCCGTCTAATCAAGAAGCGTGTGCTACGCACTGCTGCTCCTGCCCACCTGGCTAGGGAGGCGCCAATTAACAGCATAACTCCTCCTCCCTTTCTATCCTGTCTATCCTTTCTGTACACATTGTACTCCCCAAATTCCAGTTCTGCATTCCTTATATCTGTGTGACACCACATCTCTGCCATCCCAACAATATCCATCTTTGATGTCTTGACCAACACTTCAAATTCATCAAATTTATTTACTATACTTCTAGCATTGGTATACATGCAAGTATACATGTACCTATTCTTATTATTAGTTACCTTAACACATCCCATATACCCACCAGTTTCACGATGACTGCCATCACTCTCCAAAACCCCAACACTCCTGGCTCCAGGCTGCTGTTTATTCTAATAGAAATAGTGCATGAATCACCTACACCACTGCCTGCAGCTACTTTTAACCTTGTAGTTTGTGAATCCCTCCAAGGTATCAGTTTTCGGACCCAACACTGCCTTGATAGCATCAGTAAATATTCTTGCCCCCTTTCTATTTAAGTGTATTCCATCCCTGTAGAAGCAGTCTCTCCTGTTAACAAGCAGAGACCAGGCTGAAAAAAATTCTACCCCTTGAGCCTTGCACATTTCCTCCAGGGCAGAATTGATTGACAAGGCTCTCATCATGTACTCCCTCCTATCATGTCTGGGCAAACTTTTTGCAGACACTTTCAAATTTAACCCTAACTGACGACTTTTTTGCAACATTGACCTGTACTTGTTAAGTAAATCTGCAGATCTCCTACTCTTAATGTCAACTTGGTGCCAACGTTTACAACAATATCACCCTTTGTGCCCTTAAAAGATGATATATGTTTTACATCATCATCAACCTTTGCCCATGGCTAATATACTCTCGTCCTAATCCATCTCTCCTTTTTACACAATACATTCCCCGCTCCCTGACAAAAGAGCCATCGACGATAACTAACTCCTGTGGCAGCAGCGTAGAATGCCTTGGAGATTGTCGCTGTGTTGCCTGATGCCCAGGAGTGAACTCTGGCATTGAGTTGGGCCGCTGAGAGCTTGATGGGCCCGTCATATTAATTTCTACGAGCCCTACACCTAAAGCACTCATAGACACCCATCAGAATGCTAAGTTAATGCTAATTTCTAGACACTCGCTGCACGTGGCACACACAAAGACATCCTCCTTGGTTAGGTCCTGTTCTGTTCCAGAGAGTTTGGCAAACATTTCACAAGTCGCACATTTTTTTTTTTTTAGGCTGTGATGCGTTGGAGAATCACTCCCCTCAGTTCTCTCCCGAGTCACAGCACTCCTGTCACTTTGTGCCCGTTGCTTTTCTGCCCTAGTCTGGGGCATGATATTTGAAATTAATAAGATGAATACATTTAATTAAAGGCGCCTCCGTAGCCAGGTGGGAAGAAGCAGCAGTGCGTAGCACACGCTTCTTGATTAAACCGGGGTTCGAGCCCGTCACCACCAAATACGGAGGATGCGGAAAGGTCAGGGAATGACCACCGCATATCCCGGAGCAATATGGCCTTAGTTGCTAATGCTCCTAAAAACCAAATAACAAACAAACATTTAATTAAATAATTGTCAATACTACACTATCTAATAGAATCCTAAATGCAGGGATGTAAATTATGCTATATAATTTTACGTCAGAGTTACGTAGTTACCACAATTAAAAAATTTGAATTCCCTACCACTCTACACAAAAACAATGGCTGCAAGATTCGAACAAAACAACGCTTTTACGTATATTAAGTAGTAATCTACAAAAAACTCTTATCTAAATTAAAAATAACTAGCGTAACTATAAGGCTACTTATAAAGTACAATATAAAATAACAATTAAGTAAATAAAAAGGCAAACACTTATCATGGAATCTATCATGTTATATTAAAAGAAGCAGCAAAGGAAGTAAGCAAACCCTTAGCCATAATTATGATAGATTCCTTGGGCTCATGGGAGGTACCATGGACTGGAAATGTGCAAATGTGATCCCAATCCACAAAGGAGGATCAAAGGCTGACACAGGTAATTACAGACCTCTTAGTTTAACATCTGTTCCAGAGAAATTAATGGAGGCACTGGTTAAAGAAACACTGAATGATCATCTAGACAACTTCAGTTATAGCTCAGACAGAGCATGGGTTTGTTAAGGGGAAGTCTTGCCTGACCAATTTGATTGGATACTATGATGCAGTCACAAAAGAACTGGATGCAGGGAATAACTTTGATATTATATACTTGGATCTTAGAAAGGCTTTTGATACTGTTGCACATGGAAGACTGCTGCACAAATTGGATCCCCTGGGAGGGAATAAATTCAAACTGATGAAAGACAGTTGTAGGATAGAAGTGTGGAAGTTTGCTTTTAGCCAGCGGGTGGTTGATTTCTAATCAATGTTTGTTTTCTTATTCAACAGTCTGTTTCCTAATATAATTCATTCCATTCTTTGCTGTGTAGTTTCAGATCCTGTTTCATTCTTTTGGTGAATGACCAAGTTTCACTTCCATAAGTCATGGTGGGGAGTTTGTACATTGGTTCATTATTTTACATTTCAGACAAACTGGCATATTGCTCCTCAGTATGTGACTATATTTCCTGAATGCTATGCATCCAAAATATTCTTCTCTTAACATCCAGCCATTTACCATTATTACAGCTAATAACTTGTCCCAAATAAGTATATGATTCCACCCTTTCAATCACTGCTCATTCATTCATTGTCCCTTTCTGTGGCATACTTGTTGATCATTACTTTTGTTTTAGCCATATTCATCTTTAGTCCAAAATCCTTACTAACTCTGCATAACTGATTAAGATTTTCCTCTAATTCTTTGGGATCGTGGCTTATGACCACGATCCCAAATTTGCAGATGACCACGATGTCATCTGCAAATCGTAAATGGTTTAGGTACCCTCCATTCACATTGACTCCTTTCTGCGACCCGTCTAAACTTCTGAAAGCTTCCTCGAGAGCAACAGTAAACAACTTCGAAGATATTGTGTTTCCTTCTCGAACTCGTTTCTCAATTTTAAATTTACTACTGTCTTTGTCTAGTCTAACAAAGGAGGTAGCATTCTCATATATTTTCTTCTAAATCATAATATATGGGGTATCTATGCCTTGTCTTTTCAGTGCCTGAAACATTGCCTTATGCTGTATGGAGTCAAATGGCTTGTCATAATCAAAAAATGCCAGGCATAATGGTGTGTTATATTCATTTGCTTTCTCCATTAGCTTTGACATTATGTGAAGGTGAAGGTGATCCTGTCCTAAAGCCAGCTTGCTCTTTCGGTTGATTCTCATTAAGTATTCTTTCTAATCTGTTAGTAATGACCCATGCGAACAACTTGTAGATGTGGGATAACAAGCTAATTGGTCTATAATTTCCAATTTCTGATTTATCTCTTTTCTTATGCAGCAAAACTATGATTGCATTATTCCACTTCTTAGGCGTTACACCTTTTTTAATGCATTTTGTGAAGAGTCTTGACAGTTTTTGTGTCATGTCTCTTCCTCTCAATTTTAACAACTCTACAGTAACTTCCTTTTCCCCCCAGGGCTTTCTGATTCTTCATTTTCTTCAATGCATGTTCTACCTCATCAGTAAGGATGTCAGGTTTGTTGTGTTACTAATTTGCAATCTAACTTCCCCACTGCTAGCATCATTCCATCACTCCTTGTATAGCTCTTTATAGTTGTCTTCTGCTATTTGAATTATGCCATCTCTGCTATTTATAAGTACAACATCGCTATTCTTCCGTTTCAGTATAATTTGTCTTTCTGTATTACTGCTCATGGCTACTGATTGAAATCCTTTGTTTTCATTTAATGCTTGTTCTATTTTTCTTGTGTTAAATTTTCTTATGACCTCTCTGAGTCTCTTTCTAATGGCTTTGCATACTCAGTATATTCAATTTTCTACTTGTCAGTGTTTGCTCCTCATTTGTTGCCTTTTGTTCATCATGACAAGTGTTTCTTGACTAATTTTTACTTCTTTGGATCTCTTTTTACCTATAGGTTTCTTGGGCTTTATCACTTTCAGAAAGTTGCAATATTCCTCGTCGATATCTTGGACCTGAGCAGTCTGCAGAACCTCAAACTTGTTCTTAAGTTCCAGTACATACTGCTTTTTCCCCTCTTCTGTTATCTCAAAGAACTTCGTGTTATTTACTCAAGTCAGTTTTTTCTATCTTTTCTTACATCTATATCAAGTTTGCATCTTGCCATTCTGTGATCACTTCCAACATTTACCTTGTTCAGGACAGTAACATCATTCATGATATATCTTCTGTTAGTGAGGATGAAGTCAATTTCATTAGTTGTTACTCCATTTGGGCTCTTCCATGTCCACTTTTTGTTCACCCTTTTTTTGAAAAAAAGTGTTCATTACTTTAGATTCTGCAAATTCCACAAGTCTTTCACCAATTCCAAAATTTCCTAGAGTTCCCCTTTCTGCACTGTTTTGTCTCTCCATAATGACAATGTAGTCCTCCATAATGACAATGTAGTGAGTTTTCTGTTCATCTAGAAGACTCTCAATTTCGGTGTACATTTCTTCAACCTCTTCATCTTCATGCTCGATTTTGATGCATAAATCATTATAACCTTTAGCTTATACATCTTAGAAATCCTAAGTAGTAGTCTTTACACCCTTGGTGAGGTACTTTTGAATTCCAAAATGTTGTTTTTTATATCTTTATGGACCAGAAAGCCCGGTCCACCTTTACTGGAACTGGATACAAAAAACAATTCTGATATGATATACTTGGATTTTAGGAAAGCTTTCGATACTGTTGCATATGTAAGACTACTGTGGAAGACTACTATACAAACTGGAGCAGTATGGCATTAAGTACAAGTTGTGAATATGGATAAAATTATGATTGAGTGGGAGAAGACAGAGTAGAAATCAGTGGACACTGCTCTTTGGGGTGTTCACCCCCAGGGTTTGGTGTTGGTCCCTTGTTGTTTTCCATATTTATCAATGACATTTTTAGCAAGTAATAGTAATAGCAATGGCCATATGGTGCAAGGAAGCCTATGACTTATGCTACACCAGCCAAAAAAGAAAAAAAAAAAAAAAAGAAAGAATAAAATAATAATAAGCAGAAAATTTTAAAAAGTAAATAAAAAAAGAAAAAAAAATATGCATTTTGTGTTCTGAAACAGTTGTGTTAAGTCCTACACACACACCACTGTTTGAAATGGACAATCTATGTATTTTCCTCCTCCTCCTTTAGGTAAATATCCAGCTGATTTCTGAATTTCCCCAAACTGTCAGCCTCTACCACCCATTTAGGTAACTTATTCCAGTAATTTATAACTCTCTGGCTAAATATAAACTTCGTGCAATCCAGTCTCAACATCTCTCTCTGTAACTGATGATATTTTAAGGAGTCCTTATGTGCTGTGATGTAATAACTAGATCGTAGATATAGCTTAGTTTAATTTTTCAGCACTCACCTCATAGTAATCTGCTTAGTTGGTTGAAAGTTTTACCACATACGTAGTGGTTATGAGATTCTAATAACTTGTGGGGATTATAAATTTAAAACTAAGTTATGGGCTTTAAAAAATTTTCTAAGAAAGGAAAGTGCACCTTCCATTCTATGGTTGTCTAATTAAATTAAATTAAATGAAGTCAGATAAAAGCTAATAGCCGTGCATGAGCGACTTTCGAAATCTTCTTCAGTTAGTTATAGTGGGGAGGGAAGAGCGCGCGTGTGTGTGTTATATACAGGTTGAGTTCCTGAAATTCATTTCAGTGCACGTGGAAACTTAATACGTGTAAAATTCCAAATAGGGGAGAAGTTGGCGGGAATCTTACTGTTTAATATGTTAAGTGATGTGTGGTGCTTAAACCGCTCAATGACGAGGGCTTTGTTTTGAAGGATTTTATAACTGGAATTTAGTTTAACTATTGTGATCGCTGAATCGATGAATGGGTTATGATTATAAGATTGGACATGTCGTGTTAGTTCGGTACTTGCCAAATTAGATTTGAAGCTATTAAAGTGGTAGTATGCATGCATGTTAGAAATTTTTGATGTCCCAAATTTTGCTGTTGTACTGCCTATGTAACATGATTGACAATCTGATTGCCATCTAATCAAATATATAATGTTATTATGATCTTGTGTCCCATACTCGTACGTTGTCTTGTATAAATTGAATTTAGAACTTAATTTGTTATAAGATGTAAATATTAATTTGATATCTGTATTTTTAAAAATCTGTTGAAGTCATCTAGCATATTGTTGATGGTATGGGAGGGCGATAAGGGGTTTGTGTATCTTATTCTTATTCACGTGGTTATTAATTTTGCTTGGGTTATTAGTATTATTATGGACTTTGGTGATGGTTTCTTTTATTATTGTAATGGGTATTCCTGTCGATGAATTTTTTAGTGAAGTATTGCAATTCTATGGATAGATCTGTTTGTGTGTGACTACATTTGATAGCGTTGTATATCTGATTGTATAGAACTGCTTTTTTGATGTATAGAGGATGGTGTGAGTGGTAATGTATGAATTTACCTGTATGTGTGTTCTTTCTGTATATTTTCGTGCCTAAAGATGTACCTATTTTGTTTATAGTGAGGTTTAGAAAATTAATTTTATTATCGGTTTCTACTTCGAGGGTAAATTTGAGTCTCTCATGTGTTGTCTTAAATGCGTTCAGTAAAGTATCGATACTGGTTTTGTTGCCTATTAAGAGGATGTCGTCCGCATATCTCATATATAGTTTAATCCCTGGGGGAAAGGGTTGGAGTATTTTTTCTTCAATAGAAGCAAGGTAGATTTCGGATAAAGGGGCAGAGATACCGAGGCCCATGGGAATGCCGAAAATTTGTTCGTAGATGTTATTTTGAAATTTAAATTGTTTGGCGTCGGGGTAACAGTGACGTGAGTTCTAAAATGTCATTAATGTTTAAGACAGTACGTTTTGTCAAAGTATCATCTTTAATTAATAGTTCTTTAAGGGCTAGTAGCATGGTTTCGATGTGTACGTTTGTATACAGGGAGATGACATCAAAGGATGCGAGAATATCATTTTCAGATATGGTCATGGAAGTTATATGTTCGTGTGCCTGTTTAGTATTGTAGACCCTGAACCGAGAAAATTTCACTAAAGGCGAAATAATTTTGATGAGGAATATGGATAGATTGGCATAGGCGGACTGTTTATAGGAACCATAGGCCTTAAAGGATAATCTTGTTTATGGAGTTTGACTATTCCAAAAATATGTGGGAGAATATTACTGCATATGCCTATTTGCTGGAGGGTGTGTAAATTAATTTGTTTGTTGGCTCTGAGTCTTCTTAAGATCCCATCCAGTTTATTTTTAAGTTTGTTAATGTTAAACGTGTTGCAAGCTCTGTATATGTATTTTTGTCCATGATTGTGATGGTGTCACCTTTGTCTGACTTTTGTATTATAATGTTCGGAATTTTCATGAAGTCTTGTATGTGGGCTAATTGTTTTTGGTGAATATTAGGTTTACTAGTTAATTGGGAGTTAAAAACAGCATTGGTTTCATGTATGATACGATATTTATCTGGGTGGTTATCAAGTTTGTTTGTATTTCAATCATGGCGTCTTTAACTGGGTAGTGGTTGCTGTTAATAGCGAAATTGAAAGGCAGAACTAGACAAGCATTTGGAGCGAATGAATAGGTGAAATGGGGAATTTTTTTTTTTTTTTTTTTTTTTGGCTGATGCTATAAAAGACTGCCACATTGAAGCAGTGTGGCATTAAGGGCAAGTTACTGCTGCAGATAAATGGTTGGTTGAGTGGGAGAAGACAAATAGTGCTTATTAATGGACACTGCTCTTTGTGGTCTAATGATAGTAGTCGAGTCCCACTGGATTCAGTACTGGCATATTGTTATTTTCGCTATTTAGTAATGATATTGATGAATGTAAATCAGACTTAATGTCTAAGTTTGAAGATGATATAAAAGGTTGGCAGGGTAGTTAATGATAGTAATCAAGTTATGCTACTGCAACAGGATCTAGAAAAATTAGGCTGCCAAATGGCAACTGAAGTTCAACATTGACAAATGTAATGTACAGCACTTGGCTATCAATAATCCCAAATTAATGTACCAACTGTGTGGTAATATCATCAGCGTAGTGAAAAAGGTCTGGGGATAATTGTGCAGGCCATGATAGATCATGGGGTTTGTCAATGATATGTGGGAAATTTGCTGGCAGGGATAAGAAGTTGATTTACCCATTGTAAAAAGGCAATGGTTAGGCTGCATCATGATTACTGCATACAGGTCTGGAGGCCTCATGTTAGGAAGGCTGTAGATCTGCTGGAATGGGTGTAAAGGGGAAACAAGATTGGTGAAAGGAATAAAAGGGTGGTCTTACCAAGAAAGGCTTCAGTTCTGCAAATTGCAGCATCTGGAAACTAGCCACTGTGATGTGATCTGATTCAGGTTTTTAAGGCTTTGAATGGATCGTGCAAGCTCGATCCCAATGGCATTTGTCCTCTTGTTCAGTCTACACATGAGGGTGTGTAAGTTCAAACTGAGGAAGGATGGTTGTAGGATAGATGTGTGGCAGTTTGCCTTCAGTGAGAGGGTGTTTGATTGGTGGAACAAGCCTCCATCTGTTGTAGTTATGGAAGTGTATAGTTTGAATAAATTCAATGAGGAACTAGACAAGTTACTGGAGGATGGGCAGGTGATGTTGGGTTTTTTTTTTTTTTTGCTGATACTTTATAAGCTTGCTGTCTTGCATCATATGCCATTACTAATACTACTATTAAAACTCTACTGTTGTGCTGAGCTGCAAATCAGAACATATCTTAAAATTTTATAAAAAGTTTATTCATGTATATAAACTAATATCAACAAAGTAAAAATGAAATCAAATCAAATAACAAGAGTTCAGTAGCACATGCTCTTTGAGTGGACTGTGGTTTATGCCCATGACTGCTAAATATGATTAATGATTGTATTCACAATTTATTTTAAACTCCTCTGATCTGGTGGCCATGCCAGAAAGCAAACATCTATCAGTGTGCCAATACTGAGTAGTTATTCATGTGCCTTTATCTTTACAGCACTTGTTGGTTAACTGCTTAAGAATGACTGCTCGTAGGCATTACAGCAAATCACTCCAGCTACCACTTTATGTGTGTAAAGGCAGTGAATGTGTTAAAGCCTTGATTGGATTGAGTAAGCTCAATGATGATGGAATCCTTCCCCTTGCTCAGACTTCACACACGTACACATACAGTAGTAGCATAAATTCAAATTGGGGAAGGATGGCTGCAGGTCAGATGTATGTAAATTTGCTTTCCACCAGGGGGTGGTTAATTTTTTTTAACATATTCCCATCTGGTGTTGTACAGGGTGGTAGTTTGAATAAACTCAAGGATGAACCAGATAAACTGCTTGAGAGGATGGACAGGTGAACTGGGTAGTTTTTTTTTTTTTTTTTTTGGCTGATGCTGTATAAACTTGCTTTCTTGCATCACTTGCAACTACCACTACTACTATTAATTCTATTTTTAAGTAATTTAAGCAATTTTTAAAAATCAAGGAACAAAATCATGGTGATTACAACCCCTGTGCGACCGGCGAGAGCACGTAGCACAGTAGTTACAATCACCATCTTTTTGAAAAGTATACTCTGTCAATGGTTGTCACGGTCATCACAGTGCCTGCCCAACAATGGCATCCTAAAAAGAATTTAAATCAGGTCTGGGTAGTGCAGGGCCGCTGCGACCCTATGTGCCACCAGTAAGCGAAATGAAATTTGCTGCCCCGAAATATTTCAATTAAAAAATAAAATAAGGCGTAAATAATTGTTATTAAGTTATTGAAAAAAACGAATTACAGCAAATCTCACATATATAATATATAATGAAACAATAAACAAAAATAACAAAATCATTCTGAAATTCTGGAAATAAACTTTAAATTCTAAATCACAGTAATCTTATTCTATTGCAATAATAAAATAAAAGTAAAATTATAATGTTTAAAAAATTATACAAATTTGTTTGATTGCTGTAAGAGATGCAAATTTATTAATTATTTCACTTTTATGTTTATTTGTTTCAAAAGATCATTTTCTATTGATAATATTGCCAAATTAGAGCGTCATTGTTGAGACATTTGTGGATCGAAAATAATTTTTGATTAAATTTAATTTTGAAAAACTCCGTTCAACTGAGGCAACCGAAACTGGTAAAGTCAGAAAAGGCATTAGCATTAGCAAGCTTTACAGCATCAACCAAAAAAAAAAAAAAAAAAAAAAGGGAAAAACCCATTTCCCATTTACCTCTCCATCTGCTCCAAACGTTTGTCCAGTTCTTCCTTGAATTTATTTAAGCTATCAACTTCCACAACGATGATGGAAGTTTGTTCTAGCAATCAACTACTACCCACTGGCTAAATGCAAATTTCCTAACATCTATTCTACAGCTGTCTTTCCTCAATTTGAAACTATGCACCCTCAGGTTCGTAGTCTGAGCAAGAGGAAAAATCCCGCCAGCATTGAGCCTGCTCAACCCATTCAATGCCTTATACGCCTCAATCAGATCACCTTGCAGGCGTCTAAGTCTCCAGACGCTGCAATTTGCAGAACTTAAGACTTTCTTGGTAACACCCCTTCGCTCCCCTCCTTTGCATAAATTCTTAATGCAACTGTTACATTTGGAAAAGAATGTTTAAAATTGTTTTTAAAAATATATTGTAACACATCAGATGGAGTAATATTGTCTTTAATATAAATTTTAAGTACTCTGAAATTCTTCAGTAAGGCTAAACCATCAATATCAGACTCATTACAATTTATGTCACTTAATTTAATACGCAAATCTTTGCAAAGATTTAAGAAATTGTTAAATGACCATTTTTTTTTTTTTTTTTTTAAATTCAGAAATATAAAATATTTTAAATATTTTTACATGTTCTTTCATATTTCTAAACCTTTCAGTTAACGAGAAAATTTTTGTGTCCATAATTTGAAAGAAAAAAATAATTTTGAAATTTTGTTGCAGATCCTGAATAGCTTCCTCTCTACTTTCATAATCAAAATGACATCTTTTCAATCTTTTCCTTGCAATGTTTATTTCTGGAAACCAAGTGGGAATGCCAACGATAGTAGCCATATCATTAGCCGAATCGAGACTTTTTGGAATGCTTCCTCTGTTCTGTTTTCTTGAAAATATTCAGTGATTTCCCATTGGTATGAGTGAAAGGCAAGGATGTTCCATGTTCTCCATACTATTTGATTCATACATTCATACTGATGAAAGAATTCAAAGAAGAGCTGAAAGGAGGTATAAAAGTAGGAGGGGAAAAGATAAAGACAAGATTTGCAAATGACTAGATATTGATTGTTAATAATGAAGAATTACAGAGTTCCTTGGACATCCTGAACAGCACAATAAAGGAATAAAATACGAAGTTAACAGCAGTAAAACCAAGGTAATGTTAATTTCAAAGATGCCATGAACAAGAATCAATGTAACATTAGATGGAATAATATTGGACCAGGTTGACGGATACAGGTACTTGGGAAGCATAATGACAGAAAATGGAAAAAGCCTGGAAGAAATAAAAACAAGAATTGCAATGGGCAAAGAGGCATTCATAATGGTGAAAGCAAATGGAGAAAACATTAATATGAACTGTTGTACTATATGGCTCTGAAACATGGACACGGGGAAAGAGGAGATGACACCTAGAAGCTTTCGAGATGTGGGTATGGAGGAGAATGGAAAGGGTGAAATGGGTGGATAAAGTGAGTAATGAGATTTTGAGGAAAGTAGAAGAGAGAACATTAGTAAAGAATTAAGAAAGAGACAAAATAGCTTTATAGGACATGCATTGAGAAGAAAAAACATGTACACGTTTTTGTACATGTACTGGCAACTATTTGAAAGGGATTGATGGGTATATGTGGCAAGAGAACTGTTGGAAGAAGGAGAATTGGGATGATGGATTGGATAACAGGAAATTATGCAGAAATTAATAAAAGTATAACACAAGATAGAGAAGAACGGTGCCAATGGAACCTTGAACCTGCCTGAGGGCAGAGAACTTGAAGAAAAAGAAGATTTTATAACTGCTAAATATAAATATAAAATACAGATCTAGAAAAGCAACTTAACATGTCTGCAATTTCGTGTACTGTATTTATTTCAAATGATTTATTTGCCTGCCATGTTGAATACTGGTAAAAGATGGAAGTTGTGTTGAGCATCTGATTGTACAAAAACCAATCAGATGACCAGTGCGATTTCTGGGTAGGTGGGACAAGCATTTGGTTAGGTTTTAAGAGTAACACTAAGTTGCAGAATGGTAATCCCTTTGGCTCTTTATTCGTGCTTAGCAGCAGCACTGATTGACTCAATTGCCTGATGGACGGAAGTGCGAAAAACGCATTACCAGTAGTCTCTCGCAATCCATTTGTTGTGGAAACTTTCTTCGTTCAACCGAAACTATTATAAATGTAATTTCCCAGGGAAATTTTAAAAAAAATCGCTAAATAGAAAATTTCTCTATAAAGAATTCGTTAAGCAGAGGTCCCAATTGTATATGCCAATTTTTTTTTATTTTTATTTTTTTTTTTTTTTTTGGCACCTCCTGAACCGTTGCCCGTAAGCGACGCTTAACTCGCCTACCCACTTGCGGCGGCCCTGGGGGTAGTGGCACAGAAATTAAATAAAAAGGAATTACTTTTCCACTGGAGCAATGGCTTTTATTTAAAGTAGCACAATGCAACTCTGGGGTTGTTGACGGGAGAGACCATTTTTACAGATATGGGATACAATACCAATGCAACTCTGGGGTTGATAACAGGAGAGACCATTTTTACAGATATGAGATACACTTGAATAGATAGACTAATTAAATACCAACTAATAAAAATAACAGCAGCCATAAGGCAGAGATGAAAGTGATTCTTGAATTGCTTCTACTGAGACATATAGCACTCTAGAAAGCAAGGTGTTGGCCATTACTATACTCTTGGTTAAGAAGTGCATAGAATCTAAGACAGTGCACCCAATGACATGGGTGGCCAGTGCAATGTTGAGTCAGTTTTAAGCATTGGGATAAAAAAATGAGCAGAATAGTGTGATATATGCCAAATGATGTGGTGCATATAATGAATTATCATGGTGCAAGAAAAAAGTCACTTGACCAAGAAAACACATGGCAGCTGGGGCAAGCAAGCTGAGAGACCGATGTTTTCTTTGTAAGGACTGGTCCTTTCTTGGTTCAAATTTTATTTACATGGATTTCCACTATTCTACAACTTAGTAAAAGTTATGCTACTGTATATAAAGAGTTAAATTATTTAATTTAATTCTACATTTTTCTTTAAAGTTTACTTGCTTAAATCAAAGCAAAACTGACCTGTGTGATCATAAGTCCTTGATTAGATGTAGTTGCTGATGGAAGTCCCATTCCTCCTGAAGTAGATAAAGGATTTCCTGGCAACTATTTGCAAAAATATGATACTATATGATGTCTGCTTTAATCACTATTTAATGTAAATACAGTTTATTCAAGTAGATTTCAACCTTAATTATATTAAAACCTAATTTCAAAATATTTTAGGATAATACAATATTTTTTTTAGAGTGGGATATGTGCGTTGTCATTTCCCCCCCCCCCCTTTCTTTTCTCTTCTTTTTTTCTTTCTTTTTTTTTTTTTAATTCCAGGTTGAAAATGGGCAATATTTTAAGTGATGTGATTCCACTGATTAGGAGAAGGTATATTATATAAAAATATGTATGGGTGCAGGAAAATATATGTAGCTTTGTTACAGTGGTACTAAAAACAGTGTCTCATAAAGAGATTCCTCAAATCCATTTTGTGTCTCCAAGTTCAGCATCTCTGAAAAGCAAGTCACATAGGTTGAGTCGGTTTGTGTGCTTAGTGATGTATTCTGTTGTACAAAACGGAAAGTTCATCAAACGGAAAGCAAATATCACCTGGAAATTTGCTGGTTAGCCATTCTTGTCACAAGGAGGCAAGCTGTCTTTTGTAGCAGTGTTTGGTTTTTAGCACAAACAGTATTTACTTCACTCTGTTGAGATAATACAAATAGTTCTAAGTATATAAACAGTTTCAATGTGTTCTCACTTGTAAATAATCAGTTCTTTATTTTCCAAAGTTGGTGTGAGAATTTTAAATAGATCCTTAGGCCACCAATATTCAACTTGAAAGAAACAAGAGGAATGTCAAAGTGAATCATGCAAGAAAGTTACAAAAATAGGCACTTACCTTGTTTCTCTTCTCGTTTTTATTAATTTCTGGCTTCATAAAGCAACTTCACTTTTTTTCTTTCTTTCTTTTTTTTTTTTTTTTTTGTGACCTTTAAATCCTTCAAGTAATTATTATGTTTTGAGAGTTCTTTCAGGCATGCAACACAGCAATGTTCCAAATTTTTGGTAAGGTCGAACATAAATTAACATCATTTCATTTAACAATAGACATTAAGAAAACCCTACAAAGACAATATAGCAATTTCTCTCCCCCATTATTATCAGAAAAACCTCTTTGCACTAAACAAAAAACTAATTTTTAAAACTCTCGTGGTTTTGAAAGAAACCAGTGATTCACATTTGTGAATAACTTCTGATTTTGCTACCTTTTTACCTCTCCATCGTTAAATATTGAATCATATTGTTGTCAGGTATTGCATGCAGTTGACAGTAGTGCTAACAACTGAGCAGTAGCAAAATCAGCAAACCTCTTTCAGTCAGTAATATGCAATGTGCTTCAAGGGGTCAACAATGAAAGGAGAGCATATGCATTAAGTACAATTTGCTTTAAAGTTATTAAACAGTACTGTTCTGTTAATTTTTTTAAAACTAACAATTTACTTTAGGATTACTTGAAAAATATATATTTAATTGAATAAACATATTATAGATCTCTGACAGATAATTCAGGCTGTTCATCATTTTCATTTCAAAAGTTATTCTGTTTTATTATTATAAGTTTAAGATAAAGAGCAAGATGAGTGAGGCTCATTACATTATGGATACTATCAATTTCTCTTTTTATAGCTGGAAATCCCTTTTGTCACTGACCACATTCCCATCTCTCTCTCTCTCTCTTATTATGTTATATTATCTATATAATCATATTATATTAAAAATTCAGGACCTTTCCACCTCAAGTCAAAAATACCATATTATCCTGCAGTAAAAAAAAAAAAAAAAAAAAAAAAAAACTTTCCTTTTCTCTTAAGTTCCTAAATATTCCCATAGTGCTAGAATTCCTTAATATTTTTCCTCAGCATATGCTTTCTTCTTGCCCTCTTGACCTTGCATATTCTCTACTTTCTGAACAGTTGGTATGTAGTGCCATCTCTTGGTGATCCATATAACAATCTCCAAATACTAGTCGGATAAGGAACTGGGACAAAATAAAAGGTCACCACTGACCATAACTACCATCTGCATACTTATAACTTTTGTCTTGCTAAAAAAAAAAAGGGGGGGGGGACAAATTCACAAATTCTTGGAGTTATCATTCCTCTCTGCTTGTTGATCACTTTGCACAGTTTTAACATATCAGCAGTAGGGCTGATGACTTGCCTTGATCTGTTTTCTTTCTTCTAATTTCTCTGTAAGAGTCTATTATATGAATTCTATTTTTTAACACTTCCAATCTCAAAAAGGCCATTAATAACCTGCTACTCACTAATGCCACTGGGCCAGGTGATAACCTTAATTCTGTTGTAAAGTATCTGATGTTTACATTTTATTATTAATTATTATTAGCCTTGCCATTTAACAGATGACAAAGTGAAAAGTTTTCCCTCCCTCCACAATTACTCTGTTTTCCTATTACTTAATCTAAAATTATTAAAAAATTGACAGCTTATCACTGTATCCTCCTCCTCGCTACTAAAACTGTTCGAAAGATCCATTCTGCCTCTTCTAACCTTACAAATTCTAACTTCTCCTTTTTCTCACATTCGTTATAGACAAAATAGTGTCTTTACCATTCCCAATCAATCTTTATGAAATAACATTTCCTTTGTAAAATAAATGGTTTGCCCATCAGCACAACTTCAACTTGTGGAAAAAATTTCAGGCAATACAAAGTAACACTGCATGTTTTCATATAGAAATCCCTCGTCCAGAGAGCCTTCCCTCGTAAAACTTAATGATTCTTTTCTAATTAAAAAAAATATCTGCTGGTATTCTTCTCACTCTCTGCCCTTCTCTTATCCCTTAAATTCACTATTGCTTATGTAATCACTTACATAAGCAATAGTGGATTTAAGGAGTCTCGTTATTCATGTTGATAATTCTCACCTTTATTTTCACTTTCTTATTCTAAAGGTGTTTTGTCTTTTGCTTGGAAATTTGCAAGTTCTTAAGAAAGGTGACAAATCCCTCCAAACCAATTATCGTCCCATTGCATTTACTTTTACTCTTTCCAAATGGAGAAAAAATTATTTCTCTGTTTCTAAAATGGAGAAATCGATTAACTGTCATCTCAAATTATCTAGAAATCTTCCTTCTGATCAACGATCACCAGTTTGGATTCCATCAGTGTCGATCCATTGGTGATATTCTGGCTGATGTTATCCATCTATGGATAAATTTCATGGAAAAGTTTGGTGAAACTCAAACAGTTGCTCTTAACATTTCAAGGGCATAAAGGTCTTGTTCAACATAAAGGTCTAAATAACTTTCCATGTTATGGTTTGCAAACTGTTTTTTGGAATTGGGTATCCAGTTTTTTTTTCTAACCACTCTGCAGGTGATGGTAGATGGCTCTCTGTCTATCTGTGGGAGAAAGAAGTGAACCCCAAGAAGTTCACTTCTTTCTCCCACAGATCGGAAATCATATCCACAGTTTTGCTGATGATAGCACATTGCATTCTGACTTCCAGTTTGAGAAACCTTGCCCTGCACAAACAGCTTCAACTTCTTGAATATTCACTACCAATTCCTTAAATGCTGATCATGTAATTCTCCAGTGGGGCAAAGATAACTTAGTTGATTTCAATCATTCTAAAAACCAGTCATGCCTTACATCCCCAAAAAAAAAAAAAGGATTCTTCTGCTTCTATACCTTTGATGACACTCACTCTGATTTCTAGGCAAGATCATATATCTCTACTGGGGTTTACCCTGACTTCTGATCTCTCTTGGCATAAGCACATTACAAATATTGCTTCTTCTGCATTTAAAAAACTGGCTTTTCTCTTTTGCTCTCAGTGTTACTTTTCTTCCAAACAGATGTTCACTCTGTATAAATCGCAAATCTTTCCTACCATGAAATATTGTTCCCACATCTGGGGTGGAGCCTCCAAAACCTCTCTCAGGTTTCTAGATTCCATTCAAAAGAGGGCAGTTAGGTTAATTAATGATTCAGCTCTAACAGAGTCTCTCTACTATCTGTCTCATAGATATTCTGTTTCTGCTGCATGCCTTTTCTATATATATATATATTTGTGGGATTTGTCTTCTGAATTGGCTTCTATAATTCTCATGTACTCTCCATTCCCAAGCCGAACACATGCTGCAACCAGTCAACATCCTTTTTCTGTTCAACTTAAAACTCACTGAACAAACCTTTCTTTTTCCTCATTTTCCCCTCAACTTCCGTTTTCTGGAACAACTTTCCTTCATATTTATGTTCTCAAAATTACAACCTATAGAAATTCAAATCTAATGTCAACAAGAATCTTTTTACATCTTCTCAACCTTTAACCCATGCAGGGTACTGAGATATCATAGGTTCTAATATCTCTCGTGTTGAGGGGTTTCACATATATATATATATATATATATATATATATACATACACACACATATATACAGGGTCTCTCCAAAATATTGGTACAAATGTTTAGGGGAGGTAGGTAACATCTAAAGGAATGTGAATTGAACCCATAACCGGAAACGTCACCGTAAGTTGGTAGATGCCGCACGAAGAGCATGCATCGATATACGAACTGTGAGCTGGCAGACATGCATCTAGTGCATGGATTAGCAGAGGGCAATGGACAAGCCGTTCAATGAATTTATGGAGAATGCTTCCCAGACAGACATGTACCGGACTACCGTTTGTTTGCTCGTGTGCATCAAAATTTGTGCGATTATGGGTCAGAGGTAACAAGAGTAGTGTGGGCAGACCACGTTCGACGCGAACCGTAAGTTGGTAGATGCCGCACGAAGAGCATGCATCGATATACGAACTGTGAGCTGGCAGACATGCATCTAGTGCATGGATTAGCAGAGGGCAATGGACAAGCCGTTCAATGAATTTATGGAGAATGCTTCCCAGACAGACATGTACCGGACTACCGTTTGTTTGGGCGTGTGCATCAAAATTTGTGCGATTATGGGTCAGAGGTAACAAGAGTAGTGTGGGCAGACCACGTTCGACGCGAATTCCCACCATGGAAGAAAGTGCGTTGAATGCCGTCCAGAATAATCCTACCAGCACACGTGCCATTGCCTCTGCCTTAGGAGTGTCTCGGTGCAGTGTACAGCATGTCTGGCATGATTCCTTACACCCCTTTCATCTCAAAAGGGTTGTTACTGCTCCCCCAAGATCATCCTGCATGTGTGGCTTCTCCAAGAAAGTGTTCAAGACTTGAATTTTCCAGCTTATTTTTTGTTCAAGGATGAGGCTTATTTCACTCGGGAAGGCTTATTCAATCAGCACAATGCTCATGTGTGCGCCCTTGTGCGGCACAATATCGCTTCACAATAAATGGGTGGGTAGGTATGGTCGGTGACTGCTTAGTCGGCCTATGCCTGTTACCATCCCGCATGAACTCTGCTAAATATCGGATCTTTCTTGAACAAGTTCTACCAAGGTTACTTGATGATGTTCCAGCAAATGTGAGATGCAACATTTGGTTTCAACATGATGGGGCGCCTGCCCATTATGGAAGGTGTGTTCGTGACCATTTGAACAGGCTTTTTGGGCGTCGATGGATTGGCTGTGGTGGACCCGTTGCCTGACTCCCATGCTCACCTGATTTATCGAGCCTTGATTTCTTTGTGGGGGACCTCAAATCTATCGTGCATGAATTGCCTGTGGAGGCGGAAATGGATCTTGTGGCGAGACTAGTCTGTGCTGCTGCTACTGTCAAAGAAACATCAGGTGTGTTCGACTGTGTCCACCAGTCCATGCTGCGTCGGTGTCAAGCATGCATCGCATCTCATGGTGGAACCTTCATGTATCTGTTGTAACATCACGAAATGCATCCATCTCATACTCCATTGTTAATATTATGTCAAAGAAATGTTTGCCACTAATTACTGTCTTGTGTCATTTCTGCTTCTTGTGCCTCTGCTACTACTTTCCCGTGACATTTCCGGTTATGGATTTCTATGCGATTCACATTCCTTTAGATGTTACCCACCTCCCCTAAACGTTTGTAGCAATATTTTTGAGACACCCTGTATATATAGGGTGGCCACTGAAAGACTGAAGGGTTTGAAAAAGTCATAACTTGTTGATTTTTAATCTTTTTTATTTTCTTTTTTTACGTGTTATAGAGCATCCCTTGGAGATTAAAATGTGGCCACTGAAAGACTGACCACCCACCCTTTCAGAATCTTCTGAAGCAATGTTCTGGCGATGCCTAGTTGAGCAGAGTGATGACGGGTAGAGGCAGATGGATCCTCAAGGACACTCTACCGTACAGCTTCCACCGCTGCGTCAGTGCGCTTAGGACCTCTTCCCGGAAGATCGTTGACTGATACCGTTCTTTCAAACCGGGCAATTAGGTTCCGAATCATGTTATCGCTAGGAGGACTTTAAAATGTTGCCGGTATTTTCTCTGAGTTTCAATAATTGATCTTTCACTGGAATAGAAAAATCCAAGGAAAAATCCAAAAATCCAATTTACTCGTTGCTGGGCATCATACATGGCCATTTTAATCTCCAATGGATGCTCTATAACTTGTAAAAAAAGAAAATAAAAAAGATTAAAAATCAACAAGTTATGACTTTTTCAAACCCTTCAGTCTTTCAATGGCCACCCTGGACTATCTCCACCTCACCTAAGAAGACACAGTAGAACAATATGGCATATTACTGATCCTAGTGTCATGGACACAAATCATTTTAGTCCTTCATACTAATTCTGATAAGTTTCCCATTATTTTTCTCTAAGAAAAATGTTCCCTTTTAATCAAATTCCCCTCATTCGAACTCACCTGTCAAATCAAGTCTATCTTATGAAGATATTGCGGCGGTGCTTTTTCATTTATTTCATTAAGTCTCTCTCTCTCTCTCTCTCTCTCTCTCTCTCTCTCTCTCTCTCACTCTCTCTCTCTCTCTCTCTCTCTCTCTCTCTCTCTCTCTCTCTCTCTCTCTCTCTCACTCTCTCTCTCTCTCTCTCTCTCGGAATTATAGCCCTGTTAGTTTAACTTCTGTTTCAGCAAAAACAATGGTAGAGTCATTGGTAAAAGAAGTAAAGCAAGATCATCTAGACAAGGCTGCAATTATACTTGAGACACAGTATAGGTTTGCTTTTTAAGAGGAAATCTTGTCTGAACAAGATGATTGGATACTACGATGTGGTTACAAAGGACCTGTATGCAAAAAATAATTATGATATCACATATGTTGATTTCAGGAAAGCTGCCGATATTGTTACACATAAAAGACTGCTTTGCAAATTGGAGTAGTCTAGCATTAAGTCCAATTTCTGCTGTGGACAAAGGGATGGTTGAGTGGGAATCAATGGACACTGCTCTTCATGAATGTTATTAGTTTAGTTCCCAGAGTATAACGTTGGGCCTCTGTTGTTTTCTTTATTTATTAATGATACTGATAAAGTCATATCAGACTCAATGTCCAAGTTTGCAGATGACATAAAGGTTGGCAGAATTATTAACAACAGTCATCACAGTGAGCTACTTCACAAAGATCAAGGAAAATTAGATCAGTGGGCTGAGAAATGGCAGTTAAAATTTTAACATTGCCAAATGCAAAGTACTGCATATGGGTAGCATTAACTCCAGTGAATGTTTCGACTGTGTGGTAATAAATGCCATGAGCTGCCAGGACAGCTCATGGCATTTTGTCAATGATATACAGGAATTTTGCTAGCAGGGATAAGTAGGTGATTATCCAATTGTATAAGGCAATGAACAGGCCACATCTTGAATACTGCATACAATGCTGGGGGCCTCATTTTAGGAAGAATGTAGGGCTGCTGGAACAATTGGGCAATGGGATTGGTGAGGTAAACATCAGAATCTGGAGACTAGGCATCTGTGAGATAATCTGATTAAGGTGTATACGGCTTTGTATGGATGTGCAAGCTCAGTGCTGATGGGAATTTTCCTCTTACTCAGACTACATAAATAATGGGGCCTAAATTCAAATTGTGCAAGG
The DNA here is from genome assembly GCF_048544385.1 of Mastigoproctus giganteus. NCBI lineage: Eukaryota > Metazoa > Arthropoda > Arachnida > Uropygi > Thelyphonidae > Mastigoproctus > Mastigoproctus giganteus. Next base: position 97,678,975 of record NC_143586.1, on the reverse strand, counting down.
AGGGTTTCGGAATAGATGTGCAGAAGTTTTCTCTTAGCCAGAGGGCGGTTGAGTGCTGGAAAAACACTTAAATCTTGTGGAAGTTGATGGCCTAATAATGCCCATTCAATTTTCCAGCAACATTAGCAGATCACTGATAGTTGGACCATTGTATTAAGTGGAACAATGATTCAACCCCTTCATTCTACTGTTAATATAAGTAAAGAAGTGTTTGCTGCTTTTTAGCATTAGTAGAGGCATATGATGCAAGCAAGCAAGCTTCTGCAGCATCAGCCAAAAAAAATAAATAAATAAAAAAATAAACTCTCATTTCACCCCTCCATTCATTCCATATGCCTTTCCAGTTCAGCCTTAAATTTATTTAGGCTATCAACTTCCACAACAAGAGATGGAAGTCTGTTCCACCAATTGACTACCTGCTGGCTAAAGGCAAATTTCCGCACATCTATTCTACAACTGCCTTTCCTCAATTTGAATCTGTGCCCCCTCAGCTTCTTAATCTGAGCAAGATGGGATTCTTCCTCCTATAAGAGGAAGAATCTCATCAGCATTCAGCTTGCTCAAGCCATTCAAGGCCTTATACACCTCAATCAGATCACCTTGCAGGTGCCTACTCTCCAGACACTGCAATTTCCAGAACTTAAGCCTTTCTTGGCAAGAGCATCCTTTGTTTCCCTCATCAATCTGGTTGCCCTTCTTTGTCTCATTCTAGCAACTCTACATCCTTCCTAAAATAAGGCACCAGACCTGTACACAGTACTCTAGCTGAGGCCTGACCATTGCCTTGTATAATCACCTCCCTGTTCCTGCTAATAAAATTCCTATATATCATTTACAAGACTCCATGATCTGCCTTGGCAGCCCATCTGCACTGCTAAGCAAACTGCATATTTGACTGCACAATTACCCTCCAGGTATTTTTCACTTTCCACTTCCCTGAGTGTAGTTCCACACAGTTGAACATTTCTCTTCAGTTATTGCTACCCATATGCAGTACTTTGCATTTGTCAAACTTCAGTTGCCACTTCTCAACCCATTTGCCCAACTTATCTAGATCCAGCTGGAGTAGCATACTGTTATTTTTCAGTATTTTTCCAGGTATTTTTCACTTTCCACTTCCCTGAGTGTAGTTCCACACAGTTGAACATTTCTCTTCAGTTATTGCTACCCATATGCAGTACTTTGCATTTGTCAAACTTCAGTTGCCACTTCTCAACCCATTTGCCCAACTTATCTAGATCCAGCTGGAGTAGCATACTGTTATTAACAACCCTGCCAACCTTTGTATCATCAGCAAACTTGGACATTAAATCTGATATACCTTCATCAATATCATTGATAAATATACAAAACAACAATGGGCCAACACAGAACCCTGGGGGAACTACACTAATAACATTTGTCCACGAAGAGCAGTGTCCATTGATTACCACTCTCTGTCTTCTCCCGCTCAACCAACCCTTTATCCATTGTAGCAACTTACCCTTAATGCCATATCTCTCCAATTTGTACAGTAGTTTTCCATGTGCAACAGAATCAAAAGCTTTCCTGAAATCCAAGTATAGTGGATTCTGGTTATTTAGGCCACCGGTTAATCGGGGCAGGTGTTTATTTGGAGAAAATCTTAAAAAATAGAATTCAATCGACAAAATAGCCAGGGTTTACTTCGCTTAATTGGGACAACATGCCGTTTAATCGGGGCAGGAGACCTCAGCACTGGATATTACAAAACTATTATCTCCGACTGTACCACGTGGTTCGGTCGGATTTCTGGAGGTCACAACCATAAAACAATAAAAAAAATTAGCAGTCACCTGTTTATTGGACTTTTCTGTTAGAGCAATCTATCATAAACGGTTAGTAAACTCGATTTTATTGAATTTGCGATAATACCGACAGCTGGAATTCTGTGGGTTATTATGGCAAAATATGTTTACACTTCCATGAAATCTTCAATCATATAAAAAAATTAATTTTTAGAATCTTCTCTTCAGTCCTATTTTTAAAGCTTCGTACTTGTTACTAAGTTCTTACTTTTGCATATTGTGTTACTTGCAATTTGTGTGTGCCATGTTCATTGTTATTGATTGCTTATCTTTTTACTGTTTTAATTTTAACTCCCACCCACAAATATAAGTGAACAGAAATGTCAACTAGTTAGTATTACATATTACAGTACGTATTAATTATTCCGATTATCAAGTATATTCTCCGAATTTTCATTTATCATTTAATTTTTTAATTGTTAAGGTAATAAATGATAAATATGTGCTTGATATATCTTTACTTTTATAGCTTGTGGATAATATTCCTCCTATTTTCGCTAATTACAATCACTGTTTAATAGAATTAAAATTCAATTCACAAACGTGATAACAATGAAAAGTGCTTACTACACATCGTACAGTGAACAGTACTTTACTATGGTGAGTCCATTGTAATGTGATTTGATTGTATAGTGAATCAATTGTAAAGCGGGGTCCACTGTATTTTTAACTATTTACGTGAAACTTCGGATAATTGGGGCAGCTGCTTAATCGAGCCAAACTGCACTAGTCCCGATGTGGCCCAAATAACTGGAATCGATTGTATATGATATCAAAATTATTTTTGGCATTCGGTTCCTTTGTGACCACATTATAGTATCCAATCAAATTGATCAGACAGGACCTCCATTTAACAAACCAAGGCTGTGTCTTAACTATTATTGCAGTCTTGTCTAGATGACCCTGCAATGCTTCTTTAACCAGTGATTCCATTATTTTACCCGGAACACAAGTTAAACTAACAAGTCTATAGTTACTTGTGTCACCTTTTTAACCCCCCTTTGTTAATTGGTGATACATTTGCACACCTCCAGTCTATGGGGACTGCCTAATTCCAAGGAAGCTCTCATAATTATGGCTAAGGGTTTGCTTACTTCCTTTACTCGTCCCATTATATGATTGAAGAGATCCAATCAACCCCAAGTGCCTTTTTTATGTTTAACTTCAACAATTTCTCCTCCACTCTGCTCTCAGTTATTACAAAATCACTTAGCTTCCTGTTAGACTTTGATAAACCTCTGGCACACCCCTAATTGAATAACTCCTCATGTGTGAATGTAGACACAAAATACTCATTCATTTGCATTTTGCATTTTTTGCCAAAGATTTCTTGTAATCTGCCCTAGTTTGTTTAACCTTCTTTGAGACTTGATTGCAGATTAGTTTATATCTGCCTTACGCTTCTGTCCCACCTGATATCTGACCCCATGCTTTCTTCTCCTCTAGTCTCATGTACTGATGAGACTCCATGAGTCTCATAAGTACATGTCATCCATTTAGGTCAAAGCCTTAAGAAGTATCTATGTTATGAAAAGCCTAGTAGCTTCTATGATTACTTCATTGAATATCAGCTTTAGCATTGGCATATGATGCAAGAAAGTAAGCTTAAACACCATCAGCCAAAAAAATAAAATAAAATAAAAAAACTTCTTATTTCACCCATCCACTCACTCCAAACATTTGGCTAATTTATAGCTTGAATCTATTAAAGCTATCAACTTCTACAATGACAGTTGGAGAGTTTGTTCAGTAATCAACCAAGTACTGGCTAAAGGCAAACTTCTGGACATCTAGGTTACAACTGTCTTTCCTCAATTTGAATTTATGCCCACTCAGGCAATTATTCTGACCAATATGAAGAACCCCATCAGCATGCTCAAACCGTTCAAGGCCTTACACACCCCAATTAGATCATCTTACAGGTGCCTAGTCCGAAACTGCAGTTTGCAAAGAACTGCAGAAACTGCAATTTGCAAAACGTAAGCCTTTCTTTGTAAGAGAATCCCCTTTGTTCCATTCATTAATCTTGCTGCCCTTCTCTGTACTTGTTCCAGCAGCTCTACATCCTTCTTAAAATGAGGCCTCGAGAACTGTACTCAAGGAGTGGCCTGACCATTGCCTTGTACAAGGGGATAATCACCTCCTTATCTCTGCTAGAAAAATTCTTGTATATCAATGACAAGACTCCATGAGCTACTCTTGCAGACCATCTGCACTGCTCAGAAAACTTCATATCTGACAGCACAATTACCACAGGTCTTTTTCGTTCTCTATCACCGTCAGTGCAGTACCACACAATTAATACTTTACTCTGGAGTTACAGAGTAGCGTACAAACACTAATGTGTTTGTACGCTACTCTTGCAGTAGCGTACAAACACTAATGATTGTGGCGTACTTTCATTCGTGTCCTTGACAACCCTGCCAACCTTCGTATCATCTGCAAACTTGGACATTAAGCTTGATATACCATCATCAACATCATTTATAAATACGGAAAACAATAATGGACCCAAAACCGAATCCTGGTGACTCCATTAATAACATTAGTCCAAGAAGAGCAGTGTCCATTGATTACTACTCTCTCTTCTTCCACTCAACCATCCCTTTATCCATGCCTCCAATGCCACACTGCTCCAATTTTTGTGCAGCAGTCTGCCATGTGCAACATTATTGAAAGCCTTTCTAAGATTCAAATATATGATATCAAAGTTATTCTCTGCATCCAGTGCCTTTGTGTCCACATTATAGTATCCAATCAAATTGGTCAGAAAGACTTCTGCTTAACAAACCCGTGCTGTGTCCGAGCTATAACTGAAGTCTTGTCTAGATGATCCTTTTGCATCTCTTTAAACAGTGCCTCCATTAATTAATATCCTTGGAACAGAAGTTAAACTAACAGGTCTGTAATTACTTGTGTCACCTTTGATTTTCGTTTATGAATTGTGGTCACATTTGCACATCTCCATCCATGGGTACCTCCTCTGAGTCCAAGAAAGCACTCATAATTATGGCTAAGGGATTATTGCTTACTTCCCTTGCTGCCTCCTTTAATATAACTGGATAGATCCCATCCTTCCCAGATGGCTTTCTTATGTTTATCTTCAACATTTTCTCCTGCAGTTATTACAAAATCATTAGCATTAGTAGAGGCATTTGATGCAAGAAAGCAAGCTTATGCAGCATCAGCCAATAAAAAAAAAAAAAAAAAAACCACTTCCACTTCACCCCTCTGTTCGTTCAAAATACCTGTCCAGCTGAGCCTTAAACTTATTTAGGCTATAACCTCCACTACAAGGGATGGAAGTCTGTTCCACCAACCAACCACCCCCGCTGGCTAAAGGCAAATTTCCGCACGTCTATCCTACATCTGTCTTTCCTCAATTTGAATTTATGCCCTTTCAGGTGATTATTCTGAGCTAGAGGAAGAATCCCATCAGCATTGAGCATGCTCAAACCATTCAAGGCTTTATACACCTCTATCAGATCACCTCGCTGGTGCCTAGTCTCCAGACACTGTAATTTGCAAAACTTAAGCCTTTCTTCGTAAGAGCACCCCTTTGTTCCATTCACTAATCTTGTTGCCCTTCTCTGTACTCCTTCCAGCAGCTCTACATCCTTCTTGAAATGGGGCCTCCAGACCTGTATACAGTACTCTAGGTGTGGCCTGACCATTGCCTTATACAAGGGAATAATCACCTCCTTATCCTTGCTGGAAAAATTCCTGTATATCATTGACAAGACACCATGAGCTACTCTTGCAGCCCGTCTGCACTGCTCAGAGAACTTCATATCTGCCTGCACAACCATCCCCAAGTCCCTTTCATTCTCTACCACTGTCAGTGTAGTACCACAGAGTTGATACGTTGCTCTGGGGTTGCTGTTTCCCATGTGTAGTACTTTACATTTGTCAATGTTAAACTTCATTTGCCACCTCTCAGCCCATCTGCTCAACCTTTCCAGATCCTGTTGCAGCAGCATAGTGTCAGTAGTGTCCTTGACGACCCTGCCAACCTTTGTATCGTCTGCAAACTTGGACATTAAGCCCGATATACCATCATCAATATTATTTATAAATACAGAAAACAATAATGGACCCAACAATGAGCCCTGAGGGACTCCACTAATAACATTAGTCCACGATGAGCAGTGTCCATTGATTACCACTCTCTGTCTTCTCCCCCTCAACCACCCCTTTTATCCATAGCAGCAATTTGCCTCCAGTGTCACACTGCTCCAATTTGTGTAGCAATCTTCCATGTGCAACAGTATCAAAAGCCTTTCTAAGATCCAAGTATATATCAAATAATATCAAAGCTATTCCCTGCATCCAGTTCTTTTGTGACTGCATCATAGTATCCAATCAAATTGGTCAGGCAATCATCTAGCTCACTGCCAGAATTTAATACACCTCTGGCATTACAAAATCATCTAGCTCACTGCCAGAGTTTAATACATCTCTGGCATTCCTCCCCACCGAATAACTCTTCATGTGTGAATGTTGATGCAAAATACTCATTTAGTTTGTTAGCTACCTGACCAGGATCATCAATAGTTGAACCATCAATATCAATTGACCAATCCGATTTATTCCCTTCCTTCTAGAGTTTACATAAACAAAGAACTCTTTGCTGTTTTTCTTTGCATTTTTGCCGAAGATATCTTGTAATCTGCCTTTGCCCTACCTACCCTCCTTTGTGACTTGGTTAAAGACCAGCTTATATCTAAAACAGGCTTCTGTATCACCTGTTAATTTATATGTATCCCATGAATTTTTCTCCTCTGTCATATGTGACATTAGTTCATCTGATCTCTATTTAGGCCTAAACCTTGAACAATATTTCTTAGTTGGTATGAAAAGCCTAGTAGCTTCCAAGTTTAATTGTTTGAATGCTTCCTATTCTTAATTTGCTGTTGGTAACATCATCAGTTGGTCCCACAGTGTAGATTTTAAAAACTGTCTCAGACCACTGTAGTCACCTTTACGAAAGCAAAAACCCTTCCCTTTTCCCCTGATGGTAGTTATCTCTTTGTGTAAATCGCACTTTAGTATACTGTGATCACTGCCATCTAATTGGTTCCTTTATTTGCAGATTCTTAATGCATGAAGAATTACTGCTGATAATCAGATTCAGAGTATTACTCCCTTTAGTTGCCTCTCAAACACGCTGCTGTAGAAAAAAAGCATCCAAAATTGAAAAGAAGCCAGCAAACTGCTTCATTCAAGCCAGAAGAGAGACATGAACAAGAAACATGAACCTTCTGTAAGCAGATAACATGCCTAGACTGGACTTATCAGCTTACTTGGTTTGATTACAATTACTTTTACCAGAAGTTCTTTTTCTTGAGTTCATCAATTTAATTTTTTCTTCTTTCAAAACTTTTGGACCACAAATTGGATTTGTACAGAGTGCAACTCACTAGTTATCAATTTAATAAATCTGAAAAGGGCTCATACTGTTTTCTCAGCACTTCTAACCTCTTCTTTAAACAGTTACCTGTTCTAAAAGTCTAGTGCCACATTTAACTACAAATGAGCAATGTGTGCACACACTGAAAAGTGTGTACACATTGGCATGCATCAGCTGAAATTGCTTAAATCTATCTTTCCTTTTTAGCCCTTCTTTCTAGATATTAGTAAATTTTGACCAAATATTCATCCACTTTCACAGATCCTTTTTCAGCACAAAAATGAATATGACGACAAGTACAGTCAATACCGTCACATGCTCAATCTCCTCTTTTAACACCCTTGATACTCCATTTTTAGGCTTATTAAGATAGGTGCATTATCGGCACTAAGTGCTAGACAGTTTTTTGAAGGAATCTCCCATTCTTTCGGGTTAATCAGATGTCCAAAGTTATACTTTGTAGAGTCTCCTTCCAATGTTGTTACTGAGAGAAACTTGCTCTTGATTTTATTACAAAAGACCACCACTATGGGATACAGCTTGGTATCTAATTCACTTTGACTACTGCCATCTTTAACAACAGAAAATGGCTTCCCACTTCTCAGAGCTATCACTAACTCTTCTATCGTGCAACTTTACTAACAATTCCTGTTTTTGTTGTTCTACAACCACATTTAACATCATCGTCAAGAAATGCATTTACTTTTGCATTTCTTTCTATGCACTGCCTACTGTTACTACACTCATTTGTTTGCAGATATCTGAATTACATTATATTTCCTGATACTTGTAATTGAAAAATCACATCTGCATATGGTACATAAGGCAAACTTTTTTTCTTTCTTTTTTTTTTTTACTTTTTTTACTTTACTAATGGAAATTTAAAAACTAATAGAAAGGAAAATTTTTACTAATGGAAAATCTTACGTATATGTCTTCTTAATTTCATAGCTTATTTTTTGTGAAAAGAAAAAGATGGTGGAAAAAGCAGGTTTTTCAAAAAGATGGAGAAACGTTTCACCAATAATATTACAACAATCAGGTGGAGGGCAAAATGGTAAAAAAAAAAAAAATCAAGGTTCAAACTGTTAAAAAAAGAAGATTCTATGTTGCTAATCCAGACAGTTGGGAGCTATGCAAACCATATTATTATCACGATTTTTTTGGAGATGTATTTGAATTTGTAGCAAAATTTAAAGAAAAAAAAAATATATCTACTGATGGCTGCACTACAATTTTCTAGAAACTGGCATCAAATGGAAAGGAAACATTTTAATGTTGCAAAAAAAAAAAAAAAAAGAAAACCACCCTTTAAATAAAATAGCATTATTACCTACCAGGAACAAAATCAATAAGACATTTTCATAAATGTTGGCTCTACTAAATTTTCTAAACTGAAGTCTCTTTGACGTGTAACACAAGAGCACACAGATTAACATAAATGGATATTTAAACAGATTCTTATTTCTGAATGACTGCACTCTTAATTTCACTTGTTTTTAGGTAGTTTTGGCCAATTTATTTAGCTTATATAAACTTTTTATCTAGATAATTATACATATCTTTGTATTTTGCATTCTCTCCCAATTTTCAGCAAAAAATTTGTCATGTCAAACTGAAAGGCAGCAGTTCAATCAATCTGTATTCCAACATGTCTCAATTATTAATAGAGGAGCTTACAATGGCATTATTCTTGGGAAAAAAAGCAAAAAAAAAAAAAAAAAAAAACAAAAAAAAAACACGGCATCTCATTTCATTCTTTATGGGGCATCAACATCATTCCATCAGTTTTAACTACTTCCAATATTAAATTTACTTATTGGAAAAATCAAAATTTTAAAATAGGTAGCTACTGACTGGGAATCTGCAATACATTACTAAGTACACCTACTCTACCCAACATGCCTATCATCATATCATACAAAAATTTATGATGGCCAGTAGGATGCAATCAGTTAATTTAATTATGCATAATCAGTAAAGGATATGTTTGCAATTATTATTATTAGCCATATGGTGCAAGGAAACCTGAGGCTTATGCTGCACCAGCCAAAAAAAAATTTTTGAGTTACCCTGTGTGTGTGTGTGTGTGTGTGTGTGTGTGTGTGTGTGTGTGAGAGAGAGAGAGAGAGAGAGAGAGAGAGAGAGAGAGAGAGAGAGAGAGAGAGAGAGAGAGAATGCAGAAGGAAATCACCAAGAAAGAGAAGCATGATGATATCCAGCTCAGGACCCTGGGTGTGCCAAGCCCATACTCACCAGATGTGAGACCCTGGGGTTAATCTAATACTTCTTTTGGATTATTATGAATCCATTTAGAACAAACATACATTATAGACCTACAAAAATCATTTTCCAAAATCAGAAATAAACAAATAAAAAAAAAAAAAAAAAAAATTCAAATCAGAAATTATATCAGAAAATATAAATAATAATAGTAATCATATTTTCCCACCATTTTCTGTTGTTTGGCCTGTTGCTGTTTGCGATGATTTTCATATATCTGACGCATCGCAGTATAAAATGTTTCTTGATCATTGGCAATGAAACCCATGAATAATCTCTTTTCTGGCACATATAAAACCATCATGATCCGGATATCACACACTCCACTAAACTGAATACAACCAAGCTGAAATTAAAAAAAAAAGAAAAGAAGAAAAAAAATTAAAGATATATCATTCATACTCAAGCTACATTATTACTATTTATATTATTGAAATTGAAATTCTATAAGTAAGCACATTTTAAACTAAAAGAGCTATCCTTTAACTAAACAGCTGAGAGTACAAATGAATTTTTAAATATTTTTAAACAAAAATATTGAATTAGACTAAATTTTATACAAAAAAAGTTATTTTATAAAATAAATAAATAAAAATTTATTTTATTTGTGGCTGGTGCAGCATAAGCCATAGGCTTCCTTGCACCATGTGGCCATTGCTAATACTAAAATGTTAAACATTAAGAACAAAATTTAACATATAGACTAAAAGACAGTTTTAGTACTAATCTGACTGCATTAATCTGACATACGGATTAGTGCAATCGCATCATTTTTATGTGTAGTAAACTACCAAGGTAGATGAATTGGCATCCTTTTGATTATATCTCATATCGTGAATACCTTTCACAACGAGTTTCCTGATATTGCACTACCTCAAATAAGTACCGCTTCCCCAATGCAGAAGACACCACCCAGACAGCATAGTTTCAAGGCTTTCTGGCCTTCTCTTCGACGGGTGGGCAGGTACCTTGGTGTTGCAATAGTGACAACTCAGTTATGAAATATAACTCCACAATATGAGAGAGGCCTGATGGTATGCAATAGTTTAGACCAACATTTCCCAAACTGTTCTGTGGGATGTGAACAAGTGTCCAGTGAAAAATCGTAATTAATAATTTTAAAAAAATAAAATGAAATAACCAAATTTTCCATATTTGTAGCATAACACCACTTTTCTATCATTATAATTTTTAGCACTTTTTTTTTTTATTTTTTTATGTGAAAACATCTATGGCGGCACTAGAGTAAAATCAATTGGTAATGAAATTTTCTTGTAATGGAAATGACTGTTAACGAAATTTGTTTTATGGAAATGAGGCAAATGATGTCACTTCCTATTTGGTGGCTGTTAGATTTTAAATGACACAAATGATGTCGCTTCCTAAATAGTGCTAACTCAATCACTAACTAAATGATGCCAACTCAGTCACTAATGTTGATTCAGTAGAGTAAGCAGTGGGTAGGAATATTATGCAAGAAAGCTGTTAGTAATATTATGCAAGAATAAAATGCAGACTTTAATAAAATCTGCTTCTCGAGATTATGATCAGCGTCAACCTTCTAAGTAGTGTAAGTAAGTTTCGATCAAGCCGTTCAAAAATTTAAATGGTTTTATCAATTGCGATAAGATTTTGCGATAATATTGTGCAAGAATAAAAGCAAATTATGCAAGAAAGCAGGTAGTAATATTATGAAAGAATAAAATGCAAGATTTTGATCAACATCAACCTCCTAAGTAGCATAAATATGTGGGAGCGAGAGTAGCCTTGTTCAGGTGAAGTTTTTACGGCTCCGGAAAATAGAAGTTTTTTCTGTTTTATTAACTTAAATTGGCATATTAGCTTTATATTCCTAGTTATGATACTTAGTTTAAATTTTAACTTAGATAGAGATTTTGTAGGTTATTACTTAGTAATATTAAGGGTATCCAATCAACGAGTTTGACAAGTTTTGCATCTCAGGTGAATGGTAAGTTTTTTAGCAGTATTTAGCTGCTTTATTGACCAATTGTTATATTAAATTATTTTCTATAAGTAGCTTATAGACCTAGTCAAGATCCCTGGTTTATTCTGAATTGAGACAGCGAGATTTGGGAAGTTAATTAATACTTAGTGTCTGTAGATTTACTGTTTCTAACTTGCCGCCATTGTTATACGATAAACGTTATATCCCGTACTAGATAGCGTTAGCTTAGTATAGTACAGTATATAATATTATCAATTAATCAGTAAAATTTATTAATCTTGTTAAACTTCATTGTCAATTAAATCGTGCTTTTTAACTAAATACATATGACTTAGATTTTACAAACGTCAATTAAAATTGTCAATTAAATTGACACTTGTAATTGCAAGGGTGCTTGCCCTTGAGAATAATGCATCTGGGAGCTTGTCAGGGACTCAAGATTCCAGCAATCTACCAACTGACGCACTCCCAATTCAGGCTTCAAAATAGTAAAATCAAATTCAAACTACTCTGGTTCAAAAGGACTTTGTTTTATTAGGAGACTCCATTGTCAGGGAAACGGGGAATATTTTTTGTAATAAGGACATGTAGAGTAGAACCAGGATATGTCCGCCGGGAGCAACTATTAATGATGTCACCAACAGATTGTCAAATTTTAAGGGGGTAAAGAGAATATTATTATTCATGTGGGGAGTAATGATATTAAACATACACGATCTGACAATTTGTTGGAAAAATACAGGACCATGCTGAAGAAATGCATCGAGCTAGGGCACAATGTCTATGTGTATTCAATTCTGCCCAGAGACGATAGGAGGGATTATATGTTAAACGCCTTGTGGATTAACTCAAGACTTGGACTCTGCAAGGCTTTTGGGGGGAAATTTCTATCAGCTTGGCCCACACTTGTAGGTAGAAAGAATTCATTTTGCAGAGACAGGATAGGTGGTAGATGACTCTCATCGACCGGTGTAATACCACCACTTTGCTTATTGGAGGCTTGAAATGGTGAAACCCATGTTTAGTCTCTAGAGCAATGTTTCCGGCATCCCCCACCCATACTTCTCTTTTAACCCATGCATTCCTTTTTAACCCAAGCACGGTACTAAGTACTATAGGTTCTAATACCTCTGGTGTTTGGGGTTCACATAAAAAAAAAAAAAAAAACACTTAAACAAAGGTGGTGCAAAAGTTTTTGCCAGTACTACTGAGGATACCTTAAAGGTTCAGGGAAACTGCTCGTTGGGGGGGGGGGGGATGTGGGTAATATTCATACATGTTTATCTGATAATATTGGTCAAAGTAACACTTGCACATACCTCAAGAGTTCTTATCTGTTTCACCAACTGGACATATTATCTAGATGTTCTAACAGTAAGTCTTAATTGTTTATATAGTAATGTTAGAAGTGTCGTCAATAAAATGAGCGAATTCGAACTGCGGGTTAAAACAAGTAATGCGGACATAATAGGGCTTACGGAAACGTGGTGCCACCCGGAAATAGGAGATGATGCATATTAGTACGGCTTGTATAATGTATTTACGTAGGTGGTAGATGACTTTCATCAACTGGTGAAATACCACCACTTTGCTTATTGGAGGCTTGAAGTGGTGAAACCTATGTTTAGTCTCTAGAGCAAAGTTTCCGGTACCCCCTCCCCCCATACTTCTCCTTCAACCCATGCACGGTACTAAGTACTATAGGTTTTGATACCTTTCGTGTTGGGGTTTTCATAAAAAAAAAAAAAAAAAAAATTTAGGAAGGATAAGGTAGATAGAAGGGGTGGTGGGGTAATGCTTCTTATCAGAAGCAGCCTGTGTGTGTGTGTGTGTGTGTGTGTGTGTGTGTGTGTGTGTGTGTGTGTGTGTGTGTGTGTGTGTGTGTGTGTGTGTGCGACGATAGCTTTCCCGGCTTCAGAACTTTCACGTGCTAGTACAGAATCTGTATGGTGTGATATAGTTGGAAACAAAGGTATAATATGTGAGTAGGAGTAATCTACAGACCAGGTGATCGTGAAGATTATGACGAAAGCTTCTGCATGCAAATGGAATGACCAAGTAAGCATCAATGTCTTATTATGGGAGATTTCAATTTGCCTCTAATTGATTGGAGAAAATGGAAAGGAAACTCGACATGGGGCACAAAATTTTTAAATGAACTAGATGACTGTTATTTGTATCAATGTATCAGGGAAAGTACTAGAGAAAAGAATATCCTAAAAGTCATCATCACCCATGAATCAGATGACATAACAGGGCTGACAGTAGAGGAACCAGTAGCAGGAAGTGATCACGAAGATCTACGGTGGATGATGAAGAGAGAGGTAGCAATAGTAAAAGGCAAAGGAATGGGTTATAATTTCAGAAAAGGAAATTATGATGGCTTAAGGTGCTACATGGCCTCTATTAACTGGGTAGATATCACACAGAGAACGAATACAATTGAACTGTAGTATGCTTTTAAAACATTAATCACAGATGCCTTGAATGAATATTTACCATTTAAAAAAATACTCCACGAGGAGGGTTCCTAGTTGGATGAATAGTGAAGTTGCCACATTACTTGAGCAGAAAAAGGTGGCATGGAATGCCACCTTTTTCTGCTCAAAAAAATGATCATCTATTACAGATCATCTTGTGATCAAGATGATCTGTAATAGAGCAACAGAAAAGGTTCGAGACAAAGGCAGTTTATGAGAAATCGCTACCAAACAGAGCAAAGAGGGGGGAAAAGGAATTCTTCACATACATAAATGCTAAGAAGAGCAGAACAAACCAGATCGGACCTTTACGTAAGGGAAAGGGGATAGTATTAAATACACCAGCTGTCATTGCAGATGAACTCAACAGTTATTTTGCATCGATATTTACAGAATAAAAACCTTTTGTGGCAATGGGAAATTGTGGGAGCGAAGTTGAAAAATATGTAATTAATGATATTGAAATTTCGCAAGATTATTTAATGAAAAAACTTTCAAGCCTAATGGCCAGTAAGGCTGCTGGAGTTGATGGAATAACTCCTATATTCTGAAGGGAGGCAGCAAGTGAGTGAGGCTAATTATGCAAGCATCACTAGACTCTAGGGAGATTCCGTTGGATTGGAAAAGTGCCAATGTATCTCCCATAAATAAGGGTGGTTCTAAGAGTGAAGTGGGAAATTATTTACCCGTCAGTCTGACTTCAGTGGTAGGGTGGAATTCAGGACCATTTGGATAGAATTGAAATTCTCAAGGATACTCAGTATGGTTTTGTAAAGGGAAAATCATGTTTAACTAATCTGGTTCACTATTTTGAAAGGGTCCACTCACGAGCTGGATTTAGGGATTCCGTGGTACTACACTGACATAGTGTTTTGTGGAAGGCGCCACCGGTGGTTCCCACATCTGCACTATGGTACTTTGGGAAGAATTTACAGAATCTCTGTAAATGCCAGAAAAAGTGTGGTGTCTGGTTTGTGACAGAGTAGTGCTGTGGTCTGTTGTTCTGTCTCTGGCTGCTTAGCCGCAAGGCCCCTAAGGGAACCCCACGTTGCCCGCCACCACCACTGGGAGGTGAGCCAGGCTGCCCATTATACTCTGGCTGGCATCCGCCAGGGTTGCCTGAGCTTCCTGACGGAGACAAAAAAAAAAAATAAATAAATAAATAAATAAAATAAATAAGTAAATAAAAATAATAGAAATAAAATAAGTAAAAAAGTAATAGATTAAAAAAAATAATAATAAAATAAAATAAATAAATAAGTTAAGTAAAAAAAAAAAAAAGTAATAGATTAAAAAAAAAAAAGAGAGAGAGAGGGGGGCATAGAAAGGATTTGTGGGGGAATGAATTTGGGTGGGTTGACAGGGGAGATTAAATCCACCCTAATTTAGGCGAAGTATAGGAAAGAGTGTGGGTTTAACGTCACAGGGGACAGGTGCTCCTGTGTAATTGCCAATGGCATAGTGACTGTAGATCCCGCACTGAGGTCAGTGCCAGCAATCCCGCACCTAGTTCGGTGCCAGCGGTATATCTGGCACTGAGGTCAGTGCCAGCAATCCCGCACCTAGATCGGTGCCAGCGGTATATCCTAGCCATTTCAGTTTTGTGATGACTTTTAAATCCGGCACTGCGAGGAGTGCCAGCATCCCGCACCTTGGATGGTGCCTGCAATAGATCCTATCCTGTTAGGGTTTGCATGATTATGTCTGCGTTTTTCCGAGGGAATGGACAGTTAGTGCACGCCAGTCCGGTTTAGTTCTTGGGCTCTCAGTTCTGCAATCTTAGCTCGCCTATGTGCAAATGTTTCTTGCGCGCAGGTGGTTAATGCCTTATAGGTATCTTCCTCGAATAGCAGAGTGGATTCTTAATTGTGAGGGTTTGTATTGTGGTGAGGAATTTAAGCCTAATGTTGTCCTAACTGGGGCACTCATACGTGAGGTGCCCCCAGGACTCCTCTTCGCCGCAGTGGCAACATGGATCATTCTCGATTCCCATGGCGGTCAGTTTTTGTTGGAAGGATCCATGGCCGGTGATGATAAAGGTCACATGGAGGCCAGGCAAAAACCAGGGTGGAGGTTCTGGGTGAGTTGAACTTATGGATGGAAGGAATCGTTTTGTGATGGCCCCTTTTGTTGTAGTGTCCCAGTCATGTTGCCATATGTCTTGTAGATGTTGTGTTATCCGTTGTCTTTCCTGCCTGGTGCCGTTTGTGGTGTCAAGTTGAAAATTTAGCAGTTGGGTTGGAACTCCCTTCCTTAAGTGATAAAAAAGCCCTCTTTTAACCACTTCTAAGTATAGTGGCGGACATCCAGTTAATACCTGCAGAGCAGGGGTGCTGACGGTGCGGCACGCCCTGCAAATTGAAAGGAGCATGAATCTCTCGACTGAATCCAGCTTACGTTTATTTCTTGCTAGGATGGCTTTTCGGTACCAGATGGAGGCACCATAACACACAATTGGCACATATGCCCCTTGGTATATCAGAGTAAGCGCTTTGTGCTTCAGACCCCAGTCTGCCCTGCTGACTCGCCTTATCATAGCACTGTACCTTTGAATTTTGTTGGCTAGATACTTTAGGTGTTGGTGGAAGGCAAGCCCCGTGTCTAAGAAGATACTTAAGAGCTTGACTTCAGTGTGCAGCCGTATGGGCATAAAGTTTAATTTTATTGTAGGTGGTCTCGTGATTTGTAGCCTGCCTTTACTACACTGACAGTGGTAGAGAATGAAAAGTACCTGGGGATAATTGTGCAGGCAGATATGATGTTCTCTGAGCAGTGCAGATGGTCTGCAAGAGTAGCTGATGGTGTCTTCTCAACAATATACAGGAATTTTTCTAGCAGTTATAAGGAGGTGATTATCCACTTGTATAAGGCAATGGTCAGGCCACACCTTGAGTACTGCAAACAGGTCTGCAGGCCTCATTATACGTTGGATCTCGCCACAATGTTCATCATAACCTCAAAAGTCATTAATCATATTGCATGATGGAAGAGATTGGGAAGGGTTGACTGGAACCTAGAGCTGCTGGAACAAGCACAGAGGGGCAACGAGATTGGTGAATGGAACAAAGGGTTGCTCATACCCAGAAAGACTTAAATTCTACAAATTGCAGCATCTGGAGACTAGGCACCTGCGAGGTGATCTAACTGAGGTGTATAAAGCCTTGAATGGTTTGAGCAAACTCAAAGCTGATGGGATTCTTCCTCTTTCACAGATTGCTCACCTGAGCAGACAAGTTCAAATTGAGGAAAAACAATTGTAGAATAGATGTGCGGGAAAAATTTGGCTTTAGCCAGTGGGTGTTTGATAGTTGGAACAAACTTCCATCTGTCATAATGGAGGTCAAAAACTTAAATAAGTTCAAGGCAGAACTAGACAAACATTTGGAGTGAACGGATGGGTGAAATGGGAAGGTGTTTTTTTTTTTTTTTTGGCTGATGCTATATAAGCTTGCTTTTTTGCATCATATGCCTCTACAAACTTAAACTTGATAGGAGATACGGAATTCATATAATGTAAGCTTGGTAGGAGACACGAAATACTATACTGTAAGGTCAATACTTAAATTTATATATATAATGTTATTACTGCACTGGGATATAAGTTTAGTGTGCTATTTTTAATTGAA
Organism: Mastigoproctus giganteus; assembly: GCF_048544385.1. Taxonomy (NCBI): domain Eukaryota; kingdom Metazoa; phylum Arthropoda; class Arachnida; order Uropygi; family Thelyphonidae; genus Mastigoproctus; species Mastigoproctus giganteus. The sequence goes on along the minus strand of NC_143586.1, from coordinate 97,661,384 downwards.
TTGAAACTGAATTGCAAACATAACTCAAACCAAAGCAGCAAAACAAAAGACTCGAGGTAGCGGGAGTGCTGTGGCTCGGGGTTATAAGGAATGCATTATTTGAATTCGGGGAGTACAGGCTCTTTTGCTAAGAAAAAACCTTGCTATCTACATCTAAGACCAAATAATTCAGCCACGGTGTGAAAAAATTCCATAAAAGTTGCATCATCGATGCGATTCGAACTAGGCAGGATAGTGACAACACCACTTGCTACCCGTGTCATCATCATCATCATCATCATCATCAGCCATTTTCAATCCACTGCAGGATGAAGGCCTCTCCAGCAACTTTCCAGTTCCTTCTGTTTTGAGCACTGGCCATCCATTTACTACTCAAAAACTCATGAATTTCATCTATCCATCTCCGCCTTCGTCTTCCAGGTTTTCTTCTAGCTCCTCTTGGGTACCATTCTGTTATTTTCTTAGTCCATCTGTCATCATGTCTTCGAGCTATGTGTCCTGCCCAAGACCATTTTAGTTCTTTAGTTTTGATAAGAATGTCCTTTACTTGAGTTTGCTGCCTAATCCATGTGTTTCTCTTCTTATCTAACAGTCTGATTCCCAATATAATTCGTTCCATTCTTCGCTGTGTAGTTCTTAGCTTCTCTTCCATTCTTTTGGTGAGTGCCCAAGTTTCACTTCCATAAGTCATGGTGGGGAGTATACATTGATTCATTATTTTACGTTTCAGACAAACTGGGATATTGCTCTTCAGTATGTGACTATATTTCCTGAATGCTATCCATCCAAAATTTATTCTTCTCTTGACTTCCAGCCATTTATCATTATTACAGCTAATAACTTGTCCCAGATAAGTATATGACTCCACCTTTTCAATTACTGCTCCTTCAATCATTATTTCCTTTCCGTGGCATACTTGTTCATCATTACTTTTGTTTTAGCCATATTCATCTTTAGTCCAAAATCCTTACTAACTGTGCATAACTGATTAAGATTTTCCTCTAATTCTTTGGGATCGTGGCTTATGACCACAATGTCATCTGCAAATCGTAAATGGTTTAGATACTCTACATTCACATTGACTCCTTTCTGCGACCAGTCTAATCTTCTGAAAGCTTCCTCAAGGGCAGCAGTAAACAGCTTCGGAGATATTGTGTCTCCTTGTCGAACTCCTTTCTCGATTTTAAATTTGCTACTGTCTTTGTCTAGTCTAATAAAGGATGTAGCACTCTCATATATTTTCTTCAAAATCATAATATATGGAGTATCTATGCCTTGTCTTTCCAGTGCCCGAAACATTGCCTTATGCTGTATGGAGTCAAATGCCTTTTCATAATCCACAAATGCCAGGCATAATGGTGTTTTATATTCATTTGCTTTCTCCATTAGCTGTGATATTACGTGAAGGTGATCCATAGTTGAGAATCCTGTCCTAAAGCCAGCTTGCTCTTTCGGTTGATTCTCATCAAGTAATCTTTCTAATCTGTTAGTAATGACCCTTGTGAACAACTTGTAGATATGGGATAACAAGCTAATTGGTCTATAATTTCCAATTTCTGATTTATCTCCTTTCTTAAGGAGCAAAACTATGATTGCATTATTCCACTGCTTAGGCATCACACCTTTTCTAATGCACTTTGTGAAGAGCCTTGCCAGTTTTTGTGTTATGTCTCTTCCTCCCAATTTTAACAACTCTACAGTAACTTCATCTTCCCCCGGGGCTTTCCGATTCTTCATTTTCTTCAATGCATGTTCTACCTCATCAGGAAGAATATCGGGTATGTCGTATGTGTTGCTACTTTGCAATCCATCTTCCCCACTGCTGGTATCATTCCCTCGCTCCTTGTATAATTCTCTATAGTAGTCTTCTGCTATTTGAATTATGCCTTCTCTGCTGTTTATAAGTACACCATTGCTATTCTTCAGTTTCAGTATCATTTGTCTTTCTGTATTACTGCTCATGGCTGCTGATTTAAATCCTTTGTTTTCCCTTAATGCTTGTTCTACTTTTCTTGTGTTAAATCTTCTTATGTCCTCTCTGAGTCTCTTTCTAATGGCTTTGCATAACTCAGTATACTCAATTTTCTCCCTGTCAGTGTTTTTTTTGCTCTTCATTTGTCGTCTTTGGTTCATCATGACAAGTGTTTCTTGACTAATTTTTTCTTCTTTGGATTTCTGTTTCCCTATAGGTTTCTTGGGCTTTATCACTTTCAGAAAGTTGTAATATTCCTCATCGATATCTTGGTCCTCAGCAATCTGCAGAAGCTCAAACTTGTTCTTAAGTTCCAGTACATACTGCTTTTTCTCCTCCTCTGCTATTTCAAAGACCTTTGTATTATTTACTTGAGTCAGTTTTTTCCTTTCCTTTCCTACATCTATATCAAGTGTACATCTTACCATTCTGTGATCACTTCCAACATTTACCTTATTCAGGACGGTAACATCATTCACAATATATCTTCTGTTAGTGAGGATGAAGTCGATTTCATTAGTTGTTAATCCATTTGGACTCTTCCATGTCCACTTTCTGTTCACCCTTTTCTTGAAAAAAGTGTTCATTACTGACATTCCTTGAGATTCTGCAAATTCCACAAGTCTTCCACCTCCTTTATTTCTTTCACCAATTCCAAAATTTCCTATAGTTCCTCTTTCTGCGCTGTTTTGCCTTTTTCCAACCTTAGCATTGAAGTCCCCCATAATAATTGTGTAGTGGGTTTTCTGCTCATCTAGAAGACTCTCAATTTCAGTGTACATTTCTTCAACCTCTTCATCATCATGGCTCGATGTTGGTGCATAAATCATTATAATCTTTAGCTTGTACCTCTTAGAAATCTTGAGTATTAGTCTTGACACCCTTGGTGATGTACTTTTGAATTCCAAAATGTTGTTTTTAAAATCTTTATGGACCAGAAACCCAACTCCACCTTCACTCCTTTTACTGTGTCCATTGGTGTACAACAGATTTCCACTTGATAAACTTATAAGTGATTCATTTCTTCTTCTTGTTTCAGCCAAACCGATGATATTCCAATTCACATTTTCTAATTCCTTTTCCAGCTCTAATATCCTGTCTTCACCGATGAGTGATCGTACGTTATAACAGGCCAAGTTCAATTTCCGTGCATGGCAGCCTGGTCGTACCCAGAGATTCTTAGCACCCTCTGCTTCCACTCTGATCCTCTCGCTGCCGTAAGAGGGAGAGTGAAAGCTGCTGGGGACTGAGGGCCATTTGTATTGTTGTGCTCTCATTGCTGGAGGGTTTGGTCTTTTCCTCTTCACGCTGACCAGGCGTCTTGAAGAGAACCACTCTACACGTTCGTTGCCACCTAAGTGACGTAACAGGGCTTACCATCGAGAAGGTGTCCATGAGTGGATTTTAGGGAGGCAGGCCAACCGGACTTCTCCTAAATCTTCGGTAATAGAGAGATATTGGATCCATCATTGTTTTAGGCTGAGTGTCTGATAACACACAGGATACCTGTTCCCCTCTAAGCCCCGTGTAGACGTACAGAAAGGACAGAGATGAGAGTAAGGGAGGAGGGATTATGCTGTTAGTTAGGAAACACACAAAATATAAGGCAATAAATCACTTGACATCAGTGGCCAGTGCAGTGTTGTATTAGTTTGTTGTGACATAAACACTAGGGAAGCAAAAACCTATACTGAGAGATGATTTTAACTTCTCAGATACTAACTGGAAACTGTGGGTTGGTCACTCACACACTAGCAAGGATTTTCTGGATTTACTGGATGACTGTTTGTACAGCAACGTTTTGCTTTAACCTATAGTACTATAGGTTAAAGCAAAACGTTAAAGTATAATCACTAAGTACTATAAGAACCTATAGTACTTAGTGATTATTCACGCATTAAGAAACTGCAGATAAAAGAACCACTAGGTGTCAGTGATCACAGTGTACTGATGAGGGATTTACTTAAAGATGTAATACCCATAAGGGGTAAAGTGTAGGGTTTTTGCTTTCATAAAGGTCACTATGGTGGTCTCAGACAGTTTTAAATTCTATACTGTGGAACCATCTGATGATCTTACCAACAGCAAATTCTAAATGGGCAGCATTCAAGGAATTCACCTTGGAATCTTTTTTTTTATGTAAATACCAAACACGAAAGGTAGTAGAACCTATAGTACTTAGTACCATGCCTGGGTTGGGGGTTGAGAAGACGAAAGAAGGTATCTGTTGACAATGGAATTGAACTGATGTAGACTGAAATTTTCAGGAAATAGGTAAGAAGGAAGGTTGTTCCAGAACGCGGAAGCTGAATGAATAAATGAGGAAAGTGAAAAGTTGGTTCTGTGAGTTTGAAGTTGGACAGTAAATGGATGTTGGCTGGTGCTAGCATGCGTTCAGACTGTTTTGAAAGAGAGAGCAGGTATTATAGAAGCCAATTCAGAAGAACAGTGCCTATAGAAATATCTGAAGAACAGGCATGCAGCAGAAACAGAACATCAATGAGACAGCGAGTGGAGAGACTCTGTTAGAGAGGAATCATTAATTAACGTAACTACCCTCATCTGAATGGAATCTAGAAGACCAAGAGAGGTTTTGGGGGCACTGCTACAGATGTGGGAACAATATTCCATGGTAGGGTTGATTTGCGATTTGTACAAAATGAACAGCTGTTTCGAAGAAAAGTAAAGCTGAGAATGAAAGAGAAAAACAAGTTTTCTCTTTCGTTAGAAATTGGAGGTCAGCAAAGACAAGCATAGGAGCAGAAGAATCCTTTTTGTGAGATATAAGGCAAGACTGAGTTTCAGAATGATTGAAATCAACAAAGTTGTCTTTGTCCCACTGGAGAATTACCTGAAAATCAGCATTTAAGGAATTGGTAGCAGATTTTCGAGAAGTTGAAGCTGATTGAGCAGGACAAGGTTTCTAAAATTAGAAAGTGGAATGCGATGTGCTATCATCTGCAAAACTATGGACAGGATTTCCAGTCAATGGAAGAAGGTCATTAATATACAGGAGGAATAGAGTGCGGAAAGAACTGAACCTTGAGGGACACCGGCATTTGTGGAGAAGTTAGAAGATAGAGAGCCATCTACTGATGGTAGATCAGAGAGAAAACTGGATAACCTCAGTGAACGATCAGAGAGAAAACTGGATAACCAATTACTAAAAACAGTTGGAAAACCATAAGATGGAAGCTTGTTTAGAAGACCTTTATGCCAAAAAAGATCGAAAGCCTTTGAGATGTCAAGAGCAACTACTTGTGTTTCGCTGAACCATTCCATTGAATTAGTACATAAATGGGCAATCACCAGAATATCACAAGTGGATCGACACTGATGGAATCCATACTGGCAATCGTTGATCAGACGGAAGGTTTCTAAGTAGTTTAAGAGTCGGTAGTTAAACGATTTCTCCATTACTTTAGAAAGAGTAGAAGTAATTTCAATGGGACGATAATTGATTGGGAGGGATTTGTCACCCATTTTAGGAACTGTCTGGATATGAGCAAATTTCTAAGCAGAAGGAAAAACACCTTTGGAATAAGAAAGTGAAAAAAGGCGGCAAAGAACAGGAGTAGGTTCAGGAGCATAGGTTTTGAGAACAAGTTGAGAAATGCCAACGGGACCTTGAGCTTTCTTAGCATCAAGATTCAACAAAATCCTTCTGACATCTTTTTGACGGAAGACCACAGGAGGCATTGAATGGAGCGTGCTGGGAATGGTGGGAGGTGTTTTACCAAGATCATTAATACATGAGTTGGAAGAAAAATGGGATGCTAGTAGGTCAGTTTGTCCTTGGCTGAAGTGACAACAAAACCATCTGGTTTGGACAAAGGTGGGAGCAGAGAGGGGCAAAAGTTGAGGCCAATAACTTTGGCAAGAAACCAGAATGCTCGGCTACCATTAGGGCAAGAAGCAAGTTTTCTACTCTTGGCCTGTTCAAACTCAAGTTTGGACTGATTAATAACTGCTTTACAACTGTTGCGAGCTTTGGGGTAGGCAGAAAATGAAACTGAAGAATTAGAAACAGGCCAATTATGATATGCAACGTTCTTCTCTTGAACAGCCTTAGCACATTTATTGGAAAACCAAGGTTTAGATAAAGGACAAGATTTTAAAGTGGAGGATGGGATAAAGGATTCCATTCCTACAAGAATAATTTCTCTGACACGATCTGAGCAAACAGTGACATCAGAAGTTTTGAATCAGTTATCCGACCAAGGAAAACAAGAAAAGAAATCTCGCAGGTGATCCCATTTTGCAGTCTTGTAATGCCAAACAATACGAAGTCGAGAATAGCCATTAGATAAAGGCTCCATTGGAGAAGAGACAATCACCAAGTTGTGATCTGAGGTTCCTAAAGGATATATCACTTCGACCGTGTACTTAGAAGGGTCATTAGTAATTGCAAAAGCCTCAGCATCTCGACCTGCTGGGTCGGTGTCACTAGAAAACGGAAGCCACCTGGAGTTGTGAACATTAAAATTATCAAGAAAAATTACCTCACTGTTAGGAAAGTTGGACTGGACTGTTTGTTTGTTTGTCATTTGGTTTTTAGGTGCATTAGCAACTAAGGCCACATTGCTTCAGGAATATGCGGTGGCCATTCCCTGACCTTTCCGCATTCTCCCTATTTGGTGGTGACGGGCTCGAACCCCGGTCTAATCAAGAAGCATGTGCTACGCACTGCTGCTCCTTTCCACCTGGAGTTGGACTGGAGAAAGTCAAGTTGCAAAGAGAGGAAGTCAAAGAGCTCCAAGTGATTAGTGGAGTTAGGAGAACAGCAGAGACAACAGATGAATTTGACACAATGAGTTAGAGAGATTTTAAGCCAGAGAAGATCAAAAAGCGGAGATTCCAAATTATCAAGCGAATAATTAAAGCCAATCTCAGAATAACCTGAGATGAGCTTTAGTTGAATCAACCGATAACTGAGATTCTGTCAGAAAAAGTACATGGGGTTTGGCAGACTGCAAGTGGAAAGGAACATCGTTAAGATTAGAACTGAGATCATGTATATTTGTGAAATGAATTAGGAAGTGTTTGGGAGGTTTAGATCTTTTTGCAGATAAGCTTGCTCTATTAGTTTGACAATTCATGGTGTATTCAATAGTAAAAAAAAGTGGATGGGGCATTCTGTATGAAGTAATGAAATTTTTGGATATAGCGTACGCATGGTAAGAATATACCCAGATCCTTGACATAACGTGGCCTCAACAAAGAAAGACACCTGAGGTGAATAGGAGTTTTCCAGTTATATCAAGGGGGGTAGAAAAGGAAATAAGCAAATCATTAGCCGTAATTATGAGAGAATCCTTGGATTCAGCAGCGGTCTCCACAGACTGGAGAAGAGCAAATGTATTCCCAATTAACAAAGCGTGACAGAACAATTATAGACCTGTTAGAACTTTTGTTTGGTTTGGTTTGGTTTTGATTTTACTGGTGCATAAATGACTACGGTTATACTGTGACAGGAAATGATTAAAATATCAACAAAGGTAAATTAATTCTGGTAACATTTAAAAAGTTTACCTCGTCAAACTGTTATTCATATACAGTGGATTCCGGTTATTTGGGCCACCGGTTAATCGGGACAAATCTTAAAAAACAGAACCCAATCAAGAAAATAGCCAGGGTTTACTTTGCTTAATTGGGACAAAATGCTGTTTAATCGGGGCAGGAGACTGCAGCACTGAAGATTACCCTACGATTGTCTCCAACCGAACTATGTGGTACGGTCGGATTTCTGGAGGTCACAACCATAAAAAAATTAGCAGTCACCTGTTTATTGGGCTTTTGTGTTAGTGAAATCTGTCATAAACTGATAGTAAACTCGATCTTATTGAATTTGCGATAATACCGACAGCTGGAATTCTGTGGGTTATTATGGTAAAATGTGTTTACACTTCTATGGAATCTTCAATCATATAAAAAAAATAATTTTCAGAATCTTATCTTCATTCCTTATTTTTAAAGCTTCGTAATCTGTTACTCCATTCTCACTTGCGCGTATCGTGGTACTTGCAATTTGTGTGTACAGTGTTCTTTGTTATTGATTGCTTATCTTTTTACTGTTTTAAATTTTAACCCCCACCCAGAAATGACAGTGAACATAAATGTCAACTAGTTTAGTTAGTATGTACATATTACAGTACATATTAATTCTTCCGAATTTCACGTATTATTTAATTTTTTAATTGGTAAGATAATAAAGGGTAAATTTGTACTTAATATATCTTTACTTTTATAGCCTGTGGATAATATTCCTTCTATTTTCGCTAATTAGAATCACTGTTTAATGGAATTAAAATTCAATTCACAAATGTGATCACAATGACCGGCGTTTATTACACATCGTATAGTGAACCAATTGTGGGGGGGGGCATTGTATTTTTAACTATTTAGGTGAAACTTCGGATAATTAGGGCAGCCGCTTAATCAGGCCAAAATGCACTAGTCCCGATGTGTCCCAAATAACCGGAATCAACTGTATATATAAACCAGTATTAGTTTAAAATAAATTATCCAATTTAGATGTGTGTATATATTAGTAGCTTGTAAAAACTTAAAACTGCTGACATATGGTCATTGTCTGATAAAATCTGATTGAGTGTACAAGGCCCAGTCGGATGAGTAAAAGCGGTTATATATTGCGAACATGGATAAAATTAATACAATCTATTAAAATATGCTTTATTGATAAAATGGTGTTGCAAGAACAACTTCCTTGCTATGATTCCTGCACAGACTGGACTGCCATATTTCTATTACAGGTTTTATCTGGTATAATTTATTTGTTCTCTCTATGCCATAGTTCTTGCCATTGGGAATATATCTTTTTGTGTATTATTTGCGTGTAGTCTGTATAGGGGACTGACAGGCTGTTGTTGCTGCTGCTGCTGTTCATGCGGTTTTAAGTGCAATGGCTACTCAGGCCATATTGCACTTATGAAAGTGGTTCTTACTGCCTGTGTTGGTTGATTTAGAAACAGTTAAAAAATGGCTATACAATCCTATTCATTTTAGGAAGGAGAAGAATTCTGCATTATTCGAGATTTGATTTTCGCCCATGATATGGCTAAGCGACAAAGGTTCCTTTAAATTTGACAGAGAACTGAATGATACTAGTCGAGCATTATTATACAGAGTACATTCCTGAAGTATGTGTTTGACTGTGAGTAGTGTATGACAGTGATTACACTGAGGAGGGTCATTCCCTGACAAAAGGAACAGATGGGTTAAATGAGTATGGCTGATTCTGGCTCTGGCTAAAATTACTTCTTGTCTATTTGCAATGAGACTAGAAGCCCATAATTTTGGTAAAGGTTTTATTTTAAGCAGTTTATTATGAAATTGTGCTTGCCACTGAAGAGTCCATTGACCTTTACACATATTTTGTATATTCATTTTATAATCTGTGAATGGTACTAGGGAATTCGTTGGGGCTGAGTTGGATGGATTTTTGGCGGCATCATCTGCAATTTCATTTCCTAGTATTTCCAGTATGGCATGGGATCCAGCAAAAGATACGTTTTGCTGATGCTCTCTGGGATGTATCAACAGTGTTCTGATGAGCTTTAATAATGGCCAAGTAGGTTGGGAATTGTTTTGCAATGCTAACACAGAACCTTGCGAGTCTGTGTATATTATGCTCTTTTTGAAGTGACAAATGGAAAATATTTTCTAATGCAATCTTTTTGGAATATAATTCAGTTGTGTAGCTACTACACTCTGTTGAAGAGATAGAGAAATGGTCGTATCAGGGAGTACCACTGCTGTTAAAATCTGTCTGTCGATCAACATTTCAATAAGTTTCCCTCGTCTGTCTGAGATAGAGGAACTCCATAGTAGATGGTGGGCATTAAAGTCTTTTAGTAAACGAAATGGATATGGTAACAGTAAAACAAGATCTTCGATTTCCTGAATAGTATATTCATGATTTGGCGGAAGATAGATTGAAACCAGTGTCAGAGTAATACCATTTACAACACGAGTGGCAATGGCTTCTAAAGGCAGTTTGAAAAGGGATGGATCTGGAGGGGATGCTTGAACCATGAGTAGTGCTACTTGTCCATGAGCATGAACACTATTAGTGCCAGCTCTGTCTTGTGTAAAGATAGTATAATTTTTGATTGTAATTGGTAGTGGATATTCGAGAAGTCGAAACTGATTGAGCAGGGCAAGGTTTCTCAAAATGTAAATTGGAATGCAATGTGCTATCATCGGCAAAACTATGGATAGAATTTACAGTCAATGGAATTGAACTGATAAACAGGAGGAAAAGAGTGGGGGAAAGAACTGAACCTTGGGGGACACCAGCATTAGTGGAGAAGTTAGAAGACAGAGAGCCATCTACCATCACCCTCAGTGAGCAATCAGAGAGAAAACTGGATAACCAATTACAAAAAACAGTTGGCAAACCATAAGATGGAAGCTTGTTCAGAAGACCTTTATGCCAAACATGATCGAAAGCGTTTGAGATGTCAAGCCTTTGAAATGTAAGGAAGATTGGATCTCGTCACAATATTCATAATAACCTCAAAAGTCATCAATCATATACATGATGGAAGAGATGGGGAAGGGTTGACTGGAACTTAGCTCTGAAGACTAAACATGGGTTCCACCACTTCAAGCCTCCAATAAGCAAAGTGGTGATACTTCACAGGTTGATGAGTCATCTACCACCTAGTAACACAGAGGGGTGGCATTCCTCCATGTGGTGTGAGCGACACACCTCCATCCCTCCTTACATAGGTTCACACCTGGGTGTGCACACACCCACAGTGTGCTTGTGCATGTAGGTTATACCCAGGATTACTAACAGCCCCACCATCGCGAAGGTGCAAGCGGAGGATCTGGCAGTCACAGACCATCCAGACTTCGCCGAAATTGGGTCCACTTGACTTAAATATCATCCGAATATCAGTTCCAACAGTGTTTTAGATTCCCAGGTAGAAAGTACAACTTGTCTGGCATATCTGAGAGAATGTCTGTGACTAGGAGTGTATTTTAGGCCTAATGAGTACAATGAACAATTGTACAGAGAAATAGAGTGGGTTAGTAAATCAGAATGGGGGATTTTAACTTCCCAGATATTGACTGGAACTTGTGGGTTGGTCACTCACACACTAGTAAGACTTTTGTGGATTTATTGGATGATTGTTTTCTGCAGCAGCATGTTCGAGAGGCAACCAGAGAGGGTAATACCCTTGATCTGGTTATCAGCAGTGATCATTTGTATATTAAGAATTTGAAGATAAAGGAACCACTAGGTGGCAGTGATCACAGTGTACTGATGTCGGATTTACTTAAAGATATAATTACCATCAGGGGTAAAGGAAAGGGTTTTTGCTTCCGTAAAGGTGAGTACAGTGGTCTCAGACAGATTTTAAATTCTGTACAGTGGGATCAACTGACGATGTTACCAACAGCAAATTCTACGTGGGAAGCATTCAAGGAATTAATAGTGGAAGCTACTACAAGTTTCATACCTATTAAGAAATATTGTTCAAGGTTTAGCCTAAATGGTTATCAAATGGACTAATGAGACTCGCGACAGAGAAGAGAAATGCATGGGACGCATATAAATTATAAAGCGATTCAGAAGCTTATGGCAGAAATAAGCTAGTCTGTAATCAGGTCACAAAGGAGGTTAGACAGGCGAAGGCAGATTACGAGAAATCTTTGGCAAAAGATGCTCAGAAAAACAGCAAGGATTTCTTTACTTACATAAACACTAAAAGGAAGGGGATGAATCTGATTGGTCCACTTGATATCGATGGTTCGACTGTTGATGATCCTGCTCAGATAGCAAACAAACTGAATGAGTATTTTGCATTTACATTCACACATGAGGAGTTATTAAGGTTTGAAAATGGCAGAGGGTTATCAAATTGTAGCAGGGTACTTAATGATTTTGTAATAACTGAGAGCAAAGTGGAGGAGAAATTGTTGAAGGTAAACATAAGAAAGGCACCTGGGGTGGATGGGATCTATCCAGTTATATTAAAGGAAGTGGAAAAGCAACTAAGCAAATCCTTAGCCATAATTATGAGAGCATCCTTGGACTCGGGGCAGGTCCCCACGGACTAGAGATGTGCAAATGTATCCTCAATTCACAAAGGGGGATAGAAGGGTGACACGAGTAATTACAGACCAGTTAGTTTAACTTCTGTTCCGGGTAAAATAATGGAGTCACTGGTTAAAGATGCATTGCACGATCATCTAGACAAGACTGCAGCAATAATTCAGACACAGCATGGGTTTGTTAAGGGAAAGTCTTGTCTGACAAATCTGATAGGACATTATGATGTGGTTACAAAGGAACTGGATGCAAAAAATAATTTTGATATCATATATTTGGATTTCAGGAAAGCTTTTGACACCGTTGCGCATGGAAGACTATTGTACAAATTGGAGCAGAATGATATTAAGGGTAAGTTACTACAATGGATAAAAGGATGGTTGAGTGGGAGAAGACAGACGGTGGTAATTAATGGGTGCTGCTCTTCGTGGACTAATGTTATTATTAGATTCCTACAGGGTTCGGTGTTGGGTCCTCTGTTGTTTTGTATACAGTAAACCCCCGCTATTCGCGGGGGTTACGTTCCTGAGAAATGCCGCGAATACCGAAAACGTGAATACTGAGTTATGGCTCCCATAGTAATAAAGGGGTTCCGTTCCAAAGTATGAAATATATAAGAAAAACTAGTTTAAAATTTTGTCTATGTATGTATTATATGTACCTTCATAATATGACTATGTACATAGACAGTACATAGTGAAATGCAAGCATAAGGCATAGAAATGAAAATAAGAAACAATTTAATATTAAATGTAATATTTATTAGAAATTTAAAACCAGCGTCTTTGCTAGCTAAAAAACCTATCCCGCCAGTGCTATCACCAGTTTCGCTAAAGTGTTGATAAGGAGTTTTGCATTTTCACGAATGATGAGTGAATTTAACGGAATTTTATTTTGAGTTCGGTCTTCTATCCACAGATTTAAAGCTTTTTCCATTTTTTCTAATTTAACATCACGAGTTACAGAGCAAATGTTTGAAGCAATTAGCGCGTTTTCACGGACACTACGGCGGATTTTTTCTTCCGATTTCTTGATTGATCGTACCGTTGACTCATTGGTTTTATAATGTTTTGCCACTGAGGAGACACTTTCATCATTAGAAATTTTATCTAATAACTCAATTTTATTCGCTAATGTCATCACCTTCTTTGATATTTTCACATTTCTCTTGTTATTCGTAGCCATATTTTTGTAGGGGTTAGAAAGAACTTGTCCACAATAAAGTCACTTTCTTCCGTTAACACACTCGAAAAAGTCTGTTTTACACTACAAAACGGTAGATTTATCACTTTTTTAAGCATATCAATTTATAAATTGATAAATTTATTCAATTTATAAGCATATAAATTAAAAGCAAACGACGAAACCTTCCATAACAAGCGCATAACACATATTGAACAAGGATTAGCGAGAAACATTCACGCTCGCGATTTTGTCACCCTTCTCCCCCCCCACCCACTGAGCGCTGTTTTGACCGGGAAAGATAATTTTAGCCACGCCCATGTTTTTTTATGGCGGAAAATATTCACGGCGCTTTAAAATTCCCATTTTTTAGGTTTCATTTCATATTAAATCGGCGATCGCGAATACGCGAATACAGATACCGCGAATAGCGGGGGTTTACTGTATTTATCAATGATATTGATGAAGGTATATCAGGCTTGATGTCGAAGTTTGCAGATGATACAAATGTTGGCAGGGTTGTTAATGACAGTAATGGCAGTTTGCTACTGCAACAGGATCTAGATAATTTCGGCAGTTGGGCTAAGGAGTGGCAACTGAAGTTTAACCTTGACAAATGGAGAGTACTGCATATGGGTAGAATAAAGCAATGGCGCCTTGAGTACTGCGTACAGGTCTGGAGGCCTCATTTTAAGGATGTAGATTTGCTTGAGCGTGTACAGATGTGCACGCTCAAGCAAATATAGCAAAGCAAGAATAGCAGTGGATGGAGACTAGGCACCTGCACGGTGATCTGATTGAGGTGTGTAAGGCCTTGAATTGGTTGAACACGCTGAATTCTGATGGGATCCTTCCACTTGTTCAGATTACGAACCTAAGGGGCATAAATTCAAATTAAGAAAAGACAGATGTAGAATAGATGTGCGGAAATTTTCCTTTAGCCAGCGGGTGGTTAATTGCTGGAACAAACTTCCATCTGTCGTTGTGGAAGTTAATAGGTTAAATAAATTTAAGGAGGAACTGGATAGGCATTTGGAGGGAATGGTGTGTTTTTTTGTTTTTTTTTTTTTTTGACTGATGCTGCATAAGCTCATACACTTGCTTTCTTGCATCACATGCCACTACTACCGCTACTACCTCAAGGACCATTTCCTCAAGAGCATTGGCTATTGCAGATGGTTCTGCAACAGTGCATCCATTATATTGTAGGATCAATGAAGGGTGAGATGTATATTTTCTCTTCATTTTCCAGATTTTATCCCAAGCCACCTTAGTGCTGGTAGACTGGGTAAGAGATGATGTAAAAACGGATCCACGATTCCTTTTGACTCTGATGGTGAATGTAACATGTTTTGGCTGATGCATGTTTAAAGGCTATCAGATTGACCGTGGTAGGGTATCGGTGGAATATCCTGCAATCTTTGTTCTGAGCCTTTTTTTGCTATGCATTATGAATTCCACCAGGGTTTGGGAAAAGGTGGAAACCGGGCAGATGTTTTTGGAATGGCATTGGCAGTTGCATGGACGATATTTTCTGTGATGTACATGACTGCATCATTGATATGCATCATGACAAACTACATTAAGATCAAAATTTGCCCGATGTCGGAAGGCATTCCAGTCAGCCTGATCAGTCTTCCACCATGGTAACATGAAAGGAAGACATGGGCTCCCAATGTGTAATGAGGTTATCACAGGGATGTGATTACTTCCATATGTGTTCTCATCCACTTCCTAAGTGAGTGGGGAGCAGAGAGAAAGATCAATGGCAGAAAACATACGAGTGAGCCTAGGGAGGAAGAATGTGTTGGTTCCCACATTTAGAAGGGAGAGGTATATGCTCTACAAAATCCCCGAGAAGTAAGAAACAGGGAGGCAACCGCGTTACAAGTTCATCAAGGTATTCCTGGGAAATTTCAGTCCCAGGAGACAAATAAATAGAGCAGGCGGTTAATAAAAATCCCACTGTAAGGCAAATTGGAACAGACTATGCTGGTTGTAATTAGAAAGGGCTGAACTGCGGTCTGGTTGCCCACAAGGATAGCCACTTCTCCATGATCAGGATCATCCACAATTCTATCCTTAGGAAAAATTGTGTTGTTATGCATGGTGGGTCATCATTTGACTTTAGTTAAGTCTCCTGCAAGCAAAGGTGCCCCCATAGCCAGGTGGGAAGGAGCAGCAGTGCGTAGCACACGCTTCTTGATTAGACCGGGGTTCGAGCCTGTCACCACCAAATACTGAGGATGCAGAAAGGTCAGGGAATGACCACTGCATATCCCGGAGCAATGTGGCCTTAGTTGCTAATGCTCCTAAAAACCAAATAACAACAACAACAACCTGCAAGCAAAAGGAAACTGGCTCGTGCTTTTGCAGGGGGGTGGGGCATTGTCATCAATATTTTGCCAGAATCCATGACAATTTCCATTGTAGGAATTAGCCATTATTTTGGCTTTGTGGATTCCGAGCTGCTGAAGGCTTACTTTTGTCAGTCTTGGATTTATCTTTTTTGGGGAAGTATGGACACTGTCCCATGTCCATTTCTTCCTCCGCAAAGAGTTCCAAGACTGATTTGTCTGGTACCTCCTTAACCTCTACATCCATTTTTTTCGAGTATTACGGGTGGCTCTTCCGATCTTTTTGGTTTTTCTTTACCATTTGGTTTTGGTAGTGTTGGAGCACAAGTATGTACGGATATAGGAGTGGCAGCTGACTGTTTTTTGGGTGGGCTTTTGTGAACTCAATAAATAGCATGGAAGTGGAGTGAATGACTCTCTTGGTAATATAGACATCTCAGTTGTGTACTGATAGTGCACTCTGCTGAAACCTTCTGAGCATATGAAGGCTTCCCGCGTTTTATTGGTTGGATATGTTTTCTGGCCTCTGGGTAGGAGATATTCAGCTCTGTTTTTAATTTTTGGATTTCTTTTTCATCCTTCCACTGCTGTTGGCAATTAACACAGATTAGTTTTGAAGCTGAACATTCCTTGCTCTCGTGGTCTTCAGCACCACATCGAGCACAGGCAGGGTCACCACGACAAGCTGTTTGTGAGTGGCCATATTTTCAGTATCTAAAAATCTCAATGGGTTTGGAATGTAAATCCTCACTGGGCAGTTTAGATAGCCTGACTTGATGGAACTTGGAGGCCGTGGGGTGTTGAATGTGAGGATAAGAACTTGGGTAGGGACGAGATTCCCATCCTTTCATATCAATATTCTCTTGACAGCTGTCACTCCTTGGTCTTTCAATTCAGAATAGATCTCTTCTTCAGAGACATGAAGAAGGTCCCACTCTGATATAATGCCTCAAAGAATTTTGTGGGGGGTTACGGTGATAGATACTCCCCCCCTATGGATATAGAGTTCAGGATTTTTTCCGCTTGTTTTGCAATGGAAGCGTTGACAAAAAGGTCGCCAGAAAAAGTCTTTTAATGGATTTTGGTAATCCTGCCAACCCTTCTAATCCTTTCTGGATAAAGAAAGGTGACATCTTTCCGATTGACTGCTCTGGTGGAATGGAGAATGAGGAAGAAAGGAGTCAGTGATGGTGGTGTGCTCTCAGTTCTGTTTTTTTTTTTTTTTTTTTTGAGGTGTTTTCCGTGCTATCATTTCCATTAGTTGGGGGGGCTTGTTGGGGCCCCAGAAGAAAGAGGTTTAAATTACTCATAGGAATAAAATAAAAATTTCAGATGCCCTAAGTACTTCACCCAGCAGGCAGCCCTACAAGGGGATGACCACCCATGAACTAGCAGGTACTTTGTACACGAATGGGACGGGAAGTTCACTCAGGAGCATCATACCAACGTTTCCAATAAGCCTTGATCCTGTTCCAAGACCAAAGGAAGGGAGACTTACTGGAACTCAGTTGACTCTAGCAGTAAGAACTACCCGCCGATTGATCCCAGTTGGGCCCAGTCCAGGACCACTCATCTTGTGAAAGCAGGGGCCGAAGAGGTGTATTAAGGCTGGGTCCCTCAACCACAAGGATCCCCCTTTCTGAGGTTCCATGGGTCGCAGAGCACGGCTGTACACGCCGGATTCCAATGATGTAACCCTGGAACCAAGGTATGGTGTTAGATCCCAGTGATGTTAATCTGGAAGACCAGCAGCATCACTGGGAGGTCCCCTCACCACGTACAGGTGCCCACCTTGAGGGGTTTAACTTCTGTTCTGGGGAAAGTAATAGAGACACTGGTTAAAGAAGCAATGCAAGATTATCTAGACAGCTTGTCTAGATGTTCCTGTTGCTATAGTTCAGACACAGAATGGGTTTGTTAAGGGGAAATTTGCCTTACCAATTTGATTACATAATATGATGTGGTAACAAAGGAACTGGATGTAAAAAATAATTTTGATACAATACAATTGGATTTTAGGAAAGCTTTTGATACTGTTGAACATGGAAGGCTACTGTACAAATTAGAGCAGTACAGCATCATTAAGGGAAAATTGTTATGGATATAATAATGGTTGAGCGGGAGAAGACAGAGTGGTAATCAATGGACGCTGCTCTTTGTGGACTAATGTCATTAGTGGAGTCTTCGAGGGTTCGATGTTGGCCCCACTGTTGTTTTGTATATTTGTCAATGATATTGATGAAGGTATAACAGGCTTAACATCCAAGTTTGCAGATGATACAAAGATTTGCAGGGTTGTTAATGACAGTAACAATAGCATGTGGCTGCAAAAGGATCTAGAAAAGTTGGGCAGATTGGGCTGAGAGGTGGCAAATGAAGTTAAACCCTGACAAATGGAAAGTACTGCATATGGGTACCAGTAACCCCAGAGTAATATGTCAACTGTGTGGTACTCATACTCAGGATGGTAGAGATGAAAAGACCTGGGAGTAACTGTGCCATCAGATATGAAGCTTTCAGAGCAGTGCAGACAGGCTGCCAGAGCAGCTCATGGAAGTCTTGACAATGATATACAGGAACTTTGCTAGCAGGGGTAAGGAGGTGATTATCCCTTTGTATATAAGGCAATGGTCATACCGTGTGTACTGCAATCAGATCTTGAGGCCTCATTTTAGGAAGGATGTAGAGCTGCTGGAACGGGTACAGAGAAAGGCAACGAGAGTGCTCTTACCAAGAAAGGTTCCGAGATATGGAAAAAGTTCAGAATATTTCAGCATCTGGAGATCAGGTGATTAAGCATTTAAATAGGTTGAGGAAGCTCAGTGATGATGGGATTCCTCCTCTTGCTCAGAATACGATCTAATAAATTGAAATTGAGGAAAGATAATTGCAGAATAGATATGCAGAAATTTGCCTTTATCCACCGAGTGGTTAATTGCTGGAACAAGTTTCCATCTGTCGTTGTGGAATATGACAGCTTAAATAAATTCTAGGAAGAACAGATGAAACTTTTAAAGCGGATGGAGAGGTGAATCCAAACGTTTTTTTTTTTTTTTTTTTTTTTTTCTCCTTTTTTTTTTTGTTTTTTTTTTTGGTAATGCAGTAGAAGCTTGCTTTCTTGCATCATATGCCACTACTATTGCTAATGCCGAAATGACGTTCCAAGAAAATGAAAAATTACTTTTTTAAATAATCGTTAAGCTTTGTTTTTCATGCACTCCCCCCACATTTATTTGTACTCACAAACAAATAACAATGCTATTGTTATTATTGTTATTGTTATTTGGTTTTTAGGAGCATTAGCAACTAAGGCCATACTGCTCCGGGATATGCAGTGGTCATTCCCTGACCTTTCCGCATCCTCTGTATTTGGTGGCTCACGGGCTCGAACCCCAGTCTAATCAAGAAGTGTGTGCTAAGCACTGCTGCTCCTTCCTACCTGGCTATGGAGGTGCCAAATAACAATGCATTTGACTGTTTATCACTTTGGCTCCCCTATGCAATTTAGTGCTCCTATCTCAGAAACATAACACTCCTAAATACTACAGTACAGTAAACCCCCGCTATTCGCGGGGGTTACGTTCCTGAGAAATGTCGCGAATACCGAAAACGCGAATACTGAGTTATGGCTCCCATAGTAATAAAGGGTTTCCGTTCCAAAGTATGAAATATATAAGAAAAACTAGTCTAAAATTTTGTCTATGTATGTATTATATGTACCTTCATAATATGACTATGTACATAGACAGTACATAGTGAAATGCAAGCATATGGCATCGAAATGAAAATAAGAAACAATTTAATATTAAATGTAATATTTATTAGAAATTTCAAACAAATCTTTCAAACATGCGCTTTTGCTAGCAAAAAACTTATCCCGCCAGTGCTATCACCAGTTTCGCAAAAGTGTTGATAAAGAAGTCTTGCCTTATCATGAATGATGAGTGAACTTAACGGAATTTTATTTTGAGTTCGGTTTTCTATCCACAGATTTAAATATTTTTCCATTTTTTCTAATTTAACATCACAAGTTACAGAGCAAATTTTTGAAGCAATTAGCGCGTTTTCACGGACAGTACGGCGGATTTTTTCTTCCGATTTTTTGACTGATCGTACCGTTGACTCATTGATTTTATGTTTTGCCACTGAGGAGACACTTTCACCATTAGAAATTTTATCTAATAACTCAATTTTATTCGCTAATGTCATCACCTTTGATATTTTCACATTTCTCTTGTTATTCGTAGCCATATTTTTGTAGGGGTTAGAAAGAACTTGTCCACAATAAAGTCACTTTCTTCCATTAACACACTCGAAAAAGTCTGTTTTACACTGCAAAACGGTAGATTTATCATTTTTGTAAGCATATCAATTTATAAATTGATAAATTTATTCAATTTATAAGCATATAAATTAAAAGCAAATGATGAAACTTTCCATGACAAGCGCATAACACATACTGAACAAGGATTAGCGAGAAACATCCATGCTCGCGATTTTGTCACCCCTCTCCCCCGCCCACTGAGCGCTGTTTTGACCAGGAAAGATAATTTTAGCCACGCCCATGTTTTTTTATGGCGGAAAATATTCACGGCACTTTAAAATTCACTTTTTTTAGGTTTCATTTTATATTAAATCGGCGATCGCGAATACGCGAAACCACAATTACATATACCGCGAATAGCGAGGGTTTACTGTATAAATTACTAAGATTCTAGCTTTATAAAACACTTGATAAAACTTCATAGTTTTACATTCACTATCCTTAAACATTCAATTTAATTAAAACTCTATTTATTATTCTTCATCCATATACTTTTTTTGTCTTTTTCCTCTCTCTACTCATGATCACTGAATTATTACCACTCCATCCATAATGCACTATGCAACATAGCTTGCAGTATAAGAAGTCAAAAACAGCTCCCTACTGGAGTAGCGGTAATTTGCATCTGGTCATGCAAGTTAAAGTAATACAGTCGCAGTTATGGGATAGAATAAAGATATCACGGAATTTCAAAAGGGCATGATTGTGGTAGCTCATGCATCAGATGCTCCCTTATTGGAAATGGCATGTCTTGCTGGTTGCTCAGGGCCTACTATAGTTAACATGTACAAAGAATAGTGCTGAATGGGACCAATCACCTCCTGCAGGCAGAACAATTGTGTAAGGTGGATATTCGTAGTGAGTGAAGAGTGCAGCACACTAGTGCTGAATGGCAGGTCACTGTGCAACAGATGACATCACAATATAATATGGGGAATTAAAGAAAAATATCCCAAATTACAATGTGCTGAACACTCAGACAATATGGGGTTCCACAGCAGACAACCCAAAAGACATTCTCTTCTCACCGCTGATCATTGTCGACAGTGACTGCTGTGTGACAACATGCTGGCTGTAAAACACAGGACTGGAAATGAATATGCTGTTTGGGAGAGTCTAAATACCTGGTGCAGCATGCTGATGGGTGCTTTCATGACTGCACAAGTAACATGATCCATGGACCCATCATATGTGGTATCCACTATTGGTGATTATTTAAGGTGGAATATGTTTTGCTGGCCACTGGTATGTATGGACCAATGTTTCGCTGGTGAGGTCTACTGGCATCTCTTAAGAGACCATATCCACCGGGCCACACTGAATTTTTTCCTGGACAGAAATGGGATCATCCAAGACAATAATGTGGCATATCATAGGGCCCTCATGTGCATGTTTACTGTGTTTTTTGAATCACAGAGTGATTCAAAAAACACAGTAAAGATATACCCATCTCGATTGACTTCTAAATTTGCCTGACCTCAATCCAATTGAACACATGTGGGATTTTTTAGAACAGGAAGTGAAGAGATGGATACGCAATCATCACTTATGGAGCCAATGCCTCACAGTAGAGAGAGAGAAAATCTTTTATTGCATTACCTTCAATTGTGACAGTTACAAGATTGGATTGTGTTACAATGTCCCTTCGTGGCCAAAAGGCCTAGGGTTGACACTTACAGAGATGACAACCAGATATATTACAGAAATAGATAAACTGACATTAAGTGATATAGGGAATTCAACAATTAAATAAAATAAGATAACATGACATAATACATTAAATGACATATTATGATACAATGACATACATAATAGCATTAAGTTTCATAAAGCATTAAGATAACATGAAATGACATTACACAAAATTACATTAAATAAACAAAATGACCCTTGAAAGTCACAATTTTTGTCTTCGCACTTCGTGTGAGAGAACTGCATGAAAAGAGGCAGTTGATGCATATACCCCTGGCCCCTTTCCCGGTATGCTCAATAATTAATAGGAGAATTAAATTGGTGATTTACAGGCATGCTGGCTTCGATGCAATGAAGAGAAGGCTTTTCATTTTGCACTGTCTGGAGCTCCATTGACTATTCCTTACTGGAGAGAACCTAGGGTGAAATTGCATGTAACTAGATGGTTTCGACAATGCCCTCTGTCTATGCTGAGTGATTGGAAGCCATGGGATGTGTGGGGCCCAGAATCCCGCGTCTATAGATTACCCTCCTGGATGCTCGGATAATCCTGGATTACCCGAGCATCCAGTAGGGTAGGAAGCAATCTGATAAGTGGAGAAGTGAGTGAAGAGGGCAAATTGTTGGGGTGGTTCTGAGCTAGGCAGGTGGTATCCTCCAGCCACAGAGATCCCAGAATGAAGGAGATGTGATGAGACCATACCTCGAGTGGGTAACCTAAAAACACAGAATACCACAAGCCCATATGACTGAAATGGCTCTGGGAATTCCCGGTCTTCTTTCTTCAATGTGAGAGGGCAGCCTGGGAATTTCCACAGCCATTTCAGTCGATTGGGCTTGTGGCATCCTGTATTTTTGGTTACTCACTCAAGGAGCCAGTATTCCGATTCCCAGATTCCTGCTGCATAAAGTAGGGGGGGGGGGGGTATATGATGGTCGTAACATATTTTGTTACTGTGTCCTTATGTATGTTTCACTCTCTCCATTTCAGGTGTGCTGCCCGCCTGTTGAGTTTGTCGATATAATGGTTACATCTTAGCTTTATGTCAAAAATAACAGCCAAATCAAAATTATCTGAAATAGGAGAAATGGAAACTCCACTGATAGGCGAGATGGTTGCTGGCCCTTTCTTCAAGGAGTAGAGTACGCACTCAGACTTTGCTGGGTTGATATTAAAGCCAAATTGTTTGAGTAGCATACTAGTGCGAGGAGCACAGTGTTAATTTCCTCTGTGATCATATTGGGGTTTGCATTTGTTTGGATGGAGGTCAGTATTTTTAAATTGCCAGCATAAGACAATATATCTGGTCTACAGATTATAAAAGGGGAGATGATGGCAGCACAGAGGAGGCTGGAGAGAACACCTTCCTTGTGGTATTCCTGTAGATAATTGCTTAGATATAGATTCTGCCAGAATTAGCACTGCAGGATCATTTAGACAAGACTTCAGTTATAGCTCGGACACAGCAGTGTTTTGTTAAGGGGAAGTCTTGCCTGACCAATTTGATTGGATACTATGATGCAGTCACAAAGGAACTGGATGCAGGGAATAACTTTGATATTATATACTTGGATCTTAGAAAGGCTTTTGATACTGTTGCACATGGAAGACTGCTGCACAAATTGGAGCAGTGTGACATTGGAGGTAAATTGCTGCTGTGGATAAAGGGGTGGCTGAGGGGGAGAAGACAGAGAGTGGTAATCAATGGACACTGCTCATCGTGGACTAATGTTATTAGTGGAGTCCCTCAGGGCTCAGTGTTGGGTCCATTATTGTTTTCTGTATTTATAAATGATACTGATGATGGTATATCAAGCTTAATGTCGAAGTTTGCAGATGATACAAAGGTAGGCAGGGTTGTCAAGGACACTACTGACACTATGCTGCTACAACAGGATCTGGAAAGGTTGAGCAGATGGGCCGAGAGGTGGCAAATGAAGTTTAACATTGACAAATGCAAAGTACTACACATGGGAAACAGCAACCCCAGAGCAACATATCAACTCTGTGGTACTACACTGACAGTGGTACAGAATGAAAGGGACCTGGGGGTGGTTGTGCAGGCAGATATGAAGTTCTCTGAGCAGTGCAGATGGGCTGCAAGAGTAGCTCATGGTGTATTGTCAATGATATATAGGAATTTTTCTAGCAGGGATAAGGAGGTGATTATTCCCTTGTATAAGGCAATGGTCAGGCCACACCTAGAGTACTGTATACAGGTCTGAAGGCCTCATTTCAAGAAGGATGTAGAGCTGCTGCAACGAGTACAGAGAAGGGCAACAAGATTAGTGAATGGAACAAAGGGGTGCTCTTACGAAGAAAGGCTTAAGTTTTGCAAATTACAGTGTCTGGAGACTAGGCACCAGCGAGGTGATCTGATAGAGGTGTATAAAGCCTTGAATGGTTTGAGCATGCTCAATGCTGATGGGATTCTTCCTCTTGCTCAGAATAATCACTTGAGAGGGCATAAATTCAAATTGAGGAAAGACAGATGTAGGATAGACGTGCGGAAATTTGCCTTTAGCCAGCGGGTGGTTGGTTGGTGGAACAGACTTCCATCCCTTGTCGTGGAAGTTGATAGCCTAAATAAGTTTAAGGCTCAGCTGGACAGGTATTTTGAATGAACAGAGGGGTAAAGTGGAAGTGGTTTTTTTTTTTTTTTTTGGCTGATGCTGCATAAGCTTGCTTTCTTGCATCAAATGCCTCTACTAATGCTAATGCTATGGAGTGTGATTGTATGGTTCTGAAGGAGTGATGAGAGGAAATGCAATGCATCCCCGCATATGCAGTAACAGTCTTCAAGCAGTCATAGGAAGCCAGGTACTTAAACGGCATCAAATGCTGCTTCAATGTTGTGGTAGGTTATGAGTTCTTCTTTTCTCTCAAATGCTGCAAGGATGCTGTGGGTGGTGGCAAGGAGATTGGTAATGGTGAACCTGCTTTATAGAGATGAATGAATTTGTGGTGGAGAATCCTTTCTAGTAAGTTCCAGGAGATGAGGAATTTGGGATGAGTCTGAAGTGTTTCTCTAATTATGGCATTCTTATTTTCCAGTGGGGCCTTACCAGATAAACATTCCATTAATGGGGAAAGGTGTGTTTGGTTGGTACTGCAGTGAAGATACTAACCAGGGGCTAGATGATATATGGATCCAGGCCATCTGAGTATGAACTGGGGTATCCCATCTGCATCCACAGCTGTAGCAGATGGGGTTGAATTCAAGGCTGCTAAAATTTGGCATTTAGATATAGTGATGGATGTCAGCAAGTCCTGTGTACTACGATTGAATATGTAGCTGAGGTTGTGTGGACATGTGTATATGTAAAGGGCGGCTCCTAGAACGTTTGTTCAACTACGCCTCGTATCTCTGTGAAGAACAGCATCACTACAAATGGGCCAGATATGAGTGTGACGTCGGTTTGTGTGTATTATGTGTGTGTTCCGTTGTTCTGTTCTGGCCGCTTGGCTACCCAGAAGCATCAGTCACCTGAACAGATGATTCTGGGTACTCGTCCACACCATGGGAAGGTGGGCCAGTCCATGTAAAGCAAAGCACGTACTGTCTCAAGAGAGACTCTGACCCACCTGATGTTGCCAGAAGGTAGGCCAGGATCCTCTGGGAGGGGGGGGCATTCCGGAGGGGGGAAAAATGATCACCCATGGTGCTGGATATGGGACCGAAATTATTAAAATAAAACATTTATAAAAATAAATAAATAAATGATAAAAATAAAATAAATAAATAAATAAAAAAAAATAATAAAAAATATAAGTAAAATGGAAGAAGGTAGTGGTGCTGCTAAAAGAAAAAAAAAAAGCCAAATAAATTAGTAAACAGAAAAAAAAAGAAAAGAAATTATGATAATATATAAATGCATAAAAGAAAGAAAGTGAGGCTACTAAAAAAAAAAAAAAAGAAAAGAAAAAAAGAAATTATAATAATAAATAAATACATAAAAGAAGGAAAGTGGTGCTGCTAAAAAAAAAGAAAGAAAGCACTTAATTTTGCAGCAGACTGAGGAAAATTAAAGGAGATCTAACCAGCCATGCATCAGCAGGACCATTGTGCTGCATTCTGCTGAGATCTGTCGACACTGAACACCTTCGAAGAAATATGCCTTGAGCGAAAGCCTGAAGGATGAGATATGACTCCGAGCTTTGAAGCAGAGACGACTCCTGTAATCGTTGAAAATTAGTAAGTGCATGAAGAGGAAGTCTGAAATCGTCATACAGGGAGCAATGGAACAAGATGTGATCCCAACTCTCTGGGGATCCACATGAACAGAGGTCTGTTTGTGATAAATTGAACCTAAAAAGACTCTGGTTCATCGATCCATCTCCTGTCAACAGTTAGGACGTGAATATGTCCATGCAGAACCACAATCGAACACGTTTATCAAGGAGAAATGAAACTTGTGGTATAAATTTTCTCGTGGTTGCACTAACGGGAGCTGTATCCCATCGAGACTGCCAGATGTTAACTAACTCGTTCCACAGTCTCCTTTCTCTTTTAGCATCATCTTGAAGGTTGATGGTTATTCCTAGAAATTTGGTCTCAATCTGCTTTTTCAGTCTGTATAAAAATCCTCTATAAGTAACTTGCAAGTCCAAAGGTAATGTTCCGGCTACTACTTGCAGGGCTTGCGTCGAGACTGTCCTGCAAGCCTTAACTAAACACCGCAAGATGGTTCTCTGCAATGAGGCGAGTTTTGCTTTGAAGTGTTTGAGCCATGCCCTGTGAAACCATGCACCGGCAGCATACGTGATTAGAGGAAGGAAAACTGCATTGTAATAGATCCTTAAAGTTTTTCTGGAGAGCCCCCATTCAAGACTGGACACCCTAACAATTGCACCAGTAAATCTACGTATTTTAGATGATAAGTTTGTCAAGTGAGGAATAAACTTGAGACTGGAATCAATTACCACTCCTAGAACCTTGTACTCTTTAACTATGGGGAGACGAATGTTGTTGATCTTGACCAATGGAGGATGAGAGATATCCAACTTTGATCCAAGAATCATCATCTTTGTTTTTGACAAGCTGATTTTAAGCTTATTGGCCACAGTCCATTCGTAGAGATCCCGGAGAACAAAATTTGCGGTAGTTTCAAGATAGGCCCTAGAGTTACCATTTACCAAGATGGTGAGATCGTCTGCATATGCTATTATTTTGATGTTATCGAAAGATCGGGAGAGCCACTGCAGCAGTGGCTCTCCCGATGGAACTACATGGAACTGTAAAAGGACCCAATATAGAGCCCTGTGGGCACCCTCTACATACTGATCTTGATACTTGGCTATGTTTAGCCTTGACAATTATGGTTCTATTGGCAAAGTAATTACGGATTAAAAGGTAAAGGTGGTTGGAGCACCTAGCCGATCGCAGACGCTCCAGGACGCTCTCTCTCACCAAAGGTAGTCGAAGGCGCCCTCGAAGTCGATGAAAACGGCCAGGGTATATTTATGTACCGAGTTTTGAACTGAAGAGACAAAAGCCACAAGAGCATCCTCGCAGGAACGTTCCGGACAGAAACCACAATGACTCCTTGAAAGCAGATCCTGTTCTACCAGTAGGGTATTCAATCTAATGGCCATTAGTCGCTCTAGCAATTTACCCAAATTAGCCAGCAGAGCGATCGGCCTGTACGATCTAGCCGCTCCAGAAGGCTTATCCGGCTTTCTGATCAACTTAACTAGAGTGACCTTCCAAATTTCTGGAAAAGTTTCTTCCTGAAGGCATCTGTTGAATAAGTTTAGAAGAACATAAGGTTTTAATTTCAAGACTCTGATAATAAAAATGTTTTCTACAAGATCTAGTCCTGGGCACTTCTGAACATTAACTTTATGCGAGACAGCCTGCAGTTCATCCAACGTAAAAGGTTCGGTGGTTGTTGAGTACACATAAAATTCATTGTCTGATTGGATTTTAGAATGAACAGCTAAGTCTGAGGTAGGATCATACAACGGAAAAAGAGCATCTAAGATTGCATTTGCAGAATCATGTCAGTTCAGTGTTTCCATGGAGTCCACCACAATTGAGCCAAATATGTTAGAACCAGAGGTTTTTCCTCTTACAATCTTGTATAGAAGACCCCAAGGGTTGGCATTTCCAGAGGTGTGAACGAAATTCATCCATGTTTCACGCTTTCGACAGGCAATGGCCTTCACATAGCTTTTCCTCAATGAAGAATACTGCTGGTAAAAACGATTAACGTCGGCTTGGGGCCAGTCTCTATGCCTTTGGTAGTACCTACGGGCTCGATGAACTTCCCTTCTTAACTGGGATAACTCCTACGTCCACCATGAACACGTCTTATGATTAACCCTCTTTTTCCTAGAAGACTTATATGACGCTTTTATTATAGCATTTTGAATATAGTTCACTTGATGAGAAATAGGCTTGGTTTCAAAAGAAGCAAGTTTCAAAAGAATCAATATTTCTGATGGAAAATCTTATTAATTCTGACTGTGAGAAAGTGTGTTAAGATGGAACGGCAGAATCAGGGGTAAGCATATAATAGATGACTCTATGTTCACTGGTGCACCAGTCCGTATACACAGTCCAGTCAGTAAGCCGCAAATCGAAGTGAGAGTTTGCCATCGTTTTATATATATTAGATTCTCCTGCATAATTTGAGAAAGTATGAGGGTGATTAGGCTTCTTGTGAATTGAAACACAATGATTAATTATGAACTCCTCCAAGAGAAGGCCACGTGCATCTGTAGAAGAGCTGTGCCAAAAGTTTGATTTTGCGTTGACGTCCAACGAGATCAATATATTGCTATTCGGTCCCAAAGTATTTATCACAGTCTCGAGGTAAGCAAGAGAGTGATTAAACTTCTCCGACGGAGGGCAGTAGAGAGAAATTAAGTAAACATTCATTACGGAGTGTGTGACAGAACGCAGGTAGAGAACTGAGTGCAAAATCCATGAAGAACCGTGATGTCTAAAGAGTCATTAAGAATTAATATACAAGATTTGGGATTCTGGTCAACGGGTTGTATTATTCTCATTTTTAACGAGTAACCCAGGATTTTAGACTGTGGTCCAGACTGCACGTGTGCAAAATAAGGCTCTTGTATAGCGACAATGTCAATACAATTTGTCTCGGCAGAAAGCCTAATCTCGTCAGCTACTGCCCGAGATCGCTGTCCGTTTATCTGCATAATCCTCAGACGGCCTGTATCCCTCACAGACGAAACTGGCGTAGAACCGTTTAGAGAGGTAGTGTTGTTTACATTATGTACAGAGTGATGAGTCAAATTACTCATAAGCTGTCCTTATTCTTGCGGTTTCTAATGCTCTTTTATATTCAGGACATTCATTGTCCTTTACAGAATGGCTGTACTCCCGTTTATGTCACTTGCAGTTTGCACAGCAAGCCGCCTCTTCCTTATGAGGGCACTCAGAGAAAACATGACCACTGCGGGCACAGTGACCGCACGAAGGGGATTCGTGGGACCAAAACTGTGCAGTGTGCCCATATCCGAAGCACTTGGTTACAATTGTAAACCGACGGAATTTGTGAGAACTCCAAGATAAGAAAATCCTTTCTTGTGACAGAAGGCATTTCTACATTCTTGGCGGGAAGCTTATTACTCAATTCAAAAGTGACGAACTCTTGCACGGGTAGTAAATCTGAGAGCAATTTCCTGTTTACATTCCTCTAAGGAAAATCCATTGTCAGCCAAGTTTATCACATGAAGATTTTCGATTATTTCGTCTTTAGTTAAATCTTTTGGAATGTCGTAAAGAAGCAAAGACAGGTTTCCCATGTGAGGGCAACCGAGAGAGACGCCAACCGAAGTAAGAGACTCAGAAGCAGATAAATTTTCTAAATCTGTATTGGTAGCAGTTTCTATAATAACTCCTTTATTTCGTATCATGCGTAGGGACTTAATTTTAACAGTCTTAAGACCAGACTTGAGGGAATTAGTAACGAGATTTTTAACTTCGCCACTTGTTTTGCACCCACTGGTGTCTGAAGCTCGAAGAATAATAACATTATCAGTTTTAACTTTTGGTTGTCCAGTCTTTTGTACCGAAATTCGAAAAGTGTCTGCATAAGATCTAGGAAAAGTAGGTAGTAACCCAGAATGATTAGGTTTTGAACATGGTAGGTCTGGCTCCCTTATCAGCTGAGAATCGATAACCTCGGATCCCATCAGATGCTCTGATTTCTCTCGTCTGGCTGCATCTGAATTCATCACATAGGCCGGGCAGGTATTTATAATCCTATCAAGGAGATCTGTTCTGTTTTGTACCTCTTGAGTAAGTGCCTTTAGTTTTTCGTTTTCAATGAGGTGACATTGTCACGGTTTTCAAATTGTGCCACTTTTCTCTGAGGATGTTACCAGCTGTTTTAGTTATCTTGTTTCCCTCTTGGGAGAGAAACCCAGAAAAATCATAACCCAGAATTTCAGCCGAAGATACTGATAGAAGAAACTCCTCAGTATTAGGAAGTTGTTTGTCATCCATGTGTAGTTTTAATCGGGTTATAGAAAACACACTAACTAAATGCAGTTTAGTTGTATCCGCTTCAGATGTCTTCCAGCTAAAGTTTGTCCCTTAAGACACACAAAAGGCCACAGATTCCTAAAATATCTCACAGCAAAGCAACTTATTGCCTGTGAGAATAATAGAAGAAAAGTACAGTTGGGGGGTGGGGAGGTTTTAATCCCTAACTTTGTCGCCACATGATGTTGTCCTTGACTTTGTAAGCACCGTATTGTCTTAAGCGACTATTGCTGCATTCCGCTGCTGAGTCAACTACAGACTGACTGTTCATTACAACAAAAAACCGAAGCATGCATGCCTAAAAATTAAATATTAACACATTACCTGTCCAGGATTCCTTTAGCGGACTCTATATCCAGATTCCGGTCATCATAAGCTCTCTGTCAATATGTAATTCGTGTATAATCCTTTTAGGTTTACTTTGATATTTGAATATTTTAGTGGAGAACTGAATTGAATAACTCACTGTTCACCGCCACCTAGCGGTAGCTGAGGTTATTGGTCGATACTGCAACGTCTTCAAATCGGTTAATGAAGTCAATCCATCTCTGGGGATCAAGTTGCACTAGGAAACTAGTGCTGCTTTCTGTGTATGGTGCCTTTCCAGCTGTTAGCAAACATTCAAATAGCTCTTGATGGACTGGGATTTTTGACAGTCAAAAATGCCTCGTGCACTTCAAAAAGGCTACTCTATCATTAATTTTGCCAGATTGCTCCCACTGCTTATGGAGTTGATGTTTTAATCAAAAGCTGGAGTTTAGAAGAGGGGTCCACCATGCTCTAGAGTGGGGAGTGATTGTAACTGTCTTTGAGGCAGCGTATTGAGCTACTATGATAAAAATCCATTAAGTTAACAGGTGGACTGTTAGTAGGGAATCACTGGATTCAAGGACATATCATGGGATGAGAGATGCTACTGTAATGCATTTGGAAACATTCATATATTTTGGACTGCAGATTGTTCTTCATATCACCTGTTGTTTTGTGCTGAAACTTGGATCAGCGGTTCCAGTTGTATTAGGATTGGGATTGGGTCATGGTCAGAATTAAAGTAGCCATCTTGAGGAGTTTCATGTGTACAGGCTAATGATATGAGGATTAAGTCAAGTTGGTTTGTACCCCTTGTGGGGCCCATCATTGGTTATAGTAAGGCCCACCATGCTTAGCTGTGATAGGAGAAATCTTTTCATATGATCCAGACATGGAAGAATGTTGAAGTCTCCACAGACAATTTTCATTGGTGAGGTGTGGAAGTAGTGAAGGATCCAGTTAGTCACCTCTTGCATTGTTTCGGTTGTAGGATTAAGTGGTATGTAGATCACAACTTCAGTGGAAAGGGACCTCAATTTAAGTAGCGCGTAGAGTGCTTCGCAATCATCTGAGTGAGTTGCTAGATATACTGTTCTCAAGTGTGAGGATGGCTTGTTTGTAGAACAGTGACATGCTCCATTCCCTTTTTTCTTCTTTTTTTTTTTTTTATGTGAACCCCAAACACGAGAGGTATTAGAACCTATAGTACTTAGTACCGTGCTTGGGTTGGAGGTTGAGAAGACGAAAGAAGATATCTGTCGACATTAGCCTTGAACTTCTGTAGATTGTAATTTTCAGGAAACACGTATGAAGGAAGGTTGTTCCAGAAAATGGCAGTTGAATGAATACGTGAGGAAGATGAAAAGTTGGTTCTGTGGGTTTGAAGTTGGACAGTAAATGGATGTTGGCTGGTGGCAGCACGCGTTCGGACTGTTTTGAAAGGAGAGCGCGAATTATAGAAGCCAATTCAGAAGAACAGTGCCCATGGAAGTATCTGTAGAAGAGGCATGCAGCAGAAACAATACGTCTATGAGAAAGCGAGTGGAGAGACACTGTTAGAGATGAATCACCAATTAACCTAACTGCCCTCTTCTGAATGGAATCAAGAAGCCTGAGAGAGGTTTTGGGGGCACCACCCCAGATGTGGGAACAATATTCCATGGCAGGGCGGATTTGCGATTTATACAGAGTGAGCATCTGTTTGGAAGAAAAGTAACGCCGAGAGAAAAAGGAGAAAACCAAGTTTTTTAGATGCAGAGGAAGCAATATTTGTAATGTGCTTGTGCCAAGAGATATTAGATGTCAGGTTGATCCCTAAAAGAGATATATCATTTTGCCTAGAAATCGGAGTGTCACTAAAGATAGGCATAGGAGCAGAAGAATCCTTTTTGCTAGATATAAGACAAGACTGAGTTTTAGAAGGGTTGAAATCAACTAAGTTGTCTTTGACCCACTGGAGATCAGCATTTAAGGAATTAGCAGCAGATTTTCGAGAAGTTGAAGCTGATTGAGCAGGACAAGGTTTCTCAATATGGAAAGTGGAATGCAATGTGCTATCATCGTCAAATCTGTGGATAGGATTTCCAGTCAATGGAAGAAGGTCATTAATATACAAGAGGAAAAGAGCGGGGAAGAGAACTGAACCTTGGGGGACACCGGCATTAGTGGAGAAGTTAGAAGACAGAGAGCCATCTACCATCACCCTCAGTGAGCGATCAGAGAGAAAACTGGATAACCAATTACTAAAAACAGTTGGCAAACCATAAGATGGAAGCTTGTTTAGAAGACCTTTATGCCAAACATGATCAAAAGCCTTTGGGATGTCAAGAACAACTACTTGTGTTTCACCGAACCTTTCCATGAATTAGTCCATAAATGGATAACATAAGCCAGAATATCACACAGTGGATCGACACTGACGGAATCCATACTGGTGATCGTTGATCAGACGGAAGGTTTCTAGGTATTTTAAGAGTTGGCGGTTAATTGATTTCTCCATTACTTTAGAAAGAGTAGAAGTAATTGCAATGGGGTGATAATTGGATGGGAGGGATTTGTCACCCTTTTTAGGAACAGGCTGGATATGAGCAAATTTCCAAGCAGAAGGAAAAACACCTTTGGAATAAGTAAGTGAAAAAAGGCAGCAAAGAATAGGAGTAAGTTCAGGAGCACAGGTTTTGAGAACAAGTGGAAAAATACCATCAGTACCTGGAGCTTTCTTAGCATCAAGATTCATCAAAATCCTTCTGATATCCTTTTGATGGTAGACCACAGGGGCATTGAATGGAGTGTGTTGGGAATGGTGGGAGGTGTTTTCCCAAGATCATTAATACATGAGCTGGAAGAAAAATGGTATGCTAGCAGGTCAGCTTTATCCTTGGCTGAAGTGACAACAGAACCATTGGTTTGGACAGAGGTGGGAGCAGAAATGGGCACAAGTTGCAGCCAATAACTTTGGCAAGAGACCAGAATGCTCGGCTACCATTAGGGTAAGTAGCAAGTTTTCTACTCTTAGCCTGTTCAAACTCTAGTTTAGATTGATTAATAATTGCTTTACAATTGTTGCGAGCTTTGGTGTAGGTAGAAAATGAAACTGAAGAATTAGAACCAAGCCAATTATGATATGCAACATTCTTCTCTTGAACAGCCTTAGCACATTTATTGGAAAACCAAGGTTTAGATAAAGGACAAGATTTTAAAGTGGAGTGTGGGATAAAGGATTCCATTCCTGCAAGAATAATTCACTGACACGATCTGAGCAAACGTTGACATCAGAAGTTTTGAAATAGTAATCCGACCATGGAAAAGAAGAAAAGCAGTCTCGCAGGTCATCCCATTTTGCATTCTTGTAATGCAAATGAAGTGCCTAAAGGACTTCTCACTTCAACCATGTACTTAGAAGGGTTGTTTGTGAGAAAAAGATCAGGCGTATTGGCTCTATGAGTAGGATTGTCCGGTATTCTTGTAGGTAAAGGAACAATCTGTGCAAGGTCATTAGTAATTGCAAAAGCCTCAGCATCTCGACCTGCTGGGTCGGTGTGACTAGAAAACGTAAGCCAGCTGGAGTTGTGAACATTAAAATCACCAAGGAAAATTACCTCACTCTTAGGAAAGTTGGACTGGAGAAAGTCAAGTTGCAAAGAGAGGAAGTCAAAGAGCTCCAAGTGATTAGTGGAGTTGGGAGAATGGTAGAGACAACAGATGAATTTGACACAATGAGGTAGAGAGATTTTAAGCCAGAGAAGATCAAAGAGAGGAGATTCCAAATTGCCAAGTCTCTGACAAGGAATATCAGAACGGACATATGCACAAGTACCACCTTTGAGGCGAAAGGAATCATACAGCGAATAATTTGGGCATCTGAGATGAGCAGTAGTTCAATCAACTGATAACTGTGATTCTGTGAGAAAAAGTACATGGGGTTTGGCAGACTGCAAGTGGAAATGGATATCGTTGAGATTAGAATTGAGACCACGTATATTTGTGAAATGAATTAGGAATGTGCTTTGGAGGTTTAGATCTCTTCGCAGATAAGCTTGCTCTATTAGTTTGAAAATTCATGGTGTATTGTAAGAAAGAGTGGGTGGGACATGCTGTATGAAGTAATGAAATTTTTGGATATGGCGTACACGTGTTAAGAATATACTCAGATCCTTGACATCGTGGCCTCGACAATGCTCCCTGCATACACACTACTCGGACTCCCTCCAGTCACTATCTGGCAGAGTAGAGGTAGGAAGATTATACACTAGCTGATCCGGAATCCTCCTAGACAGTTACCAATAGGTTCGGTCCGGTGTACTAACTAGTGGCCGGCCTGCGAAATCTTTTAGAGCTATACCCTCCTTTTATCCCTGAATGTGAGCATGGCACCATAGCCACTGGGAGTTATAGCTGCAATGTAATCCTCAGTGGGTTCCAGCCAAGTCTCGATGAGGCACAGCATATCAAATTCTTTAGATAATAAAATGTTGGCAATGGTTTCAAGTTTATTCTTCAAGCTGCTGACATTCTGGTACAGTAGTTTGACCATGGGGATAAAGGGGGTGCTCTTAATTGGTCGAGCTCTAGTCGTTTGGTTTTTTCGAAGACAGGCTGTTGCCCTTGATGTGATTCAGGTTGTGATATGCATCTCAGCTGAGTAGATTAGATTTTGGGGTTGTCGTCCATAAATATCTACAGGGAGGTGACTCAGGTGGCAGGGAAACAGGTGATTGCATACTGGAGCGTCCACTTTTGGGGTTAAATGAAGTGCATTTCGTAGTTTATCATTATAGCATGTTGCTCTCCTATAAATGTTCTCCCACTATAGCATGTTGCTCTCAATATGATAGCTCCAACTGGCCATATGGATGGACTTTTGACATAGTGATATTGTTTGGAGTCACATTCTCGCTTGAAGGAGTCATATTTCCAGTGTTTAGCCAGGAACTGTTCAAATGCAACATCAAGATGTCACTCATCTCTCAAAGCTGTAGCAAGGTCATCATTAGCAAATTTGAGACGTATATGCTGCTGTGATCACCACATTCTTATGCCTTACATAACAATACATACAAAGCATGCACAGGCTATCTAGAGCTAACAATACTGCATTCAAACTACATCTAATCTATCAGTTTCTTTTCTACATGCAAATTGTATGGAAAAAAGAAATAATAATTGCAGGATTTCTATCTGCTCGATTTTAATGAAAATTGGCAATGGCTTAACAAATCTTTATAAAAGAACTAAAAATAAAATTTCGTGAAAATTCATCCCCTGGGAGTCACGTTGTTACATGCAAATGAACAGATATGGCGAAGATAACAGGTGCTAATGTATATAAATATATATGTAAATGTACCTACAAAAAAAAAAAAAAAAAAAAAAAAAAGAGTGCAAGCTCTTACACTAATGAGTATAATGATACTGCTCTGGATTAACTTTTATTAAACAAATTTTCTGCATTCTGTGGCCATTTTACAATCAAATTCTACTAGCCATTCATTGAATACCTTTTGCACCATTAATGCCAAATCTCTTGAAGCAAGGAATTGGAAATTTGCTTGTGACAAATAATTTCCTTCTGCCCCATAAAAAAAAAAAAAAAAAAAAACTACAATGCACTGTTATGTGCTTCACTACTCTCACCTATCTTGGAAACAGTCAGAGGGTAACTGCTTTGTTTGCATTATAAATGCCTAATAAAGATGAGCACCACCTATGGCGATCCGTCTGAAAACCATTCATCAGAAGAGACTCCACTTGATCCACCAGTCGTAGCTTTATAATTCATATTTTATTAGTACTGGTAGTAGCAACGATCTCTTGCTGAAAGCAAATTTCCACACATCTATTCTGCAACTATCCATTTTCAATTATGTCTCTTTTTTTATGCACATTGTCTTAAAAAGAGTAAGGATACCATCAGCATTCAGTTTACTCAATCCATTTAAAGCCTTAAACACTTCAATCAGACCTCCTCACTAGTGCCTAGTTTCCAAGTGCTGAAATTTGCAGAAATGAAGTCTTTTATGGTGAGAGCACCCTTTTGTGCCCTTGACTAATCCTGTTACTCTTCTCTGCATCTATTTCAACAGATCCATATCTTTCTTAAAATGAGGCTTACAGAACTGTAAAATGAGGCTTACAGAACTGTAAGGTACTCAAGATGTATCCTTACCATGGGCTCACAAAATACTACAATTACTTCTTTGTCCTTGCTGGCAAAATTCTTTATATTTTTGAGAGAATTCCATGAGATGTCTTAGCAGCCTGTCTACACTCTCAAAAATCTTCATGTTGGACTATACAATTAACCATATGTCTCTATTTTTCTCCACCACTTTGAGTGCAGTGACTTGCATTTATCAATGTTACCAATCAATTTCCACCTCTCAGTCCATCTGTTTAATTTTTTGGTTGTTTAAGTAGTATATATCTTGATTCTTGTCATAAGCCACCCTGGCAATTTGTATCAATCTGCAGCAGAAAATAAGCTTCATATGCTTTCCTCAATATTATTAATAAATATTAAAAAGAATAAGGGACTCATCACTGAAGCCCAAGGCACTAGACTAATAACATTAATCCAATAAGAGTAGTGCCCATTTATAACCACACACTGTCTTCTGTCACTCAATCATCCCTTTATCCTTAGCAGTAACTTCTGTCAATCTTTAAATCCTGATAACCAGCTCATTGCTTGTTCAGAGTTTTCACAAGCTTCTGTTACAGAATAGGTCTAATTATTAATTTCTCGCTCAGTAACATATAAATAAAAAGCAATACAGTCAGTCCTCATATAGCACGATAGTTGCGTTCCTAGAAATCCTTGTGCAATGCAAAATCGTGCAATATAAAAAACAGGCCCTATGGGAAAAATAGGGTTATGTGCCGACCACCCAAGATTGAACACACATTTGTAACCAAAACATTACCAAACACAATAAATAATCGTAATAAAATACGTAAGTATTTTATTACGACTATTACGTAATAAAATATTGCTAATACTTTTGCTTCTATCGTAAACAAACTTGTTTTTTGTTTTATTTTCTATCCAAACAGATGACAGCCATTCCATCTCTTCCAATTCTGTGTGTCTTAAATCTAATGGATTTTAATTACACTTTGAGTCGTTCCTGCTATGAAACTTGTTCTTATTTTCTCTGCATTCTTTGTAATTCTCGGGGTTGCCTCATTTAGGTCTGTAACACATGCAATATCACATGGTCTTTCATTTCGCCCAAAGCATTTCACAATTTCATATTTTTTCTCTATCGACAGAGGCGTATTGGCCATAAGCTTTACCGGGGAAACCCCGGAGGCTGGTGTGATTTTGGCCATAAACCATAGTATGAGGCCAATATAAATTTTCCCGGGTAAGAATTTTTGACCCAGTCCGCCTCTGTTTATCGATATTGCTTTTCTTTTTCTCTCTGAATCTGCAGTGACTTCAGCAGGATGCTTCCTTTTCACACATTTTAAGTATTTTACTCATTTTTAGGGAATAAAGCACAATTACAAAACGAGGAGGCACGCTTGATACACATAAACAAAGCTGTGCGCGTGTAGCAACTGAATAAACAACACCATAAGGGCAGAGATACAATATTAACATCTCACATTTTACTAAAGCACATTTCTAGGGGTTACTACCATAAAACAATAAAAAAAATTTATAGTTGTGTTTCTGCTAGTGGAATCTGTTATAAACTGGTAGTAAACTCGATCTAATTGCATTTTCGATTATACCAATAGCTGGAATTGTGTTAGTTTTTACGTTATTATGGTGAAATGTGTTTCCCCTTCACTGATATAAAAAACATAAATACATTTTCAGAATATTCTCTTCATTCCTATCTTATTGTGTTCGGTTGGGGTGATTCTGCGTTCGACTGCCATTTCTTGTAAACACAAAGGCGAATCGTGCATAACCAAATTCGGTTCGTGTTATATAAGATATCGTTCCCCTATTTATAAATCGTGTATGATCGAATTCGTGTAGTGTAAACACGTGTTATACGAGGACTGACTGTACCAAGCTTTCTCTTTGCTGGTTTTTAGATTTGATTAATTCAAGAAAAATTTGAGCTCTGTTTCAGTAACCACTGATAAGGAGCAAGATGGGGATTGGAATTTTTAGTTGTGTTTCTGCTAGTGGAATTCCAATATTTTTATCCCCACACCACCTTCATTCCAGCCTCTATTAAAACTTTAAATTATTTCTGCTAAACTTGAACCTATACATTTTGAGAAATGTTTAAAATTTTAGAATTTTAGGTTTTGGTTTTCTTTGTTTCTTTTTTTTTTTTTTTTTTTTTTTTTTTTTTTTAAATTAAAACTTTCTTACAGTCCAGATATGAGCATGTGAATATGATCATACCATCAGCATATAAATAGCACTGGAATTTTTAATGATGTATATTGTGAAAAAAAAAATACATCAATCTCTTATGCTAATGTACTTTTTACAAATGGGGAAGGGTTATCAAGCAGAGTTCTCAAAACTTCTTTGCTATAACTGTACGTCCCAATTCCAGCAGTTCGTTAAAGGTGATAGTTACCTTTAAGTGCATTTTAAGCTCTAGATGAAATTTTAACTTATTCTATTGTAAAAAAAAAAAAATAAAATAAATAAATAAATAGCATTAGCATTAGTAGATGCTTGTTAATTATTGTTAGTTATTTGGTTTTTAGGAGCATTAGCAACTAAGGCCATATTGCTCCGGGAATATGCGATGGTCATTCCCTTGATCTTTCTGCATCCTCCGCATTTGGTGGTGACGGGCTCGAACCCATTAGTAGACGCACATGATGCAAGAAAGCAAGTTTATGTTTATACAGCATCAACAAAAAAAAAAAAAAAAAAAAAAACCTTCATATTTCATCCATCCATTCACTTCAAAAGTCTATCCACTTCTTCGTTGAATTTATTTAAGCTACAAACTTCCAAAACAACAGATGGAAGCTTGTTCCAGAAATCAATTACCCACTGGTTAAAAGCAAATTTTCACACATCTATTCAACAACTGTCTTTCCTCAATTTCAGGTTATGCCCACTGAGGTTTGTAATTTGAGAAGAGAAAGAATCCCATCAGCATTGAGCCTGCTCAATCCATTCAAGGCCTTATACACACCAATCATATCACCTCACAGGTGCCTAGTCTCCAGATGCTACAATTTGCAGAACTTAAGCCTTTCTTTGTAAGAGCACCCCCTTTGTTCCCCTCACCAGCCTTGTTGCCCTTCTCAGTACTCATTCTAGCAACTCTACATCCTTCCTAAAATGAGGCTTTAAGACCTATACGCTGTACTCAAGGTGTGGCCTGGCCACTGCCTTATACAAGGGGATAACCACCACCTAATCCCTACTAGCAAAATTCCTGTATATCATTGACAAGATCCCATGATCTACACCAGCAGCCTGTCTGCACTGTTCAGAAAACTTCAAATCTGACTGCACAATTACCTCCAGGTCTCTTTTATTCTCCACTAACCTGAGTGTAACATGACCCATTTGGTACATTTCTCTGGGGTTACTGCTACCCATATGCAGTACTTTGCATTTGTCAATGTTAAACTTCAGCTGCCACTTCTACAGCCCATCTGCCCAACTTTTCCAGATCCTGATGCAGCAGCATACTGTCATTACTGTTATTAACAACCCTGCCAACCTTTGTATCATCTGCAAACTTTGACATTAAACTTGATATACCTTCATCAATATCACTGATAAAAATGCAAAACAACAATGGACCCTGGAGGTCACCACTAATAACATTAGTCCACAAAGAGCAGTGTCCATTGATTACTACCCTGTCTTCTCCCACTCAACCATCCTTTTATCCATTGTAGCAACTTTCCCTTAATGCCATACTGCTCCAATGTGTACAGTAGTCTTCCAGTTCCAAAACTTTCCTGAAATCCAAGTACAGTGGATTCCGATTATTTGGGGTACTGGTTAATCGGAGCAGCTGTTTATTTGGGGCAAATCTTAAAAAACAGAACCCAATCGAGAAAATAGCCAGGGTTTACTTCGCTTAATTGGGCAAAATGCCGTTTAATTGGGGCTGGAGACTGCAGCACTGAAGATTAAACTACGATTGTCTCCGACCGTACCACGTAGTTCAGTCGGATTTCTGGAGGTCACAACCATAAAACAATTAGCAGTCACCTCTTTATTGGGCTTTTGTGTTAGTGAAATCTACCATAAACTGATAGTAAACTCAATATTATTGAATTTGCGATAATACCTACAGCTGGAATTCTGTGGCTTATTGTGGTAAAATGTGTTTACACTTCTATGGAATCTTCAATCATATAAAAAAAAATAATTTTCAGAATCTTATCTTCATTCCTTATTTTTAAAGCTTCGTAATTTGTTACTCCATTCTCACTTGCGCGTATCGTGGTACTTGCAATTTGTGTGTACAGTGTTCTTTGTTATTGATTGCTTATCTTTTTACTGTTTTAAATTTTAACCCCCACCCACAAATGACAGTGAACAGAAATGTCAACTAGTTTAGTTAGTATGTACCTATTACAGTACGATAAAATCTAATTTAATTCTTCCGATTATCACGTATATTTTTCTGAATTTCACTTATTTAATTTTTTAATTGGTATGGTAATAAAGGGTAAATCTGTACTTAATACTTACTTTTATAGCCTGTGGATAATATTCCTCCTATTTTCGCTAATTAGAATCGCTGTTTAATTGAATTAAAATTCAATTCACAAACATGATCACAATGACCGGCGCTTATTACACATTTTATAGTGAACGGTACTTTACAATGGTGACTCCATCGTAATGTGATTTGATTGTACAGTGAACCAATTGTAAAGTGCGGGGGGGGGGGGCATTGTATTTTTAACTATTTACGTGAAACTTCGGATAATTGGGGCAGCCGCTTAATCGGGCCAAAATGCACTAGTCCCGATGTGTCCCAAATAACCGGAATCAACTATATATGATACCAAAATTATTTTTTGCATCTAGTTCCTTTGTAAGCACATCACAGTATCCAATCAAATTGGTAAGAAAAAACTTCTACTTAACAAACACCATGCTGTGTCTGAATTATTACTGCAGTCTTGTCTAGATGATCCCACAATGCTTCTTCAACCACTGACTACTATTTTCCCTGGAACAGAAGTCTGTAACAGGTCTGTAATTACTCGTGTTACCCTTTGTGAACTGGAGATACATCTGCACATCTCCAGTCCGTGGGAGACTTCCCCTGAGTCAATGTGTTAAAAAGCTTAATTTTGGATAATATGGGACAGTCTCCTCACACTGGGTGTGGCTTTTCACTTCTTATGAGCATATGAGGTGGGTGCTAGCAGTCTGTTTCAGATGTTAAAAGAATTCCTGTGGTAGAATCCTGGTTGGCAGGTTGACTGATAGACTGAAATCTGTCTGTATATGAAAGTATCTATGAGGGGACGGAGGTGACATCTTGTAAATTGCTGTTTGGGGGTGTGGGGCCCAGTATGGAATTGGAAAGGAATCACTCTCTTATTCCTCCATCTTTTTGTTGGAAGTAGCCTCTATGATAAAGGCCTTTTTACAGTATCTTTTCTTTTAGTAAGATACTCATAGATCCAAATAGTAGGATTTCTGATAAATAAGTGATTTTCACCAAAGCTGTGGAAAGTAATGTCTCTACTTCACTATATTTCCTAACCAGGTCTCCCTATGCAACTCAATTCTGGCATGCAGTTTATGATACAATTGTCCTTTGTAACTTTTCCCACAGTGGCAGCTAACATGTTTCACAGCATTCCTACATTTGAGGCAGGAGTGGGGGGAAGCTTTTGAGGATTTCTTTAAATTTTCTGGAAACTGCCTGATATGGCTTGATGTGTTTTCATCCTAATCTGGTGACTACAATATATGATCAATAGTATTCGGATACTCCTGGCACATACATATCAGCAAAACCTACATTACAAATCACGTGAGACTGTCAGTTAAGCAGCATGTTAGAATCCAGAATGTAGATCACCTGTAGATCGGAATTTACAGACTTTCAATGTGGATGGTTGCTACATCTTCCTGTGCATGTGCATGCAGCTCTGACTTGTCTGAACCTCCTAAAATTCGCCATGGCACTGTTATTTAAAGATGGAAACAGTGTGTGATACCCCAATGAATGAAGACCTGGAAAATCTCACAAACTCATGGAATGTGTTTGCAAACTTTAAAAGTATTTCATGCCTCAAGCATTTTCTGCTGAAATGATTGTGATGCAGGTCCAAAAGGCCACAAAAATTTATTAATACATCAAACATCCACAAGGGCTGCATAGCCTTAGGATTAGTGACAGGAAAGCTGTGTGTAAGACCAATATCATGGCATCATTAATACAAAACTCTGTTTGGGATGGTGTCTTTCCCAATGTTCATGGTACCTAGCATAGTGGCAGCAGATGCTGACACTATGTATGAATCTCATTACAATGTTTTGTTTCATTGAATATGTTTGGGTATGGGAATTGCCCATACCCAAACATATTCATTTCTGGTTGTACAGCGTCATCTTGTCGAAATTTGATGGAGGTGATCTGATGATACTGGACTGTTTCAGCTGGTTTGGACTATGTCAGTTGGTTCTTATGTAATGCCTAAAACTATTAAGTTCATGATCAACTAGGGCATTCTGTAATGTGTTAGCTGCATTCTGGAAGTAAATACACAAATAGATATTGTCAATATCAGTACTATAACACTACATGTGATATGGGACAAGTTTGTGAACATTGAAAAGTTGGAATGGTTGGCCCAGAGCCTAAATCTAGCTTCCAATGAATTCCTGTGAGATGAAATGCCTGTTGGATTAGGTTTTAAGCAAAACTTTTTGAAACAAGCTTTGGTAGTTTTTTGCTATAATAGAAATTTAAGGAACAGAAGACCCATTCAATGCAAGGTTGTGCAGTGCTAGTGTAAAGGTTGCCAACTGTGGAAAACTGAAGCGTCACAAAATATTACATGTGCCCCACCATAAAACAGCCTCTTCCCCAACAAAATGACAGACACCTTCAGTATAATGATGCAACTACAAAACAACTGACATGTTCTGAAATATTTAAACACATGATGGTAAAATGCAAAAGCACTTAACTTCAACTCCATTGAAAATTTACAGAATGTCCTTATGAATCATATTTGGTCACAGAATATCTTACCTACAACCAAATGAGAAATGGCAAGGGTAGTACAACAAAAAAATGGTGTCATATCCATTTCAGAATGACTATGACAACATTTTCCAGGAAGTGTGCAAGATGTTATTACTTCACAAGGTTGCCCAATCCTGTGCCAAGGTATAATTTTTAAAATATTAAATGTAAGACAATATTTTGTTCAGTGTATGAAAAATAACAGAGTATTTACCCATCCTGTAGCCATAATTTTGCTTAATTTTTGGAGTCCTTCAGATTCCTGAGTGAAATGAAGAAAAACATGACGAGATGCATTCTTCAAAATAGATGACAAATTAGGAGCCATAACAAGTTGTTTTGGCATTAACTGCAAAGGTAGTCTCAGTGGCCATTTCTCAGCTGACCTAAAGAGAATAAAAAAGAGATATAGAATTAACAAATATCAAAGTAAACCTGATTTATGTAAATAAATGAAACCAAAACAATGCCCATTATTCAATTAGCAAAACAGTTTAAAGATTGTTTATTTCGGACTTCATTAGCCACAAATAAGTTTCATGGGATATAGGACTTTACAAGATTAATAATCTTCATTTTGTTCAATCTAGTTATGGATCATGTGGCAATAAAAAGGGCAAAACATCAATAGTAGAGGTGATATCACTGACAGTGAGAATCCTGCCAATAATCTCATTGTAAGAAACCACTGGAGTGACATTTACACTCTGATTTTAGCCTATAAAATCTATAGCTAGAATTGAAAAGAAAAATGAATACAGTTAAGTACTGCGTCTTATTTGCCAAAAGCAGGGGAGGGGCACATCTCAATATTTACTAGCCTAAGAACCCTGCTTTATAATTAAGTCCTATTCAAACAAGTAAACTATAAAGCAGAGAGCAGTTGAGTAATAAGACTTAAAAGAATTACTGCAGTTTGAATGCAAAATACTCTGCAATTTGAATGCAAAATAAAGGGAAGAAAGGTTTTAATAATCTTCATTGTCTCCCTTTAAAGGGGAGATAGCAAGGATCAGGAAAGGATTAATCAAAATATGACAAAACAAATAAGATGCCAAAATACATAGTGTAAGTATCACTATTCACCACATAA
The DNA here is from genome assembly GCF_048544385.1 of Mastigoproctus giganteus. Classification (NCBI taxonomy): domain Eukaryota; kingdom Metazoa; phylum Arthropoda; class Arachnida; order Uropygi; family Thelyphonidae; genus Mastigoproctus; species Mastigoproctus giganteus. The sequence goes on along the minus strand of NC_143586.1, from coordinate 97,616,680 downwards.
TGCAAGGAAGCCATAGGCTTTTGCTGTACTGGTATAAAAAAAAATAAATAAATAAATAAATAATATACAAATTATGTGCTTCCCTCTTCACAAAGGAAACTATCCAGTTGACCCATGAATTTTTCAAACTGTCCACCTCAATTATTTATGGAGACAATTTGTTCCAGAAACCAACAACTCACTGGCTAAAAGAAAACTTTCTACAATCTACTCTAAACCTCTTCCCCTGTAATTTGAATTTATGGTCACTAGTCCTAGAATTCTTTATAAGAGTGAAAATTCCACCTCCACTCATTTTACAAACCTCTCTCAGAGCTCTCAATCAGAAAAACCTCTCAAACCTCTCTGAGGTACCTGGTTGCCAAGTTCTGTAGTCCACATAATTTGAGTCTTTCATCGTATGGTCGTCCTTTTGCCAACCTCACCATGCAAGTTGCCCGTCTTCAGACTATTTCGAGAAGCTCAATGTCTTTTTTTCAGATGAGATTTCCACACTTGAACACAGTATTCCAAATGTGGTCTAAGAATTGTCTTAATACAGTGGGATTATAATCTCCCTATCTCTACAGGATAATGTTCAATAAATTATTGATAAAACACCATGGACTTACCTGGCTGCCTGTTTACACAGCTCAGAAAACTTCATATCTGCCCAGGTGGTAGATGACTTTCATCAACCGGTGAAATACCACCACTTTGCTTATTGGAGGCTAGAGCAAAGTTTCCGGCATCCCCCCCCCCCCTCATACTTCTCCTTCAACCCATGCACGGTACTAAGTACTATAGGTTTTGATACCTTTCGTGTTTGGGGTTTTCATAAAAAAAAAAAAAAAATATATTGTAATTCACAAATCCCTTTCTTCTTCTTCTACTGTTTTTAATTCAACCCCACCAAGTGTATAATTTATTTTAGGGTTGTTATTCCCCAAGTGTAAGAACATGCATTTTGCTGCATTAAAAGATAGCTGCCACTTGATTTTCATAAATGACATCAACGATAGGACAGAAGGCATGATATCAAAATTTGCAAATGACACAAAGATTGTTAGAATCATTACTGATCAGTGCCAATTTTGATATCATGCCTTCTATCCCACCGTTGATGTCATTTATGAAAATCATAAACGACATTAACAGTGGTCCCAGAACTGATCCTTAGAGGCGTCACTCCTGATGTTACACCAATCTGAAAAATATCCACTAATCACAACTCTAATCCTTCTTCCCTGCAGCCACCCAGCATTCCAACTTAGAATCCTTCCAGTAATCTTAACATGTTCCAGCTTATAACAGCAACTTCTCAGCAAGGACTGAGTCAAATGCTTTCCTAAAATCCAAAATAACTATGTTGAAATTGAAAAAGTTTGTTTATGCACATGTACCACGCTTACATTAATTCTACTACCCAGGTAGTACAAATGCATTGTTTAATTATATCTCTTATTGTGATCACTTTCACAACGCGTTGCCGAGATATTGCACTGCTTTGAATAAGTAACGCTTCACCAGTGGAGTTAATGTTACTTATTCTCTGCAGATACCACCAGGGTGGTGGTATCTGCAGAGAATAAGTATCTGCTGAGAATAAGTAATATTAGTCTTCTCCACTGGTGAAGCATTACTTATTCAAAGCAGTGCAATACCTTGGAAACTCATGAAGGTGATCATAATATGCGATATAATTAAACGATGCATTCATACTACCTGGATAGTAGAAGTGACGCAAGTGCAGTACCCATGCATAAACAAACTTTTTCATACTCTTAAGCATTTAGCCAAGAAATATTTATAGATTATGTTGAAATTGTTCCCTACATCTGGCTCATGAGTAACTTTGTCAAAATAGCCTACCAAGTTAATTAAATATGATTTTCCCTTAAAAAATCATCATATCCCTGTATTTCATTCGTAATCATTACCGCTAAGATTTTCCCTACCACTGAAGTCAGACTAAGTGGTCTATAGCTACTGAATTCACTCTTAGAACTGCCTTTATGTAATGGAAATACAATTGTACTTCTCTTGTCCAAAGGAATCTCTCCTAAGTCAAAAGATGCCCTAATAATTAATCTCAATGGTTCGATATGCTCTTTAGCATTCTCCCTCAAAATTACTGAGTATATGCCATCAACTCCGGGTGTCTTGCCTTTATGCTGGAATGTTTTTCTAATAAACAGCCATTCGTAATTTTGAAATCACTAGTTTCCTTTGGCTCAGCCTCTTCTTAGCATGAGGGGTTTTTTGTCAGTAGAGACCAATACAAAGCAAAGTACCTATTTAATTCATCAGCAACATCAGCTGAGTTATCTAAAGCTTTCCCAAACTCAATACACATCGGACCGATCCGATTTGCTTTCTTCTTTGTAGTATTCCCATCCATGAAAAATTCCTTGTCCCCATTTTTTGCTCTCTTAGCCAGCACGTTTTCATAAGCAGACTTGGCTTCCCTAACCTTATTTGTGGTACTATTACAGAACAACTTATACCTGTTGTAGGCAGGCTTCAGTACTTTTTGTCATTCTGTAACTATTTGACCAACTAGCTCCAAAATCATCCATTTCAGAATCCTCTTCCTGCAACACTTTCTTAATGGTATGTATAAGTACATTACTTCTATGATTTTTGCTTTAATATTCGGGCAACTCCATAGCCAGGTGGGCAGGAGCAGCAGTGCGTAGCATACGCTTCTTGATTAGACCGGGGTTCGAGCCTGTGACTACAAATACGGAGGATGCGGAAAAGTCAGGGAATGACCACTGCATATTCCCGGAGCAATATGGCCTTAGTTGCTAATGCTCCTAAAAACCAAATAACAAACAAGCTTTAATATTCCAGAAATCAAATGTATTAGTCCTCACTGTGCAATTCACCCAATTAATAGATGCCATATAGTGCCTTAAATTGTCAAAGTCTCCTCTTCTGAAATTAAAACCTGGGCCTTGATCTTTAACTACTGCAACATTTTGCAGTAGTTAAATGAGAGTAGGAGTACAATATACACCTAATGACTCTGATAAGTATAACAAACGACTGTACAGAGAAATATAGTGGGCAAGTAAATCAGATTGATTAATAATGAGGGCGTTCCCAGATACTGACTGGAACTTGTGGGTTGGTCACTTGCACACTAGCCAGACTTTTGTGGATTTATTGGGTGAGTGTTGGGTGTTTTCTATAGCAACACGGTACAGAGACAACCAAACAGAGATTAATACTCTTGATACGGTTATCAGCAGTGATTATTTGTGCATTAAGAATCTGCAGATAAAGGAACCACTAGGTGGCAGTGATCACAATGTACTGATGTGGGATTTAAATTAAGATGTAACTACCATCAGGGGTAAAGGGAAGAGTTTTTGCTTTCATAAAGGCGACTAAAGCGGTCTCAGACAGTTTTTAAATTCTATACTATGGGACCAACTGATGATGTTACCAGCAATAAATTCTAAATGGAAACCATTCAAGTTAAGTAATCTTGGAAGCCACTAGGCTTTTTGTCCCAAATAAGAATTACTGTTCAAGGTTTAGGTCTAAACAGTTGTCAGATGAGTTAATGAGACTTGTGGCAGAGAAGAAAAATGCTTGGGATGCATATAAATTATCAGGCAACACAGAAGTCTATGTAAACTAGTCTGTAATCAAGTCACAAAGGAGGTTAAGCAAGCAAAGGCAAATTACAAGAAATCTTTGGCAAAGGATGCTATGAAAAACAGGAAGGACTTCTTTAGTTATCGAAACTCTAGAAGGAAGCGGATGAATCAGATTGGTCCACTTGAGATCGAATGTTCGAACGTTGATGATCCTGCTCAGAAAGCTGATAATCCAGTGTTTTTCAACCTTTTTTTAATTATCGCCCCCTAAAGGGCTTTTTGTAGGCAATTCTTTTTCCTAATTACCCCCCCCCGTCAAATTTTAATCAAGAAAATACTTTATGCTTACTCCTTTTATTCAATGGGATCCCTGAGCCTGATGCTTCTTAACTAAAAGTTCAATGTTCGGTATGATGTTAGTAAGTTTAATTCTAATATCTCCTCTTGAACATATATCGATTCTGTTTCTTTCCTTTGTTAATATTTTATTTACTGAACTAAAATCACTTTCAACCATATAAGACGCTGGAAAGCAAAGAAGTACATTTCAGACCACAATGTTAGATAAAGAAGTTTGGTTGTTTTTGATCCCCACAACTCAGCCATTCCACCTGTTTTGAATTTATATTTGAATTCTTCATTACATTTTAATTCAATGGGTTCTTGAATTTCTTCACTAAGAGACCTGGAATAACAACCAATTGGATCAAACATCCATGGCTTCACTTCAAAAGAAAATAAATCTGAAAATCTATTTTTCATTTCACTTTTTAAAGAACACAAATGATCTGAATAATTCTTAAGATAAATTCTTGGTGAGAGATTCACTGATTTCAACTAAACATACGATGAAAATGTTTTCTTATTAAATAGCTTTCAAATATTTCCAGTTTTTCAGTTAAAGCTTTTGCAGTCTATCACCATAATTAATCTCCCTTGAAGTTGAAATGATACTTCATTAAGTTTTTGAAAAATCCAAGATAAATAGTACATGTTGTTTTTTCTATTTACTGACTCTTTTCCTAAATCTGTCTCCCCTTTGCTTCTAAAAAACTGATCATCATATCAAAAAGGTTTACAAATCTATCTAGACAGTTCCCTTCAGAAAGCCATCTGACTTCTGTATGTAAAAGAAGCCTCAAATACTATTCTTCGTTATCAACATAAAATTTTCGGAAAAGACGATCATATTTTCTATGTACATTATTTTATTGATCGTTTTAACAATAAAATTGACAAAGATTGACAATGAACTGGACTAACATTTTTTTGCAACCAGATGATGTCGGTGCACAATGCACCGACATCATCGGGTCACAAAAAATATTAGTCCATCAGTGCATTGCAAGAACTTTAGAACATACTTCCTTTACATGGGATATAAAACCTATATGTCTTCCAATTGTAGAGGTAGCACCATCAGTGCCACAGGATAGCAAATTTTCCAATGGTACTTGTTTTTCTTCAAACCATGATTTTACAGTAGCAACAATGAATGCTACAGTACAGTCAGTTTTTATAGATTTTACAAACATCTCTCTTGCAATTTACAATCATCAAAATAACAAATGTAAGCCATTAGATGGGCCTTATTGTCAGTAATTGTGGATTCATCAATATGAATAGAAAATTTTCTCATTTTTAGTTTGTCAATTAGCTACTCTATAATGTTAAGTGACATCTCATCGATTCATCTTAGAATTTAATCACTGCTCAATGGCAGTGATTAAATTCTAATCGTTGCTGAGACTGTTATATGACCTGCATTAGAGACTAATTTCTAGGTGATACATCAAAATCCTTCTAGTATATTAAAAGTCTCAGCAACGATTTCTGCAATTTCATAAGACACAATAATTCCCATGTCATTTGTTTGTGTGTGCTTCTTAAATAAGGAAGTAACAGTGTTACGTGGCTTAAAAATTCGTTTTAATTTTTTAAGTATTCAATACGTTTACCGACTTAATCAGGATGTTTCCTTTTTAAGTGATCTAAAAGACTTGACGGTTTCATAGCCTCATTTGAAAAAGAACTATTACACATAAGACATATAGGCTGTCTTGAGTCAAATGAGCTTTCAATAAAACCATAAGTTAGATATTTAATCAGATATTGTTGACACTTTTTCTTTTCGACACTTGCCATGATTGATGATGGGTTGAATAACTACAAAGATTCTCAAATAATAAAAAATAAAGCATTTTTATTTAACTCTCATAGCCCACGTCACTCACAAAAGCACTGCGGATCAAAAATAAATTTCCACCAAGAAACAATAAATCAATACTAATTGCCGCTTAGAAAGTAGAATCAAAAGACTTAAATATTTCCTCATCCTTTTCATGCCTCATATATTGAGACTAATGAAACAAAAGAATAAATAAATAAACCATGCACACAACACCGCCTCCAAGGTTCACAGCTGTCAGAAAGGTGCAAACATGAAGGATTGTGGAGACATTACCTCTGAAAGTGCACTTAGGCATTAAATGCCTAAGTGCTCTGAAAGCACTTAGGCATTTAATGCCTATGAAAAGCAAAGGTGGTTGGATTAAATCATTTCCACAATCTTCCTTTTATAAAAATTTCTCACTGACTTCTAATATAATTTACCTATGTGTTAAACATCAGTTGCTGCCTCGCAGGAAAAGAAAACCCAATGAGAGAAATTAAATATTAAGGAATAAGATATTGTTGGTAGGTTTGAACTTTGGAGAGCCAGAAACCATTGTAATATCCATGATTATTTTGCCACCAAAACCAATTTTTGCCTCGTTTAGAATCCCTGCTCATAATCTGAATGACTATTTTGCATCTACATTCACACATGAAGAGTATTAAGGAAGGAAAATGCCAGAGGTTTATCACAGGGTGCTTAATGATTTTGCAATAACTAAGAGTAAAGTGGAATAGAAATTGTAGAAGTTAAACTTAAGAAAGGCACCTAGGGTGGATGGAATCTATCCAGTTATATTAAAGGAGGTGGCAAAGAAGGAAAGTAACCCTTAGCAATTTTTATGAGAGCATCCTTGGACACAGGGGTAGTCCTCAAGGACTGGAGATGTGCAAATGTATCCCCAGTTCGCAAAGGGGGATCTAAGGGTGACATGAGTAATTACAAATCAGTTTGTTTAACTTCCGTTATGGGGGAAATAATGGCGTCACTGGTTAAAGATGCATTCCAGGATCACCTAGACAAGACTGCAGTAATAATTCAGACACAGCATGGGTTTGTTAAGAGAAGTCTTGTCTGACAAATCTGATTGGATACTATGATGCAGTTACAAAGGAAATGGATGCAAAAAATAATTTTGATATCATATACAGTCAGTCCTCGTATAGCCCGATAGTTGTGTTCCTAGAAACCCTCGTGCAATATAAACAACAGGCCCTATGGGAAAAATTGGGTTAGGTGCAGACCACCCAAGATTGAACACACATTTGTAACCAAAACATTACCAAACACAATAAATAATTATAATAAAATACGTAAGTATTTTATTACGACTATTACGTAATAAAATATTGCTAATGCTTTTGCTTCTATCGTAAGCAAACTTGTTTTTTGTTTAATTTTCTATCCAAACAGATGACAGCCGTTCCATTTCTTCCAATTCTGTGTGTCTTAAATCTAATGGATTTTAATTACACTTTATGAGTTGTTCCTGCTATGAAAGTTGTTTTTATTTTCTCTGCATTTTTTGTAATTCTCGGCGTTGCCTCATTTAGGTCTGTAGCACATGCAATATCACATGGTCTTCCAACCCCCCCAAAGCATTTCACAATTTCATATTTTTTCTCTATCGACAAAGGCGTACTGGCCATAAGCCTTACCGGGGAAACCCCGGTGGGCCGGAGACCGGTGTGAGTATGAGGCCAATATAAATTTTCCAGGGTAAGAATTTTTGACCCAGTCCACCTCTGTTTATCGATATTGCTTTTCTTTTTCTCTCTGAATCTGCAGTCTTCACCAAGACGCTTCCTTTTCACACCTTTTAAATATTTTACTAATTTTTACTTATTTTATCCCTCCATTTGTTTCCAAATGCCTGCCCAGCTCAGGCTTAAATTTATTTAGGCTATTAGTTTCCACAACAAAAGATGGAAGCCTGTTCCACCAATCAACTACACGTTGGCTAAATGCAAATTTCCGCACATCTATTCTACAACAATCTTTCCTCAATTTGAAACTGTGCCACCTCAGGTTCTTAGACAAAGAACCGCATCAGCATTCAGCTTGCTCAACACATTCAAGGCCTTATACACCTCAATCAGATCACCTTGCAGGTGCCTACTCTCCGGGCACTGCAATTTGCAGAACTTAAGCCTTTCTTGGTAAGAGCACCACTTTGTTCCACTCACCAATCTTGTTGCCCGTCTTTGCACTCATTCTAGCAACTCTACATCCTTCCTAAAATGAGGCCTCCAGACCTGTACACAGTACTCTAGGTGTGGCCTGACCATTGCCTTGTATAACGGGATTATCACCTCCCTGTCCCTGCTAGCAAAATTCCTATATATCACTGACAAGACTCCATGACCTGCCCTGGCAGCCCGTCCGCACTGCTCAGCGAACTTCATATTTGGCTGCACAATTACCCCCAAGGTCTTTTCCACTTCCCTGAGTGTAGTACCACCCAACTGGTACGTTTCTCTTCGGTTATTGCTACTCATATGCAGTACATTGCATTTGTCAATGTTAAGATCCAGTTGCCACTTCTCAGCCCATTTTCCCAACTTATCTAGATCCCGTTGGAGTAGCATACTGTCATTACTGTTGTTAACATCCCTGCCGAAACTTTCTATCATCTGCAAACTTGGACATCAAACCAGATATACCTTCATCAATATCATTGATGAATACACAAAACAACAATGGGCCCAACACCGAACCTTGGGGAACACCACTAATAACATTTGTCCACGAAGAGCAGTGTCCATTGATTACCACTCTCTGTCGTCTCCCACTCAACTATCCCTTTATCCATTGTAACAACTTACCCTTAATGCCATACCTCTCCAATTTGCATCCTTCTAAAATGAGGCAGTGATTATTTCCAGTTTTTCATGTGCAACAGTATCAAAAGCTTTTCTGAAATCCAAGTATATGATATCAAAATTATTTTTCGCATTCAGTTCCTTTTTGACCACATCATAGTAAGCAATCAAATTGGTCAGACAAGACCTCCCTTTGACAAACCCATGCTGTGTCTTAACTATTACTGCAGTCTTGTCTAGATGATCCTGCAAACTTCTGGTGTGTAGATTACTCCAATTCTCATTATATGTTTGATTCTAATTAAATTAAACCACAAAGATTCTATGCTGGCAGATGTAACTACAGACTCCAAAAGCTTTTTTGACACTTAGGCCTTCTTTTCAAGGCGCCTCCGTAGCCAGGTGGGAAGGAGCAGCAGTGCGTAGCACACGCTTCTTGATTAGACCGGGGTTCAAGCCTGTCACCACCAAATATGGAGGATGCGGACAGGTCAGGGAATGACCACCATATATCCCAGAGCAATATGGCCTTAGTTGCTAATGCTCCTAAAAAAACCAAATAACAGTAACAAGCTTCTTTTGATAAGAAGTATAGCCCACCATTCCTTCTCTCTTTCCTAAATACATTATGCATAGGTAGTGGAACTCATCGTCCTCAATTTCAGAGTGGCACTATGTTTTTGTGAGCCTTATTATTTGTTCTAATATAAGTTTCAATTCAGCAATTTTAATGAGATCACTCCTGACATTACAGTAGACACAGTTAAAACTAAATATTCTTCTACAGGGTGTCTCACAAATATTGGTACAAACGTTTAGGGGAGGTAGGTAACATATAAAGGAATGTGAATCGCATAGGAACCCATAACTAGAAACGTCACCATAAGTCAGTAGACGGCGCTGTTCATCAGTTCGGGAGAGGGAAAATTACTGGTTTACCAATTCAAGCAGTAGTCACCGCACAAAGCGCATATATCGATATACGAACTGTGAGCTGTCTTACCAGAGAGCAATGGACGAGCCGCTCAACGAATTTATGGAGAATGCTTTCCAGACAGACATGTACCAGACCACCGTTTGTTTGCGCGTCTGCATCAAAATTTGTGCGATTATGGGTCGTTTAGAGGTAACAGGAGTAGTGCGGGTAGACCACGTTTGACTCTAACTCCCAACATGGAAGAAAGTGTGTTGAATGCCGTCCAGAATAATCCTACTACCAGCACACATGCAGTTGCCTCTGCCTTAGGAGTGTCTCGTTGCAGGGTACAGCGTGCCAGACACGCGGTACACTGCAACAAGACAGTGTACAGCGATAAGAAGTATAGCCCACCAGTTGTCTGGCATGACGACTCCTTACACCCCTTTCATCTCCAAAGGGATCAGTTACTGCTCTCCCAAGATCATCCTGCATGTTGAAACCAAATGTTACGTCTCACATTTGCTGGAACATCGTCAAGTAACCCTGGTAGAACTTATTCAAAAAAAGATCCGATATTTAGCGGAGTTCATGCGGCATGGTAACAGGTATGGGCCGACTAAGCAGTCACCGACCATACCTGCCCACACATTTATTGCGAAGCGATGTTGTGCCGCATGGGGGCGCACACCGTGTGGGTTGTCGTGAAACCACACATGAGCGTTGTGCGGCTTTTGCGCAGTGGTTTCTTCAAGAAAGTGTTCAAGGCTTGAATTTTCAAGCCTATGTTTTGTTCACAGATAAGGCTTATTTCACTCAAGAAGGCTTATTCAATCAGCACAATGCTCATGTGTGGGCTCACGACAACCCACTCGGTGTGCGTCCCCATACGGCACAACATCGCTTCACAATAAATGTGTGGGCAGGTATGGTCGGTGACTGTGAGTCGACCTATATCTGTTACCATCCCGCATGAACTCTGCTAAATATTGGATCTTTCTTGAATAGGTTCTACTAGGGTTACTTGACGATGTTCCAGAAAATGTCAGACGTAACATTTGGTTTCAACATGACGGGGTGCCTGCCCATTATGGAAGGTGTGTTCGTGACCATTTGAACAGGCATTTTGGGCGTTGATGGATTGGCTGTGGTGAACCTGTTGCCTAGCCCCCACACTCACCTGATTTATCGAGCCTTGATTTCTTTCTGTGGGGACCCTCAAATCTATTGTGCATGAATCGCCTGTAGAGACGGAAATGGATCTCGTGGCGAGACTCGTCTGCGCTGCTGCTACTGTCAAAGAAACTCCAGGTGTGTTCGACTGTGTCCGCCAATCCATGCTGCGTCGGTGTCACGCATGCATCGTTTCTCATGGTGGAACCTTCGAGCATCTGTTGTAACATCATGAAATGCATCCATCTCGTACTCCATTGTCAATATTATGTCAAATAAATGTTTGCCACTAATTGACACTGTCTTGTGCCTCCGCTACTACTTTCCCGTGATGTTTCCGGTTATGGGTTCCAATGCGATTCACATTCCTTTAGATGTTACCTACCTCCCCTAAACATTTGTACCAATATTTTTGAGACACACTGTACAGTTTACTACCCTGACACACATGGTTTAATAATATTAGTCCATATTTGATGCTGCCAACTCTGACCAATTATAACTTCATAAAAATATAAATAAAATAAAATTACAAATAAAATAAAATAAATAAGTAAAATTGACTGTAAAGTCGATTTTACTTATTTATTTTACTTATTAGATTAAAATCGTTAAACCAGTACTACTACAAAACTGAATAAAATTACAATTAAAATAAATAAGTAAAATTGACTGCAAAGTATAGATTAAAATCGTTAAACCCGTACTGCTATAAAACTGAAGCTTTGGGCAGCATCTGTTGCCTTTCTCAACATAAGTAGTTGAGGAAGGCAACAGATGAATTGCTGCATCATCAATTCATTACAAAGCACTAGCAGATCCAGGATGTACTATGGTACCTGCACACACTCCATTCCCATATGTTAGGATTGGAAGTGGCACGAGGCTGTATGACTTTAAAACGTTCATCCCTATCCAGGATAATGGTCTGAAACATTACATTAATCCTACAACCCTTATCCATATTCAAGCTAAGATCATCCAAGGAACAAATCCGTAGGCTCTCCAGCCACTTCCAGTTCCAGAAACCCTACCTTATCTGTAATTACAGTTCCTTCAGATGTTATACCATGCCCGGTCTCCCGGGCATGTTCTGCTACGGCCGATCCGGAGACATCAGCCAACCTAAGTGCCCTACTATGCTCCCCCAGTCTATCGCGTAATCTGCACTTAGTCTCACCTACGTAACATCCCCCACAATCTGGGCACTGAATTTTATAGACAACCCCACTGTTGTCAACTCCCACAACAGGGTCTTTAACTGCCGCCATCACTGTGCGCAGCTTCTGACCCGGAAGCTGCACACAACGTAATTGGCAGGACCGTAAAAGTGGCGAGTAGGAATCCTTTGGTGAGGCTGGTATAACAGAACAATAAACTGGTACAGAAGTGGTACAAGGCGGGCAAGATATCGGAGGAAGTTTCTTTGAGGTTGTGTGCATCGGGTTGCAAATTACCCAGATTCTATGGTTTACCTAAAGTGCATAAGGTAGGTGTACTGTTGAGGCCAATTGTATCGTTTGTTGGGAGCCCAAAGTACGCGCTTTCCAGATTCTTGGCGGGTTTGGTTTCTCCTGTTTTGGGCCTGACTGGCTGGACAGTGAGGAATAGTCAGGAATTTATACGCTTTGCCCAGGATCAGACGTGGTGTCATTATTCACGTGCATTCCAGTGGATCACACTTTGAACTGTGTTCGAAAGGCCTTGGAGGGCAATAATACTTTGAGAGATAGGATGAATTTGATTGTACAAGACATATGTGAAGGTGTTAGCTTGTGTTTGTCCAGCACCACTATGGTATTTGCAGGTGTGATGTATCAGCAGATCTGGGGTGTGGCTATTGGTTCATCTATTAGCTCATTCATTGCTAATTTAGCAATGGAAGAATTTGAGGATAGGATGTTGAGTTCCTCTGGTCCACTACCCCTACGGACGTGGAAGAGGTATATGGACGATACTTTCGCTATACTATGTAGGGGACATGGGCCAGATGTTTCTCAATTGGCTTAATCATGGCTCACTTTGTATAAAGTTTACCTCCGCGGACGAGCGTGGGGGCGCTCTGCCATTTTAGGATGTTTGGGTTTATAGGGTGGGCCGACAATTAAAAACAAGAGTGTTTAGGAAGATGTGTCGGGCCCAGCATACTCATTTTGGTTCTGCCCAGACTGTAGGTCATAAGAAGAGTGTGGTTAGGCTTGGTCGCACTGCTCTTCCTCGGAGGATAGGGAGGAAGAAATCAAGCGGGTCACGGCCGACCTTATGAGATGTGGATACCTCGGATTGAAGGTTGTTGTGGATATGGTACTCGTAGGGAGTACCTGGCCCCACCGTGTACATTCCTACTATCTGGGCATGTCGCAGCCAATAGCCCACATTTTACAGTCATACCAATTAAGTTGTGTGCAGCTTCCGGGTCGGCAGCTGCGCACAGTGATGGCAGCGGATAAAGACCATGTTGTGGAAGTTGACAACAGTGTGGCTGTTTATAAAATTCAGTGCCTGGATTGTGGGGGATGATACGTAGGTGTAAGCGCAGATTACGTGATAGACTGGGGGAGCACAGTAAGGCACTTAGGTTGGCCGATGTCTCAGGGTCGGCCGTGGCAGAATATGCCTGGGAAACGGGCATGGTATAATAGCCAAAGGAGCTGTAATTACAGATAAGGTACAAGATTTCTGAAACCAGAAGTGGTTGGAGAGCCTACGGATTTGTTCCTAGGGTGATCTTAGCTTGAACAGGGATAAGGGTTGCAGGATTCATGTAATGTTCGAGACCGTTATCCTGGATAGGGATGAATGTTAGTCCCGTACCACTTCCGGAGCTAACATATGAAAAATGGAGTATGCGCAGGTACCATAGTACATTCTGGGTCTGCTGGGAAGGCTTAGTGTTTCATAATGAATTGTTGATGCAGCACTACTTATGTTGAGGAAGGCAGCAGATGCTACTGAAAGCTTCAGTTTTATAGTAGTACTATAAAACTTGGTTTAACAATTTTAATCTATACTTTACAGTTGATTTTACTTATTTATTTAATTTTATTTGTAATTTTATTTCATTTATATTTTTATAAAGATATAATTCGTCAGAGTTAGTGGCATCAAATATGGATAGATTTCCTGACCACAGAGGCCTTTTTAGCAATAATATTAGTGCCTGGTTGTCTTTCTTGGTAAGACCACCATTTTGTTCACTTCACCTTCTCTCCATCCACTCAAGAAATTCTACATTCTTCCTAAAATGAAGTCTCCAGACCTGTATGCAGTACACAAGGCATGGCCTGACTGTTGCCTTATATAAAGGGATAATCACCTCCTTTTCCCTGCTAGCAAAATTCCTGAATATCATTGACAATACACCATGACCTGATATGGCAGCCTGTCTGCATTTTTCAGAAAATTTCATATCTGACTGCACAATTACTCCCAGATCTTTTTCATTTTCTACCACCCTAAGTGTAGTACCACACAGTTCATATGTTTCTCTGGAGTTACTTCTACCCATATGCAGTCAGTACTTTGCATTTATCAATGTTAAACTTCAGTTGCCACTTCTCAAGCTAATCTGTCAACTTTTCTAGCTCCTGTTGCAGCAGCATACTGTAATTGCTATCATTTACAACTCTGTCAACCTTTGCATCATCTGCAAACTTGGACATTAAACCTGATATATCTTCATCAATATCATTAAGAGATAAAAAAAACAACAATGGGCACAACACAGAACCCTGAGGGGCACCATCAGAAACATTAGTTCACAAAGAGCAATATCCATTCATTATCCCACTGAACCCCCACATCTATTGTAGCAACTTATCCTTAATACCATAATACTCCAACATGTACAGTAGTCTTCCGTGCACAACAGTGTCAAAAGCTTTCCTGAAATCCAACTATATGATATCAAAATTATTTTTTGCATCCAGTTCCTTTGTAACCACATCATAGTATCCAATAAAATTTTGCAGAGAACACTTTCCCTTAACAAATGCATGCTGTGTTTGAATTATCAATACAGTCTTGTCAAGATGATCCTGCAATGCATCTTTAACCAGTCAGTGCATTATTTTCACGGAACAGAAGTTAAACAAACTAGTCTGTAATTGCTTGTGTCACTCTTTGTCCCCCTTTGTGAATTGGGTTGGAGAAACATTTGCACATCTCCAATCCATGGGGACTTCTCCTGAGTCCAAGGATGCTCTCATAATTATGGCTAAGGGTCTGCTTGCTTTGTTCGCTGCCTCCTTTAATATAACTGGATAGATCCCACCCACCCCACGTACCTTTCTTCCATTTATCTTCAACAATTTCTCCTCCACTTTGCTCTCAGTTATTACAAAATCATTAAGCACCTTGTTACAGTTTGATAAACTTCTGGCATTTCCCTCCCTTAATAACTTTTCGTGTGTAAATATAGATGCAAAATACTCATTCAGATTATCAGCTTTCTGAGCAGGATCATCGCCAGTCGTGCCATCGATATCCTGTTGAACAATCCGATTCATCCTCTTTCCTTCTAGAGTTCATATAACTAAAGAAGTCCTTGCTGTTTTTCTTTTGCCATAGATTTCTCATAATCTGCCTTGACTTGCCTATTCTTTTTTGTGATTTGATTACAGACTAGCTTATATCTTTCACAGGTGTCTGTGTTTCCTGATAATTTCTATGCATCCCATGCATTGTCAGAGTAACTAATGAGACTCTGCCAGGAGTCTCATTAGTTTCTCTGATATCCATTTAGGCCTAAACTTAAAACAGTATTTCTTAATCGGTATGAAAAACCTAGTAGCTTCCATGATTACTTCCTTGAATGCTTCCCATTTAGAATTTGCTGTTGACAACATCAGATGGTCCAACTGTACAGAATTTAAAACTGTCTGAGACTACTCTAGTCACCTCTATGAAAGCAAAAACCCTTTTACCGCTGATGGTAGTAATATCTTTAAGTAGTAATATCAAGAGTACGAGAACGAGAGTATCCTGTGCAGACGTACATTTTTACCGCTCCTGAAAAAAAAAAAATGTTTTTTCTGATTTATTTTCTGTTTTATTAGCTTAAATTGGCATATTAACTTATTTTCTAGAGTAGTTTTATATTCTTATTTACAATACTTAGATTAAAGTAACTTAGATAGAGATTTTGTAGGTAATTATTTAGTATCGGAAAGGGTATCAAATCCACGTGTTTACCATTCATAATTGCTGCCATTGTAACGCAATACAAAATATCTCGAAATAGATAGCATAAGCTTAATATAGTATAGTATAGTACATAATATTGTCAATTATGTCAGATAATTAATCTTGCTGAACTTCATTGTCAATTAAATTGTACTTTTAACTATACATATAATGACTTGGGTTACGTAACATAAATAATTAGTAAAAAATAAATAATTAATACTTAACTTGAAACGAAAGTTATATAAAGGGATTTCGTAGATAACACTCGATACTGAAACATAAATATAGTGTTATAACTGTGTTGAGATATAAGTTTAGTGTTTTAATTTTGTACATTTTATTGAAATTAAATCGAAATCATGACTCTGACCAGAGCATCAAAGCAAAAGGCTCAAGCTAATGGGAGTGCTGTGGGTCAGAGGAGAACTGAGGGGGGCAGCTGCCCTCTGAATCACAGCCTATTAAAATGCACTACTTGCTTGACGTTTGTGGAGCAGTCAGGTACGGGACATGATACTGCCATGGGGGATGTCTTTGTGTGTGCACGATGCAAGGAGTGTAAGGAAATCAGCCGACAACTCAGCATTGTTATGGGCCTATATGAGAGCTTGAAGGACAGGGCGGATGCCATCGAAGGATTAAAAGTGAGGGGCCCATCAAGCTCTCAGCTGCCCACACCAATGCCAGAGCTTGCACTTGGTCATCGCGCAACACAGCGGCAGCCCCCAAAGCAGAATGCGCTGGTCCCAAAGGAACTAGTAGTTGTTGGTGACTCTATTGTCAGGGAAACGGGAAACATGCTTTGTAAAAAGGATAGGTGGAACAGGACCAGGGTATGTCTGCCAGGGGCAAAGGTTGATGACGTTGTAGAGCGGATATCATCTTTTAAGGGCACAAAAGGTGGTATAGTTGTATACGTTGGCACTAATGATATTAAGAGTAGGAGACAGACGGAATTACTTAACAAGTACAGGTCACTGTTGAAAAAAAGCCGTGAATTAGGGTTGAATTTGAAAGTATCCGCAATTCTGCCCAGACACGATAGGAGGGAGTATATGATGAGAGCCCTGTCGATCAATTCAGCCCTGGAAGGATTGTGCAAGGCTCAAGGGGTAGAATTTTTTTCAGCCTGGTCTGTACTTGTTAACAGGAGAGACTGCTTCTACAGGGATGGGATACACTTAATTAGAAAGGGTGCAAGAATGTTTGCTGACGCTATCGAGGCAGTGTTAGGTGGGTCGGAAAACTGCTAGATTGGGGGAATACAAGGACTAATAGATTAACAGTAGCCACTGGCAGAGATGAAAGTAATTCTTGCACTGCTTCTATTGGAATGAGCCGCAGCCTGGAAAATAAGATGCAGGATATTTCAGAGACTGCTGGGAATCATTGGGGTACAAATAAACACATAGGTTGTGTTAGAGTAGCTAAGAAAAAGAACAGGTGCATGTATACTTGCATGTAACACCAATGCTAGGAGTTTAGTAAATAAATTTGATGAATTTGAGGTATTGCTCAAAACATCAAAGGCAGATATTGTGGGGATTTCAGAGACGTGGTGTCACACAGATATAAGGAATGCAGAACTGGAATTTAGGGAGTACAATGTCTACAGAAAGGATAGACAGGATAGGAAGGGAGGAGGGGTTATGCTATTAGTTAAGAAATACATAAAATCCAAGGAAGTGAAGCCAGTCGACATTGCTGGACAGTGCAGTGTCGAGTCAGTTTGGTGTGACATTAGCATTGGGAGATCAAAATTGAGAGTAGGAGTGTGCTATAGGCCTAATGACTCTGATGAGTATAATAAGAAACTGTACGGGAAAATAGAGTGGGCCAGTAAATCAGAGAGTCTTATAATGGGGAATTTTAATTTCCCAGATATTGACTGGAATTTGTGGGCTGGTCACTCACACACTAGCAAGGCTTTTGTGGATTTATTGGATGATTGTTTTCTACATCAGCATGTTCAGGAGGCAACTAGAGGGAGTAATACTCTTGATTTGATTATCAGCAGTGATTCTTCATACAATAAGAATCTGCAGGTAAATGAACCACTAGGTGGCAGTGATCACAGTGTGCGGAAGTGGGATTTACAAAAAGAGGTAACTACCATTAGGGGTAAAGGGAAGGGAAGGGTTATTGCTTTCGTAAAGGCGACTACGATGGACTGAGACAGTATTTAAATTCTATAGTGGGACCAACTGATGATGTTACCAACAGCAAATTCAAAATGGGAAGCATTCAAAGAACTTATCTTGGAAGCTACTAGGCTTTACATACCAACTAAGAAATATTGTTCAAGGTTTAGGCCTAAATGGATGTCAGATGAACTGATGAGGCATATGGTAGAGAAGAAACATCCATGGGATACATACAAATCAACACGTGACACAGAAGCCTATGATAGATACAAGTTGATCTGTAACCAAGTTACAAAGGAGGTTAGGCAGGCGAAGGCAGATTATGAGAAATCTTTGGCAAGTGATGCAAAGAAAAACAGCAAAGAGTTCTTTACTTATGTAAACTCTAGAAGGAAGCGGATGGATCAGATTGGTCCACTTGATATCGATGGATCAACTGTTGATGATCCTGCTCAGGTAGCTAACAAACCGAATGAATATTTTGCATCGACATTCACACATGAGGAGTTATTCAGCGAGGGGAATGCCAGAGGTATATTCAACTCTGGCAGTAAGCTAGAGAATCTTGTAATAACTGAGAGTAAAGTGGAGGAGAAATTGTTGAAGATACATACAAGAAAGGCACCTTGGGTGGATGTGATCTATCCAGTTATATTAAAGGAAGCAGCAAAGGAAGTAAGCAAACCCTTAGCCATAATTATGAGAGCTTCCTTGGATTCAGGGGAAGTACCCATGGACTGGAGATGTGCAAATGTGACCCCAATTCACAAAGGAGGATCAAAGGGCGAAACAAGTAATTATAGACCTGTTAGTATAACTTCTGTTCCTGGAAAATTAATGGAGGCACTGGTTAAAGAAGCACTGCAGGATCATCTAGACAAGACTTCAGTTATAGCTCAGAAACAGCATGATTTTGTTAAGGGGAAGTCTTGCCTGACCAATTTGATTGGATACTATGATGCAGTCACAAAAGAACTGGATGCAGGGAATAACTTTGATATTATATACTTGGATCTTAGAAAGGCTTTTGATACTGTTGCACATGGAAGACTGCTGCACAAATTGGAGCAGTGTGGCATTGAAGGCAAATTGCTGCTATGGATAAAGGGGTGGTTGAGGGGGAGAAGACAGAGAGTGGTAATCAATGGCCACTGCTCATCGTGGACTAATGTTATTAGTGGAGTCCCTCGGGGTTCAGTATTGGGTCCATTATTGTTTTCTGTATTTATAAATGATATTGATGATGGTATATCAAGCTTAATGTCCAAGTTTGCAGACGATACGAAGGTTGGCAGGGTTGTCAAGGACACTACTGACACTATGCTACTGCAACAGGATCTGGAAAGGTTGAGCAGATGGGCTGGGAGGTGGCGAATGAAGTTTAACATTGACAAATGTAAAGTACTACATATGGGAAACAGCAACCCCAGAGCAACGTATCAACTCTGTGGTACTACACTGACAGTGGTAGAGAATGAAAGGGACCTGGGGGTGGTTGTGCAGGCAGATATGAAGTTTTCTGAGCAGTGCAGACGGGCTGCAAGAATAGCTCACGGTGTATTGTCGATGATATATAAGAATTTTTCTAGCAGGGATAAGGATGTGATTATTCCCTTGTATAAGGCAATGGTCAGACCGCACCTAGAGTACTGTATACAGGTCTGGAGGCCTCATTTCAAGAAGGATGTAGAGCTGCTGGAACGAGTACAGAGAAGGGCAACAAGATTAGTGAATGGAACAAAGGGGTGCTCTTACGAAGAAAGGCTTATGTTTTGCAAATTACAGTGTCTGGAGACTAGGCAGCGGCGAGGTGATCTGATAGAGGTGTATAAAGCCTTGAATGGTTTGAGCATGCTCAATGCTGATGGGATTCTTCCTCTTGCTCAGAATAATCACCTGAGAGGGCATAAATTCAAATTGAGGAAAGACAGATGTAGGATAGATGTGAGGAAATTTACCTTTAGCCAGCGGGTGGTTGGTTGCTGGAATAGAATTCCATCCCTTGTCGTGGAAGTTGATAGCCTAAATAAGTTTAAGGCTCAGCTGGACAGGTATTTCGAACGAACAGAGGGGTGAAGTGGAAGTGGTTATTTTTTATTTATTTATTTGTTTTTTTTTTTTTGGCTGATGATGCATAAGCTTGCTTTCTTGCATCAAATGCCTCTACTAATGCTAATGCTAAAGTAAATCCCACTTCAGTACAGTGTGATCACTGCCACCCAGTGGTTCTTTTAGCTGCAAATTCTTAATGCACGAATATTCATTGCTGATAACCAGATCAATAGTATTAATCTCTCTTGTTACCTCTAATATGTTGCTGAAGAAATCAATCATCCAATAAATCCAGAAAATTCTTGCTAGTTTGCCAGTGACCAACCCACAAGATCCAGTCAATACTGGGAAGTTAAAATCCTCCATTATTAGACAATCTGATTTACTGGCACACTATTTCTCTGTACAGTTGTACGTTGTGCTCATCAGACTCATTATGCCTATAACACACTCCTACTCTCAACTTGGTTTTCCCAGTGATTATGTCACACCAAACTGATTCAACACTGCACTGTCCACACATGTCAATTGGGTGCACTTCCTTAGATTTTGTGTGTTTCTTAACTAACAGCATAACCCCTCCATATTCCTCCCTTCCTATTCTTTCTGTAAAAATTGTACACAGAAATTCCAATTCTGCCCTGCTTATATCAGTGTGACACCACATCTCTGATATCCAAACATTATCCGCCTTTGATGCCTTGACCAGCACTTCAAATCCATCAAATTTATTTGCTATACTCCTAGAATTGGTCTACATGCAAGTATACATTCACCTATTCTTATTCTTAGTTACCCTAACACAGTCCATGTATTTATTTGTTCTGTGATGACCCCCACCAAAAACCCCAGCACCCTGCCCTCCATTCTAATAGAAGCAGTGCAACAATCCCTTTCACCTCTGTCTGCGGCTACTGCTAATCTTTCAGTCTGCAAATCCCTCCAAGCTAGTAGTTTTCCGACCCACCTAATGCTGCCACGATACCATCAGCAAACATTGTTGCACCCCTTTTATTTAAGTGTATCTGATCCCTTTAGAAGCAGTCTCTCCTGTTAACAAACACAGACCACGGTGAGAAAAATTCTACCCTGTGAGCCTCGCAGAATCTGTCCAGGGCCGAATTGATTGACAATTGTGGGAAGTTAAAATCGCCCATTATTAGACATTCTGACTTACTGGTGCAGTATATTTCTCTGTATAGTTGTTTCCTGTACTCATCAGAGTCTAATGTCTAATAATGGGGAATTTTAAATTCTCAGATATTGACCCGAACTTGTGGGTTGGTCACTTGAAACTAGCAAGACATAAATATGTGGTTGTCCACTTATATTTATTTCAAAACATATTACCTGTTATCCTGACAATAGTCTTCCAACAAAATGAGATCACCTTCACACAGAGGTATGCGCTGGACTATTCTTTTCTGGGTGTGAATGGTTTTGGCAGGTCATGAGATACTCAAGTCCCTGATGAGCTCCCAGTTATTTGTTTCTAGGGCAAGCACTGATTTCTTCAGTGACTGAAATTTTTCTCATAATGAATCGACTTCTAATTTCAGATTGGTACACTCCTTACATTGGTTGCAAAGAAAATAATCATCAGTTCAGCTAGGTTTGTCAACCAGACCAACCTTAAAATGCATGCCACATGCCATATAAATGATGAACTTGTGACTCACATCAAATGCCACAGGCATTTCTGATGTTCACACTGGAAATTTCCAATTTCCAGTGTGAACTAATAATTAGTACAGAAATAAATAAATATGTTACAGTTATTTTTCTCAGAATTTTATTTATAAAATTAAAATTTCATGTGATTTTTATGATCATTCCTTCCCTCCCCAGAATACATTGTGGAATCATTGGTTTAGAACAGCGATGCTTAATCTTTTATATTGAAGGGCTGCACTGAGGATTTTGCAAGATCCCATGGATCATGTTCAGAAGGGGTTAGTTTAACACTGTAATGTTTTGTTCCACAAGAATTAATAAAGAATTAAGATGCATATTTTTTAAATTACTTTCCTTTAACACAGCTACAAAATCAAACACAACTCTTTTCCTTGCCAATCTACAAAGAAATACTTATTTTCCCACTGCCCATTAAGTACATGACAATTTCCAGGATGGACCACAGAATAGATAACTTTGATATAAAAAAAATAATAATAAATACTGTAAATTGCAACATTTAAGCTTAATAAGAAAACATTTATTAAATTTATATTTAATTATGAATATTGATAAAAGACATTCTAGTTTCAGGACATTTTGTACAATTGAAATACAGTTTTCTTAAATTATTTTTTAATTTGAAATTCTTCGGTTTAGTGATAAAATAACTATTTTTACTTTATAACTATTTTTATAACTGATTTTTAAATAAGAAAATTATCTACTTTAGTCTGATAATAAATGTCATACAAAAAAACTTACACTTCAGGCTCTCCATTCACAACAGCACATGAACATGTGCATGGCAAAGAATGAGTAACACGAGGAGCAGAAGGATTACTAGTAGTTACAGTTTTATCTTGATACTCCAATGTACCTTCCCAGATTGAGCGCCGCTCTTTGGCAGCACCTGATAACTGAGACTGCTGTTGAGGATTCTGTCCTGTCATTGTTATTGACGGAACAGAAGTTTGTCCAGTGTGGGACTGCAGATTTGGTGAAGATGCAGTTGCCATAATTGGAACCTGAGAAGTAACCAGTTGGTTAACACTTGTTACATTTACCATTTTTGATTGTATAGTTACTGGAATTCCTTGCTGAGCCTGTACTGTGGTAGGAATTGTTACATTTTGCTGCTGCACTTGTTGCTGCTGCTGTTGCGGCTGCTGCGAAAATGATGGCAGCTGAGATAGTTGTACAGCTAATGCTGCTGAGCCATTTACACCTGCAACTGTAGTAACTGGAACTTGAGTAGTGTTACCTGTCCTAAGGGTAATAGGAGTTACACCAGAACGTAATCCACCTACAAAGATAATGCATTTTTAGTATAAAGTTTTACTAGTGAACAGTATTATCGTTAGTAGAAAATGGAAGAAAGCAAGTTTATAAAGAATCAGACAAAAAAAAAAAAAAAAAACCTTCCCACATCACTTGTCCATCCTCTCCAATAACTTTTCTAGTTCTTCCTTGAATTTGTTCAAACTACCCCCTTCCATAACAACAGATAGAAGTATTTCAACAATCAACTGCCCGAAGGCAAACTTCCACACATTTATCCCACAACCATCCTTTCTCAATTTGAATTTATGTCCCCCTCGTGTGTAGTCTAGTGAGACCACCCTCTTGTTCCCTTCACTAATCTCGTTGGCCTTCTCTACTCACTCCAGATGATCTACAGCCTTCCTAAGATGAGATCTCCATACGTATATGCAGTACTCAAGATGCGGCCTAATCGCCTCCTTATTCCTGCCAGCAAAACCCGCATGAGCTGTCCTGGCAGCTGGTTTGCACTGCTCAGAGAACTTCATATCTGACTGTATGCACCTTACATTTTTCAATGCTAAACTTCAACTGCCATTTCTGAGCCCATCTACCTAATCTTGTGACAGTAGCATACCCAAATTACTGTGATTAACCACCCTAAAAACCTATGTATCTCTGCAAACTTAGGCATTAATACTGATATACTTTCATCAATATCATTAATAAATGCAGAAAGCAACAGAGCATATACAGAGCTTGTTTGTTTGTTTTAGGGCTTTGCGGCGCAAGGACAGCAAAGGCCATAATGCGCCATATACAGAGCATTGTCCATTTCGAATGAACGGAGGGGTGAAGTGGAAGTGTTTTTTTTTTTTTTTTTTTTTGGCTGATGCTGCATAAGCTTGCTTTCTTGCATCATATGCCTCTACTAATGCTAATAACCACTCTCTGCCTTCTCTCACTCAGCCAATAGAAATGATGGGAATGAAAATATATGCATTTCAAACATTGTACAATATTTTAATAAATGCCTCAGATTTGTTTAAGTACTACCATGACCTTCTTAAAATCATGGCTGGTTCCTGATAGCAGTAACAGCCACAGCCATCCCTGGTGGCTGTGATACAGTGATACTTTATTTCAGGCTACAGCCCTATAAATCTTATGGTAAGGTTGCAACATATAAAGAAACATTTCATTTAAACAACAATATGTATCACAAAACATTCCATACACAAAAAATCATGTTCACTGTTTGGAAACCAATGTTCTTTTCAAAACACAAATGTTCTTTTTTACTGTTTCTGCTACTGAATATTACTCTCAATTTCTGTTTCTTTAGCCATCTTAGACAGATTAACTGTCTTTTCAATTCTTTACTGTGTGTAATAATAAAAAAAGGACAAATTAGAATTTATTCTGTGTCTCAATTGCAGAGTTGGTGATACCTAAATATTATAAACCCTATAATATGCCAACATTTATGAAAATTTATTTTATTTTTTGCTGATTAGTAATAATATTTAGTTTGCACCATTAAAATATCTTATTAATAATCATTGTAATCATAATTTAAAATAGTCACATTTATTACATTACATTTCAATTTCTGAAAGTTTTTGAAGTAATACTTCACACCCACAAACAGTAATTTCTTTTTCAAAATGTACAAAAAACAAATATATACAGCCAAGTAAGTTGTTACAAATTTTACAATTTTCTGGATTTTAGAGGGGTATACTTAGTGGTTAAGCAGATTTAGAGGAGTCCATTTCAATGAATACTAAGCCCAAAAAACTGATTTTATTTACATCTGTAAATATTTATAATGTTTATCTTGCCCTTCCACCTGGTTTTTGCAAGCAGGAATTAAATCGCATGGTCTTACTTCTCATAGCAGGACAAGCTTGCTTATGTAATGAGTTACCCACTAGTAATGCACTACTTTTGACAGATATCTAAAATTATGTTACAACTTTGAAAAACTATGATTTTGTATAACACAACTTCTTTATTCAATGTGAGTTGTTCTGCTTGTCATCACAGGCCACCTGCTACTTGCTGAGGGACCAATTAGCCCTATATGTGACATAGCAGTATCATTATTTAAACAAATGTCTAATTAACCTTCTGGAGAGGCCATCTGTTTGAAAGTACAGGTAGCCCTTGTTTTGCGCCGATTCGCAATAGTGCTGATCATTAACCACAACGGCATTTTTATTTATTTTTGCAATTGTTTTTTTTTTCCCCATTTTTTTTTATAAATTGAAAGTTTAAAATCGTCAGTTGTTGTTGTTGTGGTGGTGTTTTCTGGCGCATGGGCTACTTAGGCCATACTGCACCTCCCAAATTAATTGAGTCATGATAACTGCACAGTAAGCAGTTAGAAATGGTCATACATTTTTATTTGTTTCAAATAGAAAAAGAATTCAGAGAGATTTGCTTTTTAGAGAGAGAGAGAGGTTGTTGTAGATCTGAAATTAAACTAAAAGACATTCACTGGTCATTGCTGAACAAGTTAAATTCAAGGAGTATATGTTTACTATAAGAGGTTACGAGCAGTGTGCACACTGCGGAGGATCATTTCCTGTAAGCAGATAGAGATGTGTAAGGTGAGTGTGACCTATACGAGTTCTGGCTAAGATTACTACTTCTTTTCTATTTTTACGAAGGCTAAAAGTCCATAATTGTGGTTTAGGTTTTATTTGGAATAGCCTGTTATTTGTTTGCATTTTCCACAGAAGTGTCCATTGTTCCATAGATGTTCTCCATATGTTATGTCTATAATCAGGATATGGAACTAGGTCATTTATTGATGATACGATGGAAGGATGCTTTGCAGCATTATCTGCACATTACTTTCCTGGAATACTACTGTGGCCAGGGATCCATGAAAAGATAACAGTTTTCTGATGCTCATGAAGATGCATCAGCTTATTCTTTATGAGTTTTAATAAAGGATTTTTAGGTGGGGATGTGCTTTTCAAAGCTGAAAGAGCACTCTGTGAATCAGTATATATTATACTTTTATTTATTGACAGCAGCAAGATGTTTTCTAGAGCAAGCTTAATGGCATGGAGCTCAGCAGTGTAGCTGCTGCATGCAGTTGGAAGT
This sequence comes from Mastigoproctus giganteus, assembly GCF_048544385.1. NCBI lineage: Eukaryota > Metazoa > Arthropoda > Arachnida > Uropygi > Thelyphonidae > Mastigoproctus > Mastigoproctus giganteus. The sequence goes on along the minus strand of NC_143586.1, from coordinate 97,590,566 downwards.
GAAATTGAAACAGTTTTATAAGGGAAACAGCAGCTGCACCCACTCGATTATCAGACTTTCAACTGTCAGTATAGCTCTTGGTAAAGTGGGAGTACTTTTGTGAGTAAGCAATATGTAGTTGTTGACTGTTAATATTTGCTATAGAACCTTTACCCCATTGCTCAAAGTATTCATCAGAAGAAAGTGTGAAGTAAGTCCAAGGGGGGGGGGGAGATCCGGATCTTTTGATTCTCTGAGGATATTATCAAGCTGAATATTCCAGCTTTCGGTTAGATTCTGCAGCCTGATACCAATAGGCCAAATTGTTCTAGGTTTATTTGCATAATGGGCTTTCCATTGAGGATTATGCAACAGTGGCCAAACAGGATGAGCAGACAGGCTTTTAATTTTAGCTGACTAGCTCATCACAAACATTTTTCTTCTGATGCTAAGTGGAGGCTCGTGAGCCTCAATATAAAGACTTTGAACTGGTGATGTTCTATATGCACCTAGGGCTATCCTAAGAGAAGAGTGTTGGAGGGGCGCAAGAAGGGCCAAAGTGCTTTCCCTAGCTGAGTCATAAACAGGTGCTCCGTAGTCTAGTTGAGATCTAATCAGAGATTTATATAAGTGGGGCAGGGTATAACAATCGGCACCCCAAGATGTACTGGAGATGACCCGGAGTACATTCATTTTCTTCGTGCAAATGGTTCTTAGACACTTGATGTGCTCATGGAAGTTTAACTTCTTATCAAAAATTAGCCTTAGGAGGAGAATACTGTTCACAACTGGTAGAGGATGATTAGCCAAATGCAACTCAGGTTCAGGATGCATTCTGCGCTTCGTGCAGAAATGCATGGCTGTAGATTTGTGGCTTGACAGTTTGTATCCATTTTGCGCCATCCATAATTCAACGTTATTAATGGATATTTGTAGATGCCTCTCAATATAGTTTATATTCTGGGAATGGTAGGATATGGTGAGATCATCTGCATAGAAATACAAGTCAATGGTATTTGGAATGCTGTTTGTGATGTTATTTATTCGTATTGCAAACAGAGTGGCACTAAGAACAGAGCCTTGTGGGACTCCTCCTTTTTGAATGTATGTTTGAGATAAAACATGCTGGTGCCTCTCTTGGAAAGATCTGTGCCGAAGGAAGCTTTGAATAAAATATGGTAAATGTCCTCTCATATATATAGAATGGAGATCTCTTAGGATACCATAGCAGCATGTGGTATCAAAGGCGTTCTCAAGGCATATCATGGTATCAACGCATATCATGACGAGATGTTGATTTCTGATGAATGCATTTCTTATCTTGGATTCAGCTTTGGTCATGAGGTCTAGGGAAGATCTATTCTTTCGGAAGCCAAACTGATTATTACTGATTATGTTTTGGGATTCAAGGTACCAGATGAGTCGATGGTGAACCATTTTTCCCAAAGTCTTACTCAGGCAGACAGTTAGAGAAATTGGTCTATACTTGTTAGGAATTGAATGGTCTTTTCCAGGTTTAGGTATGACTATTACATAAGAATGTCGCCAGGAAGTAGGGAAAACATGTTCTGAGAATATCCTATTCTAAAATTGAAGTTCAGTTTCCTTTTCTCAACTTCAGCTTTAATTTTTTGAAAAGATGGTTGATATGCAGTTGAGGCGGACAATTCACAGAACACCGTTTCTAAGGCATTGGCAATTTCATCAGCAGATGAGATCTCCTTCCCATTCCAATTAATAATAGAAGGCAACATATGATATTTACCATTCAGTTTCTTTATTTTTTCCCAAATTATTCAGGTATCAGTATCTTTGTTGATTGAGGAGGCAGATTTTATTCATGACTCTCTTTTCGCCTTCCGCCGGATATAACGAGTTTTGGCTCTTAGTCTCTTGAAGTTAATAAGGCTGCCAGTGGTGGGATGTTTGCGGAGGGTATTCCAGGCTGCGTTTTTTTCTCTCTTCACTTTGTTACAATCAGCATTCCACCAGTGATTCGTATGCCAATGGTTCCTTATTTGAGACTGTGGGATGGTGGCTTTTGCAGCTGTTAGTATCTGCATTGTGATATGATCGGTGACAGTATCAACAGCAGAAGACTATGATGTTATCATCATCAAAAGATACATGACTGGTAAATTTCATCCAGTTTGTTTGGAATGGGTGGTTTGAACACTACAGATTAGTGGATAGTGGTCACTGTTTAGAAGATTGTCATGTACTGCCCACTATAGTTAAGAAGAGGATTGGAGAGCAAATTGAAAGATCCATTGCAATGGTTGACCCAGTAGGAAAATGGATATATGTCAGTAAGCCAGTATTTAATAGTGTCAGATTCTCTCTGTCAAGTAACATTTCAACAAGTTCACCACATCCATCTGAGACAGAGAACCCCATAACGGATGATGTCCATTAAAATCTCCTAATAAACAAATAGGCGAAGGTAACTGAGAAATAAGATTTTCCAGTTGGTGAATTGTACATTATTGGTTCGGTGGAAGATAAATTGAGACCAGTATTAGAGTGATACCAATTACTACACGGGTGGAAACAGCTTTCAATTGTGTTTGCAATGGAATGTGTCTGGAGGGGACTCGTGAGTCCATGAGTATAGCTAACTCCTCCATGCGGGGCTATTAGTATCAGATCGACCTTGTCTGTAGATAGTATAATGCCTGAGGGGTGAGATTGCTTCACCTCAACCAGATCTAATTTTTGCAAATTTTTCACTTCTTAACAATGGGGAAGTCTCTGGGATGGAACTGTCAGTGGTGTATTACTGCATTGATCGACTGCTTTTGATGGAGATGGATGTTGGACTGATCGGGCCCAGTCTGAGATCGATGGATCTGGAGGGATAGACACTTCTGTCTGACATGCTCTTGATTGGTGACTATGAGTAGCAGAGGCATAAGTGCATTTTGGATTACTTAATCTTACTTGTTTTCTTGCTTCCTGGTAGGAAACTTTATTTTCAACTTTATACTTTTGTATCTTTTTTTCCCCAAACTTCCAGAGGTCGCAGTCTTTTGAGTATGCCGGATGGTTGCCTTTGCAATTTGGACACTGTGGGGTTGGTGCTTACATTCTGTTTATGTGTGAGTTTTACAAGCACAGTTTGAACATGTTGCATCTCCACGGCATGATGTCTGGGAATGGCTGAATTTCTGGTATTTAAGGTTCAGAATATATGGTCGAATGCGACAGTTTAAGATATCCCGACTTGACTGAAGCTGGTAGGTTTGGAGAACTGAAAGTTCGAATTATACTCCTGGTAGGAACTAAACTGCCATCTTTTCGGATCAGGATCCTCTTTGCACGAGTGACTTTTTGTTCTTTAAGTTCCTGGACTATTTCATCTTCAGGAACGCTCAATAGATCCCATTCAGTGAGTACTCCCTTTGAAGAATTGAGGGTATTATGTGGTGTGATTTGAACTGGGATTCCACTAAAGGATGTCAGACTTAATAATAGTTCAGAGTGTCGAGAATTGGTGGTCTCTATTAATAAATCTCCAAATTGGAGACATTTCACCATTTCTGGTGAACTTGCAGAATGTTCAAAGCATCTCTGAATGATAAAGGGGGAGAGCTTGCCCACAGGTTGTGCTGACAGAGAATGTATTATCAGGAATGCTGGTAATTCCTGCCTGCCAATGTCTTTCTTCATTCTCTCCGACAGAGAAGTCATGGTCAGTGTCGTGAGTGTCATTTGGTTGAGAGTTCTTTGGCTCTAAACATAGAAAATCACTTGTTTCCATCTCTGCCCCTTTTGGCACCAGGGGTTGCCTTATCCCCCATGTTACTGGCCCTACCACATGGAGGCAGGAGCAGTGCCACCAGTGACCAAGCGGTTGTTCAAGTAAGTAGAGGGTTAGTAATGAATATATAGAATAAAAAAAGAAAGGTGGATTTCTTTTCTTGGTTTACTTTTGACCTTTAAAGAACCACTTCAAGTAAACAAAAGAACAGGTGACGCTAGAAAAGAAACAGAACTATATCACTTTGGGAGAGCACTACATATTCGCAGGAAGAAAATCGCTTATCACTATCGCTTGGCACTTGGGGCCAAAATCATCAGACAAAATTTATCGGCATAATACTGTGCTATGTATCGTGCACTGTTCATGTGATTTAGGACAATCTGAGCCAATCAGCAATTAGTGCGTTCGTATCAGAGACGAGAAAGATTCCCGCCCTCAAAGTAACCACTCTTAGATGTGGGCAATAAAGATCCTTTCGGTGAAGCATTCAGTTGGTTGTTGTTTACAGTATTTACACATGTTTGAAATTTATTAGGCTAGCAATTTTTTATTAATCATGCTATTAATAAATTGAATAATAATGATAGTGATAGCCATGTGCAGTTTTTTCCAATCGTGTCATAAAGTTTTTTAATTTAATAGAATAAAGACTTGCCATGTTTGGTAAAAAAAGTTAATTGAATCCTATGCAATATTCGGAGGATGGAATCTGGTGAAAGCTGCCCTAATTTATGTAGGGCTATGGATATGCCTCCATCGACTATTAGTACAACTATGAAGAATGCTAATAAAATAAAACAATCAATGGAAGGTAAAATTTTTGGTGCACGGAACCTAAACCTGTGATTTCCGATCAACTCCGTTATATAAAGGGTTCAATTTGCAACTGTTCCCCCAGGAACATAACCCCAACATAAATCGAGGGCTTCTTGTTGTGCAATACCAAGGCAACACATTACAAGGACAAATTCATTCTGCTGTAAGAATTAAAACCATTGCATTATCTGTGTAATTTATTGGAGGATTGAAGTGGTGGAACCCATGTTTAGTCTCCAGAGCTAAGTTCCGGTCAACCCTTCCCCATCTCTTCCATCATGCAGTATGATTGATGACTTTTGAAGTTATGATGAACATTGTGGCGAAATCCAATATTCCTTACATTTCAAGGGTACAGCTCTAAAATGGTGTTTGCAGGGCGGCCGCTAGCCAGTACACAGGACCGAACCTATTGGTAACTCTCTAGGAGGCTTCCGGATCAGCTAGTGTATAATCTTGCTACCTCTACTCTGCCAGATAGTGACTTGAGGGAATCTGAGTAGTGTGAATGCGGGGAGCATTGTTGACGCCACATTACATCAAGGATCTGGATATATTCCTACCATGTGTACGTCATATCTAAAAATTTCATTACTTCATACAGTATGTCCCACCCACTTTTTCTTACTATTGAATACACCATGAATTGTCACACTAATAGAGCAAGCTTATCTGCGAAGAGATCTAAACCTCTCAAACCTCCCTAATTAATTTCACAAATATACGTGGTCTCAATTCTAATCTCAACGATGTCCATTTCCACTTGCAGTCTGCCAAACCCAATTTACTTTTTCTGACAGAATCTCAGTTATCGGTTGATTCAACTACTGCTCATCTCAGAGGCCCAAATTATTCGCGGTATCATTCCTTTTGCCTCAAAGGTGGTACTTGTGCATATATCCGTTCTGATATTCCCTGTCAGAGACTTGGCAATTTGGAATCTTCTCTCTTTGATCTTCTCTGGCTTAAAATCTCTCTACCTCACTGTGGAAAATTCATCTGTTATCTCTACCATTCTCCCAACTCCACTAATCACTTGGAGCTCTTTGACAACTTCTCTTTGCAACTTGACTTTCTCCAGTCCAACTTTCCTAACAGTGAGGTAATATTCCTTGGTGATTTCAATGTTCACAACTCCAGCTGGCTTCCATTTTCTATTCACATCCACCCAGCTGGTTGAGATGCTGAGGCTTTTGGAATTACTAATGACCTTGCACAGATTGTTCATTTAACTACAAGAATACCGGACAATCCTAATCATGCAGCCAACACACATCATCTTTTTCTCACAAACAACTCTTCTAAGTACACGCTCGAAGTGAGAGTCCTTTAGGCACTTCAGATCACAACTTGGTGATTGTCTCTTCTCCAATGGAGCCTTTATCTCATGGCTATTCCCAACCTCATGTTGTTTGGCATTACAAGAATGCAAAATGGGATGACCTGCGAGATTTCTTTTCTTCTTTTCCTTGGTCAGATTACTGTTCCAAAACTTCTGATGTTGACGTCTGCTCAGATCGTGTCAGTGAAATTATTCTTGCAAGAATGGAGTCCTTTATCCCACACTCCACTTTAAAATCTCGTCCTTTATCTAAACTTTGGTTTTCCAATAAATGTGCTAAGACTGTTCATGAGAAGAATACTGCATATTGTAATTGGCTTGTTTCTAATTCTTCATTTTCATTTTCTGCCTAAACCAAAGCTCGCAATAATTGTAAAGCAGTTATTAATCAGTCCAAACTAGAGTTTGAACAGGCTAAGAGTAGAAAACTTGCTTCTTGCCCTAATGGTACCCGAGCATTCTTGTCTCTTGCCAAAGCTATTGACCGCAACTTTTGCCCATTTCTGCTCCCACCTCTGTCCAAACCAGATGGTTCTGTTGTCACTTCAGCCAAAGATAAAGCTGACCTGCTAGCATCCCATTTTTCTTCCAACTCATGTATTAATGATATTGGTAAAACACCTCTCACCATTCCCAACACGCTCCATTCAATGCCTCCTGTGGTCTTCCATCAAAAGGATGTCAGAAGGATTATGCCGATTCTTGATGCTAAGAAAGCTCCAGGTCTCGATGGTATTTCTCCAGTTGTTCTCAAAACCTGTGCTTTTGAACTTACTCCTATTCTTTGCCGCCTTTTTTCACTTTCTTATTCCAAATGTGTTTTTTCTTCTGCTTGGAAATTTGCTCATATCCAGCAGGTTCCTAAAAAAGGTGACAAATCCCTCCCATCCAATTATTGTCCCATTGCAATTACTTCTACTCTTTCTAAAGTAATGGAGAAATCAATTAACCGGCAACTCTTAAACTACCTAGAAACCTTCTGTCTGATCAACAATCACCAGTATGGATTCCATCAGTGTCGATTCACTGGTGATATTCTGGCTGTGTTACCCATTTATGGACTAATTCAATGGAAAGGTTCAGTGAAACACAAGTAGTTGCTCTTGACATTTCAAAGGCTTTTGATCATGTTTGGCATAAAGGTCTTCTAAACAAGCTTCCATCTTATGGTTTGCCAACTGTTTTTAGTAATTGGTTATCCAGTTTTCTCTCTGATCGCTCACTGAGATTGATGGTAGATGGCTCTTTGTCTTCTAACTTCTCCACTAATGCCGGTGTCCCCCAAGGTTCAGTTCTTTCCCCCACTCTTTTCCTCTTGTATATTAATGACCTTCTTCCACTGACTGGAAATCCTATCCATTGGTTTGCTGGTGATAGCACATTGCATTCCACTTTCCATTTTGAGAAACCTTGCCCTGTTCAATTAGCTTCAACTTCTCGAAAATCAGCTACCAATTCCTTAAATGCCAATCTTCAGGTAATTCTCCAGTGGGTCAAAGACAACTTAGTTGATTTCAACCCTTCTAAAACTCTGTCTTGTCTTATATCTCACAAAAAGGATCCTTCTGCTGCTATGCTTACCTTTGGTGACACACTGATTTCTAGGCAAAATGATATATATCTCTTTTGGGGATTACCCTGACTTCTAATCTCTCTTGCCACAAGCACATTACAAATATTGCTTCCTCTGCATGCCTTTTCTACAGATAATTCCATGGGCACTGTTCTTTTGAATTGGCTTCTATAATTCTCGCTCTCTCTCTCTTTCAAAACGGTCCGAACATGTGCAGCCACCAGCCAACATCCATTTACTGTCCAACTTCAAACTCATAGAACCAACTTTTCATCTTCCGCGTTTATTCATTCAACTGCCATTTTCTGGAACAACCTTCCTTCATACGTATTTCCTGAAAATTACAGTCTACAGAAGTTCAAGTCCGATGGCAACAAATATCTTCTTTCATCTTCTCAACCTCCAACCCAAGCACGGTACTAAGTACTATAGGCTCTAATACCTCTCGTGTTTGGGGTTCACATAAAAAAAAAAAAAAAAAAATCCCACTAGCCACACAAACAGATTAAAGGACAAAGTAGTCCAGCAAGCTTCTTTTAAAGAAAGAAATGTCACACTTTTTTGCATGGAATCTTAAAGACAAATGTAATTGTTAATCCCAGTGCTGGATTCCTTTCTTAATACTTCTGTATTGCAAAATATGCTGGATTTTAAGGTATTCCAAAAGTTGTAAAGCACCAGCTTTTAGTCTACTGTTTAACAACACAGTATGTAAGAAACAATTTGTGGTAGTGTACAGTTTCTTTAGTAAGCAATGTAAAGGCAGATGCAAAGTTCTCCATATGAGACTAATGTTTGTCAGCCTAGAATGAATGAATGCATCTGCCAATAGGTAAGTTTTTTTGTTTTTTTTGGAATTTTGTCTCTCTACATTGAAGGTAGAGATCATAATAATAAAACAATCTATTAATAGTAGTGCTTAATATTTTTTTACCAAAACAAAAGCAGTCCAAAGATGTGTAATGACACAGACCTTTCATTTGGGTATCACTTTCGACTACAATCCTCATTAGCGTGTCACCCCCTAGAATCATATGCGGCTTTTTTTTTTTGGTTTTTTTAATAGGTCCTAGCCACTGAAATCTCAGGAAACTAGGTGGCAGGGCCTGCCAGAGTAAAATATTAGCCTACTGGGAACCTGTCCTGCCTCCACGGGGCTATGTGCGGGCAACGTTGAGACCCATTAGGAGCCCAGCTGCTAAATAGTCAGAAGAACAATGGTAAATAACACAACACAACACATGCAAAGTCCATACACTTTTAAATCTCTGGCCTTTAACAGTGAACTGTTACACCCACAATGAAAGCAATGTGGAGATGGGAGAAACCACTAGTGCAGTTAGACACAAATACACTATAGACCTTTTTCATGCAGCTGCAAATAGAAACTTTTCCTTGAAATATTCTTGTTACATTCAATACAAATCAAAGAAAGATGATGTTACAAATATAAATTCGAAAAAAAAAAAAAATCCATAAGTGTAAACTTTTTTTTATTTTGAATACCACGTTACACATATGCAAAGTTTTCTAGTTGATATCAGTTTTTGCCAGCTGACATCAGCAACTGCAAATATACATACAGTATTTTCAGGGTAATAAGACATACTAAACAATAATACATGCCAATGTTTCAGAAAGTAAGTTTTGTTAAAAAAAAATTTTTTTAGTCCATATACTTAAAATACAGATTTTTTAATTAATTTTTTCAATTTTTTAAAATTTTATTTGATTATTGGAGGAACTTGGCATTCAGGTAACAGAATTGCACCTTGCCAAGTACAACCTCAATTCTTGTTTTAATCTGATTAGTGCATTTGTTTCATAACATATTTAGTGTTCCTTTCGCTTCAGCATTCTTTATAGTAAGCTTACAGGTCTTTTAGATAGTTGGATTTTTGATGCATGGAGAGGTTGTGATATAGGAAACTGTTGACCAACCTTTACAAGCTCTGGGACTTCAATGCTACTCAGACTAATAGATTAACAGAACCCACAAGCACAGGTGAAAGTGATTCTTGCAGTGTTTCTACTGGGACAAGCAAATATGTTTGCATTGTTGGGGTTACTAAGAGCAGAAACAGGTCCATGCATACTTCTGTGTACACTAATGCTAGAAGCATGGTAATGAATTTGAAGCACTGGTTAAGTTTGGGTTTGGGTTTTGGTTTTATTGGCGCATTAGCTACTAAGGCTATAATGCGCCAAGACCAGCTGGTTAAGTCATGAAGCACTTAGAATGTAAGAAATGCACCCAATTGATTGGGCAGCCAGTGCAGTGTTGAGCCACTTTAACGAGATATAAGCACTGGGAAAACAAAAATGAGAGTAGGAGTGTGTTATATGACAAATGGGTGTAATGAGTATAATGAACAATTATACAGACAAATAGAATTGGGCAGTAAATCCAGAATAGCTTAAAAAGGAAGGGGGGGGGGGTTAATAATCCAGATAATGAATTTGTGGGTTAGTCATCCATAAAGTAAAAGCAATTTTCTAGATTTATTGGATGACTGCTTTCTATATTAGAACATTAGCAAGGTGATGAGAGCCATAGCCTCCCTGTACACGTGATATGATTATTAGCAGTGACTCTTCATGCATTAAGAATCTACATGCATTAATAAAAGAACCACGGTGTGGCAGTCATCACAGTGTACAGGCAGTTCTCACTTTACGAGTTCCCGGGTTTACGAGTTTTTTCCCCCGAAGAATCAAGTATCAACAAAATCGAAATATGAACATTAATTGCACAAAATGAAGGCGCCTCCATAGCCAGGTGGGAAGGAGCAGCAGCGCGTAGCACACGCTTCTTGATTAGACCGGGGTTCGAGCCCGTCACCACCAAATATGGAGGATGCGGAAAGGTCAGGGAATGACCACCGCATATCCCGGAGCAATATGGCCTTAGTTGCTAATGCTCCTAAAAACAAAAAAAAAACCAAATAACAAAAACAACACAAAATGAATGTTAAACATTCATAAATACCACATTCCAAACCACATGCATAGCTATACAATACAGTGTATCCTGCTTTAGGATATTAATCAGATCCAGAGACACCATCATATCGTTAAAGTGTCGTAATGTGAACCCAATAACACATTGTTTTTTGGTAATTCGTTTCAAGATCTCGGAAGTTGAAATTTTCGCTGTATAAATAAGCTATTTATCTCTCTAAAATGCCATTTTTAAGGTCAAGTGTGACCTTAAGGCCATATAAAAGGTCGTGAGCGTGGTTTGTAAATCGTATTAGTTACCAATTCAAATCATTAAAATGCACTACACTTTCATCGTTATCATATGTTCCGTTATAAGAATCAAATTTAAACGCCTTTGTGATATTTTTCTAAAGCACATTTCTGGAGGTCACGACCATAAAACAATTTGCACCCTCCGGTTTATTGGGCTTTTCTGTTACTGCACGCAATTATGAATGGGTAGTAAACTCGATCTTCTTGCATTTGCGAAAATACCGATAGCTCGAATTGTGTGGTTTTTTACGTTATTATGGTGAAATGTGTTTCCCCTTTACTGAAATCTTCAATTGTATAAAAAACATAAATTCTCAGAATCTTCTCTTCACTCTTTTTATAAGCTTCGTAAACTTGTTACTCCATATGAATTGTGTTAGTTGCAATTTGTGTGTGCTGTTAAAAAAACGCTTATGCATGCAATCGTGAAATTTATAATTAAAAGAGATTATTTTGGAAACAAACGCCTCTTGAAACATTTCTGAAGAAGATGACTCCTTGTGTAACAAACCAACGAGTGCCGAGCCAATGATGACTGATCAACGAGTGTGCATTTAGTCGATGATAATGAAGAATAAACATTCTTGAACATTTGTAAGTCGTAAATAATTTCTCTATTATTATAATTTGCTTAATTTTACAGGCTACGTTTTCATTTCTTTCAATAAATCAATCATTGTTTAAACATAAACTAATTAGCTAACTAATTTCATTGTTGAAAACGTAACCCCTATTTTTAACCTTACGTCAATGGGAAGTAAATTCCCGCTTTACGAGCACGCGCGCTAGGAACGAATTAACTCGTAAAGTCGAGACAACTACCTGTATTGATGTGGAGGGGCAAGAGTTTTTGATTTCAGTAAGGTGACTATAATGGTCTCAGACAGTTTTTAAATTCTATGCACTGGGACCAACTGATGACGTTACCAGCAACAAATTCTAAATAGGAAGCATTCAGGAAAGTAATCACAGAAACTACTAAGCTTTTTTTTTTTTTTTTTTTTTTTTTTTTGCAACCTAAATGCAGTAAGTTCGAACTACTGTAGCACCCTGCCTTTCGGTGTTCCCCTAATACGGCAGTTTTCAATTATATCCATGTTCATTGTGTTTGGTGCTTTTCCGATTTTTCGGCATGACGCACTCAGCAACTGAGTCCAAGAAGGGCATTGGGCACCATTTTATTGCCGATGATTCAGTCTGTTTACAGCATTTGTGCACTCTGCGTGTCTCTGTATTCTGACAATTTTCCAAACTTTTTAAAGTTATTATATTATATTATAAAAAATATTTTTGTGTTAATTATCTAAGTGTAGTACCAGTAATAATAAAAAGTCTTAAGTAAGAGTCTTAAGGCTCTTACTTTAAATGTCTTACTTAAGGCTCTTACTTAAGAGTCTTACTTTAAATGCAAGTTAGAAATGTTTAAACTAAGTGAGCAAGGTATGCCTATGGCTGAGATAGGTTGTAAACTAGATTTGGCTCGCCAAACAGTTAGTACAATTGTGAATGCTAAGAAGAAAGTGTTGAAAGAAATGCAAAGTGCTACACCAGTGAACACTCAAGTTATAAGAAAACATTATAGCCTTATTTCTGACATGGAAAAACTTTTACTGATATGGAGTGAAGATCAAACCAGTCAAAACATGCCTTTAAGCCAAGCCATCATCCAGGACAAGGACTTAAGTCTCTTCAATGTTATGAAGGCTGAGAGAGGCGAGGAAGCTGCTGAGGATAAATATGAGGCTAGAAGAGGCTGGTTTAATAGGTTTAAGGAAAGAAGCCATCTCTGCAATGTCAAAGTACAGGGTGAAGCAGCTAGTGCTCATACAGTAGCTGCAACAAGTTATCCATGTGAGCTTTGTAAGACCATCAAAGATGGTGGATATACTAAGCATCAGATTTTCAATGTGGATGAAACGGCCATATATTGGAAGAAAGATGCAGTCTAGGACTTTTATTGCTAAAGAGGAGAAGTCAGTACTTGGCTGAAAAGCTGCAAAAGACAGGCTAACTTTCTTGTTAGGGGCTAATGCAGCTGGTGATTGCAAGTTAAAACTAATGATGATTTGTTTTATTGCTCAGAAAATCCTAGGGCCTTAAAGAACTATGCAAATGCCAGCCTTCCAGTTTATTATAAATCCAATTCAAAAGCTTCAATGCCCCTGGCCATCCTAGAGCTCTAATTGGTTTGTACAAGGAGATAAATGTTATTTATCTACCTGCAAATATAATTTCATTGCTGCAGCCTAAGGACCAAGGTAATTTCAGCATTTAAATCGTATTACCTAAGAAGGACTTTTGCTATGCTATAAATGCCTTAGAATGTGATACAGTAGCTGGATATAGACAAAATAAATGAAAAGCATTTTGGAAAGGCTTCACAATTTTGGATGGTATAAAAACTATTAGAGATGCATGGGAGGAAGTTAAAGAAACAACATTGAAAGATGTTTGGAAGAAGCTAATTCTCACACTTATGGACAATTTTGAAGTTTGGATTGAGAATTCAGTGGAGAAAGTCACTACAAATGTAGAAATGGCAAGGGAATTAGAATTGGAATTCGAGCCTGAGGATGTGGCAGAATTGCTTGTCCCTCATAATGAGACCCTAACAGATGATCCTCTTCTGATTGAAGAGCAAAGAAGAATGTTTCGCAAAGAGGATTCCCATCCTGACGATAGTCCTGCTGTCCCCATAGAAATGACAACCAAGGAATTGGGAAAAGTTATCAACAGTATAGAAACGAGATGGCAGCTTTTGAGAGAATTGATCCAAATTTCGAAAGTAGTTCTAAAGTGAATGCAAGCCTTCTAAATGCTACTGCATGCTATAAAGAAGTTCTAAGGGAAAAGAGACTGCAATTCATTAGGTAGAGTTCACTGCTTTCCCAATTTAAGTAAGTACCATCACAACCTTCTAGTCCTGAACAATTTTCAACGTCAACAGCAACTCAAATCCTTGCAAGAGAGCTTCATCCAAGTCTCCATCATCAAAACAAATAAGCTTCGTTAATGAGTCAGTTGATGAAAATGTGACATCTCCTTCATTCCTCCTAAAATAAATATATTCAATTTTCAAATTTACATTCACTAGTCACTATAAGCTATGGACGAAAATATTAAGGTAAGCAACGTATGTACTCTATATCCATTTTACTTTCGTATCATTTTTTAAGGCCTAGCTCTATTGTGCACTTAATATATGATAGTATAAATATGTTATTAGGCTTTTAAATGCATTTGCAAGTGGGAGAAAAAAAAAACAGAAGCTATGTTCCACTTTTCGGCAAAGATTTGGCCTAATCCGCCATACGAGTGGGACCTACTGTAGTATTCTGCAATCAGGTCACCAAGGGGCAGGAAGGGTAGGCAAGCTAAGGTAGATTGTGACAAGTCCTTTGCTAAGCATGCAAAGAATTCTTTGTTTATGTTAATGCTAGAAGGAAAGAGACCAATCTTATTGGTCCATAAGATATGAATATCATAATTAACGAAGTTCCTGTTCAGATTACTGGCAAACAAAATAAATATATTTTGCATTAACTGCAAAGAAGTTTTATGGATGGCTCAAAGCACATCAACTTATAACTGAGAGCTAAATAATTTTATTATAATTGAGAAGAAAGTGTAAGGGAAATGAGTAATAGCCATACAGTTCTAGGAAGTCCTCGGGCTATTTGCAGCACTGAAAAAAAATTTTTTTTTATAAAACTAAAAAGAAAAAATTAAATAAAATGAGAAATAATTAATTAAAAATAAAAATAATAATGAATGAAAATATCCATTTGGCTCTCTACTTGTGTCAGTGTCTATTCAACCGATTTTGAATTTCTCCAAGCTGTCAGCTTTAACCATCAATGGAGATAACTTATTCTGGTATTTAATAACTTTCTGGCTAAAAGAAAACTTCCTGCAGTCCAGTCTAAACCTGTTCTCTATCATTTGAATTTATGGACCCCTAGTTCTGTAATCATTTATAATCATGAAAATCCATTCTCATTCATCTTTCTTTCACCTCTTAGAGCCTTATATACCTCATTCATGTCTCCTTTACTGGAGCCCAATTCCAAGCTTAGTCATGATTCATAAGTATATTTGTTTTGGTGCAGCATCTGGGATCTCCACCCACCACGATGTCCAACCCACTGCCTGGCAAGAAATAAATGTGCTTGGGAGTGGGACACCATTACCAGACACCATACTCGCACTGCTGCTAGCCTGAATCATGTCCCTAAGATCATGAGGGTAGGGGTCTGGCATTAACATGACTGATCCTAGCAGGCAGACCCACTAGCTGAATGATCCTAGCTGAGCACCAATGAAGATTGGCACCATCAACCACCGAGATCACACCCCCTCCTTCCAAGTTTCCACAGGTTGCAGCACATGGCAAACATGCCTGATTCCTATGATGTTAGTCTGCAACCTAGGCTGTGGACACTGTATCATAGTGATGGTAACCTGGAGGACCAGCAGCATTATTGAGAGATCTCCCTCACGTACAGGTGCCTATGTCGAGGGGGCCATTTGCATGCAGAGGCTCTCATTATAATCCTTACAGTGTTCTGGTCTGTAGATTAATCCTACTCTCGTCAATATTTTGGTAGTTAAAATTTGTTTTTTTTTTTTTTGTGTGTGTAACCATCTTTGGTGGCAACTACTAAATTTCGGACAGTAGCAAAGACAATTTGTCATGATTTTATGAAATGGAAATGACATCAAATGACGCTATGTCCGGAAATGGCACTAGTTACTTTCTGGAAGTTACATCAATGACGTCAATTCTGTTCTTTTTGCCTTTCCCATGGTTGCCAGTGCAAAGCATCATGGGAAAGGTGCCTCCATAGCCAGGTGGGCAGGAGCAGCAGTGCGTAGCACACGCTTCTTGATTAGACCGGGGTTTGAGCCCGTGATGACCGAATACGGAGGATGCAGTAAGGTCAGGGAATGGCCACCACATATTTCCGGAGCAATATGGCCTTAGTTGCTAATGCTCCTAAAAAACAAACAAACACCATGGGAAAGGCAAAAAGAACGGAGTTGGAAGAGGAGATCGTGCAAAGGATCTTGGGAGGTGATCGTGGATGTGCACAGAGCTGGCATAAACCAGCAGTTGCGGGAAAAACGTTTATGACTCGGGGCATACTACTTAGGTGGCTTTGGGCTAACCACTACCACCCATTGCAGAAACCTTTTGGTAACCAGAGAAATGGATATGTTGAAGGCAGTATGCACAGTAGTTCCGACTATTGCAATAGCAGCCTTAGCAGTTGAAGTGCATGTAATGGGTGTTACAGTACCTGTTTGTATTACTGAAGCGGTTGTATATTTCCATCCAGAGGCAAATCATAAAAGTTTTTCCGCAACCAGCTGGGTCGGTCAAGAATATTTGAATCAGTTCGTGATTGAGAGATAACAGACTCCAAATTACATGCGTGAGTAGAATCTTTTGCTTGTCACTGGCCATTCTCATTAAGTTGCAGAAGTTGTCATTGGTCATCAAGTTTTCACATTTCTTTGCAATTGCACTGAGTCATTGAGCATGGCAAGCTTTAGATCCTCATTCATCTTGCTGTTTGGATGATTGTAAAAGTTTTGAAAGGGGTTTTCTTCTCGCAGTCACATTACAAGGCTAGGCAGGTTATTACCGCATGCTTCGTCGTGGTCATTGTTACATCATCTTACATATTTCAATTGTTTTGCGAATGTCCAGATCTGATTCACACAATTTATGTTGTTCTAGTATGAGCTCTTCATTGTCGTCATAGATCTTGACATATTTCATTTCTGACAATATCTGTGTTTCCTCATTGCAAAATGGAATGTGCAGCATTACCATCTCACACTTGTATTCATTGAGATCCTGAGCCAAGTCAGTTTCGACAGCATATTATGTGTGGATACTGTCGTTTCTTGCAGATGTCATGAGTGCTGCATGTGTAATTTGCGACAAAGTGTGACAGAGTAACATGATCCAACATGATGGTATGACTGTAACAATACAAATACTTGCAATCATATTATTCAACAAATGGCTACAATCAAATGGGTAAACAGGCTATTGGCCTAACCTCGTCCAAACGGTGATTTCATAGAGTAAGCAGCGGGCATGTGCATATAACATTACATCATTCATACTAAATATTTTGGACTGAAGTGACATTAATCTCACTAACACTGATTTGGTAGAGTAAGTAGTGGCCGTAGGCATAAAAGATTAGATCGTTCATGATTTTGGTTCTAGCTGTTTGAAATTTAGGTGTTGCCAGAGATGTTTACACAAAAAAAGTCTTTCGTGCGTAAAGGAAACACACTTTTTTTTTTTTTTTTTTTTTTTTTGCAGTAGGATTAATAGCAATGGTTTATACTGAGTTAAAAACCTGCATACATAATGTATTATTTTAGCTTTTTTGGCACCTTCAATCTTTTTATGCTTAAAAAGAATGGAAATTTTTAAAAAGATTTCATTTAATTAAACTAAACACATCTTGAGTATGACTGTATAAACATGATAAATGTAATATTAATATAATGCTGTCACTTAATGAAATTTCTTGATGCCATATCGAGCACATGCACATTCAAAAGACACCAATTACTGTATCGGCAGGAAAAGCAGATGAACAATGTTGAATTTAAAACAGCTGAGGAGAGCATCTGAATGCAATAATGAATAGTTAGACACACCTTGTAATGGTTGACTTATTACTTTTGATGGCTCGATTTAAAATATGAAATAAACATTGCTTGCAATGGAAACAATTTCTATGAAATAAACAAAACTGCATGATTAACAATTTCTAGAATCATAACCATGTAGTTTCATTTACTTGTTGAGTCAGTTTGGGGTGACATAAGAACTGAGTAAAATAATATCCGAGTAAGAGCTACTATAGGCCAAATGACTGTCATGAGTATAATCAAACTATACAGACAGGTAGAGTGGGCCAGTAGACTGGAATGTCATATAATGGGGGACTTTAACTTTCCAGATATTAACTGGATATTGTAGTCACTCACAAATGAGAAAAAAAATTTTGGATTAACTGGACGACTGCTTTCTACAGCAGTATATTACAGAGGAAATGAGAGAAAGCAAGACTTTTGATCTGATTATAAGAGGGAATCTCCATGCATTAAAAACCTGCAAATAAAAGAACCACCAAGTAGCAATGATCACAGTGAATTGAGGTAGGATTTCCTCAAAGATGCAACTATTGCGAAGGGCAAGAGATGGATTTTTTTCTTTTGGAATGGTGACTACAATAGTCTCAGACAGTTTTTAAATTCTGTGCAGTGGGATCAATGGATGACATTACCAACAGCAATTTCTAAATGGGAAGCATTCAGGGAAATAATCCTGGAAGCTAATAAGCCCTTTCTAACAACAAAGAGATACTGTTCACTGTTTAGACCTTAATTGATATCAGATGAACTAATGAGACTAGTTTCAGAAAATAAAAATGTATGCAGTGGTTGAAAATTACATGTTTTCAGTATTTTGGATCAATGGGCTAAAAAATGGTAGTTGAAATTTAAAGTTGAAAAATGCAAAGTACTACATGGTAGCAGTAACCCCAGAGTAACTTTTCAAATGTGTGGTACTACACTCGGGGTAGTGAAGAATAAAAAAGACATCAGGGTAATTGTGCAGTCAGACATGAAATTCTCTGAGCAGTGCAGATATGTTATCAGAACAACTCATGGGGTTTTGTCAGCGATATACAAAAACTTTGCTAGCAGGGATAAGGAGGTGATTATCCCTTTGTACAAGGCCATGGTTAGGCTGCACCTTGAGTGCTGTATACAGGTCTGGGGGTCACACTTTAGGAAGGATGTAGATCTGCTGGAATAGGTGCCAAGAAGGGCAACCAGATTAGTGAAGGGAACAAAATTGTGCTCTTACCTAGAAGGGCTTCAGTTGCACAAATTGCAACTTATGGAGATTAGGCATCCGCAAGGTGATCTGATTGAAGTGTTTAAGGCTTTGAATGGTTTGAGTAAGTTGAATGTCCATGGCATTCTTCTTTTTGATGAGACTATGTACATGAGGAGGCATAATTTTAAGTTCAGGAAGAATAGTTGCAGGATAGACGTGGTTATGCTTGTCTTCAGCCAGCAAGTGGTTGATTGTTCTTGTGGAAGTGGATGATTTGAATAAATTGAAGGAAGAACTAGACAAATTTTTGGATGGGAGAAGTGTGTAGTCTTTTTTTTTTTATGCTATATAAACTTGCTTTCTTGCATCATTGGCCATTACTACTGCTATTATCAGGACACACAGAACCCTGCAGTAACTACAAACTAGTTTGCAATTTAATCACTAAGTGTGGGGGGGAGGGAATAAAGCTAATGCACATTATAAAAAGTCTTTGGCTAAGAATGCAAAGAAAATTAAAAAAATTCTTTGCTTATATTAACACTAAAAGGAAAAGGATGAACAACACTGGCCCACTATATATGAATGGCATAATTACTGAAGATCGTTTCAAACTGCATATAAACTAAATAAATATTTTGCGTCTGCATTCATATATGAAGTTTTAGGTATGGGAACACCAGAAGTACATCAAGTTATAACTGGAAATTAAACAATTATGGTAGAATTGAGAAAAAAGTAGAAGAGAAATTGTTGATGCTAAAAGTAAACAAGCCACCTGGGGTTAATAGGATCTATCCAGTTATATTAAAAGATACAGAAAAAGAGGCAAGCAAACTTATGGCCATACCTATGAGAGCATCCTTAGAGTTAGGGAAGGTACTTATAGATAGGAGATGTTCAAATATTTCCTACTCACAAAGGGCAACATGAACAATTACAGATCAATAAGCTTGACCTGTGTTCCAGGGAAAATAATGAAATCAGTGTTTAAAGCAGCAATGCAGTATCACCTTGACTGGAATGAAATTTACACAGAAATGACAGCATGAATTTGTTGGGGGGGGAGGGGATCCCATTTCAGAGATCTGATTAGCTATTGTGATGCAGTAACAAAGGAAGTGGGTAAAAAGAATTTTGATATCATATATTTAAATTTCATTATTGATCTGGAAAGAAGCTAGAATGACAATGGATAAGTAAGTAATTAAGTATACTTAGATTTTGGCAAAGCTTCAGACACTGTTCTCCACAAAGGTCTGCTGTACAGATTCGAGTATTGTGGCATTAGGGGCAAGTTACTGCTACAGATAATGGGATGGTTGAGTAGCAAAATATAGAGGGTAGTTATAAGTGGGCACTGCTCTTCTTAAGTTAATGTTATTAGCAGCGTCCCTTAGAGTTCAGTGCAGGGTCTCTTACTGTATACAATATTTATTGATGATATTGGCTTGATGAAGCCATATCAAGCTTATTGTATTGAGTTTGCAGATGACACAGGGGTTTGCAGTGTTGTTAAAGACAGAAATCAAGGCTTCTTACTACAGCATGGCATAAAAAAATTAAGCAGATGGCCTCAGAAGCAACTGACATTTAACAATGACAAATCCAAGGTACTGCACTACTAAAGGTGGCAAAGAATGAAAGATGGGTTTTTTTTTTTTTTTTTTGGTTAGTTTTTGGCACATTGGCTTCTGTGGCCATAATGCACCTCCCAAGGTTATTGCACTGCTCTGATCCAAGCCCAAGGCGGGAAACGAACCCGCGATCTTTGGGTTGCCAGGCAGGCACTTTACCCACCCGGCTAATGAAAGATGTCTGGGGGAGAGGAATTCTATACAGTCTGAC
The DNA here is from genome assembly GCF_048544385.1 of Mastigoproctus giganteus. Lineage (NCBI taxonomy): Eukaryota > Metazoa > Arthropoda > Arachnida > Uropygi > Thelyphonidae > Mastigoproctus > Mastigoproctus giganteus. The sequence goes on along the minus strand of NC_143586.1, from coordinate 97,570,111 downwards.
ATGAAGTCACCTGACAGTGCAGACAGTCTGCTAGAACATCTTATGGAGTTCTGTCAATGACATGCTGGAAATTTTCTAGCAGGGACAAGGAGTTGATTATCCCACTGTATAAGGCAATGGTTAGGCTGTACCTTGAGTAATGGATACAGATCTGGAAGCCTCATTTTAAGAGACACCCTGGAAAGACTCTCTTCCCCCCTCCCACCCAGAACCTTACATGAGTTACTCTATGATTCTTAAACATGCTCATTACTGCATAAAAAGCCATTGTATTACCTGGCTGTTAGCCATATCCTCAGCTAAGATCTACAATCTTCGTTGGTTAAATAGTCATTTTAACTACTCAAGGTATTACCATATGGGCAGCAGTAATCCCAGAATAACATAATAATCACAGAACTTTCAGAAGGGACAAGAAGATGATTACCCATTGTATAAGGCAATGGTTAGGCCACATCTTCAGTACTACATACAGGTCTTAGATAGCATGAATCAGAGCTGTACTACTCAATATGTTCTATGTTGATAATAATAAGAGGAGTTTACCTCAATATAGTGCGTAGAACACTTCCGTATGATACCCTCCAGAAATTAAAACGGAAAAAACGAAAAAAATCGACAACTTACCGGTACATTAGAGTAAAATATAAATAATTAAATAAACAATTTAACACAATTCAATTTAAAACAATTAAAAATCAAATTAACGCAATTAAAAGAATCTAACGAAAATATTCAAAACGATTTTTCTTCCTGAAGCTGACAATGCTTTTCGACCGTATGTTGTGATCACAGGAATGAAAATTACCGAATTGGGTTAAACCTGATACTTAAATAGAGATTATTTGTCTTCGCACATGCACGTAAAGGTCCACGCATCGGAGATCAAATTCTGCTTTGGACTCAGAAATACAAATATTAACTAGCAGATTCTTAAACAGGGGTTATTCCATTACCAAAATAAACCGAATTAGGGTACAAGCTAAGGATAGGATACAAAATACTACACCAATCAACAATAGTAATATCAAAAAATACTTTATTTATGTCCCATATGTTGAACAGTGGCACAAACAGCTTAACAGATTCTTTAAAGATACCGAATTTAAAATTGTAGCTAGGCCAATACGGAAGTTACACACTATACTGAACAATCGCTCGGTTCTTTCAGCGTTCGCAACACAAATTAATGATCTGGTATACAACATTTCTTGCGGTGATTGCGACTCGTCTTATCAGGGTTCGACCCGATTTTCTCTTAATATTCGTGTAAATCAACATGAAGCCTCAGTTCGTGCTTCTCGTTCAGCAGTGTCAGAATTAGCCTTTCATGCCATTAACGAAAAACATACTTTTTTATTTAACGAGGCCAAAATTCTTTTTTATTTAAAGAGGCCAAAATACTTAACATTCAACGTAATTATACGCGACTATTAATTGCAGAAACCGTTGAAATTAAATTACACGAGAATTCGGTTAATGTTCGGCGGCCATATTTGATCTCTGATGCGTGGACCTTTACGCGCATGCGTGAAGACAAATAATCTCTATTTAAGTATCAGGTTTAACCCGATTCGGTAATTTTCATTCGTGTGATCACGACATACGGTCGAAAAGCATTGTCAGCTTCGGGAAGGAAAATCGTTTTGAATATTTTCGTTAGATTCTTTTAATTGCGCTAATTTGATTTTTAATTGTTTTAAATTGATTTGAATTGTATTAAATTGTTTATTTAATTATTTATATTTTACTCTAATGTACCGGTAAGTTGTCGATTTTTTCGTTTTTTCTGTTTTAATTTCTGGAGGGTATCATATGGAAGTGTTCAACGCACTATATTGATGTAAACTCCTTATTATTTTACTAATACATACAGGTCTGAAAAGTCCCATTTGAAGAAAGATGTGGATATCTTGGAATGATGCAGAGAAGAGAAATAAAATTAATCAAAAACACAAAGGGGTATCTTACAACAAAAGTCTTTGGTTCTGAAATTTGCAGCACCTGGAAAAGCACTTGTGAAGAGATCTGATTGATGGATTGAATAAGTTTAATGATGATGGTATTGTTACTGCATCATGGACACCACACAAGGGGGCTCAAGCACACATCTATCCTGCAGCCATTGTTTTTTAGTATAAACTAAAAAAGAATGGCTGCAGGAAAGATGTATGCAAATTTGCTTTGAGCCAGAGATAGCACTGAATAACAAATTACCTGCAGTTGCCGCAGGACTCCAGTCCATGGGTACTTGCAGTTACCTGCAAGTACCCATGGACTGGAGTTGTGCAAATGTGACCCCAATTCACAAAGGAGGATCAAAGGCTGACACAAGTAATTATAGACCTGTTAGTTTAACTTCTGTTCCAGGTAAATTAATGGAGGCACTGGTTAAAGAAGCACTGCAGGATCATCTAGACAAGAATTCAGTTATAGCTCAGACACAGCATGGTTTTGTTAAGGGCAGGTCTTGCCTGACCAATTTGATTGGATACTATGATGTAATCACAAAAGAACTGGATGCAGGGAATAACTTTGATATTATATATCTGGATCTTAGAAAGGCTTTTGATACTGTTGCACATGGAAGACTGCTGCACAAATTGGAGCAGTGTGGCATTGGAGGCAAATTGCTGCTATGGATAAGGGGATGGTTGAGTGGCAGAAGACAGAGAGTGGTAATCAATGGACACTGCTCAACGTGGACTAATGTTATTAGTGGAGTTCCTCAGGGTTCAGTGTTGGGTCCGTTGTTGTTTTCGGTGTTTATGAATGATATTAATGATGGGATATCAAGTTTAATGTCCAAGTTTGCAGATGATACAAAGGTTGGCAGGGTTGTTAAGGACACTACTGACGCTATGCTGCTGCAACAGGATCTGGAAAGGTTGAACAGATGGGCTGAGAGGTGGCAAATCAAGTTTAACATTGCCAAATGTAAAGTACTACATATGGGAAACAGTAACCCCAGAGCAACGTATCAACTCTGCGGTACTACACTGACAGTGGTGGAGAATGAAAAGGACCTGGGGGTAATTGTGCAGGCAGATATGAAGTTCTCTGAGCAGTGCAGATGAGCTGCAAGAGTAGCTCATGGTGTCTTGTCAATGATATACAGGAATTTTTCTAGCAGGGATAAGGAGGTGATTATTCCCTTGTATAAGGCAATGGTTAGGCCACATCTTGAGTACTGTATACAGGTCTGGAGACCTCATTTCAAGAAGGATGTAGAGCTGCTGGAACGGGTACAGAGAAGGGCAACAAGATTAGTGAATGGAACAAAGAGTTGCTCTTACGAAGAAAGGCTTAAGTTTTGTAAATTACAGAGTCTGGAGACTAGGCACCGGCGAATTGATCTGATAGAGGTGTATAAGGCTTTGAATGGTTTGAGCATGCTCAATGCCAATGGGATTCTTCATCTTGCTCAGAATAATCACCTCAGAGGGCATAAATTCAAATTGAGGAAGGACGGATGTCGGATATATGTGCGGAAATTTGCCTTTGGCCAGTGGGTGGTTGGTTGGTGGAACCAACTTCCATCACTTGTTGTTGAAGTTGATAGCTTAAACAAATTTAAAGCTCAACTGGACAGGTATTTCGAACGAACGGAGGGGTGAAATGGGAGTGGTGTGTGTTTTTTTTTTTTTTTTTTTGGTTTTTTTTTTGGCTGATGCTGAATAAGCTTGCTTTCTTGCATCATATGCCTCTACTAATGCTAATGCTAATGCAATTCATGGTGTATTGAATAGTAAGAAAGAGTGGGTTGGACATGTGTATGAAGTAATGAAATTTTTGGATATGGCGTACAATGTGGTAAGAATATACCCAGATCCTTGACATAACGTGGCCTCGACAATGCTCCCCGCATACACACTACTTGGACTCCCTCCAGTCACTATCTGGCAGAGTAGAGGTAGCAAGATTATACAATAGCTGATCCAGAAGCCTCCTAGAGAATTACCAATAGGTTCGGTCTGGTGTACTAACTAGCGGATGGCCTGTGAACACCATTTTAGAGCTGTACCCTCGAAATGTAAGGAATATTGGATCTCGCCACGACATTCATCATAACCTCAAAAATCATCGATCATACTGCATGATGGAAGAGATAGGGAAGGGTTGACTGGAACTTAGCTCTAGAGACTAAACATGGGTTCCACCACTTCAAGCCTCCAATAAGCAAAGTGTTGGTATTTCACCAGTTGATGAGAGTCATCTACCACCTAGTACTGCCTGGTAACATAGAGAGGCGGCGTTCCTTCATGTGGTGTGGGCGCCACACCTCGACCCCTGCTTACGTTGGTTCACACCTGGGTGGTCACCCACCACGTACTTGTGTGTGGAGGTTATACGCAGGATTACTAACAGTCCCACCATCGTGAAGGTGCAAGCAGAGGATTTGGCTGTCACAGACCGTCGCGGACTTCGCAAAAATTGGGTCCACTTGACTTGAGTGTTACCCGAATATCAGTTCCATCAGCGTTTTAGACTCACAGGTAGCAAGTACAGCTTGTCTGGCATATCTGAGAGAATGTCTGTGACAACCTCAAGGACCAAATTCCATTTTATTAGGACTACTTTGTAGTCCTAATAAAATGGTGATTACCTTTAAATCACAACATAGCTGCCACTCATACTTCTGACAGCATACACCTAAGAGGATGTTCCTCTCTGTTTGCATATGTTTCTTTTTTTTTGTACAGCATATGCAAGAGGTATTGAAGGCAACATATTTCCGTTGGGTTATAACACAGCCTTAAGGCTTTGTTATTACGAGACACATTCCCACCATTCTTCGGGAACATATCTCATGTTCATTGCTGCAATTAGACCATCAACATCCTTAAAAACAGTGAGTTCACCTTCTGCTTGATACAATTAATCATAGTCTTTATTTTGAGTACAATATCTTGTCACTTTCACAGAATGATATAGATTACACTGTTGCAGCCCCTAAGCTAAAAGCTCTGTCTTATTTTTGGCAGTTCGAGATCCCTGATGAGGTTATTAAGTTCACTTTCTGTGGTCTCATGTGGTTCAGAAAGATAAGGACAAAATGGTGGATCCCGTGACATAGACGGCTGCTGTACTTCTTCGTGTATATTAAGTTGATGTACATCAGTGTTTTCATCTTCATCAGAGTATACAGAAAAATGGTCGGGTGCTTCAGTAATAGGTATTATTTCACCATGAGGCACAGGACAAATTGCATCTGGTATATTTGGGTGTGTCACTGTCCACTTTTTCTTCCTTGTCATCTCTTTTCTAACAGGAGGCACCATACAGAAGCAACAGTCTGTGACTGGTTTGGATGGCTCCCTCCATATCATGGGCACTGCAAAAAGCATAAAACACCCCTTTTGATTCACTGCACTACCTGTTCATGTTTTGATTCACCCATTACATGGGTGAATCAAAACATGAACAGGTAGTGCAGCATATGTGTGGAACCCAGTTCTTGTCCTGTCACCTACTTTACACCCAAAGTACAAGAAGTAGGTTTTTTAGGGCTTGAGATAAGGGACGCTTTCTTGGAGCTAATGTGACAGAAATCATCCAGACTATTCACACAATTACAGGGCAATTAATCTTATATGACCCAAATATTGCAAAAAAAGTAGGAATCTCACAGAGAGCAACAGTTAACTGAGAACAAATAACCCAGTACTAATAATATTCAAAGAGTGCTACAACAGAGTTGAAGACGCATTTGAGGCGATGACTTATCACGCGATGCAGAGTGAAGTGACAGTTGACGATTGCCTGGTGAGCGTGGTGGTAGGGAAATTGCAGCGTTGCCATGCGTTTTGCCGAGAGCCGTAGTTGATAATGTAGAGTAACTCTCTAATATGAGACCCCCCCCCCAACTGTAATTCGAAAACAAGAACCAATCGTCAAATTTTAATGTGATTTTCATGTTTAGCAGCATAAAATTAGTCAACATTAGAAACTTTCATTTTCGTACCATTTTATGTGTTGATCAGCGTAATTCATCATTGGAAAAAACTCAATATTACTACTACTTCAAAAAAAAAAAAAAAAAAAAAGAAACAGTTTTAAAAAGGGTCTTAATGTGAAAATATTTTTGAGGTCTCTATCATCCCTTTCCCAAAGCCTAAAATCAAGAGGAAAGAGGTCTATATTTGGGTTTGTTCCTTCCTAGGACCTTGAAAAAGTGATATAAGCAAGAAAGGGAATGGTTCTCATAGGATTGATCATGGAACCAGAGGAAAAGGGCATTAAAAATAGGATAGTATAAGCAGGAATGTTGTAACAGGACTAGGCTGTAGTTATATAAAATTGCTTCTTTAAAAAGCAAGATTATTATATATATTTTTAAATGAGCAAATTTTAATCAAAATTTTTTTATAATCTAATTTAAACACTCAAAAATGTCTACAAAAAAATGCAATTTAAATATGTGAGAAACTTTCTATTTGTACCTAGAGAAACTAGCACAAATAGAAAACAATTTAAACATCCTGCACTTTAATACAGAAGTGCAATTTAAATATCAGAAAAACTAGGTATAAATGAAAAATTGGTCTCACCAGGCTGAGATGGATTAAGTAAGTTTTGGGAATGAGATGCCAAGGGCAGGTTTACAGACTGCTGAGACTGCTGTTGCAAAGGTGAAGTAGGATGACGAATTGCAGCATTACTAGGAGCCATTATTAATTGGCTAGCTAAAACACTGGTAGTGGATGGAGTGGACGAAGGAGGTGATGGAGCAGCTGGTGCATTCCATGTCATACGAGAACCACCTTGGGATCAAATAAAAAAAAACACAGCATATTTGATGATTATTACTTGTTAACAGAAACCAAATTAAAGATTTTAAAATAAAAAGCAATTAGTCTGCAAATAAATTTTATTTGTAAAAGAAGCATCTTATTAGAAGAATATGACATAAAAGTTCACAGTTTATCAACTCTTAAATTATGATCAGATAGTAGGTAAGCACTCTAAAAGAGATTTAATTATTTGCCTTTCAGCACAAATAATATCCCTTTTAAGTGATAATTCCTTCTTCATACTGATAATCTATAGCTATTCACTGTTTCTCTTGAGAGTGCTTCATACTTCCATCAACTTCTTCAAATGGATAATGTTTCGGAAAGATCTCTTTACTCATATACAATATCTCCCTATCAATTTCCACATAACAACTATAATTCTTAGAGTCAAAAGAAAAATTAAGAGATGAAAAAGAAAGAAAAAAAATCAGATTATTTAGAAAAAGAATTTTAAAATAATGTAATAAAAGGCAATGTCACATAAGGGGCATAAAAAGGTATATTAATATTAATTAAAATTTAATATATTTATTACAATGTCACCAATGTGAATTTTAATATATTCTCAGTAGTTTTTCACCAACAATCTACAAGGAGTATATTGGAAAGGCAGAAGAATTCCCAAGAAAAATTAGATTATGGCTCATCTCACTTGTTGATATGCCTTTTGCACTGGGCACAAGGCATATCAACAAGTGAGATGCCTTTTGCACTGGGCACAGTTAAGTAATAAAAACAGACTGAAAAAAACACTACAAGGCAGACAGAGTGCATCATGCTCACTTATTATTTTTTGAATTTGTCCTCTTCCTGCTTAAGATATAGCACACCACTGCTTGAATGGTGTACAATGTGCACTCCAAAGCATACTTTTTGTGAACTTTTCCAACAATCATTAAACAGTAAAATATACAATATATATTTTTATCAATACGTCTCAAGTTGAGATGAGTTAAAACAAGAAATTTCAAATTTATAGTAATTAGTTCTGGATATGTTTAGAACTTATGTTTCATTTCTACCACTTTGTATTGATCCAACTGTGATTTAAATAACTGAAATCTTCAAATTACCAAAAGAAAATGATAAAACAGAAAACCTGGGAAAATATGTTGGTAACAGGAGTAGTGACCAATTAGTCTTGCTTCCTGTTTCACAGAAACAAAGAGAATTAAGATCAAGCAAGCACCTGAAATTTCTTTGGTTGTTGTTGTTATTTGGTTTTTAGGAGGATTAGCAACTAAGGCCATATTGCTCCGGGGATATGCAGTGGTCATTTTCAATTTCTTTGGTATTAAAACAGTAATGTAGACCGATGGGGGGAGAGAGAGGGGGGAGAGAGAGAAATTCATTTAAGACAAAATTGTGAATTGTACTTCTTTGTAAATTCTGTTATTGATCACTGCATAGTACAGTGATGAAATTCTCAGATTGGCCACATGGCAGTGCAATTTTAAATGCACATGTATGCAGAAATAGGTTTATCTGATCATGGTTTCTGAGTATGAAAACTGTCAAATTTGAAAGAGAGCTGTCTTTGAAAGAGAGTTATCAAAAGGGGAATCTGCTTCAGAAACACAATGTTTCTGAAGCAGATTCCCCCTTTGGGAAACATGAAAATGATGTGTCAGGTTGATGGAGAATATTCTACACCTTGTACTAGGTTTGAATGACAATGCATATTCAAAAACTTTAGCAGACAACGGCACATGACGATGGCGAGAGTAATATCACTACTTGTATTCCCAAAAAAAAAACTGAAACAGCCAGGCCACATAGCAGTCATGACTGCTGTCTCAGTTGATAAGCTAGTAGAAGGTTTAATAATTTCACAGGAAGCTATCATCAAATTTTAAGTGATGATTTGAATTTGGGAGAGTATTATATTAGCATGCACTTTTCTAGAAATGTTAGAGTGCCAGTGGGTAAAACTGACTACATTAAAATTAGGAGCATCTCTTTTATTGTATATATTGCAAGAATATTTGCTGATGCTATCGAGGCAGTGTTAGGTGGGTCGGAAAACTGCTAGCTTGGGGGGAGACAAAGACCAATAGATTGACAGTAGCCACTGGCAGAGGTGAAAGCGATTCTTGCACTGCTTCTATTAGAATGAGCAGAAGCCTGAAAAACAAGATGCATGGTATTTCAGAGACTGCTGGGAGCCATTGCGGTACAAGTAAACACATGGGTTGTGTTAGGGTAGCTAAGAATAGAAACAGGTGCAGGTATACTTGCGTGTACACCAATGCTAGGAGTTTAGTAAATAAATTTGATGAATTTGAGGTATTGCTCAAAACATCGAAGGCAGATATTGTTGGGATATCAGGACGTGGTGTCACACAGATATAAGGGATGCAGAACTGCAATTTGGGGAGTACAACGTCTACAGAAAGGATAGACAGGATAGGAAGGGGGGAGGGGTTATGCTATTAGTTAAGAAACACATAAAAACCAAGGAAGTGAAGCCAGTCGACGTCGCTGGACAGTGCAGTGGAGTCAGTTTGGTGTGACATAAACATTGGGAGATCAAAATTGAGAGTAGGAGTGTGCTATAGGCCTAATGACTCTGATGAGTATAATAAGGAACTGTACAGGGAAATAGAGTGGGCCAGTAAATCAGAGTGTCTTATAATGGGAGATTTTAATTTCCCAGATATTGACTGGAATTTGGGGGCTGGTTACTCACACACTAGCAGGGCTTTTGTGGATTTATTGGATGATTGTTTTCTACATCAGCATGTTCGGGAGGCAACTAGAGGGAGTAATACTCTTGATTTGATTATCAGCAGTGATTCTTCATGCATTAAGAATCTGCAGATAAATGAACCACTAGGTGGCAGTGATCACAGTGTGCTGAAGGGGGATTTACTCAAAGAGGTAACTACCATTAGGGGTAAAAGGAAGGGTTATTGCTTCCGTAAAGGCGACTACGATGGACTGAGACAGTATTTAAATTCTATACAGTGGGACCAACTGATGATGTTACCAACAGCAAATTCAAAATGGGAAGCATTCAAAGAACTTATCTTGGAAGCTACTAGGCTTTACATACCAACTAAGAAATATTGTTCAAGGTTTAGGCCAAAATGGATGTCAGATGAACTAATGAGGCATATGGCAGAGAAGAAAAATGCATGGGATACATACAAATTAACACATGACACAGAAGCCTATGATAGATACAAGTTGATATGCAACCAAGTTACAAAGGAGGTTAGGCAGGCGAAGGCAGATTACGAGAAATCCTTGGCAAGGGATGCAAAGAAAAACAGCAAAGAGTTCTTTACTTATGTAAACTCTAGAAGGAAGGGGATGAATCAGATTGGTCCACTTGATATTGATGGGTCAAGTGTTGATGATCCTGCTCAGGTAGCTAACAAACTAAATGAATATTTTGCATCGACATTCACACATGAGGAGTTATTCAGCGAGGAGAATGCCAGAGGTGTATTCAACTCTGGCAGTGAGCTAGATGATCTTGTAATAATTGAGAGTAATGTGGAGGAGAAATTGTTGAAGATAAATACAAGAAAGGCACCTGGGGTGGATGGGATCTATCCAGTTATATTAAAGGAGGCAGCAAAGGAAGTAAGCAAACCCTTAGCCATAATTATGAGAGCTTCCTTGGACTCAGGGGAGGTACCCATAGACTGGAAATGTGCATATGTGACCCCAATTCACAAAGGAGGATCAAAGGCTGACACAAGTAATTATAGACCTGTGAGCTTAACTTCTGTTCCAGGAAAATTAATGGAGGCACTGGTTAAAGAAGCACTGCAGGATCATTTAGACAAGACTTCAGTTATAGCTCAGACACAGCATGGTTTTGTTAAGGGGAAGTCTTGCCTGACCAACTTGATTGGATACTATGATGCAGTCACAAAAGAACTGGATGCAGGGAATAACTTTGATATTATATACTTGGATCTTAGAAAGGCTTTTGATACTGTTGCACATGGAAGACTGCTACACAAATTGGAGCAGTGTGACATTGGAGGCAAATTGCTGCTATGGATAAAGGGGTGGTTGAGGGGGAGAAGACAGAGAGTGGTAATCAATGGACACTGCTCATCGTGGACTGATGTTATTAGTGGAGTCCCTCAGGGCTCAGTGTTGGGTACATTATTGTTTTCTGTATTTATAAATGATATTGATGATGGTATATCGGGCTTAATGTCCAAGTTTGCAGACAATACAAAGGTTGGCAGGGTTGTCAAGGACACTACTGATACTATGCTGCTGCAACAGGATCTGGAAACGTTGAGCAGATGGGCTGAGAGGTGGCAAATGAAGTTTAACATTGACAAATATAAAGTACTACACATGGGAAACAGCAACCCCAGAGCAACGTATCAACTCTGTGGTACTACACTGACAGTGGTAGAGAATGAAAGGGACTTGGGGATGGTTGTGCAGGCAGATATGAAGTTCTCTGAGCAGTGCAGATGGGCTGCAAGAGTAGCTCATGGAGTATTGTCAATGATATACAGGAATTTTTCCAGCAGGGATAAGGAGGTGATTATTCCATTGTATAAGGCGATGGTCAGGCCACACCTAGAGTACTGTATACAGGTCTGGAGGCCTCATTTCAAAAAGGATGTAGAGCTGCTGGAACGAGTACAGAGAAGGGCAACAAGATTAGTGAATGGAACAAAGGGGTGCTCTTACGAAGAAAGGCTTAAGTTTTGCAAATTACAGTGTCTGGAGACTAGGCACCAGCGAGGTGATCTGATAGAGGTGTATAAAGCCTTGAATGGTTTAAGCATGCTCAATGCTGATGGGATTCTTCCTCTAGCTCAGAAAAATCACCTGAGAGGGCATAAATTCAATTTGAGGAAAGACAGATGTAGGATAGACGTGCGGAAATTTGCCTATAGCCAGCGGGTGGTTGGTTGGTGGAACAGACTTCCATCCCTTGTGGTGCAGGTTGATAGCCTAAATAAGTTTAAGGCTCAGCTGGACAGGTATTTTGAACGAACAGAGGGGTGAAGTGGAAGTGGGTTTTTTTTTTTTTTTTTTTTGGCTGATGCTGCATAAGCTTGCTTTCTTGCATCAAATGCCTCTACTAACACTAATGCTAATGCTAATTGATTGTGGCAGGAGGGCTGTTAATATATCTAAGTAGGTTTTTTTTTTTTTTTTTTACAATAACAATACTGACTTAAACATATAAGGCATTTGTCCAGAGACCAACTATTGTACAGGTTCAGCAACCCCGGAAAACCAGAGCACAACTATATTACTCTTCTTCAAATTACTTTCTGCTTTCCTCAATAATTACATTTTATTTCTCGTGTGCAATTAGGCTAACAAAAGCAATACTGAGATGCTATTACTCTGCTATCGTTCCTTTTTTCCTCTGATACAAAGTTTTGTGTCTTTCTACACTACTTTGTCAGTCATTAATAATCTCCCTCTGCTGGCACTGTACTTCATTTGTTTATTTACCTACTTCCCCGTAACACGGGACATTTCACTTTGACAACTCCACTTCTTCCTCCTCAGACGTGGTTGCTTGAACTGATATAAACACTTTGGACAGCGATCTATCGGCTTTATCCTTGGTTCTCCAATGTTACTTTGTAAACACCACAGGCAACTATTTCATAGATTCCATTCCAAACACACAGTAAGCTGAAGTAATTTTTGTAATGTATCTATCCTATTGTACAAATTGGAGCAGAATGGTATTAAGGATAAGTTGCTACAATGGATAAAAGGGTGGTTAAGTGGAAGAAGACAGAGGGTGGTAATCAATGGGTGCTGCTCTTCGTGGACTAATGTTATTAGTGGAGTCCCACAGGGTTCGGTGTTGGGTCCACTGTTGTTTTGTATATTTATCAATGATATTGATGAAGGTATATCAGGCTTAATGTCGAAGTATGCAGATGATACAAAGGTTGGCAGGGTTGTTAATGACAGTAATGGCAGTGTGCTACTGCAACAGGATCTAGATAATTTGGGCAGATGGGCTAAGAAGTGACTACTGAAGTTTAACCTTGACAAATGCAAAGTACTACATATGGGTAGAAGTAACCTCAGATAAACGTACCAACTGTGTGGTACTACACTTAAGGTGGTAGAAAATGAAAAAGATCTGGGAGTAATTGTGCAGTCAGATATGAAGTTTTCTGAGCAATGCACACAGGCTGCCAGGGCAGGTCATGGGGTTTTGTCAATGATATATAGGAATTTTGCTAGCAGGGAAAAGGAGGTGATTGTCCCTCTGTATAAGGCAATGGTCAGGCCATGCCTTGAGTACTGTGTACAGGTGTGGAGGCCTCATTTTAGGAAGGATGTAGTTTTGCTTGAGCGTGTACAGAGAAGGGCAACAAGATTGGTGAGAGGAATGAAGGGATCCTCTTACCAAGAGAGGTTTAAGTTCTGCAAATTGCAGTGGCTGGAGACTAGGCACCTGCATGGTGATCTGATTGAGGTGTATAAGGCCTTGAATGGGTTGAGCACGCTGAATTCTGATGGGATCCTTCCACTTGTTCAGATTACGAACCTAAGAGGGCATAAATTCAAATTAAGGAAGGACAGATGTAGAATAGATGTGCAGAAATTTGCCTTCAGCCAGTGGTGGTTAATTGCTGGAACAAACTTCCATCTGTCGTGGAAGTTGATAGGTTGAATAAATTTAAAGAGGAACTGGACATGCATTTGGAGGGAATGGTGTGATTTTTTTTTTTTTTTTTTTGGCTGATACTGCCTAAGCTCATACACTTACTTTCTTGCATCACATGCCACTACTACTACTACTACTTCAAAAAAAAAAAAATCCCCCCCCTTAAATTTATATTGGCAATTTATTTTTAAATTTTACTCTTTTCTTATTGGTCTCTGTCAGGTCAGCTATAATTTATACATTTCACATGTATACATCATAACAGAAACAGAGACCCTGCTTATTGTTGTGGCTCCTATGGTTTTGGCTGTCGACCCTATGATGAAGTAGTTAAAGCTTTAGGACCCACTACTTTAGGTAACATTGTTATCTTCATTATTATTTCTATTTTTACGTTAATCAATTTATTTCAGGTTATCTCCTTCACCTTACAAGCCTTCTCAATTTTTCCACGGTAATTACAATTGACCGGTCAACATCCCTCCCTATACACTGAATATAAACATTTGTCCGTCTGTCTATATATATATATATATATATATATATATTAATATTTATGACTGCTACTGCTTCTTCATTCTTGCTCTGAATTTTGGAGGTAAATTCTTCTACTTAGCTGCAAGCTGTGTGACTTGAAAACAAGTCTACTATGCAAAGACAATGCCAACAACAATAATCCATATATTCTGGCATAAGAATTTAAAAGCAACATAACCAACATAATTTCCAATAATACTCTTGACATGCTGGAAGTTGTAGTAGAATTTTAGATGCATCAGTGGCATAGACCACATAGCACTGAGTGTATTATGTCTGTAAAAGTTTGTGATCAGGGGCCAATTTACTTGTTGTATGGGTTTAAAAAAAACTGAACAACTCACAGAAAAAAATCCTACTCCCTCTGCCTGAGATTGGCTAATTACAACCAACAGTGAAGAAGACTTTAGAAATTCCTCTAGTATATCATGGTTCTTGAACCCAGACCACTACAAACGAGAGACAAGTAGCAAACCACTATATTGTAATGGATGATGCTGCAAGTATTGGCTAATTATAACCACCAGTGAAGAAGACTTTATAAATTCCTCTAGTATATCATGGTTCTTGAACCCAGACCATTACAAACGAGAGACAAGTAGCAAACCACTATATTGTAATGGATGATGCTGCAGGTAGTGCTTTCAAAAATGCTTTGTTGTGCTGAGTTGTTAGCATGCTGATCATTTTAAAACACTTTTTGTGAAATGTTGAATAGAGAATGTTACTTGTAATTTCTTGTCCTCTTTTAACCAAAGTTATTCACATTTTTATGAGTTTTCATTTAAAACAATCACCCTGGAATAGAAAACCTGCGGAATAATTAAATTACATATACAGGAAATCATATGATACTGAGGAAATTAGCTTTATATGCTTTCCTGGCTCCGCCACAAAAGAATTAAATTTAAAAAAAAACTGTTGTTTTCTTAATTTAATGCAAGGCAAAGTGTTTCACTAACATATAACTTGTAAATTGTTAAGGACTTTCAGATGAATTTTATATACAGACAGATTAATTCATCTTTGCTTCGTATTGTTTCTCATTTAGCCAGGATTGGAATTTACTTCACAGGTTTCCATGCTCACTACACTACAGGAACACCATTACTAACTTGTTAAGTTATTTACTGATTTATTAAAAAAAAAAAAAAAAAAAAAAAGATTTTCCTTTCAAGGACTTCAGTGTATGGTCAGAACGACAGCTACTTATTATAGTCAATGTCCATAGAACAAATTCATGATGATTAAAAAAATATATTTCTTATAATGAGTGAAACACATTAAAAAAAGTCAGAACAATAAGTTACATATTACAAAATAATTATAATGAAACTTTGCAGACATTCTCTCGGATATGCCAGACAAGCTGTGCTTGCTACCTGGGGGTCTAAAACACTGATGGAACTCATATATTCAGGTGGCACTCAAGTCAAGTGGATCCAATTCTGGCAAAGTCTGGATGATCTGTGAGAGCTAAATCCTCTGCTTGCACCTTCACGATGGTGGGATTGTTAGTAATTCTGGGTATACCCCCCATTCACAAGCACACTGTGGGTGACCACTAAGGTGTGAACTAACATAAGCAGGCATCATCTACACCACACGGAGAAATGCCGCCCCTCTATGTTACCAGGCAATACTAGGTGCTAGATGACTCTCATTAACTGGTGCAATACCGCCACTTTGCTTACTGGAGACTTGAAGTAGTGGAACCCATGTTTAGTCTCCAGAGCTAAGTTCCAGTCAACACTACCCCATCTCTTCCGTCAGGCAGTATGATTGGTCTTTTCAGGCTATGATGAACACCATGGCGAGATCCAAACTTCCTTACATTTCGACAATACAGCTCAAAAAATGGAGTTCGTAGGCCGGCTGCTAGTTAGTACACAGGACCGAACCTATTGGTAACTCTCAAGGAGGCTTTGGGATCAGCTAGTGTATAATCTTGCTACCTCTACTCTGCCAGATAGTGACTGGAGTGAGTCTGAGTAGTTTGTTATGTTTGTTATTTGGTTTTCAGGAGCATTAGCAACTAAGGCCATATTGCTCACGGGCTCGAACTCCGGTTTAATCAAGAAGCGTGTGCTATGCACTGCTGCTCCTTCCCACCTAGCTATGGAGGCACCTGAGTTTGAGTAGTGTGTATATGGGGGGAGGGGAGGGCATTGTTGAGGCCACATTATATCTAGGTATATTCTTACCATGTGTATATCATATACAAAAATCTCATTACTTCAATACAGCATGTGCTCCACCCCCCCTCAAATTTTTCTTACTATTGAATACATCATGAATTGTCAAATTAACAGAGCAAACTTATCTGTGAAAATACCTAAACCTCCCAAACGCTTCATAGTTCATTTCACAAGTATATATGAACCCAGTTCTAATCTCAATGATGTCCATTTCATTTTCCACTTACAGTCTGTCAACATTCCCTGCATGCCCTATTCAATGCCTCCTGTGGTGTTCCATCAAGAAGATGTTAGAAGGATTTTGACGAATCTCGATGCTAAGAAAGCTCAAGGTCCTGATGGTATTTTAGCATTAGCATTAGTAAAGGCACATGTTCAAAAAAACAAGCTTATATAGCATCAGCAAAAAAAAAAAAAAAAACACCTCATTTCACAATTCACTTGCTTAAAATGTTTGTCTAGTTCTGCCTTGAATCTCTTTAGGCAATTAACTTCTACAACAGATGAAAGTTCGTTCCAACAATCAATCACCATCCACCTAAAGGCAAATTTCCGCACATCTATCCTACAACTGTCTTTCCTCAATTTGAACTTATGACCCATCAGGCGATTATTCTGAGCAAGAAGAATCCCATCAGCACTGAGTATGCTCAAACCATTCAAAGCTTTATACATCTCAATCAGATCACCTTGCAGCTCTTTAGTCTCCAGACACTGTACTTTGCAAAACTTAAGCCATTCTTCGTAAGAGCAACCCTTTGTTCCATTCACTAATTGCAAAATGCCTATATATCAATGACAAGACAAAATGAGCTACTCTTGCAGACCATCTGCACTGCTCAAAAATCTTCATATCTGCCTGCACAATTACCACCAGGTACTTTTCATTCTCAACCACTGTCAGAATGAAACCCCAGAGTAAACTATCACAGTTGATAGTTTACTCTGGGGTTACTGCTTCCCATATGCAGTACTTTACATTTGTCAATGTTAAACTTCAGTTCCACCTTTCAGCCCACCTGCTCAACTTTTCCAGATCCTGTTGCTGCTGCTCCAGCAGCAGCATACTGTCATTAGCATCATTAACAACCCTGCCGACCTTCGAACAGTCTGCAAACTTGGACATTAAGACTTATATACCATCATCAATATCATTAATAAATACAGAAAACAATGGACCCAACACTGAACCCTGGGGGACTCCACTAATAACATTAATCCATGATGAGCAGTGTCCACTGATTACCACTCTCTGTCTTCTCCCACTGAACCATCTCTTTATCCATAGAAGCAATTTGCCTCCAATGCCACACTTTTCCAATTTTTGCAGCAGTCTTCCATCTGCAACAGTATCAAAGGCCTCTCTAAGATCCAAATATATTATTTCAAAATTATCATTTGCATCTAGTTCCTTTGTGACCACATCATAGTATCCAATCAAATTGGTCAAATGACTTCTCCTTAACAAAACCAAGCTGTGTCAGAGCTATAACTGAAGTCTTGTCTAGATGATCCTGCAGTGCTTCTTTAACCAGTGCCTTTATTAATTTCCCTGGAACAGAAGTTAAACTAACAGATCTATAACTACCTGTGTCTCCCTTTGATCCTCCTTTGTGAATTGGGGTTGCATTTGCACATCTCCTGTCAACGAGTACCTCCCCCTGAGTCAAAGGAAGCTCTCATAATTATGGCTAAGTGTTTGCTTACTTCTTTTGCTGCTTCTTTAATATAACTGGATATATCCCATCTACCCCAGGTGCCTTTCTTATGTTTATCTTCAACAATTTCTCCTCCACTTTGTTCTCAGTTATTACAAAATCATCTAACTCACTGCCAGAGTTTAATTCAACTCTGGCATTATCTTCCCTGAATAACTCCTCATGTGTGAATTCACACGTAGATGCAAAATACTCATTTAGTTTGTCAGCTAGCTGAGCAGGATCATCAACAGTTGAACCATCGATATCAAGTGGACCAATCTGATTCATCCCCTTCCCTCTAGAATTTACAGAAGTAAAGAACACTTTGCTGTTTTTCTTTGCATTCTTTGCCAAAGATTTCTCGTAATCTGCCTTTGCCTGCCTAAAGTCCTCTGTGACTTGGTTGAAGACCAGATTATATCTACCATAGGCTTCCATGTCACCTGTTAATTTATATGTATCCTATGCATTTTTCTTCTCTGCCACATGTCTCATTAATTCATCTGACACCCATTTAGGCCTAAACCTTGAACAATATTTCTTAATTGGTATGTAAAACCTAGTATCTTCCAAGATAAGTTCTTTGAATGCTTCCCATTTTGAATTTGCTGTTGGTAACATCATTAGTTGGTCCCACAGTATAGAATTTAAATATTATCTCAGACCACGGTATTCACTTTTACGAAAGCAAAAACCCTTCCCTTTATCTCAGATGGTAGTTATGTCTTTGAGTAAATCCCACTTCAGCACACTGTGATCACCGCCACCTACTGTTTCTTTATCTGCACATTCTTAATGCATGAAGAATCACTAATGATAATAACATCAAGAGTATTAATCTCTAGTTGCCTCCCGAATATGCTGCTGTAGAAAACAAACATCCAAAAAATCCACAAAAGCCTTGCTAGCGTGTGAGTGACCAACCTACAAATTCCAGTCAATATCTTGGAAATTAAAATCCCCCATCATAAGACACTTTGAGTTACTTGCACACACTCTTTCTCTGTACAGTTATTTTTTATACCCATCAGAATCATTAGGAATATAACGCACTCCTACTCTCAGTTTTGCTTTCCCAATGCATACGTCATACCAAACTGACTCGACACTGCACTGTCCTGCCTTGTTGACCAGCTGTACTTGGATGGATTTTATGTGTATTTTAACTAATAGCATAACCTTTCCTGCCTTCTTATCCTGTCTATTGTTCCTGTACACATTGTACCCCCCAAATTCCAGTTCTGCATTCCTTATATCTGTGTCAAACCACGTCGCTGATATCCCAACAATATTTGCCTTTGATGTTTTGAACAACAACTCAAATTCATCAAATTTATTTACTAAACTCCTAACATGTGTACATACAAGTAAACATGCACCTGTTCCTATTCCTAGCTATCCTAACACAACCCATATATTTACTTGTTCCACATTGGCTCCCAGTAGTCTCTGGAATCCCCTGCACCTTGTTTTCCAGGCGCTGCCGCTCATTCCAATAGAAACAGTGCAGATTCACTTTCACCTCTGCCAGCAGCTACTGTTATTCTATTAGTCCACATATCCCCCCATAAAACTAGAAGTTTTCTGACTCACCTAACACTGTCTCGATAGCATCAGTAAATTTTTTTTGCTGATGAGCAAATTTCTCCACTTGTTCTTGAAACCTGTGCTCCTGAACTTACTCCTGTTCTTTGCCACCTTTTTTCAATTTCTTATTCCAAAGGTGTTTGTCCTTCTGCTTGGAAATTTGTTCATATCCAGCCAGTTCGTAAAAAGGGTGACAAATCCCTCCTATCCAATCATCGTCCCATTGCAATCACTTGTACTCTTTCTAAAGTAATGGAGAAATCAATTAACAGCCAACTCTTAAACTATCTAGAAACCTTCCATCTGATCGATGATTCCCAGTTTGGATTCCGTCAGTGTCGATCCACTGGTGATATTTAAGGCCAAATTCAATGTAAAAGTTCGGTGAAACAGAAGCATTTGCTCTTGACATCTCAAAGGCTTTTGATCGTGTTTGGCATAAAGGGCTTCTAAAAACGGTTCCATCTTATGGTTTGCCAACTTTTTTTTGTAATTGGTTAACCAGTTTTCTCTGTGAGTGCTCACTGAGGGTGAGCACTCTTTGAGAAAACTGTCTTAGATGGCTCTCTGTCTTCTAACTTCTCCACTAATTCTGTTGTCCCACTCTTTTTCTCTTGTATATTAATGACCTTCTTCCATTGACAGGAAATCCTATCCATAGTTTTGCCGATGATAGCACATTGCATTGCACTTTCCAGTTTGAGAAACCTTGCCCTGCTCAATCAGCTTCAACTTCTTGAATATCTGCTACCAATTCCTTAAATGCCAATCGCCAGGTAATTCTTCAGTGAGGCAAAGACAACTTTGTTGATTTCAATCCTTCTAAACTCACACAAAGGATTTCTTTGCTCCTATGCTTATCTTTGGTGACACTCCGATTTCTGGGTAAGATGATATATCTATTTTGGGATTACCCTGATTCTAATCTCTGTTGGTACAAGCACATTACAAATATTGTTTCCTCTGCATCTAAAAAAACTTTGTTTTCTCTTTCGCTGTCGGCGTTACTTTTCTTCCAAACAGCTGTTCACTCTGTATAAATTGCAAATCCACCCTACCATGGAATATTGTTCCCTCATCTGGGGTGGTGCCCCCAAAACCTCTCTCTCAGGCTTCTAGATCCCATTCAGAAGTGAGCAGTTAGATTAATCAATGATTCATCGTTAACAGTCCACTCGCTGTCTCATAGATGTACTGTTTCTGCTGCATGCCTTTTCTACAGATACTTCCATGGGCAAATTCTTCCGAATTGGTTTCTATAATTTTTGCTCTCTTTTTCAAAACCGTCCAAACACGTGCTGCCACCAGCCAACATTCATTTACAGTCCAACTTCAAATTCCCTGAACCAACTTTTCATCTTCCTCGTTTATTAATTCCAGAAGTTCAAGTCTAATGCCAACAAATATCTTCTTTTATCTTCTCAACCTCCAACCCATTCACAGTATTAAGTACTATAGGTTCTAATACCTCTCATGTTTGGGGTTTTGATAAAAAAAAAAAAAAAAAAAAATTAAATGCATTTTTTTTTTTTAATGAAAAATTTTAAATTGTTTTTTAAACTTATTTTAAAGTAAACAACAAAACATTTATTAATTTTTTACTAGGAAAAAAGAAAAACATTATTAGTGCAGCACTGCCATGTTGAAGACCAAGTTTAATATGTATATGTCAAGTTGTTTTAGGATCTTCTTTTACAATTTTCATTATGATTATATATTTTCAGAGTATTTATGAATTCTAATAACTGTTATTTCATTACTCTGTCATTTTAGTGTATAATAAAAAAGGAATGAGTGAATATCAGAAAAGTAAATATATATCTTTAAAAGAACTCTACATGTGGCTCTCATAGAATCACTTGATAATTGTGTTGAGAAACAAAATCATGGTTCTTTGAGTTGTTAAATTTATGCAATCCATGTTGCACCAAAAAATTACTTAGAGAAAAGGCATGGGGTGTGTGTGGGGGGGGGGAATGGGGAGAAGAGAGAAATAAAATTTCCTATAATAGTTTCATTATAATTAAGCAAATGAATAAATATTAATTAATGTCAAATAAACTCCCCAATATATTCACAATAACCATCTTACCAACATTAACAGGAGAATGGCCTTTCTTTGCACAAATTGTATCAGAAAGTTGCCCAGGAAGCTGCTGAGGTTGTGTGCTCTTTGTAATTGTAACGTTAGGTGCATTTGGCTGCAAAAATTAATATCTTTCTTAGTTTAAAATAAAAGAACAAGTGATAACAGTAGTAAATTATATCAAAAATTTTGAAAAGAAAATAAGCAAATTATATCAGGGTAATATACATGTAATAAAAAATTAAACATGGGAAATTGTATTACAAATTTTGTAAACATATTGTTTCTTATATTAATGCTTGTTTTCTTTTTTAACCTGTGTTTGTAGTTGGAAAAGATCTATTTATTAGAACAATACTTGTCCTTTTAGCAGTTCAAATTTTGTTGTTCATTACATATCCTGAGATATGAAGATAACATGAACTCTTCTGCTGATATTTGAATGCTGTACTACATTTTGTGAAATTCTTATGTTTAATCAACTACTTAGGTTCCTTCTTTTCACCAAAGTATGAATGTAGGAACAGTGCAACCGGAAGTGGAGTCCAATGTGTTAATCTGCTAAGCAGTAACCACAACTGTATAAATTATACCGCTTTCAAGTAAGTCAGTCAGCATGCTATTGCTGTGCTTTCTTTTAATGGATAAAGCTAGTTCTGCTGTTGTTATTTTGGTTTTTAGGAGCATTAGCAACGAAGGCCATATTGCTCCGGGATATGCGGTGGTCATTCCCTGACCTTTCCGCTTCTTCTGTATTTGGTAGTGACAGGCTCGAACCCCGGTCTAATCAAGAACCATGTGATACGCACTACTGCTCCTTCCCACCTGGCTACGGAGGCGTCCAATGGATAAAGCATTAGCATTAGCAGAAGCATATGATGCATGAAACCAAGCTTACAGCATTAGCCAAAAAAAAAAAATTCCCTATTTCACCTATCCATTCCTTCCAAAAGTTTGTCTAGTTCTGCCTTGAATTTACTTAAGCTGCCAACTTCCACAACAACAGATGGAAGTTTGTTCCATAAGTCAGCCACTCGCTGGTTAAAGACAAATTTCCGCACATCTATTCTACAACTGTCTTTCCTTAATTTGAATGTATGCCCTCTCAGATGCGTAATCTGAGCAAGAGGAAAAATCCCATCAGCATTGAGCTTGCTCAAACCATTCAAGGAATTATAAACCTCAATCAGAATACCTTGCAGGTGCCTAGAAGCTAGTTTTCTTTTTCTTGCTGACATGAACTAATTGATGGATGTTTGTTGTTTGTTATTTGGTTTTTAGGAGCATTAGCAACTAAGACCATATTGCTCTGGGAATATGCAGTAGTCATTTCCTGACCTTTCTGAATTCTCTGTATTTGGTGGCGACGGGCTCGAACTCCGGTCTAATCAAGAAGCATGTGCTACGCACTGCTGCTCTTTCCCACCTGGCTACGGAGGCGCCTCTAATTGATGGACAACAGGTGGAGACAGGTCTATGGTTATTTTCAGTATCTTGTGTTAATGGCATGTTATTGTATTATGAAAGCACATATCAGGCTAAATAATGTACTCATATTAGCAGCTGAAAAAAAAAAATCACGTGTTGTAATACCACTAGGGAACTGTTTACAGCTATACATATGATTTTTTTAAATTTTTTTTTTTATTTTTACAAACTACCTTTTAAAAGCATTGCTGAGTAGGTGAATTTTTAGATGTGTTAACCTGTTAAACAGTAAAAGTATTGTCTTCTCATGTTAATCCTGAATAAATTTGTAACTTTAATGAAAGTTACCTACAAAAATTCTTTATTTTCCTGTAAAGCATTTCTTTATAACTACACCAAAAATACCAAAGAGATGTCACAGCAAAATCAAAGTGTTGAAATCTAATGATTAATAAGCAGTAGAAAATTTATTTAAAATTACAGGAAAATTTATTTAAAAGTAACAGGGAAATTTATATTAAAAGTAACAGGGAAATTTATATTAAAAGTAACAGGGAAATTCTGAATAAATATACTCATGTATTACAATATGTATTACATGTGGCTGGTGGATAATGGACCTATTGACATTTTGTAGTAATACTACATATTATGTGCAGATGGATGAACAGGTGTACTTGTCTTCACAAACATTTTCTTTCCATATGTATGTAATAACTTGACTCTTAGTTGAATGAATTTTCACAAAACAGATGGATTTTCTAAAACAGCCAAATAGAAATATTTGGTTGTTTCAGAAAGATTTGTGAAGCCATCCTATTTTTCACTAAACCTGGACAAAGAAATCTGGTAATTATTATATCTTTATCTGCCCATCTGCATGCAAGAACCTGATTCCCAATGGATGAATTTTCATGAAATTTAATATTTAGCTCACTTAGATAGAAAGGTCTGCCAAGCCATTCTGAATGTCATTAAAATCAGACTAATAG
The DNA here is from genome assembly GCF_048544385.1 of Mastigoproctus giganteus. Classification (NCBI taxonomy): domain Eukaryota; kingdom Metazoa; phylum Arthropoda; class Arachnida; order Uropygi; family Thelyphonidae; genus Mastigoproctus; species Mastigoproctus giganteus. The sequence goes on along the minus strand of NC_143586.1, from coordinate 97,546,155 downwards.
AAATCTGGAAATTATTATTTCTTTGCCTGTCTCTTATGTAATAACTAAACCCTCTCTCGTGTGATAACTAAACCCTCTCTCGTGTGATAACTAAACCGTCATATTTCCATGAAATATTATATTTGGCTCTATCTCTTCTATTGAATTTACCCAAATTTCATTAAACCAGACAAACAGAAATTTTACAATAATTATTATTATTATTAATATTACTGGCAAATGATACAAGGAAACTAATAAAATAGCATCATCGAAAAAAAAAAAAAAAAAACACCATCTATTAATTCCTATCAATATTATGCCTAATTCTTCTTTAAATTTATTCTAAAAGCAAATTTTCACACATCTGACTTGCAGCTATCCCTTTTCAAATTAAGTTTATGTACTCTTGTGTGCACTGTCAGAAAGAGTTACAACCATCATCACTGTGTTTCCTCAATCCATTTAAAGTCTTAAACTCTTCAATCAGGTTGCTCAATAAGTGTCTAATTTCTGGATGCTGCAATTTGCACAAGCAAAATATTTTGTGGTAACAGCATTCTTTTGTGTTCTTGACTAATCTGGTTCCTGTTCTCTGCACCTATTCCCACATACACGCGCACGCACCTTTCTTAATATGAGAGTTCCAGACCTGTATACAGCACTCAAGATGGGACCTAACCACTGCCTTATACAATGGGATAATCACTTCCTTGTCCCTGATGGCAAAGTTCCAGTATATCATTGCTCAGAGAACTTCATATCTGACTGCACAACTACCCCCCCAGGTACAGGACAATGAAATTTTTCATTATCCACTACCCTGGCTGTGTAGTGGATAATGAAAAATGAATAACACACAGTTTGTATGTTAAACTGGGATTCATCATCAGCCATTTTCAATCCACTGCAGGATGAAGGCCTCTCCAGCAATTTTCCAGTTCCTTCTGTTTTGAGTACTGGCCATCCATTTACTACCCAAAAACTCATGAATTTCATCTATCCATCTCCGACTTTGTCTTCCAGGTTTTCTTCTAGCTCCTCTTGGGTACCATTCTGCTATTTTCTTAGTCCATCTGTCATCATGTCTTCGAGCTATGTGTCCTGACCAAGACCATTTTAGTTCTTTAGTTTTGATAAGAATGACCTTTACTTGAGTTTGCTGACTAATCCATGTGTTTCTCTTCTTATCTAACAGTCTGATTCCCAATATAACGTGTTCCATTCTATGCTGTGTAGTTCTCAGCTTCTCTTCCATTCTTTTGGTGAGTGCCCAAGTTTCACTTCCATAAGTCATGGTGGGGAGTATACATTGATTCATTATTTTAGTTTCAGACAAACTGGGATATTGCTCTTCAGTATGTGACTTTATTTCCTGAATGCTATCCATCCAAAATTTATTCTTCTCTTGACTTCCAGCCATTTATCATTATTACAGCTAATAACTTGTCCCAGATAAGTATATGACTCCACCTTTTCAATTACTGATCCTTCAATCATTATTTCCCTTTCTGTGGCATACTTGTTCATCATTACTTTTGTTTTAGCCATATTCATCTTTAGTCTAAAATCCTTACTAACTGTGCATAACTGATTAAGATTTTCCTCTAATTCTTTGGGATCGTGGCTTATGACCACAATGTCATCTGCAAATCGTAAATGCAAATCGTAATTTAGGTACTCTCCATTCACATTGACTCCTTTCTGCGACCAGTCTAATCTTCTGAAAGCTTCATCAAGGGCAGAAGTAAACAACTTCGGAGATATTGTGTCTCCTTGTCGAACTCCTTTCTCGATTTTAAATTTGCTACTGTCTTTGTCTAGTCTAATAAAGGAGGTAGCATTCTCATATATTTTCTTCAAAATCATAATATATGGGGTATCTATGCCTTGTCTTTCCAGTGCCTGAAACATTGCCTTATGCTGTATGGAGTCAAATGCCTTTTCATAATCCACAAATCCCAGTCATAATGGGGTTTTATATTCATTTGCCTTCTCCATTAGCTGTGACATTACACGAAGGTGATCCATAGTTGAGAATCCTGCCCTAAAGCCAGTTTGCTCTTTCGGTTGATTCTCATCAAGTATTCTTTCTAATCTGTTAGTAATGACCCTTGTGAACAACTTGTAGATGTGGGATAACAAGCTAATTTGTCTATAATTTTCAATTTCTGATTTATATCGTTTCTTATGCAGCAAAACTATAATTGCATTATTCCACTCCTTAGGGGTGTCACACCTTTTCTAATGTATTTTGTGAAGAGCCTTACTAGTTTTTGTGTCATGTCTCTTCCTCCCAATTTTAAAAACTCTACAGTAACATCTTCCCCCGGAGCTTTCCGATTCTTCATTTTCTTCAACTCAGGAAGGATATCAGGTATGTTGTAGGTGTTACTAATTTGTGATCCATCTTTCCCACTGCTGGCATCATTCCCTCGCTCGTTGTATAACTCTTTATAGTAGTTTTCTGGTATTTGAATTATGCCTTCTCTGCTATTCATAAGTACACCATTGCTATTTTTTAGTATCATTAGCTGTGATATTATGTGAAGGTGATCCATACAAAGGGTACTAGGAAAGCTTTGCAATATGACGCAACAATGAATCACAGGAAGCTGCTTGTTACTGCATGTTGAGACATGTTCATACGTGCATAGTAGCCGCCGCGCCAAGTCGATGGGCTCAGTTATTCATTAGTAGTGAGAGTGTAAAGTGCTTACGATGGCATCGTGGTCACGAAATGATATAAGGACAGTTTTGCGGTATAATTTCGTGCGTGGTTTAACCATAGACCAGTGCTTAGAAGAAATGACTCTTGCACTAGATGATGATTGTCCACATCGTACAATGATATTCAGGTGGTACAGAGAATTCCAAAGGGGAAATTTCACTCGGGATGATTCTGAGAGGCCGGGAAGGCCACGAACGTCAGTTACGGAGGAAAACGTTACTGCTGTGAGGAAAATGCTTGACGAAAACAGGCGAGTGACCTACCAACAGATAGAGGATACTTTGGGCCTAAATGCACCAGCAATTCGTTCGATTCTGCAAGATCATTTGCACGTGAAGAAACTTTGTTCTCTCTGGGTGCCGCATCAACTGACTGAAGAGCAGATGACACGAAGTATGACTTGGTGCCGGGAGATGTTAAAAAAGTTTGATAAGGGACAATCTCGGTATGTGAACAACATCGTGACAAGTGACGAGACTTGGCTGTACTATTACGATCTGCCAACCAAGGCTCAAAACAAAGTTTGGGTCTTTGATGATGACGACACACCCATAATTGTCAGAAAATCCCGATCTGTAAAGAAGAAAATGATAGCTGTATTTTTCAAATCGAGTGGAATTGTGGAACGTGTCGTTTTGGACATGCAGAAGACAGTCACAGCTAAGTGGTATACTGAACAATGCCTGCCTAAAGTCATTGGATCTATGAAGAACCTGGGGCCAAAGTCAAGAATGGACATCTGGTACCTCCATCACGAAAATGCTCCAGCTCACCGCACCAAAGCCTGCACCGAATATTTGACCACGACAGGACTGAAACTTCTCGAGCACCCATCCATACAGTCCAGACTTTGCTCCCTGCGACTTTGCACTGTTCCCGCATGTGAAAATGAAGCTAAAAGGGAGACGGTTTTCCAGTGATGAGGACCTTCTACGGGCGTGGGAACAACGAGTGTGCTTTACTCCCTAGTGAAACTTGGCAGAACTGGTTTAAAGATTGGTTTCGGAAGATGGAGAGGTGTATTGAATGTAGAGGAAATTACTTTGAAAAAATTAAATAAACAAAGCTGTATTGCAAAACTTTCCTAGTACCCTTTATAGTTGAGAATCCTGTCCTAAAGCCAGTTTGCTCTTTCGACTGATTCTCATCAAGTATTCTTTCTAATCTGTTAACAATGATCCTTGTAAACAACTTGTAGATGTGGGATAACAATCTAATTAACCTATAATTTCCAATTTCTGATTTATCTCCTTTCTTATGCAGCAAAACTATGATTGCATTATTCCACTCCTTAGTCACACCTTTTCTAATGCATTCTGTGAAGAGTCTTGCCAGTTTTTGTGTTATGTCATTTCCTCCCAATTTTAACAACTCTACAGAAACTCCCCGGGGCTTTCCGATTCTTCATTTTCTTCAATGCATGTTCTACCTCATCAGGAAGAATATCGGGTATGTTGTATGTGTTGCTACTTTGCAATCCATCTTCCCCGCTGCTGGTATCATTCCCTCGCTCCTTGTATAATTCTCTATAGTAGTCTTCTGCTATTTGAATTATGCCTTCTCTGCTGTTTATAAGTACACCATCGCTATTCTTCAGTTTCAGTATCATTTGCCTTTCTGTATTACTGCTCATGGCTGCTGATTTAAATCCTTTGTTTTCCCTTAATGCTTGTTCTATTTTTCTTGTGTTAAATCTTCTTATGTCCTCTCTGAGTCTCTTTCTAATGGCTTTGCATAACTCAGTATACTCAATTTTCTCCCTGTAATATTCCTCGTCAATATCTTGGTCCTGAGCAGTATACAGAAGCTCAAACTTGTTCTTAAGTTTCAGTACATACTGCTTTTTCTCCTCCTCTGTTATCTCAAAGACCTTTGTATTATTTACTCGAGTCATTTATTTACTTTCCTTTCCTACATCTATATCAAGTGTACATCTTACCATTCTGTGATCACTTCCAACATTTACCTTATTCAGGATGGTAACATCATTCACAATATATCTTCTGTTAGTGAGGATGAAGTCGATTTCATTAGTTGTTAATCCATTTGGACTCTTCCATGTCCACTTTCTGTTCACCCTTTTCTTGAAAAAAGTGTTCATTACTGACAGTCCTTGAGATTCTGCAAATTCCACAAGTCTTTCACCTCTTTTATTTCTTTCACCAATTCCAAAATTTCCTATAGTTCCTCTTTCTGTGCTGTTTTGCCTTTTTCCAACCTTAGCATTGAAGTCCACAATAATAATAGTGTAGTGGGTTTTTCTGCTCATCTAGAAGACTCAATTTCGGTGTACATTTCTTCAACCTCTTCATCATCATGGCTCGATGTTGGTGCATAAATCATTATAATCTTTAGCTTGTACCTCTTACAAATCTTGAGTATCAGTCTTGACACCCTTGGTGATGTACTTTTGAATTCCAAAATGTTGTTTTTAAAATCTTTATGGACCAGAATTACTACCTATTTATAGTACTTTTTATTCCTACATTTTAAAATTCAGTTGTCACATCTCAGCCTATCTGCCTAATTTTTCTAATAATTGCAGCAATATGCCTTGATTCCTTTCATTAATCACACTGCCCGCTTTTGTATGACATGCAAACTTAGAAATTATCATGATATATTAATGAAGGCATATCATGATATGCCTTCATTAATATGATTAATAAATACTGTAAACACTAAGGGGTCCAGGCAGTGAACCCTGACTGACTCCGTTAATAAATTTGGTCAAAAAGAGCAATGCCCACTGATAATTACTCAGTCTTCTAACATTGAACCATCCCTTGTTCCATAGCCGTAACTTGGCTTTAATGCCACCATTCAAATTTATATAGCAGTTGTTTATGGGCAAATGTATCAAAAGCTTTTCTGAAATTTAAGTATATGATGTCAAAATTATTTATTTGTATCTAGTTCCTTTTGTTACTGTGTCATAGTATCCAATCAGATTGGTCAGACAAGAATGCCTTTTGAAAAATCCACGATGTTATCTCAATATAACTGCATTCCTGTATAGATGGTCCTACATTACTTCTTTAACCAGAAACTTCATTATTTTTCTTAGAGCAGAAGTTAAGGTCTGTAATTACTCGTTTCACCCTCTGATCCCCTTTGTGAATTGGGAATACATTTGCATATCTCCAGTCCAGAGAAACTTCCCTGAAATGAAGGAGGCTATCAGAATTATGGCTAAAGATTTGCTTACCTCTTCTGCTGCCTCCATTAATATATCTGGATAGATCCCATCCACCCCAGGTGAATTTTTTTACTGTTAGCTTATATCCTATTCTGTGGTTTCATAGGTCTACTGTGACTAATTCAACAGTGGCGGGCATACACAGGCATTGCAGGTGTGGGTTTTTTTTTGTTTTTTTTTATTATTGTCAACTAACTCTATAAGCATGCTTTCCAGCAACATCTGCTACTACTAATACTAATTACTCAACCAATATATATATATTTTTAAGTTACCACAAAATCATTCATCTTCCTGTTAGAATTTGATACACTTCTAGCAGCTCCATTCCTAAGAAATTCCTCATGAGTGAATGTAGGTGGAAAATAACGATTCAAGTTTGTCATAAATCTGAACAAGATCATCGACAGCTAAACCAATCATATCCAGTGAACCAATGTGATTCATCCCTTTCATTCTAGTGTTTATGTAATTAAAGAAGTCTTTGTTGCTAATCTTTGCATACATTGCCAGACTCCACATAATCCGGCTTAGTTTCCCTAACATGCCTGTGACTTGACTGCAAACTAGTTTATATTTATTGTATGTATCTGTATCACCTAATAATTTGAGCATAATTGCATTTCTCTTTTCTGCTACAAGTCTCATCAGTTCATGTGACATCTCACTTTTTTTAATGGGGGGGGGGGGAAACGAAGGGTATTGAAACCTATGGTACTTAGTACTGTGTGGGATGAAGGTTAAGAAGAGAGACGATACTTGTTGACATTAGATGTGAATTTCTGTAGATTGTAATTGTCAGCAAATACCCATGAAGGAAGATTGTTCCAGAAAACAGAAGTTCAGGGGATGATTGAGGAAGAAGAAAATTTGGTTCTGCAAGCTTGAAGTTTTATGTTAAATGGAAGCTGGCTGGCACACAGCAGAAACAGAACATCTACGACACAGGGAGTGGAGAAACTTTGTAAGAGACGGGTCATTAATTCAAAGGAGATCAGTCATTTGAACATGACTCATCTCCTTTGAATGGAGTTTAGAAGCGAGAGAGAGAGAGAGAGAGAGCTTGTTTAAAAGAAAAGTAATGCCAATAGTGAAAGAAAAAATTTACTTTTTTAGATGCAGAAAATGCAGTATTTGTGATGTGCTTATGCCAAGAGAGATTAGAAGTCAAGGTAATTGCTAACAGAGTTATGTGATCTTGTCTAGAGCTCAAAGTGTCACTGAAGATAAAGACAGGGTTTTATAACTTCAGTCATATATCTCTTATATATAAGATATGAGATATAAAGCTTTAGAATGACTGAAATTAACTAAGTTATCATTTTCTCCATTAGAGAACTATAGATATCAGCAGGTAGTTCTGGTGATCTCCAGGTAGTTAACCTGGAGATTCCAGGTAATTCTGCTGATCTCCAAGTAGATTACCGTGCACAGATAGATTTAAGCAGTTGAAGCTGTTTGTGCAGAGTAAGATTTCTCAAACTGGAAGATGGACTGCAATGTGTTATTGTCAGTAAAACTATGCATAAGATTTCCAGCCAGAGGAAGATCATTAATACACAAGAGGAAAAGAGTGAAAAAAGAACTGAAATCTGGGAAATCACCAAAATTAGTGAAAACTTGAAGATACAGCGGCATTCCTACAGCTACAGAGAGTGGTGAGAAAAATGAATACCTAATTGCAAAATCACTTAGCAGTCTATAAGATGGGAGCATGTTGATGAAAAACAAGCTTTTATCGATCTTGGTAAAGCTCCTCCTACCATTCCCAGTACACTCCACCCAATGCCTCCTGTGGTCTTCCATCAAAAGGATGTCAGGGAATTTTGAACAATCTTGATGAGAAGAAAGCTCTGGGTTCTGATGGTATTTCTCCATTTGTCCTCAAAACTTGTGCTCCTGAGCTTGCTCACTACTGTGTTTCCTTTCACTTGGAAATTTGCTCATATCCATCCAGTTTTAAAAGTGTGACAAATCCCTCCCAGCCAATTATCTTATGATCATCCCACTGCACTTAATTCTACTCTTTTAAAAGTACAGGCACTCCGCTACTTACGTACAAAGCACAAAGCTGTTGTTATGTTTGGTCATAAGAATAAATTTTGAAAATATTCATGATATTTTTCTAAAGCAGATTTCTGGAGGTCACTACCATAAAACAATAAAAACAATTAACAGTTTACAGTTTATTGGGCTTTTCTGTTAGTGCAATCTATTAAAAACGGGTAGTAAACTCGATCTTACTGCATTTGCGATGATACTGATAGCTGGAATTCTGTGGAATTTTACGTTATTATGGCGAAATGTGCTTCCCCTTCACTGAAATCTTCAATCATATAAAAAACATAAATAAATTTTCAGAATCTTCTCTTCATATCTATTTTTTTGAGCTTCGTAAAGTTGTTACTCCGTATCTCACTTGCACATATCGTGTTAGTTACAATTTGTGCGTGCTATTCTTTCTTACTGATTTCTTATTTTCTTCCTGTTTTAAATTTTACAACCAAAAAAAAGTCAGTGAACAGAAATATCAATTAGTTACACTATTAATTAAGCTATGAACATAAGCATAAATTTATTTTTATTTTGCTAACCTTTGGAAAATATTCTTCTGATTTTCATGCATCATTTAATTTTGTTAATTGGAGGAAGTAAAGTGTAAATTTGTGCTCTATATCTTTACTTTTATAGCGTGTGAATAATAATCCTCCTAATTTCCTCCTTATTAGAATAGCCGTATAATACAATTAAAATTCAATTGACAAATGTGATCACAATGACCAGCGCTTACTACATATCGACGGAGCAATATGGCCTTAATTGCTAATGCTCCTAAAAACCAAATAACAACAACAACAACTATATATCGTATAGTGAATGGTATTTTATTTTGGAGAGTCCATCGTAAAGTAATTTGATCATAGATTATTTTAAATTACATATCGTATTTAGATTAAATTAGTTTTGAATAAATACTGTACTTTACATTATTATTTATTGTATGTTTTTTCAGCCTCATTTAACTCGGTTACAAATCGTTAAATGCTATACATGAAGTTTATTGGGGGTTATAAGCTCAGTGCTTTGTAGTGTACTATACTGTACTTTTTCTCTTGTGTATAAGTAATACACAAGAGAAAAAGACTGGAAATGCTATCCATAATTTTGCTAATGATGGCACATTACATTTCACCTTCTAGTTTGAGAAACCTTACCTTGCACCAACAGCTTGAACTTCTCAAAATTTGAATACCAATTCCAAAACAATTGCTGACCTCTAATAGGGCAAAGATAACTTAGCTAATTTCAATCCTGTCTTATATCACACAAAAAGGACTCTTCGGCACATATGATTCAATGTCATTCAGATTTGGAGACAAGATCATATATCTCTATTAGGGATTATCTTAACTTATAATCTATCTCTCTCTCTCTCTCTCTCTCTCTCTCTCTCTTAGCATAAGCACATCGCAAATATTGCTTCCTATGCATCCAAAAAAACTGGGTTTTCTCTTTTGCTTTCCACTCAAATCCACCCTACCACAGAATATTATTTCCATATCTAGGACAGTGTCCCCATAACCTCTCTGATTTCTAGATTCCATTCAAAAGAGGGCAGTTAGGTTAATTAAAGAACCATCTCTTACAAAGTCGCTCCGTCTGTCTCATAGATGTTTCGTTTCTACTGCATACCTTTTCCATAGATACTTCCATGAGCACTGTTCTGAATTGGCTACTATAAGTCCCCTTCTCCCTTCCAAACTAGTCCGAACACATGTTGCACCACTCATCATCCTTCTGCCGTCCAATTTCTAACTCACAAAACCAACTTTTCTTCTTCCTTATTTATTCCTTCGACTTCTGTTTGCTGGAACAATCTTCTTTCACACGCATTTCCTGAAACCAACAATGTCCAATCTCGACATGTTTTAAAATAATGAAATCTTTTGATATGGTGTGCGCACAGGAAGAATATATCCAGTTCTTTGACAATTACTCCTGCCCAGACTCCCTTCAGTCACTATCTAGCAGAGTAGAAACAGCAAGATTGTATACTAGCTAATCTGGATGACTCCTAGAGAGTTAACAGGCTCGGTCTGGTGGACTATATAGCAGCTGGCCCATGAAAACCAATTAAGTACCCACAAAAGGTAAGGAATATTGGATCTCACCATGATGACCATCATAACCAAAAAGGCACATTCATACTGCATGATGGAAGAGATGAGGGTTTCTGGAGACTAAACTTCAAGCCTCCAATTAGCAAAGTGGTGATATTACACTGATTTAATGGAGCTGTCTACCTATTATTGTCTGATGAAACAGACAGGTGGGATTCCTCTCTGTGTGTGGTGTGGACACCACACCTTGTCCCCTGCTTATGTTGGTTCGCACCAACATAAGCATACTAGGTGCAGTGTTTTAGAATTTGAAAGCCTCCCGGGAGGTACACCCAATGTACTACTAACAGTTCCATCATTTTGAAGGTGCAAGCTGAGGATCTGGTTATCACAGAATGACCAGACTTCGGTAAAATTTGGTCCACTTGATTTACGAGTGTCACCTGAATATCAGTTCCACCAGTGTTTTACATTCTCGGGTAGCAAGCACAGAGAAAGAATATCTGTGACAAACCTTAACGAATGGCTTTAGGTCTAAAAGGCTTAGTAGCTTCTAGATTACATATTCTCCATTTAGAATTTGCTGTTGGAAACATCATCAACTGGTGTGAAAACTGTCTGAGATCACTGTAGTCACCTTTATGAAAGCAAGAACCCTTCCCTTTGTTCTTGACAGATATATCTTTAAGTAAATTTCAAATAAATACAGTGTAATCACTGCTATTATTGGGTCTTTTATCTGCATATTCATAATGCATGATGAATCACTGCTGATAATCAGATCAAGAGTACTTCTCTCTCTCTCTCTCTCTCTCTCTCATATTTTTTTTTAATTCACTTAATTAAAACAATCATCAAATAAACCCACAAAAGTCTTGCTACTGTGTGAGTGATCAACCCAAACGGTCATTCAATATCTGGAAAGGTATAGTCCCTAATTCTAAGACATTTTGATTTACTGACAATTCTATATATCTGTACTGTTTTTTGTTATACTCAGCACAGTCATTAGGCCTATAACATACTCCTACTTGTAATTCTGTTTTCCCAGTCCTTATATTACACTTAACTGACTTAACATTGTACTGGCCACCCATGTCCACTGGATGCACTGCCTTAGATTTTATGGTCTTCTTAACTAAGATCATAACCCCACCCCTTGTGTTCTGTTTGCCTTCTTTACACATTGTACTCCCCGTATTCAAATTCTGAATCTCTTATATCTGAGTGACATGTGTCCAATATCTCCACAATATCTGCATGGTGACTTGACAAGTACTTTAAATTCATCAAATTTATTTACTATACTCCTAATTTAGTACATGTAAATATTCATGTACACTCAGCTCCTTGACATAACATAACCCTGATAATTCCTCTCACACAAAAACACACAACTCAGACTTCTTCCAGTCACTAACTGGCAGAGCAGAGACAGTGAAATCATACATTAGCTAATCAAAATGTCTCTTAGGGAGTTATCAATAAGTTCAGTCCCATGGATTATCTCACAACTAGACTGCAAAAACTGTTTTAAAGCTGTACCCTTAAAATGTAAGAAATGCTGGAACTCAACCATGATGCCAATCACAACTTCAAATGACTTGTTATGTGATAGAAGACATGTGGGACTTCCAGAGCATTGCTATGGAGACTAAAAATGGGTTTCATCACTTCAAGCCTCCAATAAGCAGAGTGGTGGTACTGCACTGGGTGACGAGAGCCATCAACCACTTACCACTGTTTAGTGACCTACTGAGTCAGCCATTACTCTGTGTGATGTAGCCATTACTCTGTGTGATGTAGCCATTACACCTCAGCTCCTTCTTACGTTGGTAGTCACTTCCAGTATATTGAGTAAACTGTTCATAATCTTGCACATGGGGATATAACCAGGTTACTAACACTTGCATAATTGTAGATTCAAGTACAGGTTCTGGTTGTCACAGAGCAACGACTGTTGAAATCAAGCCCATCTGATTCACAAGTGGGATCTGAATATCACTTCAATCAGCATTTTAGACTCCAAGGTGGCAGCTCTAGCTAGGAGAGCTGGAATAATGTCTGTGACCTTAGTGAACTTCTTACATAGACTGAAAATCCTATGCACAGTTTTGCTGATGACGGCACACTACATTCTACTACCTTCCAGAGTAGCCTTGCTCTACACAAGGGGTTGGCAACCTGCAGCTCGGGAGCCGCATGTGGCTCTTTGAGCATGTAACTGTAGCTCTAACTTTTAGACCACATGAAGCACAATTTGAAATGGAGTTAGGACTTAAAAATCAAGGACATGTAGAGTGCAAGACTAAAATGCCTTAAAACTGAAATTCGATATTTGGAGAGGCAAAAGGCTGCCCTTGCAATTCTACACAAATGGACGATGATAAATGAGTTGAAAAAGCAAGAACAAATTGTGTTCAATGTGTGAAGTAACTTACCAGACACTTATACAAATTTGAAAATATTTGCATTTGCATTTGGACTTCTCTCAGTTTTTGGTTCGACGAATTTCTGCAGGCAAATATTTTCGAACATGAACTATATAAAAATAAACCATCTGAATCTCTCAGCATGTTTAAAGATGAAAATTACAGCATAATTGCCTGATGTTGAGAGACTCAATCAAGAAGTTCAGCAGCAACAGTGCCATTAATTCGTACCTAATTGGATGTTTGTTACTTTTTTTTTTTTCAGTATTAATAAATAATATTACAATATATATATATATATATATATTTTTTTTTTTTTTTTTTTAATATAACACCTTCCCACTCTATTCCATTTCTTAAAAAAAACTCTCCCACCCCTCCTCTTCCCAGCTTGAGCTGAGGTGCAGTTCTTCAAATTCTCTCTTTTTTTTTATTAGATCAAAAATAGCTCTTTACTCGAAAAAGGTTGCTGACCCCTGCTCTACACAAACAGCTTCAACTTCTCAAGTACCCACTACATTAAATGCTGATCTCCAATCAACATTTAAGGTAGTATAGCATTTAACTTCAACACTTGTAAAACAGTCCTGCGTTTCTTGCAGGAACTTCTCTCCTAAGCTCAACTTCAATAATACTAAGTTATCTATATGAGATCTTTACTTTCTAAGTCATTAGATCTCTAATGATCTAAGTTATCTTTAATGGGGATTGGCCAACTTCTAATTTCTTGTCATAAGCACATAAAATCATTGCATACTTTGCTTCAAAAAAATAGGTCTTATTTTTTGCTCTCAGCATTACTCTTCCACTAAAAAGATACTTGACACTATCCAAAAAATGGACAATCAGGTTATTTAATGACACTTCTTTTACAAACTCTCTCTCTCACACATTGAATGTCTGTCACACAGACATTCTGCTGCTTGCTTTTTTCCATTTTGAATATAAGTAGGCATTTACTATGTATATCAATTTTTGTACTCAAGAAACAAGTTATAAACCGCATCTATACCTAAACCAACGAAAGAACACCAAGCTGCCATTCACACGGGAATGTGGAAATGTATAATCAAATTCAAATGAGCTTCCAAAATATAAAACATTGCTTATACCCTAAGTTGGTTGGTGCTTTTCAACAGCGAGTCATATTTATGGCAAGATAAACTTTAAGCCTAAACAAACAAGACTTTAAATGCCCTTGTGGCATCAGGAAGGCTCTTTGCACATACATTTGTATGACCATTAAGCAGATAAAAGGATTCTAATATATTTTCTTTAAAAATTTTTCTAATAGATTTTCTTGCTGAGGCATAAGTTCTATTGAAGACAAGTTAACGATACATTTATAGCGTTAATTTGTCTGAGCAAGAAAAAGGTTTTCTAATAGGTTTTCTTGCTGAGAAAGAAAGAAAGAAAGAAAACCTATTAGGATTAAATTATAGTTTACTCCCATATTTCTCACCAAAAAAATAATTAATAAAGACATCACACAACAAAATAAAGATGTAATCATTCAACAACTTCATGAGGTTATAAATAATACAAATACTGTTGTCTGATGACCTCACAGGCTCCCAAACAGCAAGTACTAACCCTCACTTCATAAAAATAACGATATCATTATTGAGCGTGTCGATAATGGTGACACAGTCGTAGTTTAAAATAAAACCGAATATTTTAGTAAGCGTTGCGATATTATCTAATACACTTAAACTTATGTGGAAACTTCAGTCTGTTCTTTGGTAACCTTGTTAACAGATACAATGAAAAACTTGCACTCTACTAGACCAGCCACTTCTCTTGTTTTTCAGAACGTTACACTAATTCTTGTATTTCTTAACTGTGATTCTTTGTATCAAGGTTTAACAAGGTGTACCTTGGAACAAAGACTCACCCAACATGTTGCTTTGTTTGCAGCTAATCATCTCTGAACATCTGAGCTTTCTTAGCACTCCATTATTTGCAAACATTTATTCACCTTTGAAAACGGCCTAATAATTGACATACAACAGTTTGTACGTCCGATGCAAAAAAAAAAAAATAAATAAATAATATATATCCAGCTGTCACAAATTTTTAAATTGCAGTAGAGGTACAAGGCTACACCCAATTTTGGAGTCAGTAGTTTTGAAGCATGACAAATGCTGGCAGAAATCCAATATGCATGCCACATACCAACACCAATCACCTGATCTGGCCTAGTAAGTGATTGAATATGCTCGCGATCATGTATGCGCTCTCCCAGTCATCTGAGCACGCACAGCCTATTTAGTTTAATTAATTCCATTCCTAACGTTATTTTATGTTATGTTTGCATTTCTGTACGTATGTACCTTTCTTGCTGAGGAATGGGTTCATTACCCCGAAAGCTTCTTAGTCATATTAAAAACTTATTAAATTTATTTTAGTTACCGCTTCAACTGGCTCTACTGTATTTTCTTCTTCTAAACCATGGAAGCCAGTGCCACAGACCCATTTTCTTTTATTCGTTCATATTATGGCCTTCATGCATATAGTACTTGTGTTGAACTTCAGAAGTCCTTCATTTCATTAGACCAGAACAAGCAACATTTACACTTTGTGCACAGATGCAAATCACATCGCATCATTCCCAAAGGCTTCCATTATAAAGCTCCCTTCAATCACAATCATATGAAACGTGCCTGCTTGCTTCAACTTCGGTCTCCAAAAAGTATGGATTGGTTAACTACACCTCAAATTACAGAGAGATAGCTTCAACAAATCCACTCATGCAGGAACTAAGAGGTTTGATCTTCCCATCAGTTCAATTCTTAATCGTTGTTTCCATCACATTCTGACACCACACTTTTGCCAACTCTGATATGCACATCCACAAATCTATAAACTGGTTGGTTTCTATTCTCAGTGTGATTTTTTTCAGTAATGCACCTTCAATAGTGCATTTACAAATTCTTGATAATGCCTTGATCCATTGGCTGTAGTTTAGACAAGGTATTCAGAGGGAAGAAAACAAGCTTCACACTTGTAAATTTCGAAATTACGAGTGAGGGTGGTTGAGGGTAGTTGTCGACAATCAATGCAATTTTTCTGTTTTCTTTTGTCATCTTTCTGTCGAAATTTAAAATCCGCTGTTCGAAAATTTCACTTATCATCCAAGATTTTTTGTTGTAGTTGTAACCCAATGCTAACAACTTTACTCCTTTGAAACACTGGGTTGTTTACTTTTGCCTATTACCAAAAAGCATTAGTTTTTCACTACCATCCATATTTTCACCAACCAAGACTAATTCTCTCTCGACTATTTTTATCACCTAAACATTTATGACCTTTAAAAGTCAGTATCTTGTTTGGAAAACATTTAAAAAATAGACCTGTTTTATCAACTTTGAATATGTCTTTGGGATTGTAGTCCTGCTTAATGTTTTCAAAAACTTCTTTCCAATGGGTACATTCTTCTTTGACTACAACTCCGCTTTTATCCGAAATAACTTTTTCGAGTAAGCCATAGCTCTTTTTAAATTTGTCCATCCCACCAGAAGTGGCTTGGAATGTTTTATGCCACAGAAAATATGCGCACTACATAGCCTTTTCTTTTATTAATGGCTATGATATCGGCATGTTTTGGTCTTGAATAAACTTCATCCACTTAAAAATGGCTTCATTTACATCTTCATACAGACATAATTGTTAATCGATTATGTCTGTATAGTCGATAATCGATTTCAGAACTGACACACTACTGGCAGGGATACCAAAGTTAAAAGCGATTTCTTTTTTTTTTTTAAATGTCCCATTCTACGCTATTAAAGCACTTCCACTTTTTCCACTACATGCAAGGATTTCCTGTTAGACACTGTAAGGTTACTTGCACGGCAGCTAAAACAAAACTGATTTAGGGACCACTTGTACCTACCATGTAAACAGAGCCAGGAGAAATTTAGTGAAAGTGTGGATTACTTATTTCTGCCAAACAAAATATGTGAATTTCCGGGATTAAGGAAAATAACTCTCTCCTAATTTTCTAATAGGGTGCTTACAGAAGAAAACAGTTTGACCAGAATGCCAATGTCCATGTTCGGAATATGTCCTAATCTTTGCCAATGGCTGTGGATACATTGTTAGCAGCTGGCCGGTGCAACTTCTTGATACAGTAGAGGCAGTTGAATAGGTTTTACAGGTACCACTAAATTGTGGAATGTTTTAACTCTTAATTCGTACTCACAAGAATTAATCCCTTTAGCTCTTCTTTTTTTTTTTTTTTTTGGTAGTAGTTGTTGGCGCATAGGCTTCTGTGGCCATAATGCACCTCCCAAACTTTTTGCAGTACTTTGATCCAAGCCCGAGGCGGGAATCGAACCCACGACCTTTGGATTGCCAGGCAGGCACTTTACCCACCCGGCTAGCCCGGTCGGCATTTTAGCTCTTCTTTCTTAATCCTTTTAGCTCTTAATTTGTGCTTTCTGCAGCATTAGCTCTATTTCTTAAAAGACAGAGATGTGAACAATGCATACCAAGGTCTCTGGAAATCAGTTCATTATATGGAAATTTTCTTCGTTATAAGAAAACTATTTTCAATGTAATGACCAAGGGGATATAAAAAATCTGCTAAATGGAAGTTCGTTAAGGAGAGTTCCAGCTGCATATATAAAAAAAAAAAAAAAGATATTACAGTAAAATCTCGTTAATACAAAGTACTTATACGAAGTACTTATATAAACTGATACAAAGTTCATATGAAGCATATACCATTCCACTGCGAAAGGATAGGCTTTTCTATGTAAATATATTCTTTTATTACAAAATTCAGTTAGTATGTATTACAAAGTTCTTTTTCACCTTGTGAGAAATAAATATTGCAATTTTGTACATTTAATACAAACCTTGACAGAGCTGTCCGATTATTGCTGCTATTATTGCCTCTGGACACCCGGCTCCCTATGTCCCGAAGAATGGCATCGACTTATTATAAATTAGTTTTGTGTAAACAAAAGCAGTTTATGGTAGCTACAACGTCAAGTGCACTCTGAAAAACATCTTTCTGAAGGATGAGTTGTTAAATTAATAAAGGAATAAAAAGTTTTTCTAAGTTGTTTTTACATGCACTACCTCGCTCTCCAAGGGAATAAGGTCAGTTGAAATCATTACCCCAGTTCAAAGTCTTTTTACTACCAAATTTAATACAACAATACAGCAATCTAATACAGCAATCTAATACAGCAATCAACATATACAGCAATCTAATTTTTGTGTCATTTTATCTGAGTTGATGGTCTTTTTTGGAACTTGTGTCTTTAAATTAATTTAAAATTTGTTTATATTAAATCTTATCTAGCAGTGTTATGGTGACAAAATGTAAACTGACGGAATTAAATCTAGAAATTAAACTAACAATTATGCAAGAGACTGATAGGATGGAAAGAAGCAAAACACATTGCAAAGAAATACAACATCCCTTTACCTACTTTATTAACAATACAGAAAAACCGAAAAAGACTTGAAGTGTGGGACACTGGAGCAGCGATGAAAAACAGGAAACGAATTTGTGGTGCAAACCACGAGCAGCTTGAAACAAAACTTTTCAACCAACAAATACGTGCATCTAATTTGCCAATAATCAGGTCCGATTTTGCAAGGAAAGACAAATTATCTAGCTCAGCAACAAGGAATTAGCGACTTCAAATACAGCAGTGGCTGGCTCCAAAGATTCAAAGACAAGAATAACTTGGTTTCACAAAATGTTTGTGGTGAGGCTGGATTAGTCGACAAAGAAAAGGCTGCAGACTGGTGTGTTCCGTACGGTCCATTCTTGAAAAATCTGAGGCAAAGGATATTTTTAATCTCGATGAGACAGGTTTATTTTATAATTTGCTGTTCGAGGAGAGTCTTGTCATGGTGGAAAATTTAGTAAAAAAGACTCACTGTTCTGTTATGCTACAATTCAGATGGCAATAAGGCGCCTCCATAGCCAGGTGAGGAGCAGCAGCAGTGCGTAGCACACGCTTCTTGATTTGACCGGGGTTCGAGCCCGTCACACCAAATACAGAGGATGTGGAAAGGTCAGGGAATGACCACCGCATATCCCGGAGCAATATGGCCTTAGTTGCTAATGCTCCTAAAAACCAAATAACAAACAAACAAACAAACAGATGGCAGTACAAAACTACATCAACTTGTGATTGCCAAGTTTTTCAACCCAAAATGTTTTAAAGCAATTAACCAACTTTCCTGTATTCGGGCAATAGAAGTGCTTGGCTTACACTCAAAATTTTTCAGTCTTGGTTATCTAAAGTGGACAGAAGAATGGCTTCAGAAAATAGGAACATATTGATGATTCTAGATTATTGTACAGCACATTCTGCGAGATACTTAAGTTGACAAATACAGGGCTTTGTTTTCACTCCCTAGTACCACCAGTTTAATGCAACCACTGGAATGCAACCAAGGTTTAATGCAACCAAGGCATTATTTATAACCTCAAGAGAGCATAATAGAGCCTGATAAGGTACTTGATCCGCAACATAGGAGGGAACAATTTGCAGCCAAATTGGAATGTCTTGGATGCTATCCGTAATCTTGTTATTGCTTGGGACAGTATTGCATCAAGTGTCAACTGCTTCAGAAAGAGTGGCTTTGGAGAGAATATCAGTGAAAAACATGGTCCAGCAGACGAATGTGATAGCAACATTGAGGAATGGAGGAATTTGAAGGAGCATATGGATTTTGTTGGTGAATTTGAAGAGTTTGTGATGGTGGATAATGAAGTTGCTACCACTGCAATGAGCTGCTGAGCACCAAACGATACAATGATGTTTTTGTTACCAGTGACAGCGAAAGTGAAGAAGCGCACAGACTACCATCTAAAAAAGTTGGCCAAAATGTACTGAACATAATAGAGAATGTGTTGGCCTGCACTAATATTGATAAAGAAACAAATATTGCATTTGTTAATGTCTGTGATGTAGTTAAAAATGCATATAGGACAAAAACTGTGCAAACAACATTGGATTCTTTCTTTAAATTAGATTAATTTATTAAAAAGTTAATGGCTTGTATGTCTCCTTTTATATTAAGATTGTAATTCTTTTTACTGTTATACTAAAATATTGTACATATCAAAATTTATACTGTACAAAATTTTCATTTCCGTTAATTGCTTTTTTTTATTTTATCTTACAAATAAAATAAAATCTTTAAAAAATATGTTATTCCTATTACTGTATTGTTAGACGAGGCTTTTGTTTTTATTTTATTAATTTAAATTAATTTAATTTTGTTATTATTATTATTATTATTTATTATTGGTCTTAGATATACAATATGTACCAAAAAAAAACAAAAAAAAAACGTACAATTTTGGGTACCGCGTTACTACAAACCTCGTTATTACAAAACGTGAAAGTTTAGGTCCCTTGAACTTTGTATTAATGAGATTCGACTGCAGCTATCTTATCTTTTTGTAATGGGCTACCCAGTTACAAAAATGAAATTAATAATGGAAAGTTTGTGTGTTAATAAACCTCACAAGGGATTACACAGTTAATTTTAGTAGGAGTAAATGTGTAACTGTGCAGTAAATATGCAACAGTTGATAATGAAAAAGCTATAGCACTTTTCATTATCAACCAACTTAAAGGGTAAACTGATGCAAGGAAACCAAGCTTGTTCCAAATCTTCATATTTGCTTACATAAAATTTTAAGTCTCCTCGTTTCATCCAGGTGTCTGTTCAACTCTTTCTTAAATTTTACAAATACAGTTCTATAAGTTTAAGTGGTAATTTATTCCTGTATTACAATAATTTCAGAGAATTTTTATATATCCAGTCTACAATTAATCTTTCCTAATTTGAATTCATGGCATCCAGTTTTCAAGGCCTGCAAAGAAAAAAGATAATTCCATCAAGCCTTTAAAATACATAAACACATCAATCAAGCTCTACACCAGATGATCTTTCTTTTTTCTCTAAATCACTCTCACTCTCCCCAATCTAGGGATGCCTCTTTATAAGAATAATTTTGATGCTCTTTATTGCACCTCATCTATCAGATCCACAAACATCAGTGATTCTCAGTCAGAGTGCTGCAAGCTTCTTAAAGGAGTGCCTTGAATGACAATAGTTTTAGAATCACTGACGTATACAATTTTCTAGATGTGAGAAGCCTAACCGAGGTGTTGTTAGAAAAATTCCTATATATCAGAGATAAAACACCAAGTGCTGCCCTAGCAACCTGTCCACATTGTTGAGGAAACTTTTAAAATGAATTGCAGTTAATCACAGGAGTAACTGTGCAGGCAGTTGATAAAGAAAGAGAGGTAGTTTCATTATCACAGGAGTAAGTATGTTGCTTACCAAGCAACAAGATAATCCAGAATTATTATTATTATACAAGAATAGAACTAGAGCTTCTTACCTGAGATTCTGGGATCCCACATGTTTTATTGATTTTTTTAATTCTGGGTATTAAAAAAATATTGCAGGAAATTTCCCAGGAACATTAAATTGTTTTAAATTCTGAATTTGATAGCATAAGTTTAACGTAAAACTAGACAGCGAAACACGAAGCACTGTATTAAAAATTTTTAGCTGAGTATAGCATTATCAATTAATCAGTTAAATTTATTAATCTTATTAAATTTCATTGTTAATTAAATTGTACTTAAACGGAATCATGACACAGAACAGAGCAGCAAAGGCAACGAGAACAAAGTAGTGGTAGTACTGTGGCGGGTAGCAAATCGCCAACACATCACAGTTTAAAAAAAATGCGTGAAATGTTTACAGATGTTTTATGAACAGGACATGATCTAGCCAAGAAGGGTGTGTGTGTGTGTGTGCGCGCGCTAGGTGCAGAGATGGTGAAGAAATCAGGCACCAACTCAGTATACTGATGGGTGTCTATGAGTTTGAGGTGTAGGGTAGATAACCTAAAAGAAATTAATGAGGGGCCCATCAAGCTCTCAGCTGCCCAACTCAATGCCAGAGCTCACTCCTGTGCATCAGGAAATACAGCGGCAATTTTCAAGGCATAATGCACTGGTCCCACAGAAGTTAGTTATTGTCGGTGACTATTGTCGGGGAGAGGGGTAATATACTGTGTAAAAAGGATAGGTGGAATAGAACCAAGGTATGTCTGCCAAAGGCAAAAGTTGATAGTGTTGTAGACCAGATATCATTTTTTAAGAGCACAAAGGTTGATATTGTTGTACACATTGGCATTAATGACATTAAGAGTACGAAATCTGCAGACTTACTCAATAAGTACAGGTCAATGTTGAAAAAAAATTGAGTTACAGTTAAAATTGAAAATGTCGGCAATTCTACTCAGACACGGTAGCAGGCAGTACATGATAAAAGCCTTGTCAATCAATTCGACCCTGGAGAGATTGCACAAGGCTCATGTGGTAGAATTTTTACCGGCGAGGTCTGTGCTCATTGACAAAAGAGAATGCTTCTATAGGGATGGGGTACACTTAAATAGAAAGGGTACAAGAATATTTACTAATGCTATCGAGGCAGTGTTAAGTGGCTTGGAAAACTGCTAGCATGAGGGGAGCAGGTTAACAGTAGCCGCAGGCAGGGGCCTTCTACTGTAATAAGCAGTAGCCTAGAGAGCAAGTTGCTGAGGATTTCGAGAGCTGCTGGTAGTCATCATGGAACAAGTAAATACATGGGCTGTGTTAGGATAATTAAGAATAAAGACAGGTGTATATATACTTCCATGTACACAAATGCTAGAAGTATAGTAAATATATTTGATGAATTTGAAGTCCTGACCAAGACATCAAAGGTAGATGTGTGAACCAACGTAAGCAGGGGTCGACTGGATCTCTTCCATCATGCAGTATGATCGATGACTTTTGAGGTTATGATGAACGTCGTGGCGAGATCCAATATTCCTTACATTTCGAGGGTTCAGCTCTAAAACGGTGTTCGCAGGACGGCCGCTAGTTAGTACACCAGACCAAACCTATTGGTAACTCTCTAGCAGGCTTCTGGATCAGCTAGTGTATAATCTTGCTACTTCTACTCTGCCAGATAGTGACTCGAGGGAGTCCGAGTAGTGTGTATGCGGGGAGCATTGTCGAGTCCACGTTATGTCAAGGATCTGGGTATATTCTTACTACGTGTACGCCATATCCAAAAATTTCATTACTTCATACAGCATGTCCCACCCAATTTTTCTTACTATTGAATACACCATGAATTGTCAAACTAATAGAGCAAGCTTATCTGTGAAAAGATCTAAACCTCCCAAGCACTTCCTAATTAATTTCACAAATATACGTGGTCTCAATTCTAATCTCAACGATGTCCATTTCCACTTGCAGTCTGCCAAACCCCATGTATTTTTTCTGACAAAATCTCAGTTATAGGTCGATTCAAGTACTGCTCATCTCAGATGCCCAAATTATTTGCTGTATGATTCCTTTCACTTCAAAGGTAGTACTTGTGCATATGTCCATTCTGATATTCCCTGCAGAGACTTGGCAATTTGGAATCTCCTCTCTTTGATCTCCTCTGGCTTAAAATCTCTCTACCTCATTGTGTCAAATTCATCTGTTGTCTACCGTTCTCCCAATCCACTAATCACTTGGAGCTCTTTGACTTCCTCTCTTTGCAACTTGACTTTCTCCAGTTCAACTTTCCTAACAGTGAGGTAATTTTCCTTGGTGATTTTAATGTTCACAACTCCAGCTGGCTTCCGTTTTCTAGTCACACCAATCCAGCAGGTTCAGATGCTCAGGCTTAGCACAGATTGTTCATTTACATACAAGAATACCGGACAATCCTAATCGTACAGCCAATATGCTTGATCTTTTTCTCACAAACAACCCTTCTAACACCACAGTTGAAGTGAGAGGTCCTTTAGGCACTTCAGATCACAACTTGGTGATTGTCTCTTCTCCAATGGAACCTTTATCTCATGGCTATTCCCAACCTCGTGTTGTTTGGCATTACAAGAATGCAAAATGGGATGACCTGCGAGACTTCTTTTCTACTTTTCCTTGGTCGGATTACTGTTTCAAAACTTCTGATGTCAACGTTTGCTCAGATCGTGTCAGTGAAATTATTCTTGCAGGAATGGAATCCTTTATCCCACACTCCACTTTAAAATCTCGTACTTTATCTAAACCTTGGTTTTCCAATAAATGTGCTAAGGCTGTTCAAGAGAAGAATGTTGCATATCGTAATTGGCTTGTTTCTAATTCTTCAGTTTCATTTTCTGCTGCATGCCTTTTCTACAGATACTTCCATGGGGAAGTATCTGTAGAAAAGGTGGGAATTATAGAAGCCAATTCTTCTGAATTGGCTTCTATAATTCCCGCTCTCTCTCTTTCAAAACAGTCCGAACACGTGCCGCCACCAGCCAACATCCATTTACTGTCCAACTTTAAACCCACAGAACCAACTTTTCATCTTCCTCATTTATTCATTCAACTGCTGTTTTCTGGAAAAACCTTCCTTCATACATATTTCCTGAAAATTACAATCTACAGAAGTTCAAGTCCAATGTCAACAAATATCTTCTTTCGTCTTCTCAACCTCCAACCCAAGCACGGTACAAAGTACTATAGGTTCTAATACCACTCGTGTTTGGGGTTCACATAAAAAAAAAAAAAAAAAAAAAGATACTGTTGGGATATCAGAGACATGGTGTCACACAAATATAAGCAGTGTAGAATTGGAATTTGGGGAATACAATGTTTACAGAAAGGACAGGAAGGGAGGAGGTGTTATTCTGTTAGTTAAGAAACACAAAATCTAAGGAAGTGCACCCAGTTGACATGTGTGGACAGTGTAGTGTTGAATCAGTTTGGTGTAACATGAGCACTGGGATAGCAAAAATGAGGGTAGGAGTGTGTTATAGGCCTATTGAATCTGATGAATACAACGAAAAATTATGCAGAGAAATAGAGTGGGCCAGTATATCAGAATGTCTTGTAATCTGAAATTTTAACTTTCCAGATAATGATTGGAATTTGTGGGTTTTTCACTCGCATCATCCAAGAGAAACGTACCAACTGTATGGTACGTACTAAACTCAGGGAAGTGGAGAATGAAAAAGACCTGGAGGTAATTGTGCAGTCAGATATGAAGTTCTCTGACCAGTGCAGACAGGCTGCCA
The DNA here is from genome assembly GCF_048544385.1 of Mastigoproctus giganteus. Lineage (NCBI taxonomy): Eukaryota > Metazoa > Arthropoda > Arachnida > Uropygi > Thelyphonidae > Mastigoproctus > Mastigoproctus giganteus. The sequence continues at coordinate 97,521,584 of NC_143586.1, read as the reverse complement.
GAGCAGGTCATGGAGTTTTTTCAATGATATATAGGAACTTTGCTAGCAGAGACAAGGACATGATTATCCCCTTGTATAAGGCAATGGTCAGGCCACACCTTGAGTACTGCATACAGGTCTGGAGGCTTCATTTTAGGAAGGATGTTGCTAGAACGAGTACAGAGAAGGGCAATAAGATTGGTGAGAGGAACAAAGGGGTGCATTTATGAAGAAAGGCTTAAGTTCTGCAAGTTGCAGCATCTGGAGACTAGGCACCTGCGAAGTGATGTCATTGGGGTGTATAAGGCTTTGAACGGTTTGAGCAGGCTCAAAGCTAATGGGATACTTCCGCTTGCACAGATTAAAAACCTAAGGGGGGGCATAGACTCAAATTGAGGGAAGACAGTTGTAGACTAGATATGCGAAAGTATGCTTTAGCCAGCGGGTAGTTGATTGCTGGAGCAGACTTCCATCTGTTTTCGTGGAAGTTGATAGCTTAAATAAATTGAAGGCTGAACTAGACAAATATTTGGAGTGACTGGATGGGTGAAATGGGAAGTTTTTTTTTTTTTTTTTTTTTTTTGCTGATACTAATGCTAGCATGACTTTTGTGCATTTACTGGAGGACTGTTTTCTATAGCAACAAGTTCAAGGGACAACCAAAGGGAGTAATACTCTTGATCTGAGTATCAGAAGTGATTAATAATGCATTAAGAATTTGCAGATAAAGGAACCACTAGGTGATAGTGTACCAATGTGGGATTTTCTTAAAGATGCAAATACAATCAAGGAGAAAAGGAAGGGTTTTTGTTTTTGTAAAGGTGACTACAGTGAGCACAGACAGTTTTTAAATTCTATACAATGGGATCAAATGATGATGTTAAAAACAGTGAATTATAAATAGGAAGCCTTCAAGGAATTAATCTTGGAAGCTTCTAGGCTTTTCATACCAACTAAGAATGTTAATGTGGGTGCTAATGAGACTCGTGGCAGAGAATAAAAATGAATGGGATGCATATAAATTATCAGGTAACACAGAAGACTACGGCAGATATTAGCTGGTCTGTAATCAAATCATAAAGGAGTTTAAGCAAGTGAAGGTTGATTAAGAGAAATCCTTGGCAAAGGATGCAAAGAAAAACAAAGACTTCTTTACTTATGTAAACTCTAGAAGGAAAGGGATGAATCAGATTGGTCCACTTGATGGTGGTGGTTCAACTGTTGATGATCCTGCTCAGATTGATGACAAACTAAATGAGTATTTTGCATTTACCTTCACACATGAGCAATTCTGTAAGGAAGGGTTGGACAGAAGTTTACCCAAACTCTAATAGGGAGGTAAAAGATTTTGTAATAACGGGGAGCAAAGTGGAGGAAAAATTGTTGAATTTCAACATAAAAAAAGGCTCGTGGAGCAGATGGAATCTATCCAGTTATATTGAAGGAAGCAGGAAGGGAAGTAAGCAAACCCTCAGCCATAATTGTGAGAGCATCCTTAGATTCAAAGGAGGTTCCTGTGGACTGGAGATGTGCAAATGTATCCCAAATTCACAAAGTGGGTTCAAAGGGTGACACAAATAATTATAGACCTGTTAGTTTAACTTTTGTTCCAGGGAAAATAATAGAGTCAGTGGTTAAAGAAGTGATGCAGAATCACCTAGACAAGACTGCAGTTATATTCCAGATACAGTATGTGCTTGTGAAGAGAAAGTCTTGTCTGACAAATTTGATTCGATACTATGATGTGGTCATAAAGGAACAGAATGCAAAAAATAATTTTGATATCATATATTTGGATTTCAGGAAAGCTTTTGGTACTGTTGCACAGGGAAGACTGCTGTACAAATTGGAGCAATTTGGCATTAGGGGAAAGTTGCTGCAAGGAATAAAGGATGGCTGAGTAGGAGACAGTAGAGAGCGGTAATAAATGGACACTGCTCGACATGCACTAATGATATTAGTGGAGTCCACCTGGGTTATATACTAGGCCCATTGTTGTTTTGTCTGTTTATCAATGATATCAAAGAAGGTATTTCAGGCATAATGTCCAAGTATGCAGATGATGCAAAGGTTGGTAGGATTGTTAAGAATTGTAAAAACAGAATGCCACTACAACAGAATCTAAAAAAGATAGGCAAATGAGCTGAGAAGTATCAACAGAAGTTTTAACATTTACAATTGCAAATTTCTGTATATGGGTAGCAGGAACCCAAGAGAAACGTACCAACTATGTGATACTACACTCAGTAAGGTGATGAATGTAAGAGACCTGGGGGTTATTGTGCAGTCAGATTTAAAGTTCTCTGAGCAGTGCAGACGGGCTGCCAGAACACTTCATGAAGTTTCGTCAATGATGATATATACGAATTTTGCTAGCAGAGACAAAGAAGTGATTATCCTCTTGTTTTTTTTTTTTTTTTTTGGAAGTTGTTGCCGCATAGGCTTCTATGGCCATAATGCACCTCCCAAGGTTTTTGCAGTACATTGATCCAAGCCCGAGGCGGGAATCGAACCCGCGACCTTTGGGTTGCCAGGCAGGCACTTTACCCACCCGACTAGCCTGGTCGGTTTATTCTCTTGTGTAAGGCAATGACCAGGCTACACCTTGAGTACTGCGTTCAGGTCTGGACGCTTCATTCTAGCAACGATGTAGAGTTGCTAGAACGAGTACAGAGAAGGGCAACAAGATTGGTGACAGGAACAGAAGGATGCTCTTACCAAGAGACGATTAAGTTCTGCAAGTTGCAGCATCTGGAGACTAGGCACCTGCAAGGTGATCTCATTGAGGTGTATAAGGCCTTGAATGGTTTGAGTAGGCTCAATGCTGATGTGATGCTTCGGCTTACTCAGATTAAGAACTGAGGGGGGGGCATAGATTCAAATTGAGGAAAGATAGTAGTAGGATATATGTGCAGAAGTTTGCCTTTAGCCAGCTGGTTTGTTGATTTCTTGAACAGACTTCCATCCGTTATTGTGGAAGTTGATAGCTTAAATAAATTTAAGACTGAACTAGATAAGCATTTGGAGTGACCGGATGGGTAAATTGGTAAGGTGTTTTTTTTTTCTTTTGGCTTGATTTCTTGTATCATATGCCTCAACTAATGCTAATTTTTAATTACCAAATTCCTGTCAATTTGGTAATGAAAAATGTCAGTTGGCAACCTGGCTGACATAGCACAGCATGTTGAACATACCTTTAACTTAGTTACTGCCCGTGGCCTGTGCTTCAAGCAACTCATAGAATTTGAATCACGTGACATGTCTGCATCTACTAGTTAGTTAGCAGTTAATATCAATCGTGTGCACTTTCAACTATACAGTGCATTCTTTTTCCCATCAATGCAATTTTTTTTATCATTCATAGTAATAGATTTCAAATTCAAACACAAACGTCTAACTCAAAATATTTTGTCTGGCAATATTTCATAAAGAACTATAAAGAAGAAAGTGCAAAATACATAAAATATCATTTCACTTTATTGTGACAAGGCTAGTCAACTAGTGGTTTTTTTGACACTTAAAATTGAGGCACTCTATAGATAAGATCACTGCATCTGCAAGCATTGAAGATGAATATGTCAGCTCAGTCAGCTGTTTAATTTTTAAATATATAAACATAAATAGTCAATTTTTCTAAATTTAGACAACTATTCCCGGGATCCCAGGAATCAGTAAAATTTCGGGATGAAAAAAAAAACTGTATATTTGAGAAGCCCTAAATATAACCTTATCTTTTACAACACTGTACAACTGATGGTTCTGAGGACAGCTGAATAATTTACCTGGGTTTTAGTCTTGCTGAAGCAAGGTACCTTGTTTACTTTCATTTCCCAACCTTGTGTTGTTTGGCATTACAAGAATGCAAAATGGGATGACCTGCGAGACTTCTTTTCTTCTTTTCCTTGGTCGGATTACTGTTTCAAAACTTCTGATGTCAACGTTTGCTCAGATCGTGTCAGTGAAATTATTCTTGCAGGAATGGAATTCTTTATCCCACACTCCACTTTAAAATCTCGTCCTTTATCTAAACCTTGGTTTTCCAATAAATGTGCTAAGGCTGTTCAAGAGAAGAATGTTGCATATCGTAATTGGCTTGTTTTAATTCTTCAGTTTCATTTTCTGTTTACAGCAAAGCTCGCAACAATTGTAAAGCAGTTATTAATCAGTTCAAACTAGAGTTTGAACAGGCTGAGTAGAAAACTTGCTTCTTGCCCTAATGGTTGCCGAGCATTCTGGTCTCTTGCCAAAGCTATTGGCTGAAACTTTTGCCATCTCTGCTCCCACCTCTGTCCAAACCAGATGGTTCTGTTGTCATTTCAGCCAAGGATAAAGCTGACTTGCTACCATCCCATTTTTCTTCCAGCTCATGTATTAATGATCTTGGTAAAATACCTCCCACCATTAACAACATGCTCCATTCAATGCCTCCTGTGGTCTTTCGTCAAAAGGATATCAGAAGGATTTTGATGAATGTTGATGCTAAGAAAGCTCCAGGTCCTGATGGTATTTCTCCACTTGTTCTCAAAACCTGTGCTCTTGAACTTACTCCTATTCTTTGCCGCCTTTTTTCACTTTCTTATTCTAAGGGTGTTTTTCCTTCTGCTCGGAAATTTGCTCATATCCAGCCAGTTCCTAAAAAGGGTGACAAATCCCTCCCATCCAATTATCGTCTCATTGCTATTACTTCTACTCTTTCTAAAGTAATGGAGAAATCAATTAACTGCCAACTCTTAAACTACCTAGAAACCTTCTGTCTGATCAACGATCGCCAGTATGGATTCCATCACTGTCGATCCATTGGTGATATTCTGGCTTATTTTACCTATTTATGGACTAATTCAATGGAAAGGTTCGGTGAAACACAAGTAGTTGCTCTTGACATCTCAAAGGCTTTTGATCGTGTTTGGCATAAAGGTCTTCTAAACAAGCTTCCATCTTATGGTTTGCCAACTGTTTTTTTGTAATTGGTTATCCAGTGTTCTCTCTAATCGCTCACTGAGGGTGATGGTAGATGGCTCTCTGTCTTCTAACTTCTCCACTAATGCCGGTGTCCCCTAAGATTCTGTTCTTTCCCCCACTCTTTTCCTCTTGTATATTAATGACCTTCTTCCATTGACTAGAAATCCTATCCATAGTTTTGCCGATGATAGCACATTGCATTCCACTTTCCATTTCGAGAAACCTTGTCCTGCTCAATCAGCTTCAACTTCTCGAATCTGCTACCAATTCCTTAAATGCCAATCTTCAGGTAATTCTCCAGTGGGGCAAAAAAAACTTAGTTGATTTCGACACTTCTAAAACTCAGTCTTGTCTTATATCTCGCAAAAAGGATTCTTCTGCTCCTATGCTTATCTTTAGTGACACTCCGATTTGTAGGCAAAATGATATATCTCTTTTGGGGATTACCCTGACTTCTAATCTCTCTTGGCACAAGCACATTACAAATATTGCTTCCTCTGCATCTAAAAAACTTGGTTTTCTCTTTCGCTCTCGGCCTTACTTTTCTTCCAAACAGCTGCTCACTCTGGATAAATCGCAAATCCGCCCTGCCATGGAATATTGTTCCCACATCTGGGGTGGTGCCCCCAAAACCTCTCTCAGGCTTCTTGATTCCATTCAGAAGAGGGCAGTTAGGTTAATTAATGATTCATCTCTAACAGTCTCTCCACTCGCTTTCTCATAGATGCACTGTTTCTGCTGCATGCCTCTTCTACAGATACTTCCATGGGCACTGTTCTTCTGAATTGGCTTCTATAATTCCTGCTCTCTCTTTCAAAACAGTCCGAACACGTGCCGCCACCAGCCAACATTCATTTACTGTCCAACTTCAAAACCACAGAACCAACTTTTCATCTTCCTCATTTATTCATTCAACTGCCGTTTTCTGGAACAACCTTCCTTCATACGTATTTCCTGAAAATTACAATCTACAGAAGTTCAAGTCCAATGTCAACAAATATCTTCTATCGTCTTCTCAACCTCCAACCCAAGCACGGTACTAAGTACTATAGGTTCTAATACCTCTCGTGTTTGGGGTTCACGTAAAAAAAAAAAAAAAAAATTTACAACCTCCCAGAACCTTTTTATTAACAGAAAACAATTACATTGCCTTCACCAATGTTATTTACCAATATCAAGACCTAAAAGAGATCCAGTACTGAACTTTGTGGAACTACGTCTGATACTCTGGAGCACTCAGAGCAGCATTGCTTTTTTAGCATTAGTAGAGGCATATGATGAAAGTAAGCAAGCTTATGCAAAATCAGCCAAAAAAAAAAAAAAAAAAAAAAAAACCACTCCCATTTCACCCCTCCATTCGTTTGAAATACCGGTCCAGCTGAGCCTTAAATTTATTTAGACTATCAACTTCCACAGCAAGGGATGGAAGTCTGTTCCAGCAACCAACTACCCACTGGCTAAAGGCAAACTTCCACACATCTATCCTACACCTGTCTTTCCTCAATTTGAATTTATGCCCTCTCAGGTTATTATTCTGAGCATGCTCAAACCATTCAAGGCTTTGTACACCTCAATCAGATCACCTCACCGGTGCCTAGTCTCCAGACACTGTAATTTGAAAAACGTAAGCTTTCTTCGTAAGAGAAATCCTTTGTTCTATTCACTAATCTTGTTGCCCTTCTCTGTACTTGTTCCAGCAGCTCTACATCCTTCTTGAAATGAGGCCTCCAGACCTGTATACAGTACTCAAGGTGTGGCCAGACCATTGCCTTATACAAGGGAATAATCACCTCCTTATCCTTGCTAGAAAAATTCCTGTATATCATTGACAAGACACCATGAGCTACTATTGCAACCGATCTGCACTGCTCAGAAAACTTCATATCTGCCTGCACAATTATCCCCAGGTCCTTTTCATTCTCTACCACTGTCAGAGTAGTACCACAGAGTTGATACGTTGCTCTGTGGTTACTGTTTCCTATATGTAGTACTTTACATTTGTCAATGTTAAACTTCATTTGCCACCTCTCAGCCCATCTGCTCAACCTTTCCTGATCCTGTTGCAGCAGCATAGCATCAGTAGTGTCCTTAACAACCCTGCCTACCTTTGTATCGTCTGCAAACTTGGACATTAAGCTTCATATACCATCATCAATATCATTTATAAATACAGAAAACAACAATGGACCCAAAATTGAACCCTGAGGGACTCCACTAATAACATTAGTCCATGGTGAGCAGTGTCCATTGATAACCACTCTGTCTTCTCCTCCTCAACCATCCCTTTATCCACAGCAGCAATTTGCCTCCAATGCCACACTGCACCAATTTGTGCAGCAGTCTTCCATGTGCAACAGTATCAAAAGCCTTTCTAAGATCCAAATATATAATATCAAAGTTATTCCCTGCATCCAGTTCTTTTGTGACTGCATCATAGTATCCAATCAAATTGTTAAGGCAAGACTTTCCCTTAACAAAACCATGCTGTGTCTGAGCTATAACTGAAGTCTTGTCTAGATGATCTTGCAGTGCTTCTTTAACAAGTGCCTCCATTAATTTTCCTGGAACAGAAGTTAAACTCACAGGTCTATAATACGTATGTCAGCCATTGATCCTCTTTTGTGAATTGGGGTCAGATTTGAACATCTCCAGTCTATGGGTACCTCCCCTGAGTCCAAAGAAGCTCTCATAATTATGGCTAAGGATTTGCTTACTTCTTTTGCTGCCTCCTTTAATATAACTGGATAGATCCCATCCACCCCGGGTGCCTTTTTTATGTTTATCCTCAACAATTTCTCCTCCACTTTCCTCTCAGTTATTAGAAAATCATCTAGCTCACTGACAGAGTTTACTTCACCTCAGGCATTCCCCTTCCTGAATAACTCCTCATGTGTGAATGTAGATGCAAAATACTAATTTAGTTTGTTAGCCACCTGAGCAGCGTCCTCAACTGTTGAACCATCAATATCTAGTGGACCAATCTGATTCATCCCCTTCCTTCTAGAGTTTACATAGGTTAAGAACTCTTTTCTGTTTTTCTTTGCATCCTTTGCCAAGGATTTCTCATAATCTGCCTTTGCCTGCCTAATTTCGTTTGTGATTTGGTTACAGACCAATTTATATCTATCATAGGCTTCCATGTCACCCATTAATTTATATGTATATCCCATGCATTTTTCTTCTCTGCCATATGTCTCATTTGTTCATCTGACATCCATTTAGGCCTAGACCTTGAACAATATTTCTTGGTTGGTATGTAAAGGCTATTAACTTCCAAGATAAGTTCTTTGAATGCTTTCCCATTTTGAATTCCCATTTTGAATTTGCTGTCGGTAACATCATCAGTTGGTGCCACTGTATAGAATTTAAATACTGTCTCAGACCATCGTAGTCGCCTCTACGAAAGCAAAAACCCTTCCCTTTACCCCTCATGGTAGTTACCTCTTTAAGTAAATCCCACTTCAGCACACTGTGATCACTGCCACCTAGTGGTTCCTTTATATGCAGATTCTTAATGCATGAAGAATCACTACTGATAATCAGATCAAGAGTATTACTCCTAGTTGCCTCCTGAACATGCTGATGTAGAAAACAATCATTCAATAAATCCACAAAAGCCTTGCTAGTGTGTGAGTGACCAACCCACAAATTCCAGTCAATATCTGGGAAATTGAAATCCTCCATTATAAGACTGATTTACTGGCCCACTCTATTTCCCTGTACAGTTTCTTATTATACTCTTCAGAGTCATTAGGCTTACAGCACACTCCTACACTCAATTTTGATCTCCCAATGCTTATGTCACACCAAACTGACTCGACACTGCACTGTCCAGCGATGTCGACTGGCTTCACTTCCTTGGATTTTGTGTGGTTCTTAACTAATAGCATAACCCCTCCTCCCTTCCTATCCTGTCTGTTCACATTGTACTCCCCAAATTCCAGTTCTGCATTCCTTATATCTGTGTGACACCACATATCTGATTTTCCAACAATATCTGCCTTTGATGTTTTGAGCAATACCTCAAATTTATCAAATTTATTTACCAAACTTCTAGCATTGGTGTACACACAAGTATACATGCACCCGTTCCTATTCTTAGCTATTCTAACACAATCCATGTGTTTACTAGTACCGCAATGACTCCCAGCAGTCTCTGAAATACCGTGCATCTTGTTTTCCAGGCTGCTGCTCATTTGATCAAATAGCATGGGATGGTCACCACACTTTTTATGATATGAACCTTTTCAAAAAATAGCATGGGAAACTGTTAACAACTGACAAATCAGTTGTTTTTGTCAATTTTCTTCATGTTTTTCATATGAAACTATCTCACTAAAAATAACTTCTTTACAAGTATGCTGAAAGCAAAAGGTTCATGCTCACACATGTGAGTTAGTAGTAGTATTAGTGTTGGCCAAATAGTGCAAGGAAGCCACACAAGGAAGCTTTTGATTCACCTGCTAAAAAAAAAAAATAAATAAATAAAATAAAATAAATAAATAAAAAAATAAAAACAACAAATTATGCACTTCCCTCCTCATGAAAGTAAGTATCTAGTTGACCTTTGAATTGCTTCAAATTGTCAGCCTCAACTACCTGCAGAGAAAACGTTTTCCAGTAATCAACAACTTGCTGGCTAAAGGAAAACCTCCTACAATCTAGTCTAAATCTCTTCCCTTGTAATTTGAATTAATGGCCTGTAGTTTCGGAATTCTTTATAACAGTGAAAATTTCACCTTCATTCACTTTATTAACCCCTCTCAGAACCTTATAAACCTCGATCAGGTCCCATCTGAGGAGGCTGGTTGCCAAGCTCTGTAGTCCATATAATCCTTCTTTCTTTCTTCAAACAGTTGCCCTTTTGACAATCTCAACCTTGTAAGAACTATCTTTGGATCCTTTCAAGAAGCTCAATGTCTTGTTTTAGAGGTCCCCATACTTGACACAGTATTCCAAATGCAGTCTTATAACTGACTTATAAAGTGAGATTATAACCTCCCTGTCTCTACAGAATAATGTTTGATAAATCATCAATAGGCCAACATGGGCTTTCCTGGCTGCTTGTTTACACTGCGCAGAAAACTTCAGATCTGCTATATTGTAATTCCAACATCCCCTTCTTATTCTACTGTTTTTAATTCAATCCCACCAAGTGGGTAATTTATTTTGGGTTGCTATTACCCAAGTGTAAGAACTTGCATTTGCTGCATGAAAACTTAGCTGCCACTTTTCTGATCATTCTTGAAGCCTGTTCAAGTTATCCTGAAGGAATGCTGTTTGACAATGATCATTAACGACTCTACCAATCTTTACACTGCCTGCAAACTTTGACATCACACTTTTTTATCCCTTCTTCAATGTCATTTATGAAAATCAGAACCAACAGTGGTCCAAGCATCAATCCTTGGGGAGGGATGCCATTTCTGAAGTTACATCAATCTGAAGAATATCCAAATCACAACCCTTTGCATTCTGCCCTGCAGTCACCCAACAGTCTATTTTAGAATCTTCCCTGTAATCCAAACATGTTCCAGCCTATACAGTAAGCTCTCATCACGGATTGCATCCCTTGTGATTGGTTACTGCATGCTTTACTAAAATCCAAACAAAATCGGATGCTTTGCTAAAATTGTTCCCTACATTCAGTTCATGAATAACTGTGCCAAAACCGAAGTTTTCTGAGAAGTGTTTTTCTGATAGTGTTTGGTCAATGATATACAGGAATTTTTTATCAAGGATAAGGAGGTAATTATCCCCTTGTATAAAACAATGGTCAGGCCACACCTTGAGTACTGTATACAGATGTGGAGGCCTCATTTTAGGAAAGATTTAGAGCTGCTGGAACAAGTACAGAGAAGGGCAACAAGATTAGTGAATGGAACAAAGGGTTGCTCTTATGAAGAAAGGCTTAAGATTTGCAAATCACAGTGTCTCGTGATTTGGCACCTGCAAGGTGATCTGACCGATGTGTATAAGGCCTTGAATAGTTTGAGCAAGCTCAATGCTGATGGGATTCTGCCTCTTGCCCATATTAATTGATGAGGGGACATAAATTCAAATTGAGGAAATAAATTCAAATTGAGGAAAGACAGTTGTAGAATAGATGTGCAGAAGTTTGCCTTTAGCCAGCATGTGGTTGATCTGGAACAAACTTCCATCTGTTGTTGTAGAAGTTGACAGCTTAAATAAATTCAAAGCAAAACTAGACAAACATTTGGAGTGAATAGATGGGTGAAATGGGAAGGGGTTTTTTTTTTTTTTTTTTTTTGGCTGATGCTGTACAAGCTTGCTTTCTTGAAGATTCCACACTCTTAATCATTACCTCCAAGATTTTTCCTACCACTGAAGTCAGGCTAAGTGGTCTGTAGTTACCGACTTCACTCTTAGAACCACAGTTATGTATGGGTGATAAAGTTGTATGTCTTCAGTCCAAAGGAATCTCTCTCTCCTTAATTTTACAGATCAACTTATGGCTGTTGTAGGCTTCACTACCTTTTGTCGCTCTGCATACATGCATTTCTGCATCCTCAACCTCATGCAATATTTTCTTAATGGTATATATGCATTCATGGCTTTTGTAATTTTTGCTTTAAAGATATTATACAGCTCAAATGTATTTGCCCTCACTCTGCAATCTGCTCAATAAATAGATACCATGTAGCACTTTAAGCCATCATAGGCCCCACTTTATCATGCCGTTACCTTTAAGTTCTGCAACACCTTTCTTCATCCTCCAAATAACGACTGCATGATCACTACTTGCCAATGGGTTGTGCCAAACAGATGTCTTGTAATGGGTTACAAGACATCTGTTTTGTAAATAATGATGAGATCAAGAATATTCTCACCCCTAGTATTTTCACTAACATGCTAGTACAAATCATAATCATCTGGTTTATTTAAAAAAAGTTTTCCCTATGGTGAGCTTCCCTCCCATTTCCCACTTATTCCATTCAATCTAGGACAGAATGAAGTCACCCATAATAAGACATTCAGCTTGCTTGCCTATTCCATGAGTTAAGCAATTATTCTTACTGTAACCCGAATATAAGATTTTTTACACAATATTAATTAGTGGAAAAGAATAATAGTGGCAAAATGTTGTAAAGCATACTACTTCTATACAGGAGAAGGGCCAGGGACATAAATTTATAATCTTTTGAAATTTGGTGAGGGCCAACACACCACCAACTTTGGTTATGAAATTTTTTTAAAAGAAAGGACTACCATGATAATATAAATGTTGTGTAAGTGCAGTAATAAAGTGCTTTAAAAAAAATTTAAATATGTCTGAACACACTCAATTAGCTATGAAAAATGCCTACCTTTTTCCCTTGACAGTAGTTATTTCTCTGAATACCACATAAAATAATAAAAAATAGATAAAATAAGATTTCAATTAGTTGTTACATTCCATAACTTTGTGATCTTTTAACTTTATTTTTAAGAGTTTTAAAAGATTAATTTAAAAAATTTCACAGTTTATTAGAAGTTTAAGTTTAAAAAACAGGATCTTGAGAGAAAATCTGACCTTTCTTACTGCACTGTAAGATGATTGATTGTCAAGTGATAATATATTAGTTGTAAAAGTTGTAAATATACTTGTACCACAATGAGAACTATCTAAAAAAAACAGAAGTATTATACAAAACTGGAAGCAATGAATGGCTCTGGATTGTTTTATATAAATATTAAGTAACATATGCACTCTCCAAAGTTAACACTCAGACATCATTATTTCCAAACTTCCTCAGATAGTTCTCAGCTTCCCAAACAACTAAAGTTTTATAAGTAGGCATATTACAAAAAACTGAAATGATTTCCCCAATTTCAAAGTTCGGGTAAATTATACTCCTAAAAATGAAGTTAAAGATTGCAAAGGTATGCAAAATACAAACAAACTGAAATCCTGTTTAGCCTATTTTTTCTTATTTCATTTTAACCTTTCTTATAAGCTCATTTGTGATAAATGTATTCAATGACTGTCCAATTCCCAGAAAATCAATTGTCTGAACAATAAATTATTACAAGTGGTATGAAAACCTCCAGGTCAGTTTAGATAATCGATGTCCCACTTCTTTCTTTCTTTCTTTCTTTCTTTACTTATGTTTTTTTTTTTTTTAAGCAAACCATATTCCAAGCATATTACAAAAGATTTCAACATTCCCTAATTTTATAAATCATGATTCTGGGTGGAGGTGGAATTATTTATCATCTCAATAACAGAAAAGAAGAATAATTTTTTTACCTGACTAAGTGGAAGAAGTGAGCTTGGAGGTGTTGGTACACCAGGTTTTTGGGATATCTGCTGTGACTGTTGACCAGATAAAGAGGACTGACCATAAGAAACAGTGGATGGAGCTGTAGATAATGGCACCGATGTTGGCTGACTTTGAACTTGTGATGTAGGAAGAGTAGTTGCAGAAGTACCTTAAAAATTATACAGGTATATTTTCACGTTTTGATATTTACATTTTCTAACAAAATATATTATAATCTTATATATATATATATATATATATATATAATTTTTTTTTTTTTTTTTTTTTTTTGGTTTCATAAACTGAGAAATAAAAACAAATATTAGGAAAAAGTAAAAAAGCACGCCAACATTTTCCCAAAGTGGCTCACATATTCACCACACAATAGCTTGAACCTAAAGCTTGTAACATTAAAGATCGGACTATCATCAATATTAGAGATGGAATTATCATGAAAATAAAACAAATGCGTTCAAACAAGTAAGAACAAAAACATTAAGAAAAAATAAATAAATTCTTCTGAATACAGCTTGTACTATAACAGTGTTGATATCTTTATACCTGCTTAAGTTAAAATTACACCCTTTTTGTTATTGTATTTTAACAAATTTAGAAGCAATGAACTGGATGAGTACAGAATGCAAAATATGTAAATAACAATATAATGAGTTTTGATTATATTTTTAATATATGGCACAAATACCACTTCCAACTTGATTAGGGCTCCTCACTTCGGTGAAGTAACAGTTAATTCCATAGGTGACCTCAGGTATATGGCAATACCATTTAAGAATAGTATATAAAAGGCATGCACCACTAAAGGGATTTAAACTGGATTGTAGAAAGTTTTCTTTTAGCCAATGAGTTGCTAAATTACTGGAATAAGTTACCATTCTGTGGCAAGTTGTGGCTGGCAGCCTGAAGAAATTCAAAGGTCAGCAGCATAGTTCTAGGTAATGAGAGAAATATATAGGTTATTTTTTTCTTTTTAATATTAATTTTTATTATTGATTGTTCTGGTCTAGTGCAAGAAAAAGTCAGTGGCTTCCTCACACTATATGATTAATACTAATACAGAAAATATTGCTTTCTTTCTTCACTGACTGTTCTGTCTACATTTCATTATGATGAAGGTTAGGAATTAGCTAATGGTGAAAAAAATATCAAGAAATAAAAAAAAATATTTTTGTTAAGTACAATACAATATTACCATCTTTTGCCAATACAACATTACCAATACAATTTTATCATCTTATTGCATGAACTGCTGATGAAATTTTTGAGAAAGGAGTTGTACGGAAGGTGAATTTACAAATGATTAGTTATGGCAAAATACTTGAGTTATTATGTGCTAATGATGGTCATAATCAATTATATTCAAGTTAGGTGATTACAAAATCAACAAGAAAACTGAAGGAGGAGGGGGGAAAGATGGTGGAGGGAATCAATATGATGTTACCAATGCCAATGATAAAGTGCTACTACTACTAGGCAATAATTCAGAATTCAGTTTGTTTATTTTATTTTATTATTTTGTCATTTTCTATTGACAAAAAAAAAAAAAAAAAAAAAAATTCAACAGTGGAGGGATTTGATCTGTTTCCAAAACCAATGGTAAAGTTCTATCCAGATAACATTTGATGGAATCCCTCCACTGTTGTCCTTCCTTTTTTTTTTTTTTTTTTTTTTTTGTAATCAATTATCATAGATTGCGCATTGGGTCACCTGCACTGCAGGTTGGGTCTGCAGAAATTTTCTGGTTCGCGGGTTGGGTGGGCTTCCAATTTTTGAACGTAAAGAACTTAATAAAAAAATTATCAAAATTAAATTCCTGTGCCATACTTGTCGCTTAAATAAACTAAATTAATCAAAATGTTTTGTGTGTTAAATTCTGATTCTTTTTTGTATCAAATCCAGAGTCCTTGGCAGTTTTTCAAGGTCATGATAAGATCTGGAATTGGTAACACAAGATATCAGCATAAGCAATTTTATAAACAATGCCAGTATTCTAAGCCAACAGCAGATCTCGCACTACACACCAACAAGTGTGCCTAGATTGAAGAACTCAGGACAGCCTTTATAGATTAGTTTAACTATTTTGTGAAAAACGAGATTGAATGATAACACAGCAGTCAATAAAATAGCTTCTTAAAATATGATAAATTTGAATAGGAATTATCTGTGGTCTTTGAAGAATGTTATTCCATTGAATATTGTCATAGGCACCTTCAAAATCTATACAAAAACCAAGTATTTGGAATGAGAAAGTTGAACAATTTTATGAGTTAAAAAAAATGGGTGGCATTGTGTCATACTAGATTTAAATCCAAATTCATAAGATGAAAAACATTGAGATCCATATTTCTGAGGTATACGAGTAGCAAGGAGCTTTTCCATAACTTTTTCTGTGAATAGAAGTCCTATCAACTTACAGGATTTAGGAGTGGTAATAGTCTTACTTAGGTGTTTTAGATAGTTTCATTAAAGCCATTTTCCTTTAACTAGGAAACACGATATCCAAGAGACATCTGTCATACGGTATATACAAAAAGTTATAAATTGAAAAATATGTTTGAGCATTTCAGGTTCAATATGGCCATTAGGGCTTACAATACAAGTAAAAATCTTAATACCGGTATTTCGGTATTTTTAATTTATGAAACCGGGATACCAGTATTCCAAAAATGTTTTCTCAATAAAAAATTGTGATGACAATTAGGTGCAAAGAAGTAAGGAAAAAAACAAGTACTGTAATTGCTTGAATTATTCATGTTTTAAATAAACTTTGATTGCAATAATAAATATTCTGAAAAAAATCATTAAAATACATATTGTTACTGCAAAGTTTAGTTATGTTTAAGCATCCACACTACCTGTCCGAATAAAGTGAGCTCTTAGGAAACATAAGCAATCAATAGTATAATAATTTAAAATGGATCTAATTTTGGTACATACAGCATTTGATTAGCGGCAGAAAACGCCCTTTCGGATTCTATTCTGGTACTATTGTACTGAGATAATCGTAGACTATCTCAGTCCATATTTTCTAGGCTTTGAACTTTTTTAGCAAAAATAGTTAAAAGTATTTCATTAAATTCCGACTCAAGTTCACCTTTTAAAATCTCAGTGGAGTCAGGCAATTTCTTATTTTGGGAAGAATTTGTGGAACACATGTTCTGTTCCATGTTGGTCTTCCATGGTTGAATTATGTTCATCATGTTTAGAAGGAGAAAGACATTTTATTAAGCGAAGTATAATTTTCATTATAGTATCTTCACTGAGTCCGGGAGAGAGCAAACAGTGGGGATAAGGAATAAAGAAGAGAGCAAAGAGAGCAGTTATGGTAATTCTTCACATATATAAATGCAAAGAACAGGACAAATCAGATTGGACCCTTATGTAATGGACGTGGGATAGTATTAGATAACATAGCTGAAGTTGCAGATGAACTCAACAGTTACTTTGATCGATATTTATATAAAAAATCCCCTTCGTGTCAATGAGATATTATGGAAGTGAAATTGAAAAAAAAATGTAATTAATGATGTTGAAATTTCAAATGATTATTTAATGAGAACTTTCGTGCCTACAGGTGAGTAAGGCTCCTGTGGTTGATGTCATGTACCCTATAATCTTAAAGGAGGCGGCAAGTGAGTGCATTAAACCATTAAGGCTAGTTATGAGAGCATCACTGGACAGGAGAGATTCCATTGGATTGGTGTAAATTGGTGATTTACCATAAAGGTGGTTCTAGGAGTGTAACAGGAAATTACCGACCAGCCAGTCTAACTTCAGTAGTAGGGAAAATCATGGAGGCATGATCAAGGGTGGAATTTAGAATCATTTAGATGGAAATGGAATTCTGTAGGATACATAGCATGGTTCTGTAAAGGGAAAATCATGTTTAACAAATCTGGTTAGCCATTTTGACAGGTCACTCGTGAGCTGGATTTAGAGAATAATTTTGACATTGTTTATTTGGATTTCAGCAAAGCATTTGACTCAGTCCCACATGAGCAGTTACTTTATAAGTTGGAGGCTGGAATCATAGGGAAAATCCTTAGATGGCTTGAGGGCACCAGGCAGAGGGTTGTGATAAATGGTTATTCCTCAGATTGGGTTAATGTAAGAAGTTGGGTTCCCCAAGGATCAGTATTGGGACCACTGTTGTTTTTAATTATGTTAAATGACATCTATCAAGGGAAGGAGGGCGTGAGGTCTAAACTTGAAGATGATGTAAAGATCAGTAGAGTAGTTAATGATCGCCGCCAAGCAGAGCTTCTTCACAGTAACCTAGATAGACTTCCGGGATGGTCAGAAAAGTGGCAGCTATGCTTTAATTCAGCAAAATGCAAGGTCTTACACCTGGGGAACAGCAACCCCAAAATAACTTATACACTTGGTGGAGTTGAACTAAAGTCAGTAGTGGAGGAATGGGACTTGGGAGTTACAATACGGTCAGACATCAAGTTGTCCGAGAATTGTGGACAGGTTGCAATGTTCATGGTGTCCTATCGATGATTTATCAAACATTTGCTAGTAGAGATAACAAAATCATAATCACATAAAGGTGATTTTATTACCTTTATGTGATTAAATTATAAACAATTATTTTTTTAAATTAGTACCGAAAACCTGGTATTTTTTGTATCAATACCGGTATTTCAGTACTGAAAAAAATGACCGGGATCCCAGTATTGTAAGCCCTAATTGAGAGGCTGAATTCTAATAACCAGTGATCGCTATAACTGATGCTTACTGTGTGTGTGTGTATATATATATATATATATATATACACACACACACACACACACACACACACACACACACACACACACACACACACACACACACACACACACACAATAAGCCTTTCAGACTTTTTATGGTGATTTTCGGAATAAGCACATTTATTTCTTCCAGAATCACATATTTTCATTGCGGAGGTATGAAAAAAAAATTTTTTGTTGGGTAGTGTAATCAGCTAATACGGCAGCTCTCCATTTGCTTTTATACTTTTGTTCCATCGCTGCAATGTCTTGATGGAAGCACTCTCAATGTATGTCGCTGACAGCACCAGTTTGGTGGGGAGAAATCCAGGAGTGAGTGCAAGAAATGCATCTTCAATGACATGTTGCACCCCAGATTTTGGCAAGAAGTAATGAGATCTTGAAGGAACTGCCTTTAGTTGTCGGCTTTAACATTTCCTAGAAAACCAGTCGAAACATTCTGAAAGGCTTTCCCCACTGATTTCTCGCTATCACCAAGGCCACATTTTAACTGTTCATCTTTGAAAAGTTGCCTTATTTGTGCACCAATGAAAGCACCTACCTTAATCTTTGCTGTACTATGTCTTGGGACTTTTTCTTGCAAGAATGTGAATCAAGGACCGTTCGCTTCCAAAGCCTTCACAAAATTTTTCACGAACCCCAGTTTGATGAGGAGTCGTGGAAGCAAAACTTTATTTGGATCTACCAGAAGTTGAAATACTGCGTTCTTCATTGCAGATTTAAATGATTTTTGATGAGGCCAACTCCTCTTCTCGTAGTGCATATCCTTGGCACAACATCCCACTTGCAGAGAAAGCAACAGTACTTAAGTGTAACCCTTTTGTAGTCCTGATAAAATGGTGGCTACCTTTAAATCACCACATATCTGCCACTTGTACTTCTGATAGTGTACACCTAAGAGGATGTTCTCTATGTTTGAGTATGTTTCATTTTTGTGGACGGCACATACAAGAGGTACTGAAAGCAGCATATTTAAATTGTGTAATATCACAGTCTTAAGGCTAACCTTAGAAGCATCTATAAATAGTTGTCATTCTTCAGAAATGTGCCTCATGTTCACTGCTGCCATTAGACCATCAACGTTTTAACAAATACTAAGTTCACCTTCTGTGTGACAGAATTTATCATAGTCTTTATTTTAAGCATGAAATGTTGTCACTTTTGGAGAACGATCTAGAAGATTCCACTGTTGTAGCCTCGAGGCCAGAAACTCTGCCTTATTCTTCAGCAGTTAAAGATCCCTGATGATGTCATTAAGCTCACTTTCTGTGATCTTATGTGGTTTAGAGGGATAATGGTTTGAACAAAATGGTGGATCCCTTGACGTAAATGGTAGCTGTACTTCTTCATGTATATCAAGTTGATGTTCGTCGTGTCTTCAACAGAGTGTACAGAAAAACAGGGGGATGCTTCAGTAATAGGTAGCATTTCACCGTGAGGCACAGGACGAATTGCATATGGTATTATTTGGGTGTCACTGTCCACTTTTTCTTCATTGTCATCCCTTTTCTATTAGGAGGCACCGTACAAAAGTAACAGTCTGTGAAGTAACTTGTTGGCTAACTCCATATCATGGACACTGTGAAAGGCATAACACGTCTCTTTCCATTCAACCACGCGTTGAGCTTTGATGCATATGTGTCGAGCTAGTTCTTGTCCTGGTCACCTACTTTACACCCGAACAACAAGTAAGCCTTTTTTATGGCTTGAGTTAAGGGATGCTTTCTTGATGCTAACATGACTTCTCTACATACGCAACAGAAGTCATCCGGACTATCCATACAATTATGGAGCATATTAGCATTAGTAGAGGCATATGAGGCAAGAAAGAAAGTCTATATAGCATCAGCCAAAAAAAAAAAAAAACTTCCCATTTCTTCCATCCATTCACTCCAAATGTTTGTCTACTTCTGCCTTGAACTTATTAAAGTTGTTGACCTCCACTACAACAGATGTACGTTTGTTCCAACTAGCAACCACCTGCTGGCTAAAGGCAAATTTCTGCCCATCTATTCTACAATTGTCTTTCCTCGATTTGAATTTATGTCCCTCAGGTGAGTAATCTGAGCAAGAGGAAGAATCCCATTAGCATTGATTTTTCTCAAACCATTCAAGGCCTTATACACCTCAATTAGATCATCTCACAGGTGTCACAGATGATATTCCGATTTAAATTTTCTAATTCTTTTTCCAACTCTAGTATCCTGTCTTCACCGATGAGTGATCTTACATTGTAACAGGCCAAGTTCAGTTTCCGTGCATGGCAGCCTGATCGTACCCAGAGATTCTTTGCACCCTCTGCTTCCACTCTGATCCTCTCGCTGCCGTAAGAGGGCCTGCAGTCCCCAGTGAAAGCCGCTGGGGACTGAAGGCCATTTGTTTCGTTGTGCTGTCATGTGCTGGAGGATTTGGTCTTTTCCTCTTCACGCTGACCAGGCATCTTGAAGAGAACCACTCTACACATTCGTTGCCACCTAAGTGACATAAAAGGGCTTACCATTGAGAAGGTGTGCATGAGTGGATTTTAGGGAGGCAGGCCAACTGGACTTCTCCTAAATCTTCTGAAATAGAAAGATATTGGATCTATCAGTGTTTTAGACTGAGTGTCTGATAACACACAGAATGCCTGTTCCCTTCTAAGCCCCTGTACTCTCTTGCTTAGTAATAAAGTTCTTTTCACTTGATCGGTGCAAGCAAGAAATTATATATCCAACTCCTGACGTCACAAGGTTCTTCAGTCATCTTCATAGACATTCTGTTTCTGCTGCAGGCCTTTTCTGCAGATACTTCCATGGGAAATGCTCTTGAGTTGGCATCTATAATTCCTCCCCACTCTGTTGAAAACCAGACAGAAAACGTGCTGCAACTAGACAGCATCTATTTAAAAGTTTGTGGTCTAAGTATGAAGGGCATTAATTTGAGGAGTCAGGTGACATGTTACTTTTTTACTTTTCAACATAGTCCCCTTTGCAGTTGATACTCTTTTGCCAGCAATGCTGCAATGTGTTGATTCCAACTGTGAAGAATGTTTTATTTTTGGCCCTGCAGGAATGCATACACTGTATGCATTTTCCTACTGATTGCCATCAGTAGGAAAATGGATGCCAGCCAGGTTTTGTCAAATCAGAAAATAGGTGAAGGTCTGATGGTACTAGGCAAATATTAGAGATGGTCCAAGATGTCAAAGCAACATTCATGCAATGCAGCCATGACAATGACAGACTTGTGAGCATGCTGTCCTGGTGGAACAAGAATACATTATTGAGTTTTCCTCAAAATTTGATTTTGATGTTTTTACACAAATACTTCGGAATATCTGCATAATATGCCCCCCCCCCCTTCACTGGCATGCTTTGAACGTAAGGACTGCCAGATATGGGATTTTTCCAATTTTTGGATAGCCAAGCTTAACACGTACAAAAAAAGACAAGAAAAAATTCAAGAAAATAAAAAAATAAATATTTATAACCAACTTTAATACTTATGTCTTTATTCCATTGTTCTGCTTCCCAAATTAATGTATCCTATGATGATTGACATCAATTATATGGCATCATCATCAGAGGGAATATCTTCAAGGATATCTTGATTGATTGAGAAAGATGTAGTTAATAGGATAGGCAAGAGAAGTTGATAGGATATACACATCAGAAGCTGATGGCTGAAGCTCAGGGATAAATGCTATACATGTACCTGTAGAGGTTTGCATCAGCAGTAGTATAGGCATATGATGCAAGAAAGCAAGCTTATGCAGCATCAGCCAAAAAAAAAAAAAAAACACGCTCCAATTTCACCCCTCTGTTCGATCCAAATACCTGTCAAACTCAGCCTTAAATTTATTTAGGCTATCAACTTCCACGACAAAGGATGAAAGTCTGTTCCACCAACCAATTACCCGCTGGCTAAAGGCAAACTTCCGCACATCTATCCTACATCTGTTTGTTATTTGGATTTTAGGAACATTAGCAACTAAGGCCATATCGCTCCGGGGATATGCAGTGGTCATTCCCTGATCTTTCCACATCCTCCGTATTTGGTGGTCACGGGCTCGAACCCCGGTCTAATCAAGAAGCGTGTGCTACGCACTGCTGCTCCTGCCCACCTGGCTACGGAGGCACCGCCCTACATCTGTCTTTCCTCTATTTGAATTTATGCCCTCTCAGGTGATTATTATGAGCAAGAGGAAGAATCCCATCAGCATTGAGCATGCTCAAACTATTCAAGGCTTTATACACCTCAATCAGATCACCTCGCAGGTGCCTAGTCTCCAGACACTGTAAATTGCAAAACTTAAGCCTTTCTTCATAAGAGAAACCCTTTGTTCCATTCACTAATCTTGTTGCCCTTCTCTGTACACGTTGCAACAGCTCTACATACTTAAAATGAGGCCTCCAGACCTGTATACAGTACTCAAGGTGTGGCCTGACCATTGCCTTATACAATGGCAATAATCACCTTCTTATCCCTGCTAGAAATATTCCTGCATAGAATTGACAAGACACCATGAGCTACACTTGCAGATCGTCTGCACTGCTCATAAAACTTCATATCTGCCTGCACAATTAACCCCAGGTCCTTTTCGTTCTCTACCACTGTCAGCGTAGTAACACAGCATTGATACATTACTCTGGGGTCACTGCTTTCCATATGTAGTACTTTACATTTGTCAACGTTAAACTTCATTAGCCACCTCTCAGCCCATCTGCTCAACTTTTCAAGATCCTGTTGCAGCAGAGTAATTACTGTCATTAGTGTCTTTAACAATCCTGCCAACCTTCGTATCGTCAGAAAACTTGGACATTTAGCTTCATATACCATCATCAATATCATTTACAAATACAGAAAACAACAATGGACCCAACACTGAACCCTGAAGGACTCCACTAATAACAGTAGTCCACGATGAGCAGTGTCCATTGATTACCACTCTCTGTCTTCTCTCACTCAACCATCCCTTTATCCATACCAGAAATTTGCCTCCAATGCCACACTGCTACAATTTCTTCAGCAGCCTTCCATGTGCAACAGTATCAAAAGCTTTTCTAAATAATATCAAATATTATATATAAATATATAATTTGATATTATAATTTCTATATAATATCAAAGTTATTCCCTGCATCCAGTTCCTTTGTAACCACATCATAGTATCCAAGCAAATTGGTCAGCCAAGACTCCCCATAACAAAACTATGCTGTGTCCGAGTTATAACTGAAGTCTTGTCTAGATGATTCTGCAGTGCTTCTTTAACCAGTGCCTCCATTAATTTTCCTGGAACACAAGTTAAACTAACAGGTCTATAATTACTTGTGTCATCCTTTGATCCTCCTTTGTAATCCTCCTACATTTGTGAATTGGGCTCACATTTGCATATCTCCAGTCCATGGATACCTCCTCTAAGTCCAAGGAAGCTCTCATAATTATGGCTAAGGATTTGTTTACTTCCTTTGCTGCCTCCTTTAATATAACTGGATAGATTCCATCCACCCCAGGTGCCTTTCTTATGTTTATCTTCAACAGTTTCTCCTCCACTTTACTCTCAGTTATTAGAAGATTATCTAGCTTACTGCCAGAGTTTAATTCACGTTTGGCATTCCCCTCCCTGAATAATTACTACTGTGTGAATGTAGATGCAAAATACTCATTTAGTTTGTTAGCCACCTGAGCAGGATCATCAACAGTTGAAACATTAATATCCAGTGGACCAATCTGATTCATCTATTTCCTTCTAGAGTTTACATAGGTAAAGAACTCTTTGCTGTTTTTCTTTGCATCCTTTGCCAAAGATTTCTCATAATCTGCCTTTGCCTGCCTGATCTCCTTTTTGACTTGGTTACAGACCAGCTTATATCTATCATAGGCTTCCATGTCACCCATTAATTTATATGTATCCCATGCATTTTTCTTCTCTGCCATATGTCTCATTAGTTCATCTGACATCCATTTAGGCCTAAACCTTGAACAATATTTCTTAGTTGGTATGTAAAGCCTAGTAGCTTTCAAGATAAATTCTTTTAATGCTTCCCATTTTGAATTTGCTGTTGGTAACATCATCATTTGGCCCTACTATAAAAAATTTAAATACTGTAGTCGTCTTTACAAAAGCAAAAACCCTTCCCTTTACCCCTCATGGTAGTTACCTCTTTGAGTAAATCCCACTTCAGCACATTGTGATCACTGCCACCTAGTGGTTCCTTTATCTGCAGATTCTTAATGCAAGAAGAATCACTACTGATAATCAAATCAAGAGTATTACTCCCTCTAGTTGCCTCCCGAACATGCTGATGTAGAAAACAATCATCCAATAAATCCATAAAAGCCTTGTTAGTGTGTGAGTGACCAACCCACAAATTCTAGTCAATATCAGGGAAATTAAAATCCCCCATTATAAGACTCTCTGAATTACTGGCCAACTTTATTTCCCTGTACAGTTTCTTATTATACTCATCAGAGTCATTAGGCCTACAGCACACTCCTACTCTCAATTTTGATCTCCCAATGCTTATGTCACACTAAACTGACTCGACACTGCACTGTCCAGTGATGTTGACAGGCTTCACTTCCTTGGATTTTATGTGTTTCTTAACTAATAGCATAACCCCTCCTCCCTTCCTATCCTGTCTATCCTTCCTGTACACACTGTACTCCTCAAATTCCTGTTCTGCATTCCTTATATCTGTGTGACACTACATCTCTGAGATCCCAACAATATCTGCCTTTGATGTTTTGAGCAATACCTCAAATTCATCAAATGTATTTAGCAATCTCCTGGCATTGGTGTATACGCAAGTATATATGCACTTCTTCCTATTCTTAGCTACCTTAACACAACCCATGTGTTTACTTGTACCGCAATGACTTCCAGCAGTCTCTGAAATACCCTGCACCTTGTTTTCCAGGCTGCTGCTCATTCCAATAGAAGCAGTGCTAGAATCGCTTTCACCTCTGTCAGTGGCTACTGTTAATCTGTTAGTCCTTGTATCCCCCCCCAAGCTAGCAGTTTTCTGACTCACCTAACACTGCCTCGATAGCATCAGCAAATATTCTTGCACCCTTTCTATTTAAGTGTATCCCATCCCTGTAGAAGCAGTTTCTCCTGTTAACAATACAGACCAGGATGAAAAAAATTCTACCCCTTGAGCCTTGCACAATCTTTCCAGGGCTGAATTGATCGACAAGGCTCTCATCATATACTCCCTCCTATCGTGTCTGGGTGGAATTGCAGACACTTTCAAATTCAACCCTATTTCACGGCTTTTTTTCAACAGTGACCTGTACTTGTTAAGAAATTCCATCGGTCTCCTATTCTTAATATCATTAGTGCCTACGTGTACAACAATATCACTTTTTGTGCCCTTAAAAGATGATATTCGCTCTACAACGTCATAATCCTTTGCCCCTGGCAGACATACCCTGGTCCTGTTCCACCTATCCTTTTTACATACCATGTTTCCTGTTTCCCTGACAATAGTCACCAGCAACTACTAGTTCCTGTGGGACCAGCGCATTCTGCCTTGGGGGTTGTTGCTGTCTTGTGTGATGCTGACGTGTAAGCTCTGGTGTTGATGTGGGCAGCTGACAGCTTGATGGGTCCTCAATTTATATTCTTCGAGGGCATCCACCCTGTCCTTCAAATTCTCATATAGGCCCATAACAATGCTGAGTTGTCGCCTGATTTCCTCACACTCCTTACAATATCATGTGCCATACTGGATTGCTCCACAAATATCAAGCAAGCAGTGCATTTTAAGGCTGTGATTCAGATGGCAACTGCCCCCTCAGTTCTCCCCTGAGCCACAGTACTTCCATTAGCTTGAGACTTTTGATTTGCTGCTTTCTTCTGAGTCATGATTTCGATGCAATTTCAGTACGAAATAACCCTAAACTCGTATTCCGTTATATAACTTCCGTATCAAATTATGTATTAATTAATTATGTTATGTTCATAAAATCTAAGTTGTTATATGTATTTAGTTAAAAAGTACAATATAATTGACAATGAAGTTTAACAAGATTAATAAATTTTATTGATTAATTGATAATATTACTCTTGATATTTTAAGGAGTCCTTATGTGTTGTAATGTAATAACTAGATCGTATGTATAGCTTAGCTTAATTTTCAGCACTCACGCTGAAAATTAAGCTAAGCTATACATACGATCTAGTCGTTAATATTATAAACTATACCAGTGGTTTTCAACCGGGTTGCCGCAACAACATTCCAGGGGTGCCACGTAATTTGGGTTTAAGTTACCTAAACTTATTATTTTTTTAATTGATATGTTTATTTCATTATAAAATGGTGTACAGTATCCCTTTAATTTTCTGGTAATCTATAATTGATGTTTACTAGTAGCTCTATATAAAGAATAAAATTATTGTATACTGTATATATTTGTATATATTTGTACTTTGAAATGTAATTTTTATAACTATCATATAACATATATTTTTTAATATTATATACATACACAGAGAGAGAGAGAGAGAAAATCAGATCCAACAGGCAGAAAATTGAGTAGTTGAGTAGGGGTGCCGCAAAATAAAATAAATTACTTAGGGGTGCTGTTATTAAAAAAAGGTTGAAAACCACTGTACTATACTATACTAAGCTAACGGTATCATATAACAATGGCGGCAAGTTAAGAGCAGTAAATCTACGGACACTTAAGTATTAATTAACTTCCAAAATCTTGCTGTCTCAATTCAGAATAAACCAAGGATCTTGACTAGGTTTATAAGCTACTTATAGAAAATAACTTAATATAACAATTAGTCAATAAAGCGGCTAAATATAGCTAAAACGTTCCGTTCACAGGAGCTGCAAAACTCGTAAAACACATGGATTGGATACCTTTACCGATACTAAGTAATAACCTGCAAAATCTCTATCTAAGTTAAAATTTAAACTAAGTATCGTAACTAGGAATATAAAGCTACTCTAGAAAATAAGTTAATAAAACAGAAAAAACTTCTCTATTTTCCAGAGCCATAAAAACTTCGCCTACAAAGGCTACTCTCGTTACCACTCATCAAGGACTTTGAGGTGTTTCTGAAACACTTCTTGTGAGCTCAGTTGTTTTAGATGCTTTGGTCTTTCTTTTATAAGCAATTCCTGAATTTTATAGAGAGACATTATCTGATGCTCTGTAGCAAAACTTCTCCTCTCCATTCCCCAAATCAGTTCTTTTGTAGGGCTAATCATTCTATCAATAGAGATTCTTTCTTCAATAATGGCACCATTATCATTATCACTCTCATTATCTTCATTTTTGTTCATTACCATATCCCAGATTTCACTGTCTGTTAGCTGAAGGGTAACAGACAGTGGAGCTTGATGATCATCAATATGGAGGAGCTCTTCCACTGCATTTTCATCCAAATGAGCTTCAGGGCAGGCCAAACCTGCAGCATAATTCAGCAAGACAGCAACAATTTTCCTCTCTTTAGAAATCCTAAGTCCAATAAAATCAGATTCTCCATAATCTTCATCAAAGAACATTCAAGCTGTCAGAAAATAAGCCAACCATGTTTCAAATCGCCTTTAGCAACCCTATCCCAGGCTTTCACAGCAATCCAAATTGAATTCTTGATATTAAAATCTCTTTAAAATTTCATTATTCCAACACCTTTATTAAATTCTGTGAGCATCTTATGCAAGAATTCATCCTTATAGATGCATTTGAATGTCCTCAGTATTCCTTGATCCACTGGCTGAATCAGACTCATATAGTTAGAGAGCAAATACACATATATACATTACCTTTGATAAGGAGCTTAGCAGCAGGGTGTGCTGAACAATTATCAAGAATTAACATTATCCTGCTGTCACTGGGAGGTTCAGAAGGCATACAATGTGCCTTAGCTTCTGGAAAAAAATGGTTTTCAAACCAGTCAAGGAAAATTTCCTTGGTTATCCATGCTTGTTTGTTTGTTTGCCCTGTAAATAACTGGGAAGACTAATCTCTTTGAAAGTTCTTAAATATTTGTTTTTGCCAATAACAAGCAATTGGTTTTATGTGATCCTGCAGCATTTGCATACACTAGCACTTTGGATTCCTTCAACCTGCTGGTGCTGATTCTTCTGGTGCAACAACAGTTTTTCTAGGAATATACCTCCAATATAAAGAAGTGTTGTCAGCATTATGCACCCACTCTGCAGTCAACTCTGCAAGTGGCAGAAGCATATTTGGGTGAATTTTGCAAATTCACCCAAATATGCTTCTGCCACTTCATAAACAGCTGACGGGTTTTCACTGGCAACTTGCCAAGATACAAAGACCATTACATTTTTAAAATTTTTCATACCAGTCTGATGTATAGTCATATGGTGTGTTGTCAGGCCTAATTGACTATGAAATATTTTACCCTGAGCCATGATGAGAGAGTGAGAAAGTGGGTATTCTTCGCTTCAACACTGTCATATCCATTTCATTAACACCTTGTCCATTTATATGTTCTTCTGATGGTGTAGTCTTCCTGTGTTACATTAACTTGGGTAAATCAACATCATCATAAAATTTTAACAGTTCCTTTTGTTTCTTCAAATCATAAACAATAGATGTACCCACACCACACTCTTCACCAATGCACTTTTGTCTAAACATCTTATTAACTCCACTTTCTATTTACTACTATGCTTCATTTTGAAGTCTTGACACTAACAGGTTGTCCTGCAGATTTTTGTAACATGACTAGGTATGTGTGATAAGGACCTGAAAAAGACACTAAAAATAGTTTTAAAAATGGTTCGGCATCATAAACAAAATGGACCGATTAGAAGTTTTTCAAAATAAGTGATGTGTAATTGGATGAAATAACAATGAGGTGATTTTATTACCACTTTAAAATATTCATATATTTTAAATTAGGCCATTTTATTTTAGTAATATGTTTATAAATATGCTTGTACAAAAAAAAAAATAATAATAATAAAAAATAAATGATTTTATTGGGAGGCAAGTAAAATTCATTTTGTGCTACATTCTAGAATTTTTGCAGCTCATACAGAAGAGGGTAAATATATTACCCTTGGTCTCAATTGCCAATTTTTTGGACTTCTGGATAATACGTATATATACTTGCATACATAAAATACAGGAACTCCCCAACTTAGGCAAATTCAACAACTTTACGTAAGTTTTTGCTGGCCGGTGCAAATTGAAAAAATTTGTGGAAACGTATTTTGTATCTGTAGGGATAAATGGAGGTATCGTGAAAATATCGTAATGTAAAACCAATAACGCACTGTTTTTTTTTTTTTTTTTTTTTTTTGTAATTTCTTCCAAGTCCTTGGAAGTTGAAAATTTTGCTATATTACTAAGCTATTTATCTCTCTAAAAGTTAATATTTATAATGGAAATTGCACTGCCCTTTCATCGTTATCATAAAAATTAACCTCACTGCATTTGTGATAATACCGATAACTGAAATTGTGTGGGATTTTACCTTATTATGGTGAAATGTGTTCCCCTTCTCTGAAATCTTCAATCAAATAAAAAACAAATTTTCAGAAACTTCTCTTCATTCCTATTTACGTATTACAATGATGAAGGGAAAGCAACCAACGGAAAGTGCAAGTGGTGGTAGTGACAGGAAACGAAACAAAATTGATTTTGAAATGAAGATTAATTAAGAAGCAAGCAGGACAAAGTTTGTCATCTATTGCAAGGGAATTAGGTCTCGCTGTTTCAACAGTGAATAATATTTTAAAGGAGAGTGCATGTATAAAAGAACATGTCAAAGGATCAATGCATTTAAGATCAACAGTGTTCACAAAACAGCATTCAAGTACTATATCAAACATGGAACAGCTGTTAATAATATGGATGGAAAATCAGATTCAGAAGCAAGTGCCCCTGGGTCTAATGACCATTCAAGCAAAAGCAAGAAGTATTTATGAAGATATTAAGGATAAGTATGGCAAACCGCAACCGAAGTTCAAGGCAAGCAATGGGTGGTTTAATAGGTTCAAGCATCGCGCTGGTTTCCAAAACATTAAAGTATGCGGTGAAGTTGCCAGTACCGATTCACAAATTTCTCTGCAGCTGCAGAGAAATTTGTGATGTGTTGGAAAAAATTATTGATGAAGGCGGCTATTCAATGCAGCAAATTTTTAACGTTGACGAGACTGCTCTGCATTGGAAAAAAATGTCAGATCAAACATACATTTCCAAAGAGGAAAAGACAATGCCACGTTTCAAGGCTTCAAAAAGATAGGGCCACGCTCTTGCTTGGTGTAATGCAGTGGGAGATTACAAATTAAAACCACTACTTGCGTACCATTCTGGAAATCCTTGTACGTTTAAGGGCATCAATAAAGCCATGCATTTCCAATCAGACCAGAGAGCATGGATAACAATATCGCTCTTTGAGGATTTGTTTAAATGCTGTTTCATTCCCTAGGTTGAAAATATTGTGAAGACAAAGACGTTCCTTTCAAGATTTTGCTTATTAGATAATACTCCTGGAGATCCTACGCATCTAGATGATTTCAATTAGAATGTGAGAGTCATATTTCTACCGCCAAACATGACTTCACTCATCCAACCTACAGATCAGGGTGTTATTTCAAATTTAAAAGCATACTATTTACGCACAACATTTGCTCAGGCATTGTCTACAGTGACGATGAGAAAATACTTTAAGAGACTTTTGGAAATTTTACAATATTTACCACACCATTTTAAACATTAATAAGGCATGGGAGGAAATTACTAAAAGTTATTTAAATGGCGCATGGAAGAAAATATGCCCACGGCATGTAAAAGGCTTTGAAGGATTTGAAAAAAATGAATCATGCGAAGAGGTTACAGATAAGATTGTAAAGGTTGCAGAGCTACTTCAGTTGGAAGTTGCTACCAAAGACATGGAGGAGTTGATAGGGGAAGAAGAAGAGCTTATTGATTTGAAGGCCGTGATGGTGAAAGAAGAAAATGCTGACGAAGCTCAAGATGAACAAAATGAGGAGACTGAGATGCTTCATCGCCAGAGAGATGGCAATGGCATTTCATGAAATTGCATCAGCAATGGCGAGGTTTGAGAAATGGATCCCGATAGCAAACGATTCTTAAAAGTTAAGAGGGGTGAATGATATGCTTGCTTGCTACAAAGAAATCTATGATGAAAAGAAAAAAGCCACCATCCAGTCATCCATTAATGTGTTCTTTCGTAAGGTTGAGTGGCCAACCACTTCTAAATCTCCATAGTCCTTAACCTCCACAGCAGCATACTTATCAGCTGAAGACATCAATTCTAACAACAATGCTCAAGAGATAAAACGTGCTAATGTTATGCCTGTCTCCTCTCTTTTTTTTGTAATTTTATAATTTTGAAATTTTTTTAAATTGCATGCTTTTGTAATTTTTCCTGCACAGAGATAAAAAAATTGAATAAATACAATAAATAATTCTATTTACATGTTCGTTGAACATTTCTTTTTTGATTCAATCAATTCAGCAAGCACAGTTGTGAGTGCTGCACAAGCAGTGGGGAAATTCAGACTTATGTGGCATTCTGCAGAACGCAACTCTTACGTAAGTTGGGGAGTTGCTATATATACTTGTCATATGTATCATGAACATTAATGTTATGTCTGCAGAAAAATGTTAAAAAATAAACAAAATATGAATTTACTCTGTACACTTGGTTGTTTAAATCCAGTACTTATATTAGGAGGAGAACTAGTAGACGGTCGTTTCTGCCCCTGTGCAGGAGGACTTCGAACAGATGTCACAGTACCAGTAGTTTTCTGTTCTAAGGAAGGAGGGCTCATAGGACGCTCTATAAAACAAAACAGGATAATATGCAAATTATAATCAGGAAAACAATTTATATATATTACAAAACACTAGAAAGCAATTTATTGTACAGTCCCACAACCCACCCACATTTCCAGACAACAAGTATGGTTTGTTTGTTTTTTTTTTCCCAATAAGCTATTTTAGTTTTATAATAATATAATTCTTTCACCAGTTAACTTCGAATTCAACTTAAATTTGTCCAAGCATTTCAAGTATTCCAAAAAAATGAATAGGTTTGAGCCCAGAAAAGAAAAAGTTGATATGTGTAAACACAGCACTTGCATAAATAAGATTATTCAAATTTCAATACCAACGTACTATCACAGTTGCTAAACATGCTAATTTCTGCTTACTCGCCAAAGTTATGCAACATTAGACCAACTCAATAGTTGAGACTGACAACTATAGAACATCAGGTGTAGTTGTACTTTATTTTATCAACTTTAGTTTTTAATTTTCAACTACTAACAGCCTGCACAGCAAAACTATGTCACAATTTAAGAGAGCAGAGGTTCACTATTAGATAGGTCTCAACGCTGTTGCTGTGGTGACTAAGAAATTAGCTCGGAAATTAGTATTCCACCTAGTGGCTCTAACTGAACTTTCAGTTCATTTTCCAATCATTGCAGCCTGTATCTTGCAAAGATTAGCCCAACTTTCAGTAAAGTTACAGTATGATGGACCATTAATAAGAATGCTAAACTATGTTCAGCATTATTTTATGCAATGAATCTTACTGGCTGAAGGAATATGACAAAGACTAACAGCCCAGCCAATCATATCCAGCTTTCAACGGAACAGCACAAAAATTAAAGTTACCCAGAGAGAATTTTATAATTAATTTCTTAATCAATATCAATACAGCAAACTTATGCTCTTTTTAACTGATCACAGGGAAAAAAAAAAAAAAAAAAAACATTCAAAGATTGCTAAGTGACATTCAGTCATTTCATGCATTCAAAGATTGCATGAAATGACTGAATGCTCATAACTCAAGGAATGACCCATTAATTTATCACCACTTGCACTTTTTCAATTTGTGTTAATTTGGTACACTAGTAATAGTTAATACATCATTTATAATTAATTTAACATAATCAGTAATCATGAAAAGAAATTTAAAAGCTATTTTCACCTCACTGCACAACTTGAATTACTGAGTAATGGCTGTTCCAGAAGGATTTTTAAGTATGCCCACAACCACAACCTACAAGATGAAGCCGAACTGTTGGAGGTGGCACCGAGATCTTGAAGAAATCTATCAAGGCCTGGTTATAGAAGTAGGTTTGGATTTTGTAAAAATTTTGGTGGTGGTGGACGGTATTTGTTTTCCTCCATGATTATAATAATTCCTTACTGCAATTCAAAAGAACCAAATAAAATACAAGCAGTACTCTTACATTAAAATCTCAGTAGGGTTTATGAAGAACAACCAATAAGTATTTGCACTCACTCAGAAATATTGGGAGTTATGGATTTGAAACATGGCTGCCAATTTCATCCTTCTCTATGTAGCGACCTTCTAGAGCTACACATTTTTTCCACATGTGGATAAGCTCTTCCAGGCCTCTTGAATAGAACTCCTCATTCTGAACAAAAAAACCAGGCTTTCACTTCATTAATTATATCCTCATCAGTTTGATATCAGTCTGCAGCCCCATAATGGTTTCTTCATTTCAGGCAGAGGAAGGAATCTAAAAGTGAGAAGCTAAGAGAATAGGATGGTTGGTGCATATTTTCAAAGAAACACCTGACTGCAAAGTCTATTGTAAGAGAAGCTTTGTAAGTGAGAATACTGTTGACTAAGAGAGATTTCTTCCGATAGACTCCCACATCTTTTCAACTCAATAGCGTCTCAACTTTCTCAGGAGGTATCTGTAGTACTTCCCAGTGATGCTGTTCTGGGAAGTAATCTATAAGGATCATAGCTTTACATTTCCAGAAGTCTAACAACGTGACCTTGTTGGAAGGCTATTCTGTCTCTTGGCTTTTTTTGGAGATTGATGAAGAAGTTTGTTTTGATTCTAGATTCAAATTTGATTGAAAATGTTTGTTTTGATTCTAGACTCATCTGTTTTGATTCTAGATCACATCACTGTGATGTGATGTGATCTAGAATCACATCACATCACTGTGATCTAGAATCAAATTGATGATGGATGATCACATCAATTATCACAATTTGGTCAAAGAAATAATCAACATTCTCTCTACAAACTCCAAATATTGTGAGGGAACAATCATTCCTGTGAAGCTTTTGATGAGGTATCAACAATCTCAGAACTCATCAAGGATGCAAACTTAGACATCTGCAGGAATTCATACAGACCCATATTCAATTTATTTGAGATAAAATTCATAGTCACACATCTGTCTTCAAGGACTAGCAGTTTCATTTCAGCTACAATGACAGAGTCAGTGGCTGAGACGGGTCTTCCTTCTTTTGGGTGATTGTGCACACCAAACTGTCTTTTCCAATTTTCACAGTCTCATATGATGGGAAATCCTCCCCATATATAGCTATTATCTCCTCATAAATTTGTTTTGCTTCTTTGCCTTACAAATGAGAGTAGCCTGTGCGGACATAGCTTATTGCCCTCATGGAACAGAGAAGTTTTTTCTGATTTATTTTCTGTTTTATTAGCTTAAATTGGCATATTATCTTATTTTATAGAGTAGCTTTATATTCCTAGTTACGATACGTAGTTTAAAGTTTAACTTAGATAGAGATTTTGTAGGTATTACTTAGTATCGGCAAGGGTATCAAATCCACGTGTTACAAGTTACAGCTCTGCTGAACGAGAGGTTTTTCTTTACCATATTTAGCCAATTTATTAACCAATTGTTATATCAAATTATTTTCTGTAAGTAGCTAGTCAGGATCCTTAGTTTATTCTGAATTGAGACAGCGAGATTTGGAAGTTTTTTTTTTTTTTTTTTTTTATGAAAACCCCAAACACGAAAGGTGTCAAAACCTATAGTACTTGGTACCGTGCATGGGCTGAAGGAGAAGTATGGGGGGGGATGCCGGAAACTTTGCTCTAGAGACTAAACATGGGTTTCACCACTTCAAGCCTCCAATAAGCAAAGTGGTGGTATTTCAACGGTTGATGAAAGTCATCTACCACCTTAATCGATACTTAAGTGTCCGTACTTAAATATTTTGTATCGCGAAATTATGAACAGTAATTTCGCGATACAAAATATCTCGAAATAGATAGCATAAGCTTAATATAGTATAGTATAGTACATAATATTGTCAATTATGTCAGATAATTAATCTTGCTGAACTTCATTGTCAATTAAATTGTACTTTTAACTATACATATAACGACTTGGGCTACATAACATAAATAATTAGTAAAAAATAAATAATTAATACTTAACTTGATACGGAAGTTATATAAAGGGATTTCGTAGATAATACTCAATACAGAAACATAAATATAGCGTTATAACAGTGTTAAACAAGTTTAGGGTTTTAATTTTGTACTAAATTGAAATTTTATTGAAATTAAATCAAAATCATGACTCAGACCAGAGCAGCAAAGCAAAAGGCTCAAGCCAATGGAAGTGCTGTGGCTCAGGGAAGAACTGAGAGGGGCACTTGCCCACTGAATCACAGCCTTTTAAAATGCACTATTTGCTTGATGTTTGTGGAGCGGAGCAGTCAGGTACGGGACATGATACTGCCATGGGGGGTGTCTTTGTATGTGCGCGATGCAAGGAGTGTAAGGAAATCAGGCGACAACTCAGCGTTGTCATGGGCCTATATGAGAGCTTGAAGGACAGGGTGGATGTCCTCGAAGGATTAAAAGTGAGGGGCCCATCAAGCTCTCGGCTGCCCACACCAACGCCAGAGCTTGCACCTGGGCATCGTGCAACACAGCAGCAACCCCCAAGGCAGAATGTGCTGGTCCCAAAGGAACTAGTAGTTGTTGGTGACTCTATTGTCAGGGAAACGGGGAAACATGCTTTGTAAAAAGGATAGGTGGAACAGGACCAGGGTATGTCTGCCAGCGGCAAAGGTTGATGATGTTGTAGAGCGGATATCATCTTTTAAGGGCACAAAAGGTGATATAGTTGTACACGTTGGCACTAATGAAATTAAGAGTAGGAGACCGGCGGAATTACTTAACAAGTACAGGTCACAGTTGAAAAAAAAAAAAAAGCCATGAAATAGGGTTGAATTTGAAAGTGTCTGCAATTCTGCCCAGACACGATAGGAGGGAGTATATGATGAGAGCCCTGTCAATCAATTCGGCCCTGAAAAGTTTGTGCAAGGCTCAAGGGATAGAATTTTTTTCACCATGGTCTCTGCTTGTTAACAGGAGAGACTGCTTCTACAGGGATGGGATACACTTAAATA
This sequence comes from Mastigoproctus giganteus, assembly GCF_048544385.1. NCBI lineage: Eukaryota > Metazoa > Arthropoda > Arachnida > Uropygi > Thelyphonidae > Mastigoproctus > Mastigoproctus giganteus. The sequence continues at coordinate 97,485,420 of NC_143586.1, read as the reverse complement.
GAAAGGGTGCAAGAATGTTTGCTGATGCTAACGAGGCAGTGTTAGGTGGGTCGGAAAACTGCCAGATTGGGGGTTACAAGGACTAATAGATTAACAATAGCCACTGGCAGAGGTGAAAGTGATTCTTGCACTGCTTCTATTGGAATGAGCAGCAGCATGGAAAATAAGATGCCGGATATTTCAGAGACTGCTGGGAGTCATTTGGGGACAAGTAAACATATCGGTTGTGTTAGGGTAGCTAAGAAAAAGAACAGGTGCATGTATACTTGCGTGTACACCAATGCTAGGAGTTTGGTAAATAAATTTGATGAATTTGAGGTAATGCTCAAAGCATCAAAGACGGATATCGTTGGGATATCAGAGACGTAGTGTCACACAGATATAAGTAATGCAGAACTGGAATTTGGGGAGTATAACGTCTACAGAAAGGATAGACAGGATAGGAAGGGAGGAGGGGTTATGCTATTAGTTAAGAAACACATAAAATCCAAGGAAGTGAAGCCAGTCGACATCGCTGGACAGTGAAGTTTCAAGTCAGTTTGGTGTAACATAAGTATTGGGAGATCAAAATTGAGAGTTTGATTGATTGATTTAGATTTTATTGGCGCATTAGCAGCTTTGACTATAATGTGCCAAGACCATCAAAATTGAGAGGAGTGTGCTATAGGCCTAATGACTCTAATGAGTATAATAAGAAATTGTACAGGGAAATACAGTGGGCCAGTAAATCAGAGAGTCTTATAATGGGGGATTTTAATTTCCCAGATATTGACTGGAAATTGTGGGTTGGTCACTCACACACTAGCAAGGCTTTTATGGATTTATTGGATGATTGTTTTCTAAATCAGCATGTTCGGGAGGCAACTAGAGGGAGCAATACTCTTGATTTCATTATCAGTAGTGATTCTTCATGGATTAAGAATCTGCAGATACAGGAACCACTAGGTGGCAGTGATCACAGTGTGCTGAAGTTGGATTTACTCAAGGACGTAACTACCATCACGGTAAAGGGAAGGGTTATTGCTTTCGTAAAGGCAACTACGATTGTCTGAGACAGTATTTAAATTCTATACAGTGGGACCAACTGATGATGTTACCAACAGCAAATTCAAAATGGGAAGCATTCAAAGAACTTATCTTGGAAGCTACTAGGCTTTACATACCAACTAAGAAATATTGTTCAAGGTTCGGGACTAAATGGATGTCAGATGAACTAATGAGACATATGGCAGAGAACAAAAATGCATGGGATACATATAAATTAACATGTGACTCAGAAGGCTATGATAGATATAAGTTGATCTGTAACCAAGTTACAAAGGAGGTTAGGCAGGCGAAGGCAGATTACGAGAAATCTTTGGCAAGGGATGCAAAGAAAAACAGCAAGGAGTTCTTTACTTATGTAAACTCTAGAAGGAAGGGGATGAATCAGATTGGTCCACTTGGTATCGATGGTTCAACTGTTCATGATCCTGCTCAGGTAGCTAACAAACTAAATCAATATTTTGCATCTACATTCACACATAAGGAGTTATTCAGGAAGGGGAATGCGATAGATGAAGTAAAAGGAAGCTCTCATAATTATGGCTAACAGATTGCTTACTTGAACTCAGGGGAGGTACCCACAGACTGGAGATGTGCAAATGTGACCCCAATTTACAAAGGAGGATCAAAGGCTGACACAAGTAATTATAGAGCTGTGAGTTTAACTTCTGTTCCAGGTTAAAGAAGCGCTGCAGGATCATCTTGACAAGAATTCAGTTATAGCTCAGACACAGCATGGTTTTGTTAAGGGAAGGTCTTGCCTGACCAATTTGATTGGATACTATGATGTAGCCACAAAAGAATTGGATGCACGGAGTAACTTTGATATTATATATTTGGATCTTACAAAGGCTTTTGATACTGTTGCACATGGAAGACTGCTGCACAAATTGGAGCAGTGTGGCATTGGTGGCAAATTGTTGCTATGGATAAAGGGATGGTTGAGTGGCAGAAGACAGAGAGTGGTAATTAATGGACACTGCTCATCGTGAACTAATGTTATTAGTGGAGTCCTTCAGGGTTCAGTGTTGGGTCCATTGTTGTTTTCTGTATTTATAAATAATATTGATGATGGTATATCAAGCTTAATGTCCAAATTTGCAGACGATACAAAGGTTGGCAGGGTTGTTAAGGACACTACTGATGCTATGCTGCTGCAACAGGATCTGGAAAGTTGAGCAGATGGGCTGAGAGGTGGCAAATGAAGTTTAACATTGACAAATGTAAAGTACTACATATGGGAAACAGCAACCCCAGAGCAACATATCAATTCTGTGGTACTACACTGACAGTTGTAGAGAATGAAAAGGACCAGGGGGTAATTGTGCAGGCAGATATGAAGTTCTCTGAGCAGTGCAGATGAGCTGCAAGAGTAGCTCATGGTGTCTTGTCAATGATATACAGGAATTTTTCTAGCAGGGATAAGGAGGTGATTATTCCCTTGTATAAGGCAATGGTTAGGCCACATCTTGAGTACTGTATACAGGTCTGGACGCCTCATTTCAAGAAGGATGTAGAGCTGCTGGAACGGGTACAGAGAAGGGCAACAAGATTAGTGAATGGAACAAAGGGTTGCTCTTACGAAGAAAGGCTTAAGTTTTGTAAATTACAGAGTCTGGAGACTAGGCACCGGCGAGGTGATCTGATAGAGGTGTATAAGGCTTTGAATGGTTTGAGCATGCTCAATGCCAATGGGATTCTTCATCTTGCTCAGAATAATCAGCTCAGAGGGCATAAATTCAAATTGAGGAAGGACGGATGTCGGATAGATGTGCGGAAATTTGCCTTTGGCCAGCGGGTGGTTGGTTGGTGGAACCGACTTCCATCACTTGTTGTTGAAGTTGATAGCCTAAACAAATTTAAGGGTCAACTGGACAGGTATTTCGAGCGAACGGAGGGGTGAAATGGGAGTGGTGTGTTTTTTTTGTTTTTTTTTTTGGCTGATGCTGAATAAGCTTCTTTCTTGCATCATATGCCTCTACTAATGCTAATGCTAGAACAAGCATGTATTAAATTTTGCTTTAAAACTAGAAAAACTGCAACTGAAACATTACAGAAGTGTTTTTGTGGTGTCGCTTCAAATAGGGTAGGAAATGTGCTGAAAGTGATTTGTAATTTGAATAACAAAATCATGTCTCAACTTTAGCATGATTACTGTTTGTGAAATTTCTGAGAAAACTTGTATCTTTGTCAGATCATGTTATTTCATTTTAATGAAAAATCTAAACATGAAGCAAAGTTTCATAAAGTTGATGCCCTGGCTGTTAATAGAGAGGAACATTATGAAAGCTGCTTTCAATTTGTTTGAACACGAACCTAATAATTTAGCTGCACCAAATTTCTGAAATGGAGATTAAACATGGGCTTATGGGTAAAATCGCAAAACCAAACAGCAGTCAAAGCCTCCTTCATCCCCTACGCAAAAAAAGCATGACAAGTGTGCATAGCAAAATGAAGGCCATGTCACTATCATTTTTTTACTGTGAGAGTGTTGTTCACCATAAATATGTTACAGAGGAGAAATTTTACACAAACACACAAAGCATTTATTCTAAAGAACTGTTATTTGCACACTATATAACTACATCTGCCTGTCTCTAACTTGACTAAAGATTTCATCTTCCCACAACTGGTGTTGCTGTAGCAGTTGTCAAATTGCTGTAGTGTGTTACTGAATCCTAAGTGTGTGAAGAGAAAGCTACTGGAAGCATCCATATGCAATTATTAAAGAAATGGTTATGCACAGTTCAGAACACAAATGCATTTTAACCTGCAGTGTCGATGCTGGACCTATTGCGGTTCCTTGTGAAAATAACATTCCTGTGTTAACTGTTGGTTGAAGATTAAAATCTGAAATATTTTGTACCTTCGTACTTCTCATAAAATTGTCCTATTACGGCCATATGAGAACATTCTCATCCATTCACATGTATTGTGTTCATAAACTGTCTCCCCTCTGGTCAGTTTGCGCATTTTGCTGGATGAAAACCCCCCCAAAAAATGGGCAAACGAAAAATTTATTAATTTACATTAATTAAATGTAATTAATAACCAATGTTATTGTTTGATGTTCTCATTTGAAGAGCACCTGACTGCTTCATTGCAACAATAAGCATTTGTCACTACTTGTACAAAGTTTGAAGACCAACTGTGATTCATTTCACTTTTGGTTTTCTAGAACTGAGTGGGTGGAGTGGGGGGAAAAGGATATCAATTTGATGATGTACAAATAATGGAGAATATTACAACAGATCTGCTTTCACAGATTTTGAGCTTGAATTTCCAGAAGTGCTTCCTTGAGTGGAAAAATTCTTAAGTGTGTTGCTTCAGGAGGACATTATCTGAAAGGGAATTAAGTTACCCAACCTGATGGTTGAAGCTGAAGTAAGTAAGTCTACTTACTTTACTACAATGTAGTAAAGTAAGCAGACTTACTTTAATACATTGTAGCATTCTGTAATACTTTCTGAACAGAGTAGTTTTTTGTACAAAGGTCTACAACAATTTGCAATTAACATACTATTTACCTACCTTGTAACTGATAACCTCTTAGAAGGACCAAGTACCTCCGATCTTTTGCATAATTCTTTGTAAGTGCATGTGGCAGGTCTCCTCCAGCCTTAAGAAAGGAACAAAAATTTCATTAATCAGTTAAGTTTAACAAGCTGTTTTTACAGCTTCTAGTCTCTCTTATTATTTCATATCTCTTATTAATTAAATTTTATAAATCTACCATTACCAATTAAAATTATGTAGTCATATATACTGCCTGGCCACTTTATTAGGTTCAACAATCTATGCAAAATATGTAAATCAAAGATGTCAACATGATATGTGCAAGAAAGCTCTATAAACTGTGACCCAAATCAGTTAGCATTAGTAATGGCCATAGGGTGCAATGAAGCCCAAGACTTATGCTGCACCAGCTAAAAAATAAAAAATAATAATAATAATAAATAAAATAAAAAATAATAAAATAAAATAAAAAATTAATAATAAGAGAAAAAGAAACAGACAACCTATGCATTTTCTCCCCCTCTAGGTAACTATTCAGCTGACCACTGAATATCCCCAAACTGTCAGCATCTACCACCATGTAGGTAACTTATTCCAGTAATTTATAACTCGCTGGCTAAAATAAAACTTCCTGCAATCCAGTCTAAACACCTTTCCCTGTAACTTGAATTTATGGCCCCTATTTCTAGAATAATTTATAACCCTGAAAATTTCATCCTCATTCATTTTACTACTCCCTCACAGAGACTTAAACTTCTCAATCAAGTCTCCTCAAAGGTGCCTAGTTTCCAAGCTGTGCAACCTACATATTCGCAGTCTTTCCTCATAAGGATGTCCTTTGGTTGATCTCACCAAGAGAGTTAGTGGACTCTCAAGAAGCTCAATGTCTTTTTTTTTAGGTCTCCACACTTAGCATTAGAATTAATAGAGGCATATGATGCAAGAAAGCACAGCATTAGCCAAAACACAGTATTCTATGTGTGGTCCAAAAAGAGCCTTATATAATGGGATTATGATGTCCTTATCTCTACTAGCAAATGTTCAAATAAATCACTGATAGGACACTATGGGCCTTCCTTGCAACCTGTCTACAAAGCTCGGAGATCTTTGTTTGACTACATCATGACTAACTCCCAAGTCCCTTTCTTCCACTACTGACATTAGTTCAACTCCACCAAGTGTATAAGTTATTTTGAAGTTACCATTCTCCAGGTGTAAAACCTTACGCTTTGCTTGATTAAGGCATAGCTGCCTCTTTTCTGACCAACCCTGAAGTCTATCTGGGTCACACTGAAGAAGCTCTGCTAGGCAGTAATCATTAACTACTCTACCAATCTTTATACCATCTGCAAATTTATACATCATGCCTTCTACCCCATCATCGATGTCATTTAAAAAAATCGAAAACAACGATGGTCCCAATACTGATCCTTGAGGAATCCCACTTCTTACATTAACCCAATCTGAGGAATAACCATTTATCACAATCCTCTGCCTGAAGTCATCCTGCTATCCATCTAAGGATTTTCCCTGTGATTCCAACCTGTTCCAGCTTATAAAGTAACCGTCATGTGGGACTGAGTCAAATGCTTTGCTGAAATCTAAATAAACAATGATGAAATTATTCCCTAAATCCAGCTCATGAGCAACCTTGTGAAAATAGCTAACCAGGTTTTTTAAACATGATTTTCCCTTTACAAAACCATGCTGCGTATCCTAAAGAATTCCATTTCTATCCAAATGATCCAGAATTCCACCCTTGATCACTGCCCACCACGATTTTCCCTAGTACTGAATTTAGACTGACCAGTCGGTAACTTCCCGCTACACTCTTACAACTACTTTTATGTATTGGGGATACATTGGTACTTTTCCAATTCAATGGAATCTCTCTCGAGTCCAGTGATGCTTTCATAATTAGTCTCAATGGTTCCAATGTACTCACTTGCCACCTCCCTTAAAATTACAGGGTATACGCCATCAACTCCAAGAGCCTTACTCACCTGTAGGCTTGAAAGTTTTTCATTAACTAATCATATGAAATTTCAATATCATTAAAATACATTTTTTCAACTTCACTCCCATCATTTCTCATTGACATAAAGGGTTTCTCTTCTGTACATATCGATGCAAAATAACCATTGAGTTCATCTGCAACATGAGCTAGTGTCTAAAACTATCCCACATCCATTACATAAGGGTCTGATCTGGTTTGTCCTTCACTTCTTGTCACTTATATATGCAAAGAATTCCTTATCCCTACTCTTCACTCTACCAGTGATAAGTTCTCTGACAATGGAGGTTATTATTATTATTTTCGATTTAAACGTTAAGGTTTTGCCCCTGTATATCATAAAAGCTTGGAGGGCATGATACAAATTAAAATGCAACCATCTCAGTGAGATTCCCATGCCTTGAAATTGTCATTAACACAGGCATAAGATAATACTCCTTATTTACAATATTTATGACTATCACCAGGATATTGTCTATTCTTATTTACACCTTATATATGTATTTACAAATTCGGATAAGGATTCCATACAGAAAGGTTATAAGGGCAATACTACATGTGTGTAAAATGCTACGTTGGACGGCATTTCTTTTGCATGTGCGGGTAAAACACTGCATGTAATGTTCTGCTTGCACATGCCAATGCATTTTTGAAACTAGATGACACTTTCTCACACTTTCTCGAATGAGCAGCAGGGTGCTGCTGTATCAAATAGTTACGGTGTTTAATACTGAAAAATTTTTTAAGTAGCCTGAATTTTTTTTTTTTTTTTTTTCTCTGAACATAATTTATTTTGTATTTTAGTTGGTACTATTTTATGCATTAAATAAAATAAAAATACATAAAGCTGCAAATTATAGCTATTTTTTAAATTAGGTACACAAATTTGGCACTTCAAAATTACAAAATAGCTAATATTTTTTGGCCTTTTTTGAATTTATATCAAGTCAGCAGGACTGCATTGCCCTTTTGTCTGTTTTTAATTCCAGCTGCACTTAAACTGCTTAGTAAATGCAATGGTTTTATAGCTCAAAACAGCAACCAGAATTGAAAGTGGAAGGCCAACTAATGCCAGTATACGGGTAACAGAAGGGTGTACTTTTCTTTTTCTTTTGTTCCACTTATTTCAATTGTTTTAGTTTCTTAAACTAGTGTAACCATCTTAATCTTCATCTAATGTCGTAGATTTATATTCACAGTTTGGGATGAGTGATTATCGAAGCGCTTTTTGCTACTAATTCGTCCAGTAATTTCAGTTTCCTGGCAGTATTGCTAAAGTTGAATCAGACCTTGTTGTTCGCCATTGTGAGTACAATGTGTATTCCTTTACCCGTTGGAGCCCACATACTGCGAAAAGTAAGCAGTCAGCTCTTCACCTCACGGCTTAATCCCAGCCATTCCTTGGTCAGTAAGTAATCTGCTTTTACTTTGTCAGCAACCTTGCCATATCTCTCCCTGTATTGTTTAGTGAATTTTGGGTACAATGCCTTCGAAAAATATGCAACCCTGCTCGAGCTGCAAAAAACTTCAGACTGACTGCCTGATAAAATGTGCATCATCATCATGACAGCTTCTTTTTTGCAATTTTTGTAGTGGCATAAAAGATGTAAAACGGACTGCGCAACTTAGGAAATCAAAATGGAGATGTGCACTCTGCTGCAAGCAAAATAGTGAATCGTCAGATAAAGCTGACATATTGGCTGATCCCTGGATGCACTTGCCTGCCTCCCCCACAGTCTGGAATACCGAATGATGTTAATGACGTCACCACACATAACAATTCCACTCTCAGTGAACTGGCTATGAACAGCAAGCCTTTGCCTGGGGTTACTGATAATTGAACTCAAATGAAATCGCAGGCTGCAGTCAGCTGCAGTTTTTGAGGGTGTAACACCAAGAAACTTGAAACTATTGAAGGCATTCTAAGAAAACTGCATTCAGAAAATAGCTCACTAAGAGAACATTTAAGCCAGCTACAAGGTCTCTTGCCCGGGAACACTAGGCTCCCCACAGGAATGTCCATCTCCATCATCTGTCATCACTACTACCTGAAACAGAAATAGTTGCACTCTCTAAAGACAGAGGCTATAGCGCCATGCTAAAATCTATGAAATGAAACTCTGAAATTGCAGACACGAATGGAGCACAACAAGGCCAGATGTCCAGATCTACACCGATACAAGCATCCCCATACCAATGGCATTCCAGAAACAGCAGACCACCTTGACTGGCATGAAAGTAGTTAATACTAGCCTCAGAATATGAAATTGCCAAGTGATCAGCAATACTCTCACAAATATTTTCATTAGCAGGCTGGATCTGTTGACTAAAGTTGAAGAAATAGAGGCACTATTGAAGGAACTAGGCATACCCAGTAAGCCTGTCAAAATCAATACCAAGCATCCCTCATATGCCTCCTTCAGGATTCAGATTGATGGGCCCAATTACCAACAATACCTCAATGCCGGATACTGGCCCAGCCAAGAGGTCTGTTGGTAATGCCATACTATGGGAGTCTAAAGGCTAAGAACTCATCAAGCCCGAACCCTATTCCACAACAATGCATAACTACACCAGCATAGCTACCTCTCCTCTCTAGCAAAGTCTCCCCAATTATATCTGGGAGCGGGTGCATTTCATGGATGTCTAGCATGGAGATGACAAGCGAACATCAGACTGGTCGCATTCCAGTTAGAATATCCAGCACGAGGGCACATCGAATGCAACGTCGGTCCCTGGACGAGATTTCAGATCATTATATGTAAAGCAGATACTGTTTGGAGAGTAATATCATATTACAACCTTCTGTCGAGGTAAATATCAGATGTTTTCTACAAAAGATCAGGAGTGCCAAAAACTAAATGGCCTACTTGATTTGCTTTCCTGCGCAGAGTATGACTCCGTCATTCTGATTGAAACCTGACTCAGAGATGAAATGGAAATTGCTACCTTCACCTCAAATCTTGGCTATCACGCTGGCTGCTAATAGAATTGGGAGATGAAGTGGAAGCATAGCAATCTGTCAAAGGAGTTCACTCCCCATAATTAAGGCATCCACTTATCCAGGAGGTGACATAGAAGCAGTTCTTGGACTCTACCAAATTGCTGGTTTGTAGATCTCTGTGTGTACCATTTAATTCCCTCCACCAGTTTCTGAGGATTTTGTCCTTAATCTGGCAGCATGGCTGTCATCCACAATCAATCATCAGCAAAAGTTCATTATCCTCGGAGACTTTAACCTTCCATTGCCAGCCACAAATAAGCTCCTAGATACACTGTCACTGAACATGTTGGATATGGGCATTAGTCTTATTCGTGTTCTTCCCTCACATGGCGATGCCACCCTGCAGCGCATCTTCTCAAACTGTTCAGTAAATATTCATGTAAATATTCTGAGAACCTCCTCCTGTCCGATCATGGCAGGCACCTAAGGATGAACGTACGCAAGTACGAACTACAAACACTGTCAGGAGAGTATACAATCCAAAATACATAAATGCCGGAAAAGTTACTATCCTTTTCCAACTTTACCCATGGAACATACTGGGAGCTTAACTTCAATGAGGCTGCCTACTGGCTTTCGAAATGGATGGAATTCATTGAAGGGTCTGGAATGTTCAAAACTTGCATCCTTAGTCCCCATTCAAAGCCATGGTGGAATGACCTCCTGACTAAGGCCTTTAGGAAAAAACAGGCAGGGCATGCCTCCTACAAGAAGTCACCTTCACAAGACTCATAAGCCAAATTTTCCAAAGCAAGGATGGATTTCCAGAAGAGTAAACAATCAGCTATTGACAATTTCATGAACAGCCGAATATCCAGGGGAAAACATGGGATCCACAAGTCATACTTGCAGCCTTCTGTCTTTAAAAGGAATTATTATTATTATTATTATTATTATCATCCATATGATGCAAGGAAGCCTGAGGCTTATGCTGCACCAGGAAAAAAAAAAAAAAAAAGTTCCCAAGTAACCCTGAGAGAGAGAGAGAGAGAGAGAGAGAGAGTCAAAAGTAGAAGGGAATCACCAAGAAAGAGAAGAATGATGATATCCAGCTCAGGACCCTGGGTGTGCCAAGCCCATACTCACCAGATGTGAGCCCCCGGGGCTAATGGTGCGAGCATGTGCTGCATTTTAACCGAGATCACTGTGTGTCCGAAGCACTTAACGTTTCTTCACCTACTAGTAATACAGAAATTTCTGAAGAACAGCTAATAAAAATAATAAATTCACTACCTGAAAAGTCCACCACAGGAATTTCCACAATACCTCTTTTTAGTCTAAAAATTGCTTCTTATTTCATCAGCAAAGAGCTCATTCAACTCACTCACTCACTCACTCACTCACTCAAATATGCACAGGTGCCTTCAAGCAGGTTGTCGTACAGTGTCGTGGCAGTTCCGAAGAATATGCATGCGAAAACACCAGCTGACTTCAGGCCAATATCAATTGTTTCTCCCTTCCTGAAATGCCTCAAGAAGTGCATCTATAATGATACAGCATTCGCAATCTTTGCCCATAGGCCCGAACATACCCATTATACCATGCCTAATAGATCTACTGTAACCTGCCTACAGTCCTTATCACAGAAAATACTTCATGCCTGGAATGACAACGAAGATTTGGCTTTACTTGAAAAATTCTACGGAATATCCAGAAATATGTTCGAGATCCTCAATAATCTGCTATCTAGGAGAATGCATAACTTCACAGGCAATGGCATTACAGTCTCTAAAAGTGTCGAGGTAGGGATCCCACAAGGTGGTTCTCTCTCAGCCTTGCTATTTGCAGCAATATTCATTCCACTAATGGATCAAATTCTAGTGTTCCAATTGTATGCTACTTGCCGTGCAAACGCCATGTTAGTGACTCTCAAGAAAGAGAAACCTCTGCTGAATCTGTAAACAGCTACCTAAATACATGCTGTAAGTATGTCAATTTTTTTGGCCTGTCAGTTAATCCAGAGAAGTTGAACTATCTTTATGCCAAGTCAGATGACTTCTGCTGATACTGCATCTTCTCTAAGTCCGGAATTGGCAGGAAATGTTCCGACTTCCACAGATAGTGTCAAATTCCTAGGAGTAATCCTTGATGCCAACCTCACCTATAAAAAACAAATACAAGCTAAGTATTCCAAAGCCCTGAGAGCCTTCTGGGGAATGAAAATAGATCTGTGCAAAACGCACAATAAGCAAATAATCAGGAAATACCTTGCAACTTACTTCTATAGTTTGCTCTCCTATGCCGTGGAAGATTGGTCAGCGGCACCACCCACCAGACTCAGGAAACTATGGGGCCTCGAATTCTGGGTGCTTGAAGTGGGCCAACTTGTGGTCGCACCAGATCTACATGACATCTAAATCTGTACTCTACTCCAACCTGCAATACACGCCCATAGTCCACAGAGCCCATATGCTAAAAATAAAGGCATTCCTTCATCTATGCTCAGCTAAGCATGATCATATCTACATCCGAAATACAGTTGGTTGGCATTTGCCAGGCAGACATCTCCGCAGTACACCCTCCTTGTGCTCAAGGCTCCAGAGGTTACAGAATTTCAAGAGACACTACCCAAATGTGACTCTGGATACTCTCAACTCGCTCGACATCGACTGTGAACTATAGACAAGGCATATCGCGATGGCATCTTGTCCTATCATGTTGTTTCTAAAGGACAGTTATGTAAGTGCCGGTCTTAGTCGATGTCATTTCATGTTCGACTTGTAGTCCTTTTTCGTTTTAATTGCTATTTCATTCTTACATTATTATTTTTGTTTTATTTATTATTTTATTTTTTCTAATAAAAAAAATCACTTGTAAAATCTACGTGTTGTAATATTCCTCTGGCTTTCTGTGTAAGGAATCAGTATTGTATACAATTTATGTTAATAAAGAATGTCATTATTATTATTTTTTTTATGCCTCTTAGACCTAATACTTGATCATAAACTGACCATCCTCAACAACTAAATGTCTTCATAACAACCACAATGCATAAGTATTTATTGAACTAGCAGTAGGCAGCATCAGTATAAAATCACTGCTTAATATGTCCTCCACGACAGTATAACAGTACCAGCTTCACCACTTGCTGCTCATCTTGAGGTCTGTGTTTGAATAACATCATAGATTGGAGGAATTGAAGAATTTCTAAATACCTCGTCAATTGGTCAGTTGGCCAGCAGGAGGGTCACCCATGAGTTGTTTCAGGTTTCTTGGCCTGTGCAACCATTAACCCATTCATACAGACACAATGGTGCAGTATGATCAGTTTTCTTGAGGAGGAGGAAAGGAACAAATAAGGAAGCATAAGGTGGGATTGGAAAGAGACATCTTTGGGTGAATTTTATCACAAATGTAGGGTCATTTACACTAACTGGCTCTTGCCTAATCGCCCACATCACCGCTTTATACCTTGCCCTTCATGCAATCAAAGTACCTTCCAAAAGCTAAGCCTCTTTTCCATGTAAAGTCCAGGTCCATGGGTGGGAAAAAACTTTCATTCACTTCAGTCGTAGAACCGAACATTCTTTTCCAGTAGGTCCCAAACAAGCTCAATTGGATTGATATCAGATGAGTTGGGTGGCCATGGTTATTTTTGGTTTTTAGGAGCATTAGCAACTAAGGCCATACTGCTCCAGGGATATGCAGTGGTCATTGCCTGACCTTTCCGCATCCTCCATATTTGGTGGTCACGGGCTTGAACCCCGGTCTAATCAAGAAGCGTGTGCTACGCACTGCTGCTCCTGCCCACCTGGCTACAGAGGCGGGGTGGCCATGGGAGGATGGAGATTTCAATGTAACCTGAAACCAGTTTGTAACCTGCTAGGCATTGTGGCATGGCATGCTGTTTTTTTAACATAGTTGTCTAGATACACTAAAGGAGATATGGAATACATATAATATAAACTTGGTAAGAGATAAGAAATACATACACTGTAAGCTCGATAGTAAAAAAAAATATATAGAGATATATTCAATAAGTAAACTTCATAGCATCACCGGTGCATAGTGTTATTACTGCATTAGGATATAAGTTTAGCGTAATGTTTTTAATTATATTTAATTTGAACCAAAATCGTGCTCAGGCCAGAGCAGCAAGGCAAAAGGTTTAAGGCGTGCTGTGGCTCAGTGGAGAACTGAGGGAGGGGGGGGGAATGCTTATGGAGCTATCACGAATAGGACATGTTATTGCCAAAGGAGAGGTCTTTGTATGTACTCATTTAAAGAGTATGAGGATGATTTAAGAACAGGGCTTTAAGAACTCAGCTTTAAGAACAGGGAGGATGCCCACGAAGGATTTAAATTGGGGGGGCGGGGGATCAAGCTCTCAGCTGTCCACATCAACATCGAAGTTTTTTGCACTTGATCATCAGGAAACACAGTGGCACTCCCCACGGCAGAATGCACTGGTTCCACAGGAGTTAGTTGTTGTTGTTGGTGACTCTACAGTCAGGGAAACAGGAAATATGGTGAAATAGGACCAGGGCATGTCTGCCAAGGGGAAAAGTTGATGATGTTGTAGAACAGATATCTTTAAGTGCACAAAAAGTGATATTGTTGTACATGTTGGCACTAATAACATGAACAGTAGGAGATATGTACACTAACTTAACAAGTACAAGTCAATGTTGAAAAAAGTTGCAAATTAGGATTAAATTTGGGTGTCTGCAATTCTGCCCAGGCACGACAGGAGGGAGTATATGATGAGAGCTTTGTCAATCAATTCAGCCCTTGAGAGATCATGGAAGGCTCATAGGGTAGATTTTTTCTCAGTGTGGTCAATGTGCTAAGTGGTTTGGAAAACTGCTAGCTTGAGGAGAAGATACCGACTAAGCAATTAACAGTAGCCGCAGTCAAAGTGAAAGTGATTCTTGCACTGCTTCAATTGGAATGATCAACAGCCAGAAAAGCAAGGTGCTGGGGATTTTAGAAATTGGTGTACATAAAAATATGCAAGTGCCTGCATATTTCTATGTACACCAATGCTAGAAGTATAGTAAATAAATTTGATGAATCTGAAGAGCTGGTCAAAACATGAAAGGTGGATAATGTTGGTTATCACAGTCGTAGTGTCACACAGATAAAAGGAATGCATAATTTGAATTTGGGGAGTACAGTGTGTACAGGAAGGTTAGACAGGAAGGGAGGAGGGGTAATGCTGTTAATAAACACAAAATCTAAGGCCAGGTGATATAAGGTGGCCAGTGCAGATGAGTACAATGAACAACTGTACAGAGAAATAAAATAGGCCAGTAAATCAGAATGTCTTATAATGGGGGATTTTAACTTCCCAGATATTGCCAGATGTGGCCTGTCATACTATCTATCTAAAAGCATGCAAATCACAATCAATGATGCAGTTAGCCCAAGGGTCCCTGCACATTACTAAGTATCCAAACTGGACCTTTATAGTGGGCCGCTCTCCCAGAATTGAATCCACATTGTAAAGGAGAGATGACCTATCACCACCTATGCCAACTCTACCAGAAAACAATCTCTTTGAATGGGACTCTTTCTCCCAGGTATGAATCAAGGACTGGACATGACTACAACTGCTCTGCTGCCAGAAAGCCGCCTGGCAATCTGAATCGGGCACCCTAGCCCAGTTCACTTTTAAAACCCCATCCCTAGGCAGGGAGAGTGAGGAGGAGAAGGGCCTCTCTCCTCCCCCATCTCTGCCTACCCCTTCTTCTCCTGGTGGGGCTTGCCCCCACTGACATTCCTGGGGTCGCCTTCTCTTTTGCCCCCAATACTTTTACCTGTTCCACCAATCTTGAGTCTCTCCCACACACTCTAGCTTTATCTACCATGAGCATCCCAAATTAAAAAAAAAAAAAAAAAAGCTGCTAAACAATGTCAAATGTCAAAATTTAATCTAATCTTCACTTAACACGTTGACTGCCAAACTAGTTTAAGAAAAGAAATTCCCTGGGGCCAAAATATATTTAGTAAATAATTTGATTAGTAATTCTAAAATAAACATTGAAATGTCAGTATTATGCAGTTTTTTCGCTTAAAATATCAAAAAAGAGTCTTTTTTTTGTGTCGCATATATGTGGACAATGTGGCCCAGGAGGTTACTTTATTTTTCTCGAGATGCCGTGTCGGCCACATACATGTGATGCAATTATGGCATACATATGAAAGTTGTTTGTGATTAGTTTATTGCACGAATGGCACACACTGCAATAAAACTAATCGCAATAAAATAAACTCTCAAATGTCACAATAAGTTTGTCAGTATTGTTAGAGCTTTTGTGAAAACAAGTCCGTTAGCGCACTGTATTATCCATCATATTGTGTTGTGTTTTTCCGCAAGTTTGTACAAGTGTGTTGTAAAAAAAAAAATCTAAAAAGCAATGGCTAAAAGAAAATTACTAAAAGAAGAGGAACTGAGAGAAATTGCTGAAAATCTTAGTAGCAGTTCTGAAGGTGAAAAAGATTTCAACTCT
Organism: Mastigoproctus giganteus; assembly: GCF_048544385.1. Lineage (NCBI taxonomy): Eukaryota > Metazoa > Arthropoda > Arachnida > Uropygi > Thelyphonidae > Mastigoproctus > Mastigoproctus giganteus. The sequence goes on along the minus strand of NC_143586.1, from coordinate 97,469,390 downwards.
GATGATTTGGTAAAAGACCCTGACTGGAATATTTCTTCAAATGAAGGAGATACTGAAATACTGGAAAATAATGAAGAAGTGCTTTAAGACTGGATGGAAGAAGAAGAAAACAGGGATGAGCAATTTGAAAAGACCGAAGAATCTAAGATTGAAGCAACTGAAACAAATGATGCTACTGAATGGTCTAAATATGAAGGACAGCAAAAAAGATTTGATTTTACAGGCAAATCAGGACTGCAAATAGACGTATCAAGAAGCATTACTCATCTTGAGGCATTTTCATTCTTTTTTGATAAAGAAGTAATAAATCTTATTGTAACAGAAACAAAAAGACATGCTGAACAGAAAATTCAGAGTACCCAAGCTTTGCAGCAGAGTAGTCTAAAAAAAATGTGTTTCGACAACTGCTGATGAGATAAGGAAGTTTTTCGGGCTTCTTATGTGGATGGGACTAGTAAGAGTGGGCAGTATTGCAACTCACTGGTCAATCAAACTTATCTATAAAAATAATTTAGTAACAAAAATGTCTTGCAACAAATTTGAATTGTTGTTGCACCTCATTCACTTTTCAGACAATGAAACTGCTATTTCAGGGGACAGGCTCAGTAAGACACAACACCTGATAGATGTTTTGCAGCTGAAATATCAGAAAATATTTTTCCCAGATGAAGATTTGATGAAACTCATATTCCTTAGAGGGGCAGGCTGATATTCCGACAGTATATTCCAAATAAAGCGCACAGGTATGGAATCAAGCTGTTCAAGTTATGTTCCATTGAAGGAAATACCTGGTCGAGCAAGATCTATTCAGGTAAATCTGAAAATTATATAAAATCCATAGGTTTAACTGCAAAAGTCTGCAATGAGTTATCGCAAGGACTTCTAAACGAAGGTCGCACCACGTACGTAAACAACTTTTACACCAGCTACCATCAGGCGTTATCGTTTCTTCATAAAAAAAACTCACGTTGTTGGTACATTACGAGCGAATAAAAAATTTATGCCCAAAGAAGTCATGTACTCAAAGCTAAATAAAGGGGAGATGATCACCAAGGAAGAAAAAAAATGGAATTATTGTTCTAAAGTGGCAAGAGGTGAGACTACTAACAACAAAGCGTCCCACAGAAATGGGATGCTTTGTGTACCCTCCACCAGTAAAGGAAGACAGAAAGAAGCAAAAAAAAAAAAAAACCACTTCCTATTCTTGCTTATAATAAGGGAAAAGCAGGCAATGGTCTGTTGGGTCAAATGGATTAGTATGCCACAACACTAAGAAAGGGGGTAAAGTGGTACAGGAAATTAGAGAGAGAATACATACTTGGAATATCAGCTGCCAATGCGTACGTGGTATACAAGAATGCCACGCAAAAACAAATAAAAATAAGAAGTTTTCGGGAAGGGGTGTAGTTATGGATTTGCTTTATATAGAATGGAAAGAGAAACGTGAAAAGCCAAAATGTGGTAACACTCATATACTAACAACAAAAATTGACGCAAACAACAAGAAAGTTAGAAGGATGTGAGTTTTTTGTTATGCAAAATTGAAAGAGTCAGAAGAAAGATCAGTTGCTAGCAGAAAGGGGGAAAAGAGTTTCGACATATTGCCCAGAGTGTATTCATCAGCCTTTCATGTGTTTGGAGTGTTTTGGACAACACCATAAATCTTCATAATTTTGTAATTATAAAATTTGTAATAATAAAGAATTTTTAAATAATGACAAGTTACTCGCTTATTTTTTCTAATAGCACCATGCAAATTTCATCACATGTAACACTAGAGGCCATGCTTTTCAAAAATAATGTCAATTTCCAACAATTGTCAGCACTATACAGCTCGCACTGAAACAGTGGTGACGGCAATATATGTCTGACATGCCACCTTAAAAACGTAATGGTGTCTGACATATACGGCCGACACGGCAGTCAACGCTTTAAAATCCATCTCAGCCTTATCTAAACCTCTAGCATCTACCCATATTTTTTTTTTTAACATAGGCCCTAGCCACAGAAATCTCAAGAAACTAGGTGGCAGGGCCTCCCAGAGTGAAATAAATTAAGGGTACTGGGTACTCCATGGGGCGAAGTGTGGGTAGCGTTGGGCCCCAATAGAGGTCCAGCGGCTAAATGGCAAGATGAATAATGGTACACAACACTAAACATATACAATATCCACACACTTTTAAATTTCTGGCCTCAACAGTGTTCTGTTTCAGTGCACATGACAATGTATACTACACAGAGATGGGGGAACCCCTGGTGCCATTTTACACGAATACAGTTTACTTCCCAGATACTGACTGGAACTTGTGGATTAGTTACTCGCACACTAGCAAGACTTTTGTGGATTTTTTGGATGACTGTTTTCTACAGCAGCATGCTTAAGAGGGAGTAATAACTCTTGATCAGATTATCAGCAGTGATTACTCACGCATTAAGAATCTGCAGGTAAAAGAACCACTAGGCGGCAGTGATCTCATGTGAGATTTACTTAAAGATGTAACCACCATCATAAAGGGAAGGTTTTTTTGCTTTCATAAAGGTGACTATGGTGGTCTCTGACAGATTTTAAATTCTATACAGTGGAACCAACCGATGTTAATTCGGTTGGTTCCACTGTATAGAACGCTAAATGCATTTAGAATTTGCTAAATACTTCCCATTTAGCAAATTCTAAATGGGAAGCATTCAAGGAAGTAATCTTGGAAGCTACTAGGCTTTTTGTTCCAACTAAGAAATACTGTTCAAGGTTTAGGCCTAATTGGATGTCAGATGAACTAATGAAACTTGTGGCTGAGAAGAAAATTTGCATGGGATGCATATAAATTATAAGACGACATAGACGCCTACAGCAGATATAAGCTAGTCTGTAATCAAGTCACAAAGGAGATAAGGAATCAAAGGCAGATTATGAGAAATCTTTGGCAAAGAATGCGAAGAAAAACAGCAAATACTACTTTACTTATGCAAACTCTATAAGGAAGGAATGAATGGTCTACTTCAGTGGTTTCCAAATGGTGGGTCGCAAACCCCCAGGGGTTTGTGAAAGTGTTCCATGGTATTTTCACTAAAAATTCTGTAATGCATAGGTATATTTTTGTAATAGATTTACATGATTTTGGTAGAGGTAGGGAATTTGATAGTGGTAGGGAATTCAAATTTTTAATTGAGGTAGCTAGGTAGCTTTAGACAATAGAGTCACCAACAACTACTAGTTTCTGTGGGACCAGCGGATTCTGCCTTGGGGGTTGCCGCTGTGTTGCGCGATGATCAAGTGCAAGCTCTGGCGTTGATGTGGGCAGCTGAGAGCCTGATGGGCCCCTCAATTTAGATCTTTCGAGGGCATCCACCCTGTCCTTCAAACTCTCATATAGGCCCATAACAACGGTGATTTTGATGGGCTTAAGGTGGTGAGGGGAATGAAGGGATCCTCTTATCAAGAGAGGCTTAAATTCTGCAAATTGCAGTGGCTGGAGACTACGCACCTGCGCAGTGGTCTGATTGAGGTGTACAAGGCCTTGAATGGGTTGAGCACGCTGAATTCTGATGGGACCCTTCCACTTGTTCAGATTACGAATCTAAGGGGACATAAATTCAAATTAAGAAAGGACAGATGTAGAATAGATGTGCGGAAATTTGCCTTTAGCCAGCGGGTGGTTAATTGCTGGAACAAACTTCCATCTGGCGTTGTGGAAGTTGATAGGTTGAATAAATTTAAGGAGGAACTGGACAGGCATTTGGAGGGAACGGTGTGTGTTTTTTTTTTTTTTTTTTTTGGCTGATGCTGCATAAGCTCATATACTTGCTTTCTTGCATCACATGCCACTACTACTACTACATAGGCATATTTTTGTAAACTACAAAATAGTTTAATATTAATTTGTTCTGGTCAAAATTTATATTTAGTTTGGTTTGGATCACACACCCTTACACAGTGAGCATGCGTAACAGGATGTTAGTGGGGAGATTGGGTGTGAATATACCAATATGTTTCGTACCGTTCGGCTGGCATAAAAGGGTTAGAAAAAATTATAACTAATAATAAACAAAGACAGAATAAAGTAAAATGATTTTTTTTTTTTTTTTTGTCCTCGCCTTTTCCCATTATTATATGGGGTCAGCGTTTTTATTGTTTTGGCACGCAATTTTTACGGCCAGATGCCCTTCCTGAAGCCAACCCTCACCCTTTATCCGGGCTGGGAATATGCGGTGGTCATTCCCTGACCTGCCGCATCCTCCGTATTTGGTGGGTACAGGCTCAAACCCCGGTCTAATCAAGAAGCGTGTGCTATGCACTACTGCTCCTGCCCACCTGGTTACGGAGGCGCCAATAAAGTAAAATGAAATTAAATATAAAGAATTGCCAACGAAAGAAATCACATCTCCCAATATTACTTATTCAGATTACGAATCTAAGGGGATTCGTAAAAAAATCTAAGTTTACTATCTTACAGTATATATCATGTAAAATAAATATATTTTCCATACTAAATTTTTTTTTTTCATTCTCAAAGACTGTTGTTATGTATAGAAACTTAATAATAATTTTATATCATTCGCAATATCGCTAATAAAAACACAGTACGGGAAATATTTTATAATAAAAATTCAGAACTGTTATACTATTACAGAGAATATAGGTTTAGTAATTCACTATAAAAAATAATGTTGAAAGGGGTTCAGAAGTCAAAAAGGTTGAGAACTGCTGGTCTACTTGATATTGATGGTTCGACTTTGATGATCCTGCTCAGGTAGATGACTAACTGAATGAGCACTATGCACTACATTCACACATGAGAAATTCTGTAGGGAAGTGGAGGCCCGAAGTTTATCAAACTCTAACAGAGAGATGAATGATTTTGTAATAACTGAGAGCCAAGTGGAGGAGAAAATACAGAAGTTAAACATAAAATTGGGCATCTGGGGTGGATTGAATCTATCCAATTATATTAAGGGAGGCAGCATTAATTAGTCATAATTGTGAGAGCATCCTTGTATTCAGGGAAGGTCCCCACGGACTGGAGATGTGCAAATTTATCCCCAATTCACAAAGAGGCGGGGGTTCAAAGGTTGACAAATAATTAGAGACCTGTTAGTTTAACTTCTGTTCCAGGGAAAATAATGGAGTCAATGGTTAAATAAGCAATGCAGGATCATCTAGACAAGACCACAGTTACAGTTCAGCCACAACATGAGTTTGTTACGGGAAATCATGTCTCACCAATTTGATTGGATACTATGATGTGGTCACAAAGGAACTGAATGTAAAAATAATTTTGATATCATATACTTGGATAACAGGAAAGCTTTTGATACTGTTGCACATGAAAGACTCCTGTAAAAAAAGGTGCAATATAGCATTAAAGGCAAGATGCTACAATGGATAAAGGTATGGTTGAGTGGGAAGAGACAAAGAGTGGTATTCAATGGACACTGCTCTTCGTGGACTAATGTTATTAGTGGAGTCCCCCAGGGTTTTGTGTTGGCTCACTGTTGTTTTGTATATTTATCAATGATATTAATGAAGGTATATCAGGGTACTCAGGAAGCAACATTAATTTAATCCCTCTATCATACTGCCAATTGAGGACTCATTTAGTCATTTTTGGGAAAGGATCGGCTCGGCTTGGTTCTAAAGTATAGTCAGCAGCGGAGGCCAACGGTAGAAGATAAAGGGTTCTGTAGTAAGGGAAAACAATGTTGTGTGTCAGTAACGTATAAGAAAAATTGTTCAATTATTTAAATATTCGCTGGTTAAAAATACTATTTTACAAGAAGAAATAATAAAGAGAGAAAAAATAGAGTTACAAGTCATTTTAGACTACACCACACATTGGAATATATTAGAAGCTATAATTGAGAGATTTTTAACGATTTTAATAACAATAAAAATTGCCGAAAATATATTAAACTGCTTAAAACCCGTGCAACTTGCAATTGAAGCATTAAGTAATCATAAAGCAAATCTACTAACAGGTAAAAGAATTATTAGATTCCTCTTTTGTAATTTGGAAAAACAAAATTCTATTTTTAAGTACAGCAGGCCCCCGTTATAACGCGGTTCGCTTTACGCTGATTCGCTATAACGCTGTTCTTATATTATAACCCGTATCTGACTATAACGCTGTCACAGATCACTATAACGCTCTTTTACAGATTGCATTTTTGGCATATTTAACGAAATCGTTTCATTTGATGGAGTCGATAGCTTGAAAATGAATATAAAAATACGGTTAAAACATTACCCACGCTCAGTGAAATTCTCTCGTGCGCTAATTTAATTGCAGTACAGTGACTTGTTACGCAATTCCGAGATCAATATTTTAAAAAATGATCACGTATATTGCTTGTAATATTTGCGTTATATCCGAAGTCTAGTCATCACTCAGTACAGTATTAGACATTGTGCGTAACGGACAGTTTACTTGAACATTGTATCATAATTAATGCAACCAACGCAGTTACATTTTCAAAGAGTTAATAATGGCCAATAAGAATGAAAAAGCAACAATGTCTGGGCACAGTACGAAGGCTATAAATGAAAGAAAAATACTACTGAATTTGAAAATTAAATTAGACGTTTTGAAGCAAATCGATCTGGTCAAAGACAAGCGGATGTGTGCCATAATTTAGGACTTGCAAGTTTAACAGTAAGAACAATTATGAAAAAATAAAGAATTAATTTTAGCAGTGGGAAAGATAGCTGTTCCACTGCAAGCAACTAGGACTAGGCGGACTATTAGGATTGAAATGGAAAGACTAACTAATTTTATTGAAGATAATATCCAATGCAGAATTCAGTTAAGTTAAATATTATAAATAATAAAAAAGAGAGAGAGAGATTAGCCTATATGATAATCAAAAGAAAACTCACCTAAAAAAAAAAAAAAAAAAAAAAAAAAATTGGAACAATTTAAAACTAGTAAGGGCTGGTTGAATAGATTTAAAATCCAGGGAGAAGCCGCAAGTGCAGATCAAGGAGCCAAAACTTTCAAAAAAGAACTTGTTAAAATTATTGAAGAGGGGTATTGTGTTATACTTCTCAACAAGTTTATAACATAGATGAAGCAGGACTTTTGTGGAAACGAATGCCTAAAAGAAGTTTCATATTGAAAGAAGAAAAAAACATGCCAGGTTTCAAAACGGCAAAGGATCGGTTGACTTTATTGTTGGGTGGTAATTAAACTGCGGGGGATTTAAAATTAATACCCCTTTTAGTTTATTTGGAAGAGGGCCAAAGTTCAACCCAAAATCGACACATTTTTCATAATTAGATTCATGAATTAAATTAAATCAATTTAGATCAATTAAATTCATGATTTTAATTGGAATTTTAAGTTTAATTTTGATACGTAAGTAGTTACCACATAATTATATACGTATGTACAAATATTTGAATATTAAATATTTTGACCGACATTTGTGCATCTTTTCACTACCGTTTATTATTGATTAGGAAATATCCTATGGCACCAACTGCAACTCGCAAATACATCTGTTACCTTATGGGAATGCGGCGCTCACTTAGCACGGATTCACTTAGCACTCTGTTTTTCTGAAACGCATTATCAGCGTTAAGCGGGGGTCACCTGTAATAAACTTTTAAAGGAGATTAAACAGCAGCTTTTTAAATGTAGAGATAAAGTCTTAGTGTCCCTTATTAGATATTTAAGCAATCCAAATAGCTTAAATGATGTTAATAATGATTTTTTTTTGCTAGGACAAATAAAAATTAAATTATGCGATCTGCAAAATCGATAATGGAACGAATTGTCAAAGAAAAGTGTAATTCAATAGAAGAGTCTGAAACAGAAAATAATACAAACAAAGAAATGGAAAATTCGGAACCTGGGGAATTAGAAGCGAAACTAAAAATAGAGTTAGTAAAAGATATATCCATTTCAACAGGAAAAGCAGAGCCAATAAAATCAAATAAGGTATTTTCATCGTTAAGAAGTGAGATGAATTTATATGAATTGGTATGCTGCACCGAATCTAAAAATTTTATTAGATGCACTGTTAACAATTAGACCTGCTTCAACCCAAAATGAAAGAAATTTTTCTACTTCAAGCTTATTTGTAACTAAGCAAAGATTCAGACTGTCCAACCAAGCAATTAATGTACTATGTTTTTTAAAATTTCATTTTAAGAATGAAACAGTAGAGTACCGAAAATCCAAACATCAATAATTTGAAACGTCGATAATCTGAATGATTTTTTATCCAGCATTTATTATTCATTATATAAATAAATAATAAATCCAGCATTTATTATTTATTTTTTTATACTAGTGCCATAAAATAATAACAGCTAGTGCTAGTTATTGTGATCACGTTTGCACAAATTCAATTTTGATTCTATTAAATGGCAAGTTTAATAAGCGAAAATTGGAGGAATATTATCCACAAGCTATAAAAATGAAGTATAAAGCACAAATTTACACTTTTATTACCTTACCAATTAACAAAATTAAATGATACAGGAAAATCGACAAACAAACTGAATGTTGAATTAACAAACGATCAACAAACTGAATGATATCCAACCCAACTACTCTTGCTGGAAAGAGAGAGAGATCTGGCAACAAAGAAACGAAGTTCGAAAATGGTTCAGCAAAATATAAGTAATTATTTTCGTTAAAGGCCCATACATATGTGTTATTGTGGCTGAAAAGTTCCCTTCATACCTATGAATGAAAATATGTTTTTATTTCTAAACTTACTAAACCTTTTTTTTAAGTCTCCAGAAGAATATGAACTACACCCAGTCCCAATTAGTTTGGATTATCAACACCACTATTGAAATTGAAAATGGTAAATGCTAATATTAGTTTTCCTTATAATTTGTTCTGTTCCAATATTAGTGTTTACATAGAATTTCTTTTATGCTAATCTCAAACTTAGTGTTTTTGAATAAATGTATAGAATAATGTTGCCTATGAGTCATGCTGTATCAATATAATAAAATTTTCTGTTAATCATCATCACCAAACTGAGTTGCATTTTTTAATATCTAATTCTTCTTAAATTTTAGTTTTTTTACTTATACACTACAATGTGCAGTTCATTATTATAGTGTTTTATGACTAGAATAAAGACAAAATTCTTATCAAAGAGAGAGCAAATATTTAATCAATAAAATAAAATTTCAGGCAATTCTCAGGAATCACAAGTTCCGGTATTAAAATATGTCAGAAATTTAGGAACCCTGCTTGAAACTCTGAAATTTCACTTTCTCCAGTCCAGCTTTCCTAACAGTGAGGTAATTTTCCTTGGTGATTTTAATGTTCACAACTGAATGGAACAAAGGGCTGCTCTTACAAAGAAAGGCTTAAGTTTTGCAAATTACAGTGTCTGGAGACTAGGCACCTGAAAGGTGATCTGATTGAGGTGTATAAAGCCTTGAACAGTTTGAGAATGCTCAATGCTGATGGATTCCGCTTGCTCAGAATAATCGCCTGAGAGGGCATAAATTCAAATTGAGGAAAGACAATGGAATCAGTTGTAGGATAGATGTGTGGAAGTTTGCCTTTAGCCAGCGGGTGGTTGATTGCCGGAACAAACTTCCATCTGTTGTAGAAGTTGATAGCTTAAACAGATTCAAGGCAGAACTAGACAAACATTTGGAGTGAGTGGATTGGTGAAATGAGAAGGGGGTGGGGGTTGCTGATGCTATATAAGCTTGCTTTCTTGCATCATGTGCCCTTGCTAATGCTAAATGCTAAACTCCAGCTGGCTTCCATTTTATAGTCAGATGGACCCAGCTGGTCAAAATGCTGAGGCTTTGGCAATTACTAATGACCTCACACAGATTGTTCATTTACACATCAGGGTACCAGACAATCCTAACCACAGCCAACATTGCTTGCTCTTTTTCTCACAAACAACCCTTCTAAGTGATCCTAACCACACACCAACATGCTTGCCCTTTTTCTCACAAACAACCCAAGTGATCCTAACCACACAGCCAACATGCTTGCTCTTTTTTTCACAAACAACTCTTCTAAGTGTTACATGGGTAACCCTCGTATATCACAGTGTTTGGTTCCTACAAAATCTCGTGTAATGCGAAACCGTGTTATACAGGACTAAGAACCAGTATAAAAAGTTAAGTTTTGGAATGTAGCATTCCTAAACCAAACAAAAATACACCATTTTTTTTATAACCATCGGAAAATTAATTTTTACAATAGTAGTAACTTAAATAGTAATAATCAGATAACGTATGTTCATTTAATTTTCTACCTCTTCATCGCTGCTAAGCACACTCTTCTGCAGCATCTAGATTTCATGTACCTTCTGCACTCTTTAAAAGTCACGAACTGCATGCTTCAAAGTCACGATTTTTTTATGGGCTCAAACAAGCACAAGTTCAAAAGCACAGAACCTAACCCAACAACAACAAGGATCACCCACGAAATACAATGGACCACGCTTTAAATATATAAAGCACAAATTTAACTTTATTACCTTAAAAATTAACAACGCTAAACGATACGCAAAAATCGGAAGAATATTCACCAGTTAGCAAAATAAAAGTAAATTTAGGCTTGCGTACATAGCTTAGGATCTAGATTTCGTGTAGCTTCTGCTCTCTTTAAAAGTCATGAACTGCATTCTTAAGTAACAATTTTTTATGGTCTCAAACAAGCACAAGTTCAAAATCCCAGAACTTAATCCAGGGATCTTTCACCAAAATACAGTGGACCCCCGCTTTAAATATATAAAGCACAGATTTAACCTTATTACCTTACCAATTCACAAAGTTAAATGATACGTGAAAATTGGAAGAATATTTTCCAGTTAGCAAAATAAATTTACGCTTATGTACATAGCTTAATTAATACGTATTGTAATATGTACATACTAATTGATATTTCTGTTCACTGACTTTTTTCTTTTGGTTGTAAAATTTAAAACAGTAAAAATTATAAGCAATTAATAACAAAGAACACGGCAAGCACAAGTTGCAACAAACATGATATGCATAAGTGAGATACGGAATAATGATTTTCTGAAAATTTATTTATGTACACCATTTTTACTGTTTTATGATTGAATATTTCATGGAAGGGAAAACACATTTCACCATTATAACATGAAAACCCACAGAATTCCAGCTATCAGTACTATAGCAAATGCAAGAAGATCGAATTTACTACCCGTTTATAATTGATTGCAATAACTGCAAATTTTTTTATTGTTTTATGGTAGTGACCTCCAGAAGTGTGCTTTGGAAAAATATCATGAAGGCGATAACGACTAGCGAGTCAACAGCAGGGATTCACAAAAAGGAATGGAAACATTGAAAATTACATCAAACATATTAGCAGGGTTTTCCAGGCTCAAAAATACCGTGTTGTGCAAGGATTGCCACAATTTATCATTCATGTTAGAGCGAAACCGTGTTATACGGGGATTGCCTGTACACAGTCGACGTGAATGGTAATCTAGGCACCTCATATCACAACTTGGTGATGGTCTCTTCTCTCATGGCTATTCTCAACATTGTGTTGTTTAGCCTTACAAGAATGCAAAATGGGATGATCTGCAAGATGTCTTTTTTCGTTTCCTTGGTTGAATTACTGCTTCAAATCTTCTGATGTCAACTTTTGCTCAGATCAAGTCAGTGAAATTATTCTTATAGAAACAAAATCCATTATTCCACACTCCACCTTAAAAACTTGTCCTTTATCTAAACCTTGGTTTTCCAATAAATATGCTAAGGCTATTCAAGATAAGAATGTTGCATATTGTAATTGGGTTGTATCCAAATCTTCGGGTTCATTTTTGGCCTCCACTAAAGCTCACAACAATTGTTAAGCAGTTAGTAATCAGTCCAAACAAGATTTCGAACAGGCTAAGAGTAGAAAACTTGCTTCTTGTTCCAATGGCAGTCAAGCATTCTGGTCTCCTGTCAAAGCTATTGGCTGCAAAATTTGCCCACTCTATTCCCACCTCTGTCAAAACCAGATGGTTCTAGTGCCACATGCAACATGATCTTGGTAAACCACCAAGATCAAGAGCATTTTCAGAAATGCTCCTGTCAATCAATACCTCTTGTGATCTTCCATCAAAAGAATGTCAGAAGAATTTTGAACACTTTTTATGCCAAGAAATTGCCAGATCTTGATGGTATTTCTCCACTTTTTCTCAAAAACTGTGCCCTTGGGCTTTCTCCTGTTCTGTATCACCTTTTCTCACTTTCTTATTCTGCAGATGTCTTCCCCTTCTGCTCAGAAATTTGCTCATATCCATCCAGTTCCTAAAAAGGGTGACAAATCCCTCCCAACCATTATCGTCCCATTGCACTTACTTCCACTCTTTCTAAAGTAAGGGAGAAATCTATTGACCACTAACTCTATGTAGAAACCTTCCATCTAATCAATGATCACCAGTATGATTTCCATCAGTGTTGACCCACTGGTGACAAATTCATCTGCAGACAAATTCAATGTAAAAGTTTGGTGAACCTCAAGCAGTTGCTCTTGATATTTCAAAGGCTTTTGATCGTGCTTGGCATAAGAGACTTCTAAATAAGCTTCCATCTTATGGTTTTCTGACTGTTTTTTGTAATTGGGTATCCAGTTTTCGTTCTAGCCGCTCACTGTGGGTAATGGTAGATGGCTCTGTCTTTTAACTTTTCCACTAATGATGGTGTTCCCCAAGGTTCGGTTCTTTCTCCCATCTTTTTCCTCTTTTATATTAATGACCTTCTTCCATTAACCAGAAAGTTTCTTCTGCATCTTCTAAAAATTGGGTTTTCTCTTTTGTTCTCGGTGTTACTTTTCTTCCATACAGCTGTTCTTCTGCATCTTCTGAAAATTGAGTTTTCTCTTTTTCATTCTCTTCATTACTTTTCTCCCAAACAGATGTTCACTCTGTACAAATTGGAAATCCATTCTATGATGGAATATCATTCCCACATCTGGGGTAGTGCCCCCAAAACCTCTCCCAGGCTTCTAAATTCCATTCAAAAGAGGATAGTTAGGTTAATTAATGACCCATCTGTAAGAGTCTATCTATCTCATAGATGTTCTGTTTCTGCTGCATGCCTTTTCGATAAAGATTTTCATGGGCACTGTTCTTCTAAATTGGCTTCTATAATTCCAGCTCTCTGTTCCAAACCAATTCCAACATGTGCCACAACCAGTCATCATCATCCTTTTACTTTCCAACTTCAAACTCACAGAAACAACTTATCTTCTTTCACATTTATTCCTTCAACTTTCATTTTTTTTTTTGGAACAACTTCATACGTATTTCCTGAAAATTACTCTTACAGAAATTAAAGCCTAATGGCAAGAAGTATCTGCATGGTACTAAGTACTATAGGTTCTAATACCACTCGTGTTTGTGGCTTTCAGAAAAAAATTATATGTAAGAGGACTAAGCTTCATTGCCTATCACACTCTTATTTCACATCAAGTGAAAACTGTTCTGTTTATGCTACAGCATAATCACATAAGTCAATTATTACTACATCAGTATCTGAGGCTTTTTGTGCTATGTCTGCACTAGCGTATGTTGTTCGTTTAATTTTCATACTTTGCAGGCTGAAACCCCACAATAACTCACATTCCAACAACATAAGCTGGAGTTCAGAACAAGTTATTTGATAAGAATATTACCATTAACCGTATTTAACAGTCACGAGTTACTGAACCACAGTTTATTTGATGAACTGACTGTGGTAGGTATGAATATACTACTGTACCCCAGCGTTCATTTACCACTGAGTATGCCGGGCCATAAACAACATACGTTTGACATCTCCTCTTAAGGATATTAAATTTGGAGAAGCATCCATGAGTTTACCAGGTAATCTAATTTGGATGATGAATGAAGGCAAGGCATTTGGTGACTGAAGTAGTGCTTGATTGGATATGAATATTTTTTTTTTTTTTTTTTGCAAAAAGTCTCAGAAGAAAACTGCTATGTGAGATGGGGAATCTAAAATCCTGTGGATTTTGGAATTGGTTTAACATACCAAAACACTGGATTTCAAGTGCTGTATTCATTCCAAACATATCTTCACCAATGATTGAGATACATCAAAATGAGTCAAAAAGGTTTCAATAAATGTGTCAAGAATACCTTTATAAACCCTTTTTATTTTGTCTCCTTTACAACTCCTTTTTTGTTCTTATTCTATTTCAACAATTCTGTTAATCCTCTTTCTGCTACATATATGAAACAGTGATTAAAATTAATAATATTAAAATCAGCATAGTTAACCATTTTCAGAAAGCAAGATTTTGTTCTTTCTACATAAACAATACAGGCATACCTCGATTAACGAATAGGATGCGTTCCACGAAATTACTTCGTTAAGCGAAACTTCGTTTTCAGAGGTAAAAATACTATGGCCAGAATAGGGATACGTTCCTACGTAAAGAAAATGAAAAGCTTTTTTTCGAACAAAGAAAAGTTTTATTAAATAAACAGTCAACTTACATACAAAGTGAAATCACATTTTAAAATATGAGGTTAAAGTTGATTGTTTATGCTTTTTTTCTCTTTCATTTAACAATGGCCTATACGGAGTTATTGCATTTAACACTGATCGCTTAACTATAACACTTCTTCCTAAATCAGGATCATTTTCACTAAAAAAATTTAAAACGTTTTCAATGTCATTTAAGCACCTTTTTAAATCTTTGGTTGTTAACACTTTTTCGGCAGGAACTTCTTTAACTTCGCCTTCATTATCTTTGTCTTCGTTGCTAACAAGGTTTTCTAAATCTTCCACTGAAAAACCATCATCTTCTGCATTCAATAAATTTCTAACATCCTCTTCATCGACATTTTCGAAACCTATTGATTGAGCCATCTGGATAACTTCATTTCTAATTTCTTGGATGTTATTTTCTTCTTCTAGTACAACTTCTGGCCATATTTTGCGCCAAACTCCATTTAAGCATTTCTTAGTGACTTCTTTCCAAGAACTATCAATGTTTTCAATTGCGTTTTTAATGGTGTAGTTTTTCCAAAAAGTTTTAACTGTCATTTCCTCTTTATCCTCTAGTTCAGGTAAATTGCTTAAAATTCGACGCAGATAATAAGCTTTAAATGATGCTATTACTCCCTGATCCAATGGTTGAATCAGGAAAGTTGTGTTTGCTGGAAGAAACACAACTTTGACAGGAATGCATGTGTCCAACGTGTTAAGATCAGTAGGATGTCCTGGAGCATTGTCTAACAACAAAAGAGCTTTTTCTTCAAAGTTGTTTTTTTTTGACAATACCGTTTTACTCCAGGACAAAAGTGGTTAACAAACCAATCAGTAAATAACTCCTTGGTAACCCACGCTTTTCTATTTGCTTTCCATATTACAGGTAAATTCATTTTTATGTTACCTTTTAACGCCCTCGGATTTTCTGAATGGTAAACTAATAACAATTTTAATTTATAATCGCCAGAGGCATTTGATCCAAAGAGTAATGTTAAACGGTCTTTGGCTGCTTTGAACCCAGCAGCTGATTTTTCTTCAATAGAAATGAAGCTTTTTGTTGGTAGCCGTTTCCAGAACAAACTGCTTTCGTCAACATTGAACACCAAATTTGGTGGAAAATTTTCACGTTCAATTATTTCCTTTAGTTTTTCTGGAAACTTATTTGCAGCTTCTCCTGTTAATTTTACACTGGCCCGTTTTTTTAAATTTCTCGAACCAACCACGAGAAGCCCTAAAGGTTTCCGTAATTTCTTCAGTTTGTTTAGATTTCAGGTGATTAAACAAAAATAATAATTCTTTTTCTTGAATCACAATTTGACTTAAAGGCATATGACGTTGTGACATATCATCTATCCAAAAACTTAACATTTTCTCCATTTTTTCTAAAATTGGATTCCTTAAGCGAGTTAATTTTGCCGCTGTAACATCTGTACAATTCTGAGCAGACTGTTTTATTTTTTTCTGATTGACTTAGTATGGTTGTTAAAGTTGATTGCGCTAATCCTAAAGAATGTGCCACATCGGATTTTCTTTCGCCGCTTTCAACACGTCCTACGATATTTAGTTTAGTTTCCAAAGAAATTGCTTTTCTTTTCTTTGATTCTGACATTTTAATTAACTAAAACAAAAATATTTCTATTAAAATTTACAAAATCTACGTTATGTAATGCTACAAAGAACCTACGTTGATTATTGCAATGCGTCACACTGAAACAACGTCAATCATGTAAACAACAACTAAATTATGCGATTGACGCGAAAAACTGTTATAACAGACACGCCCGCAGCTCGGGAGCACTCGGGAATACGTAACGAGTCGCCGTAAGTCACCAATCGAATGATTGTCGGGCGTTGGTCTTAAATTGGAATATTTTTTTATGTTAAATGGGGCTTGAAATTGCCGACTTCGTTATATCGAGGCTTCGTTATCAGAGGTAACGTTAACCGAGGTATGCCTGTATATATAAAAAAAAAGTATTACACATAAAAATGCAATAGTACTTTATTAGATGTAAGAACTTACCTTTTCATATAATTTGAATAAAGCTGGAATTTTTCTTGGAGAGAGGATACTAAAATTTATTTGTCTCTGAAACACAACATGAGCAAATTAAACAGCATACTGATGGACAAAAATTATAAACACAAATATTGTTTTTGTCAATATTTTAATAACAATGATAAATTTAAAATGTTACTATATGTAACGTTACATGTACATTTCAAACATGCAAGCAAAAGTGATCTAGATGTACAACAAGCAAATCAGTGAAGTCTCTATAAAGGTGGTAACTGATTTCACCTGAAGATGAGGCCGACCGGGCTAGCCGAGTGGGTAAAGTACCTGCCCGGCAACCCAAAGGTCGCGGGTTCGATTCCCACCTCGGGCTTGGATCAAAGTACTGCAAAAACCTTGGAAGGTGCAATATGGCCACAGAAGCCGATGCGCCAACAACTACCAAATCAAATCAATCAACCTGAAGATGACAAGCTGTCGTCATGATTGCAAGAACACTATATCATGAAAGGATGAGGTGGAACAATCACTGAACATGTTGAAAGGATGTAAACACTAGTTTCTAGAGCTGGGATCTTTTGCAAAAAGACTAGAACAAGCCATGCCTTGCCTCAACACGATTAGCACAGGAGATCCACGTTATCTGAGGATAATTGGTTCCAGAAAACTCCCTTAAAATGGGGACCAAATTTTCATAATATGTATTATGTACTTGTATATTGTAAAATATGGATTGAAGGAACTGAAAAATGAGACAACTATTTCATTCAACATTTTTTATTATAATATGTTGAACAATGTAAGGTTAAGTAAAGTTATTGAAGTTACACTATTTTTCAGTTTTACAAATAAAGAATGAATCCAGAGTTTTTTTGTTTTTTTTGCAGTACTTCAGTTAAGTATTTAACTTCACACAACTTTTGCTACACAATCATGAATAGGGTCATTCTCACAAAAATATTCAAGTGCTTCATCAATTTTCTCAAGTGCTTCCTTTAATTCTTTAATTATCAAATCCTTGTAACTGCGGGGACTTGGATAATGAATACTCAGATACCGGGAACCCCCTGTACACATCTTGTTCCAATGACTGACATATGCACGCACGCATTCTCTCTCTCTCTCTCTCTCTCTCTCTCTCTCTCTCTTGGGAAGAGTAATTTCAAGGAATAAAAACGGAACAAAGGTGTAATAAGAGTGAACTTTGTAGCAAGAAGGGAGTGGATTTTGTTCAATTAACTTTCACCACTGCAAAACCCATCCCAATTAATGTCACCGATGAGGCACTTTGAGCCTAGGGTAACTGGCCAAAGTGCCACTTCACTGTCAAAAATGAATCTATAGAAATATTCCAGAATTCTTCCCTGGTTTGAGCATGCTCAATGCTGATGGGATTCTTCTTCTTGCTCAGAATAATCACCTGAGAGGGCATAAATTCAAATTGAGGAAAGACAGATGTAGGATAGATGTGCAGAAATTTGCCTTTAGCCAGCGGGTAGTTGGTTGGTGGAACAAACTTCCATCCCTTGTTGTGGAAGTGATAGTCTAAATAAATTTAAGGCTCAGCTGGACTGGTATTTCGAACGAACAGAGGGATGAATTGGAAGGTGTTTTTTTTTTTTTTTTGGCTGATGCTGCATTAGCTTGCTTTCTTGCATCATGTGCCTCTACTAATGCTAACGCTAATGCTAAAATAGACAATGTGAGGTCATGTTTCTTCCAACTAATGAACCAGGAAGTCATTGAAAAGGGTGAAGAGAATCTACTAAAAACAAGTCTTGCATCGTTTACTTTTAGCAGAAAGCAATGAAGAAAGCATCATAGCTTTTCCGAAAAAGCTCCATCTCAAGGACAACTGATAAATGTTAGTTGACGAATAGAAATCACTCAGTGTGCAGAATTTTTAAAAATGCTTCGAAAAACTGTGGTGTATTGCAGAAGAAACAGTAGGAGATGAGCAGAATCGAACTGAAGGAGATGAGGGACAAATACTGAATGAAAGGATCAACTTGTTTCAGTCAATCCCTGGGTTTTAAGATTTCAATGAAGGTGATGCAAGGATGCTACACAGTTTTCTGTTTTAAATGAAAATGCAAAATTGTGAAGGCAAATGAAACTGGAGTTCCTGAAAATGATATAGACAAAGAAACTGAAGTCAACACTGGGCCTACGTATGCTGAGGCATTTGCCGTGCTAGAGACTGCAATGGCTTGGTACAAGCAACAAATTGAATGCTGTCCAACTCAACTACTCTTGCTAAAATGAGTGAGAGATCTTGAAGAAAAGAAATGAAGTTTGAAAATGGTGCAGCAAAAAATAAGTAACTATTTTTGTTAAAGGCCTATACATGTGTCTTATTGTGACTGAAAGTTCCATTTGTTTTGTTACCTATGAATAATAATATGCAAGAACAACTTGGTATTTTTATTTCTAAACTTACTAAACCTTTTTTTGTCTCCAGAACAGTATTTTTGATAAGATCAAAAATCCGAACAAATCGGCAGTCCAAACTACCCCCAGTGCCGATTAGTTCAGATTACTGAATCTTTATTGTATATTAAAATTTGAAACAAATACTGTTATCACTTACAAAAAATGCATTATTTACAGTTCAGTATATGGTGGCTAATAGTGACACTGACAGCTGATGAGAAGGCATTAAACTCGAAAGTCATCCTGAAAATGGCTCAGGATTTTAAATGTATAGCAAATTCAACTTTTTTTGGTGATGCTATACATTTTAAAAAGCCATTAACAACTTAGCCAAAAAATGTACATAAGGATAGTATTTTTCAGGATGATTTCCGAGCTGAATGGCTTCTCATCAGCTGCCAACTGGTTACTATTAAGCACCAAATGTTGAACTGTCAATAATGCATTTTGTTTCAGTGATAACAGTATTTGTTTCCAAGTTTAATCTTGATATTTATCTCCAATTTGAACATAACGAGGATATTAAAAATGTGGGAGAAATTTTTACGGCTCCGGCAAACGGCTAAGTTTTTGTAAAATTTTTTCCGTTTTATTGACTTAACTGGCATACAGCATTAATTTATTATTTATAAGTAGCTTTAAAGTTCTAGTCACGTTCCTTAGTTTATTTTGAATTTGGATACAGATTTTGTTGGTTACTACTTAGTATCCATAGAACTTTGTGGTGTTCAAAACTTGCCGCCATTGTTTTAGCATATTTGATCGATACGGAATAGCATAATGTATATCTCGAATTTGATAGCGTAAGGGATAATGTAAAACCAGAGAGTATAATGCAAAACACTGTATTAGGAATCTGATAGCTTAGTATAGTATTGTCAATTAATCAATTAAATTTATTAATCATATTAATTTTCTTTGTTAATTAAATTGTATTTAAACGGAAATCATGTGTCAGACTAAAGCAGTAAAGCAATGTGCACAAAGTAGCAGGAGTGTTGTGGCTCGGGAGAGAACCAAAAGCGATTCTCAAACGCATCAGTCTAAAAAAATGTGCAAAATGAGATATGTTTGCAGAGCTTTCTGAAATAGGACATGTTCCAGAAAGTAGGAAATGAGCATAATCTAGCCAAGGAGGGTGTCTTTTGTGTGTGGGTGCATAGTGTCAAGAAATTAGGCACCAACTCAGTGTTCTGATGGGCATCTATGAGAGTATGAAAAGTCAGGTAGACTGCCTCGAAGAAATTAAAATGGGGGACCAATCAAACTCTCAGCTGCCCAACTCAATCCTTGTGCATCAGGCAACACAGCAGCAATCTTCAAAGCAGAATGCACTGGTCCAACAGGAGTCAGTTATTGTTGGTGACTCAATTCTCAAGGAAACAGGAAATATATTGTGCAAAAAAGGATAGGTGGGACAGGACTAGAGTATGGTCCTCTCCCACCTATATACCAAGGGCAAACATTGACGATATTGTAGAGAAATATCATCTTTTAGGTGCACAAGAGGTGATACTGTTGTACATGTTGGCACTAATGACATAAACTGTAGATCTGTGAACTTACTTAACAAGTACAGGTCAATGTTGGAAAAAAATCATGAGTTGGGATTAAATTTGAAAGTATCTGCAATTCCGCCAGGACACAAAAGAAGGGAGTATATGATGACAGCCTTGTCAATCAATTCGGCCCTGGAGAGATTGTACAAGGCTCGTGGATTAGAATTTTACTCAGCTTGGTCTGTGCTTGTTAACAGGAGAAACTGCTTCTACAGGCATGGGACAGACTTAAATAGAAAGGGTGAAAGAATATTTGCTGATACTATCTAGGCAGTGTTAGGTGGGTCAGAAAACTGCTAGCTTGGGGGGGGGGATTCACAGACTAATAGATTAACAGTAGCCACAGATAGAGGTGAAAGTGACCCTTCTGCTTCTACTGGAATGAGCAGCAGCCCGGAAAGCAAATTGCTGGGGATTTCAGGAACTGCTGGGAGTCATCATTAAACAAGTAAATACATGGGCTGTATTAGAGTAACTAAGAGTTAGAACAGGTGCATGTATATTTGTATGCACACCAATGCTAGAAGTATAGTAAATAAATTTGATGAATTTGAAGTGAAGGTCAAGATATCAAAGGCAGATAATGTTGGGTTATCAGAGATGCGGTGTCATACAAATATAAGGAATGCTGAATTAGAATTTGAGGAGTATTATGTGTACAGAAATGACAGACACAATAGGAAGGAAAGAAGAGTTATGCTGTTAATTAGGAAATACATAAAATCTAAGGCAGTGCAACCAGATAACATGGGTGGGCAGTGCAATGTTGAGCGAGTTTGGTGTGAAATAAGCACCGGGAAAGAAAAAAATGAGTAGAAGTATGTTATAGGCCTAACGACTACAATGAGTACAACAAACAACCTTACAGAGAAATAGAGTGGGCCAGTAAATCAGATTGTCTTATAATGGGGGATTTTAACATCCCCCCAGATATTGACTGGAACATGTGGGTTGGTCTTGGTCACTCCCACTAGCAAGACCTTTGTGTATTTATTGGATGATTGTTTTCTACAACAGCATGTTCAAGAGGCAATCAGAGGGAGCAATACTCTTGATCTGATTAACAGCAGTGATTATTCATGCATTAATAATCTGCAGATAAAGGAACCACTAGGTGGCAGTGATCACAGTGTACTGATGTGGAATTTACTCAAAGATGTAACTACCATCAGGAGTAAAGGGAACTGTTTTTGCTTTCATAAAGGTGACTACAGTGGTCTCAGACATCTTGTAAATTCTACACAGTGGGGCCAACTGATGAGGTTACCAACAGCAAATTCTAAATGGGATGCTTTCAAGAAATTAGCCTTTGAAGCTACTGGCTTTTCATACCAAATAAGAAACACTGTTCAATTAGGCCTAAATGGATGTCAGATGAACTGAGACTCGTGGCAGAGAAGAAAAATGCATGGGAGGCATAAAAAATATCAGGAGACACAGAAGGCTATGGTAGATATAAGCTAGTCTGTAATGAAGTCACAAAGGAGGTTAGGCAAGTGAAGGTGATTACGAGAAATCTTTAGCAAAGGATGCTAAGAAAAACAGCAAGGACTTCTTTAATTATATAAACTCTAGAAGGAAAGGGTTGACTTAGATTGGTCTGCTTGATATGGATGGTTCGACTGTTAGCGAGGAACCCCATCCCGCCCAGATGCACAAGAAACAAAGTTAGAAAGATGGGCAAAGAAGACACTCCATGGTAGACACTACAATGCCCTCCATCAAGTTCACATCGATAACACTGCTTCCATTACACAAAGGATTCTGGGGTAGTTGGAGTTGTGAGGTGTTCACTGTATCCCAAGTTTTCAAACGAAGGCAACCAGTTGTATACAGAGTCAAAGACAGGGCCAGTGACCGGCCTCGCACAACACGAAAGCCATTGTTGAACTAGTAAACCCCACACTGCTGAACACCCTCTGTACAAATCGTGTTTGTCTTCAAAGGTTTACAATAATCAGTTGGAAGCTACTAGGCTTTTCATACCAACTAAGAAATACTATTCAAGGTTTAGGCCTAAATGGAGGCAGGTGAACTAATCAGGCTAATGATGATGTGCAATTGTGTCCCCAATTCACAAAGGGGATCAAAGGGAGATGAACAATTACAGACCTGTTGGTTTAACTTCTGTTTAACCAGTGACTCCATTACTTTTCAAGGAAAATAATTATTTTCCTTGAAAAATAATGGAGTCACTGGTAAAAGAAGCATTGCAGGATTATCTAGACAAGACTGCAGCAATAATTTAGACAAGACGCAGCAATAATTTAGACACAGTATGGGTTTTTTAAGGGGAAGTCTGGTCAACTGGATTGGATACTATGATGTGGTTACAAAGGAACTGGATGCAAAAAATAATTTTTATATCATATATTTGGATTTCAGGAAGGCTTTTGATACTGTTGCACATGGAAGACTACTGTACAAATTGGAGCAGTATGGCATTAAGGGCAAGTTGTTACAATGGATAGAGGGTTGGCTAAGTTGTTGTTGTTTGTTGTTTTGGTTTTTAGGAGCATTAGCAACTAAGGCCATATTGCTCTGGGATATGCGGTGGTCATTCCCTGACCTTTCCGCATCCTCCGTATTTGGTGGTGATGGGCTCGAACCCCGGTCTAATCAAGAAGCGTGTGCTATGCACTGCTGTTCCTTCCCACCTGGCTACGGAGGCACCGTTGGCTAAGTGGGAAAGGACAGAGTGGTAATCAATGGACACTGCTCTGCGTGGACTAATGTTATTAGTGCAGTTCCTCTAGGAGTTCGGTGTTGGGACCATTTTTGTTTCATATATTTATCAATGATATTGACGAAGGTATACCAGGCTTAATGTCAAAGTTTACAGATGATACAAAGGTTGGCAGGGTTGTTAATGACAGTAATGGCAGTACGTTACTGCAACAAGATCTAGAGAAGTCGGGCAGAGAAGCAGCTACTGAAGTTTAACATTGACAAATGCAAAGTACTGTATATGGGAAGCAGTACTCATTCAGAAATGTACCAACTGTGTGGTACTACAATCAGAGTAGTGGAGAATGAAAATTCCTGGGGGTAATTGTGCAGTCAGATACAAAGTTTTCTGAGCAGCTCACGAGGTGTTGTCAATGATATACAAGAATTTTGTCCAGCTTGTTCAATAAACTCAATCATTTTTTTACCTTTAAAATTTACACAGAGTGAAGTGTTGTTTAATCTCTTATTAGAACATTTTTCTATGTCGATATAGTTGATTATGCTTCTCCAGTTTCTAATATGTTCCCTCCACATAAACTCAAGGGGTCTGTTGGAAATGCTGAAATACTTTGTTTTTTTAATTAAGGGTGAAGGGCTTATGCTTAATTACTTTCCCAGTATTATTAGCCTCTCTCTCTCTCCCCCCCCCCAAAATTTCCTCTGATAACTGTCATTTCTTATCCTGCTAGTTAAATCTTCAACCAATACTGTTCTTTCTTTGTCATTAGTTTCTTTTGCTACCTTTCTATGATATTAAGAAACTCTTTCATTTCACTTTTTATTTTTCCTTTTTTTTTTTTTTTTGAGTCTTCAAATTGGGCCATATGTTCACCTAAATTTCATCTTCATCACCCTACTTTCCATCATAATTCTCCTGAAAAATTCTTCTTAGTCAATTAGCCTTTCGTCCAAACTAGTTCTAAAAGCTATTTCTACATTTTTCTTGAGCTATATCATACTTCTGGAATAAATTAATTTATGATTATTGTTTAGCCTATATTCATCTTCTTTGTTTCTGTGATACCTCCTACTTTGTTATTCTATCAAACTAGTGAATTTCACTTTGCTAAGTTGCAAACATTACTGGTACCCATAATAGTGGTTGTTCTAGTTGCACATTTAGTTCTGTGAATTCTGGGGGTGAAGGGCTTATGCAATCATAGATAGAACCTCACTGACTAGGTAACTTCCCATCTAGTATGAATTTCAATTGCTTTGTACAATCATATTGATAAAAAGATTTCAATCTATAAAGCTATGCAAAAATAGAAAAATTTTAAAGAAAAACCAAGAAAAAAAAGTAAGTATTTCACCTAATAGTGACAGTGTGATTCCAAAAATGAAAATAAAATTTTTCCATAACAGAGTTACGAGTTATAGCAAGCTTGTACACCTATATTAGCATTAGCAGAGGCATATGATGCAAGAAAGAAAGCTTATGCAGCATCAGCCAAAAAAAAAAAAAAAAAAAACCACTCATTTAGTGACTCCATTCATTCCAAATGCTTGTCCACTCAGCCTTAAATTTATTTAGGCTATCAACTTCCACAACAAAAGATGGAAGTATGTTCCACCAATCAACTACCTGCTGGCTAAAGGCAAATTTCCGCACATCCACTCTACAACTGTCCTTCCTCAATTTGAATCTATGCCCCCTCAGGTTCTTAATCTGAACAAGAGAAAGAATCCCATCAGCATTCAGCTTGCTCATCCCATTCAAGGCCTTATACACCTCAATCAGAATACCTCGTAGGTGCCTACTCTCCAGGCACTGCAATTTGCAGAACTAAAGCTTTCTTGATAAGAGTACCCCTTTGTTCCTCTCACCAATCTTGTTGCCCTTCTTTGTACTTGTTCTGGCAACCCTACATCCTTTTTAAAATGAGATCTCCAGACCTGTAGACAGTACTCTAAGCGTGGCCTGACCACTGGCTTGTATAACGGGATAATCATCTCCCTGTTCCTGCTAGCAAAATTCCTATATATCATTATATAAGGAAGTACCTCTCGTGGTGTAAAGTGCAAACACTGTTCATTGTCCCTAAAAGATAAAGTTTAACTTCTGAAAAACTCAACAGCAGTGTGTCTGTGAGAAGTTTAACTCTGCTTAGTTGTAAATTCCAACAATTTCTCTCAGTTCCTCTTATTTTATTAATTTTCTTTTAGCCATTCCTTTTCAGATTTTTTTTTTTTTTTTTTTTACAATGCACTTGCAGAAAAACACAACACAATATGATGGATAATACAGTGCGCTAATGAACTTGTTTTCACAAAATCTCTAACATTACTGACAAACTTATTGCGACATTTGAGTTTATTTTATCGCAATTAGCTTTATTGCAGCACTCAGCGCGCATGCAATAAACTAATCACAAATGACCTTCATATGTATGCAGTAATAGCGTCACACGTATGTGGCCGGCACACGGCTTCTCAAAAAATAAAGTAACCTACTGGGCCATGTCGGCCACATATATGCGACATAAAAAAGACTTTTTTTTTTTGATATTTTAAGCGAAAAAACGACAATACTGACATTTCAATATTTATTTTAGAATTACTAATCAAATTATTTGCTAAATATTTTTTGTCACCTGGGGAATTTTTTTTTTTAAACTAGCTTGGCAGTCAATGTGTTAAAGGTAGGATGAAGTGGTTAGCTGTTGGGTAAACTGTATGTGCTAAAATATCCACCAGTGATCCAGCAAACTCACTAATCCGAACCCCATAGGTCCCAACTCTGCTGGATTAGTGATGGTCGACCTGTATAAGCCATTCATCAGACTTAATTTTGACTAATTTATCTTCTGCTTTCTGGTACAACCTTCCTTCATACACATTTCCCGAAGTTCTGCATAAAAAAATCAATATCCAGACACATACTGATTCTCATACATCAATAAGCATAGAAAGAACTTAGTTGCAGTTCCTAAATACAATGATTTGTGTTTCCAGAGCTAACAAATTCTACTGATGCAACTGTGAGCCCTGAAGTTTAGGACAATATTTTTACAAGTTTGAGTCTCTCATCAAGTCATGAGTCTGACTTGTTCTAACAGGTGAGATGCTTCTTCCCCATTACTTTCAGGAGATCAGGATATATATATTTTACCTGTTTTAGCTGAAACGCCAGAAATTTTCCTCATACAAAAGTAGCAATCATTTTAATGGTTTGTTGAATCCTGCTGTACATTAGAACAACAAAAGGAATAAAATATAGCTTAAATTTCAGCCATTACCATAGGTTCCCTTCACAACTTTTGCAGCAGTGAAACCAGCATTTATCTCGCCTCTAACAGTACAGCAAAACTATATGAAATGGTCATGGTCTTTGTAAATTTCCACATATAACAGCAACTATCATTAGATATTTATACAAAACTAACTCCTCTGCACACTTGCTTTATTCACAAAACAAAGACATTATTCATTCTGTAAAAATCAAAACCATAACTTGCATGCCAGTGGTAATTGTTCCTGTCTGTACTGGTTGATTACATGTTAAGCTTGCAGCATTTCAGAAAGCATGACAGCTAAAGTGTTACATAAGGGAAAGTTTTGCCCCAAAAATCGATCATTTTATGGTTAATTTTTAAAACTGATTCAAGGTGATATTTATAAAAATCAGTGCATAATTTACATTACATTACATTTACTTGAAATCTATTTACTCTGTGTGGCCTGTATTTGGGGTAGCATTTATTTTTATGTGTTTCCCAGAAATATGATATAGTAAATTATATTATGTTTGCTTTAAATATATTTAATACTTCACATGTGCATATAACTCAGAAATCTATGTGACAGATATTTTTTGAGATTGTTTTTTAATAAAGCATGGTATATACACATAATGATCAGCTAATTTTGCAGCCTCTAGAAAAATGTTGCCTAACATAATCAATCCAATTTGGTGGCTGAAACCCAGATTGTCAACCGTCATTTGTTCAGCAGCAATCTAGCCAACTCACTACTGGTGGACATTGGGTGGATCTCAATCAATTCCCCACAAACCTATTCCAGGCAATGTAGGGTATCCACCTGGTTAGACAGCCTCATAGCCTTATAACCAAGAATAATTTTTTGGCTGCAGCCACCTGGTATTCATCCTCTTAGCTTCTGTGATATCTGTTATTCTGATAATATAATAACCTAGTTCTTCCCAGTTAAGCTACTGACATTGATGGTACCAATCTTCACTGTTGTTCCCATAATATATTTACTGCTCTATGTCCTGGTTCCCTAACAAGTACAGTAATGATCTTGTTGGCACAGGTGGCTTCCCTGCAAGTATGAATCTAGATTGTTTTGTTCTACCATAATGAGTGATTTCATCCTATAATCTGATTATACAGTTCCATTTTGGCAGCCCAACCTTGGCTAATTACACATTTTTTTCCAGTTATATATAACTGCAAAGAATCATTGAGGTCCTTTTTTAAACATTCCTTTATTTTATTTGGCTGCAATAACTTCTGCTTCATCAGAAGCTGTGCTCCCTTTAATGAGTTCTTTCATTCAGTAAAAAATAAAATAAAAATCACAAGGCATAATGTCAGGTGAATAAGGAGGGCAGTATAAGACAAAGTGGAATGGTAATCAGAAATTGTTGCACAATGAGCAGGAACACTATCATGGAGTAATGCCCAATTTTTATTATTATTATTATTATTAGCTGCATGGTGCAAGGAAGCCTGAGACTTATGCTGCACCAGCCAAAAAAAAAAAAAAATTCCCGACTTATCCTGAGAGAGAGAGAGAGAGAGAGAGAGAGAGAGAGAGAGAGAGAGAGAGAGAGAGAGAGAGAGAGAGAGAGAGAGTGTCAAAAATAGAAGGGAATCACCAAGAAAGAGAAGAATGATATCCAGCTCAGAATCCTGGGTATGCCAAGCCCATACTCACCAGATGTGAGCCCCTTCCTTTCTCATAGATCAGGTCTCTTTCTTTTGACTGCATCTCTCAAGTGCTTAATGATTTTTAAATACACAGTCTTATTAACAATATGATCTCCTGATATTAATTCATATTAAAATATACCTTTATAATCAAAAAATAATTCTAGCATAACCTTAAGATCTGTTATGCCAAATTTTCTTTTTCCTAGAAGACATGGGAAACTTCCATTCACTGACATTTTTTTCCTTTTGTGTGGGTCATAAAGATAACCCCACATTTGATCTCCTGTCACTATTGTTTATAGAAATCCTAAATCATCATTACAATAGTGACAGTACATAAAATATGGGGTTATCTTTATAACCTACAATAAAGTGATTCTGATATATCTCATTTTAAATATGAAATATTATACAAGTTCTTTTTTTCCAAGTTCATCTGTTCTGCTTTGGAGGAAAAAAGTTGTGTAATCTTTGTGCATGTCTACCTATTACAGAAAACTGCATACATTTTAAGTTAAAAAAAAAAAAAAAAAAAAAATACAATAATTTTTTCCTTATTCAATGCTTAGGTATTCTTAATAAATGCAGTCCTGAAATGTTTTGATCCAACCTTGTACAATAGGAAAAACAGTTTCCAATTTACAAACATTCTATTATTCATAAATCAGACATTCAAAAGTCAGAAAATTATTTTATTTTATTCATAAATTTGGTGTATGGGTATTTCACCTTGTACTCAATCTGTTTTATATAGCATCAGCAATCTTCAAATCAATCATAAAATTAACTTTTTAATTTTAATATGTTATAGAAAACATGCTTTAAAATAATAATAAGCATTTAAAAGTGTATAAAATATACACAGTTAATTACTTCAGCCATAAGGGCAGTCAGCTGCTCAGCCATCAAACCAGAATATGTAGGACTTTCCAGAGCAGGTAGAGGATATGGAGGAGAATTACATAATAAGATGCAATGTTTCTGTGTTACAACCCTAAAAAAAATAATAATAATAAATAAAAAATATGCATATATGTTAATAATTCAAAACTTCCAAATCCCAACCTACAGTATATGACTTTGATCTACTCAATGATTATAACAACAAGATTTAAAAAATATAGTAAGGTAAGCTATATTAATAGGTAATACAATATGGAAAATATCTATAAATTTTTTTAATATTTTTCTTCCCATTATAATAAAATAAAAGGCATTAATTTAACTTGAGAATCAAGATCATATTAGTAACAGTTACCACACACATGCATACACACGATAACTAAAATGAGATACTACGACCATGCAACACAGAACCCAACGAGATTATCCAGAATGCATTGGCCCGAAGGTCGAGGAAGCAGGAAATATGGTTTGTAAAAAAGATAGATAGAACCAAGGTATGTCTACCTAGAGCAAAAATTCTACCTAGGGCAGCTATCATCATTTAAGGGAACAAAAGTCAAAATGCAGACACTATAGAGATATCAGAGATGTGATGTCAGATGAGGGGGGATATTATTCTATTAGTTAACGAACATATGAAATCTAAGGCAGCACAACTAGTTAATATGAATGGCCAGTGCAATGTTGGGTCAATCCAGTGTCACATAAACACTGGAAAAACAAAAATGAGGGCAGAGATATGCCATAGGCCAAACGACTGATGTGTATGCTGAAAAGCTATGTAGAGAAATACGAGAGTAAGACAGTAAATTGGAATGGCTTATGATAGAAAACAAACTTTCCAGATATTTGCTGGAATTTGTGGGTTGGTTCCTGTACATCAGTAGCAAGATTTGTGGATTGATTGGATAACTGTTATCTACACTAGCATGTTAGAGACAGGACCACTGGATCTGATTCTCAGCAGAGTATTCATGCATTAAGAACCGACCAATAGCAAAACTACTAGGCAGTAGTGATCAGTGTACTGATGTGGGATTTACTTAGCCGTAATTACCATTAAGGGCAAAGGAAAGAGATTTTGTAAAGGTGATTATACTGGTCTCAGATAATTTTTAAAATCTATTCAGAAGGACCAGCTGAGGTTGTTTCCAACAGCAAATGGGAATAATTCATGAAAATAATCATAGCCGCTACTAGAATTAAGGTTTAGACCAAAATGGATGTCAGATAACCTGATGTGAACTGTGGCACAGAAGAAAATTAAATAGGATGCATACAATTGGAGCTGCTGACAAAGAATGCAGGAAAAAAAAAAAAAGGTAAAGATTCTTTACTTATGTAAACACTAGAAGGAAGGGATGAATCAAACTGGTTCTTTATATATCAATGGTTTAAATCAGTGGTTTCAACCGGGGTGCCACAACAACATTCAAGGGGTGCCGTGAAATTTGGGTTTAAGTTACATAAACTTATTATTTTTTTAAATTTATATGTTTATTTCATTATAAAAAGGTGTACAGTATCTTTTTAATTTTGTGGTGATCTATAATCGATGTTTACTTAGTACCACTATTTTATTAAAGAATAAAATTATTATATACTGTATATATATAATTTGTATTATGAAATTTAATTTTTATAATTATATTATTATAATAACTATCATATAACAGAGAGAGAGAGAGAGAGAGAATCGGATCTAACAGGCAGAAAATTGAGTAGAGGGGGGCACAAAATAAAAAAAATTACTTAAGGGTGCAGTTTTTAAAAAAAGGTCAAAAACCACTGGTTTAAATGTTGAAATGTGGCTCAGGTTGCTGACAAATGGAATAGCTATTTTGAATCTACATTCAAACATGAGAAACTTTTTTTTTATGGAGGGAAGGCTAGAAGGGTATCAAATTCTAACAGGGAACTAAATCATTATGTGATAATAGAGAAGAAAGAGGAAGAGAAAATGTTGAAGCTAAGTGTAAAAAAAAGCACCTGGGATATTCATATCATATTAGTAGTGCCAAATAATGCAAGAAAGCAAGTTTATAAGAGCACCAGCCAAAAACAACAAAAAATATAAATAAATAAACAAAACCTTCTCACATCACCTGTCCAACTACTCCAATAATTTGTCTAACACTCCCTCCCTTGAATTTATTCAAACTACCCAACTCCACAACTCAGATAAAAGTTTGTTCCAATGATCAACCACCTGCTGCTGAAGACAAACTCCACACATTTATATGGCAACCATTCTTCCTCAATTTGAATTTATGAAACTTGATGTGTGTGTAGTCTGTGCAAGAGGAAGAATGCCATCAGCATTGAGTTTGTGCAATCCATTCAAAGCCTTAAACACCTCAATCAGATCGCCTCACAGGTGCCCAGTTTCATTCCAGTGGTAGGAATGAAACTGAGTTAATCTGGGATTACTACTACCCATACGCAGTATCTTGCATATGTCAATGTTAAAACTTCAATTTCCATGTCACAGAAATTTCGTATTCAGCAGTCAGGGGCTGGCTTGAACCCCGGTCTACTCAAAGAGTGTGTACCACTGCACTACCACTCCTGACCACTCGGCTACGGAGGCCTGGGTGGGTAATGACATCTTCTTGCAATTGCTTACCTTGATTACTGTCATTACCCACCCAGGCCTCCGTAGCCGAGTGGTCAGGAGTGGTAGTGCAGTGGTACACGCTCTTTGAGTAGACCGGGGTTCAAGCCAGCCCCTGACTGCTGAATACGGTCGATCTGCCAACCCGCACTGGACCAGCGTGGCAGATTATGGTCCATTTTCCCTCAGCATGAATTGTTGAGGAGGCTTCCATCCTGCAGTGGGTTGATAATGGCTGCAATTTACTTTTACTTTTACCCACCCTGCCAACCTTTGTATCATCTGCAAACTTAAGACATTAAGCCTGATATACTTTCATAAATAGCATTAGTAAATATAGAAAACAACAATGGGTCCAGCACTGAACCTTGGGGGAATACACTAATAACATTAATCCATGAAGAGGCATGTCCCTTAATAACTACTCTCAGTCTTCTGCCACTTAGTAACTATGGTTAATGTACAAGCTTGAACAGGTTGGGATTACTGGTAAGATTCTAAGATGGATTATAGGTGGCGACAGGGCAGAAAGCAGAGGGTTGCGATTAATGGACATTCTTCAGCATGGTGTAACATCAGCAGCGCGGTCGCTCAAGGATCGGTTCTTGGACCACTGATGTTTCTCATTTTCATAAATGACATCAACGAAGGGATAGAAGGCATGATGTCAAAATTTGGAAATGACATAGAGATTGGCAGAGTCGTTAATGACCAGTGCTTTTTTTTTTTTTTTTTGTTAGTTGTTGGCGCATCAGCTTCTGTGGCCATAATGCACCTTACAAAGTTTTTGTATTTTACTGTGATCCAAGCCTGAGGCGGGATTCGAACCCGCGATCAGTTCGGATTTAAGCCGGGTTCCTCCACAGTGGATGCACTTGGAAACTTGCTTTGGAAGGCACAGGAATGCAGAAAAAAATACCTATTAGTCATTTCAATTGATTTTGCCGGGGCGTTCGACTCACTATGGTGGCCAAGCGTCCTGGGCAGACTAAGGGTGGCTGCAGTCCCTATCAACCTATACAAGGTAATGGAGGACTACCTATCTTGCAGGAAAGTAGAAATAAATGCCAACTACCAAAAAGTCACAAGATCTGTACACAGGGGCTGCCCGTAGGGGTCTGTCTTGGGGCCACTCCTTTGGAACATGGTCCTCGACGAGCTCCTGGACCTGGGGCTGATTGGGACCCAGGCCTTTGCGGATGACCTTATTCTTACCATTGAGGCTGACTCAAGAGCCCAACTGGAAACCACCGCAAACAAAGCTCTTCAGAAAATACAAAACTGGGCTACAAGAAACCAGTTAAAAATTTCAACCGACAAAAACCACATCTATTCTACTAAAAGGAACCCTGCAAATACGGCGCCCAACCCAAATTAAAATAGAAGGTGTGACCATTAAACTTGCCAACCAAATGAAATATCTAGGAGTAATCCTAGACAAAAACTTATCCTTCCAACCTCACCTACAATATATAAGGACGAAGATAAGACGTTACTCGGCAATGGTGGCAAGGGTTACGAGAAAAGACTGGGGATTAAAAAAAACAGCACTAATGTTGTATTATAAGGCAACCTTCATCCCTGCAATAACTTATGCTGCTGCTGCAGTGTGGTACAGCAAAACAACGCTTGCAGTCAATAGGAGAACTCTGGTTATGATACAAAGGACCATTTTATTAACAACCACACGAGCATGCAGAACAGTAAGCACACCGGCGTTGCAGGTGCTTGCTGGAGCGCTCCCCCTCGATTTGGAGACTGTAAAAGCTGGCTTGCTCTTCCTGCACGCCAGGGGGGTTGCTGCCACCTTCCAGGATTTCATAATTGACCCAGCGAGTAGTACTAAAACAGAAAAAGTATGATTGCAGGCCTACCTACTTCGGGAGTGGCAACAAAGATGGACCGATACAACAAAAGGAGAAATTACAAGAAAATTCCTCCCCGACCTCAGCAAAATATACCCCAAGCAACCGGCCTGGTACTTTCTGGGGAAGCACTTGACTTCGCTCCTTACTGCTCATGGCCCCTTTAAGGAGAAGCTGCTCGGATTCGGCCTTGTTGAGGACCCCAACTGCATGTGTGGGGAGGTCGAGAACTGGAATCACTTGATCTACGACTGCCCAGAATATGAAGATCTCAGAGGCATCCTGATCACAAAGATACACTACCTTCCGAAAGGACTGGAATCCCACTTCATTGACACAGAAGAGGAATATAGAGCACTTTCTCAATATGTGCAGGACCTCTTCGAGAGGAGAAAATTGCTAATTACCATAAATCGTGTCTGGCGAAAGACCACCACAAGTTAAACTGTACAAGACCATAAAATACCATCCAATGGAGTTACTACAGAGAAAAACCCCTGAGACAAGAAAGTGAAAAACACAAGGACGGGGCTTACCCCATGAGCGACTGGACTGAAATCGACTCGACATTGAAGAAAAGAGACTTAACGCAGCACAGCTGCGAAACGCCATTTGGCGACTTGAAGAGGGCGCCCTAGTCTCCTTCATCTTTAATATCCCTATCCCCAGTGGGGGGGGGGGAGACGGTCTTACTGTCTCCTCCCATCCTTGCCATTCCCACTTTCCCTTCTGATGGGGCATGGGCATGACCCACTGTGACTTGGGGTTGCCTCCTCTCTCGACTCCATACTTCTGTCTTTTCTCCCCCCAGGCTTCATTCTCCCCACCCACCCACTCAACCCACACATACACAAGCGAATGCCCTACAGTTCGGAATTGATTTAATCATCTCCAAATTACGTTTTTCGCCCATACATTCGGCCTTTCAAAATTTAGCGTTATTCCTCATCGAATTTACCAAATATACATATATATATATTTTTTTTTTTTTTTTTTAAGGTCCTAGCCGCCGAAATCTCAGGAAATTAAGCGGCAGGACCTGCCAGAGTAAATCTTAGTCTACTGGTGTTTCCTGGTCTGCCTCCACGGGGCGAAAGTGGGGCAACGTTGGGCCTCAGTAGGGGTCCAGCGGCTAAATGACCAGATGAACAACGGTACATGACACTACACATATACAATATCCATACACTTTTAAATCTCTGGCATTTCCCAGCGAACTGGTTCACCCACAATGAAAGCAATGCGGAGATGGGGGAAACACCTGGTGCCGTTTGACCCTAAACACACTTTACACTTTACCTTTGGGTTGCCAGGTAGGCACTTTACCTACCTGGCTAGCCCAATGACCAGTGCGATGCAGCACTCATTCAGGATGACTTGAACAGATGTCAAAGGTGGTCAGCGAAGTGGAAGCTATGTTTTAATGCTGCTAAATGCAAGGTCTTAGAGAATAGCAATCCACAAATAAATACAGTCGAACTTTCCTATAACGAATTCGATAAATCCGGTGAAAAAATTCGTTATAGAGAAATTTTGTTATACAGAATATCTTTTTTATTAGAAATTGTTATCTAATTAGAGAATAAAAATGAATCTACATTTATTTTTAATGTATTTTATTTCAAAAACATACTTATTTAAATTACATTTACACAATTTTCGCCGGTAAGTATCACAAATTAAAAAAAATCTGTAATTTTCATTTGCACAGCACAATTAAAAAATTGTCTGATTCTCAAAGAACACCTCGCATTTATTCAGAGCATTGAAAACATTATCAGGAACATTTTCACAAAACTGTAGACCCATACGAACCGTTTTAAAAGCGTTAATCATTTCTTTGCGAGTTGGCTTTTCTATGGGTTGTTCTGATGCGTCTCTTCAGTGTCATCATTAATTTCTTTGTGATCATGGTCGCGTCTAACACTGT
The DNA here is from genome assembly GCF_048544385.1 of Mastigoproctus giganteus. Lineage (NCBI taxonomy): Eukaryota > Metazoa > Arthropoda > Arachnida > Uropygi > Thelyphonidae > Mastigoproctus > Mastigoproctus giganteus. The sequence goes on along the minus strand of NC_143586.1, from coordinate 97,433,986 downwards.
TCAGCAGTATTTCATCTTCATTTGGATATTCTGCTGTGATCTACATAAACATAACTATCCAGTGTTATTTCATTTTCGATGTTTCCAGACGATTCTAATAATGTCCAAAAGTTTTTCAGTTGTGAAAGGGGCAGTTCATCTTGTTCGTCCAGTCGTTGTTCGACTTCTGTATTCAATGCAAATCCCGCTTTCAAAAAACAATTTTGAATAGTGTATTCAGTGACACCGTTTGTCCAAACTTTTGCCAGTTCAGAGATGCAATCTCTAAGGTTAATTCTAACCTCCAAGTTTCTATTTTCTGATAACGCACTGACAATCTTCATTATTATTCTGTTTCAATAATGAAATTTAAAATTTTTAATAATGCCTTGGTCCATTGGCTGGAGTTTTGATGTTACGTTTGGTGGTAAAAACAAATTCACACTTATAAGTTTGGCAGAAATACTGGCAGGATGTGCCGGACAGTTACCAACATGATTTTCCTTTTTTCTTTTGTTATACGCTTGTCTAGTTTTAATATCCATTCTTTAAAAATATCACTTGTCATCCATGCCTTTTTATTAAAAGGTGTAGTCAACTTCCAAAGATTTTGTGCCTCTAAAACATTCTGGGTTTTTTGATGTTCCGATGACTAAAAGTCAATTTTTCACTTCCTGTCATATTTGCTCCAACTAGCACAGTGATTCTTTCTTTGCTTTGTTTTCCGCCAAAACATTTATCATCCTTAAAAGCAAGTGTTCTATTTGGTATACATTTAAAGAATAAACCCATTTCGTTAGCATTAAAAACATTCTTATGCTCATATTCTTCCCAAATCTTCTTTAAGGTATTGTTCCTCCAACTGTTGCAATCTTCTTCACTTACATTAACACTTTCTCCACAAATAACCTTTTCCACAATTCTGTAGCGCTTCTTAAATTTATCTAGCCACTCAGTGCTCGCATTAAATTCTGTATGTCCAAGGGACTGTGCAAATTTCAGAGCTTGTTGCTTATTTATTAGGCCCGATATTTGGATATTCTTTTCACGTATCATTTGCACCCATTTTAGAACAGCTTTATCAACATCTTCATATATACACAACTTAATTCGCTTCTTGTCTGCTCCTCCTTCAATTGCATTTAAAATTGATTCTCGATTTTTTTAAAATCGTAGATAAACTGCTTGCAGATTGCCATATTTCTCAGCAACATCTTTTTTTTTGAAACCCTGGTCAATATCATAACAATCTTTGCTTTATCATTAATACTTAAACACTTTCTCTTCGACATTGTTTTCACAATTGTAAAAATTACTGGACTGCAGCTCTTGCCGAAACTTACAACGGAAACTTCGCTGCGCTGGCCATATAGTGAATTGTTAGTACAGGTACCGCCTACTCAATAACGTTCGCTTGCCAAGTCAACAGTATCACTGACTTTGTGAATTTCTTTTATTCTGCTTTCATTCATATATATATATATATATATATATACACGAAAGAAAATTTATGATTAACTTATGCTGTATGTTACTTTTCAGAAAAAAATAAATAAATAAATACAAGAGCATATAGCCTGTGATTGATGACGAACGAAATTTAAAAAAAAAAAAAAAAAAAATTCATGAAAACCAACTACTGGGAGTCCAGTTAGACGAGAATGGACATATCATATTATGATTGACATGAAGGTCATGTGGTACAGTTGAGGTGAGAAACGAATATCACTCAGTAGGCGTTACTAAAAACCAACTATGGTAGCATTCTATGTATTGCCGCCGCAGCATACTAAAGGTTTACTGCAGCGAATTTCGTTTTCTCCTGAGACAACATCAATTTACAAATCTACCCTATTTATTGTAAAGTTTACGACCACTTTTAAGAAAATCCATTTTGTTTAATAACTGTAACAAAAATGAAACAAAGACCCTCCTACCGGCATCAATAGCCACAAGTGTTCATTAAAAGGATGATTATTTAATTCCAGATGCTAATGCGCAGTTTCGGAAGGAAGGAGGCGGTATATATGAGTGGCTGTTTAGCAGTAAATGCTTGAAAATCTTCAAAAATGCTTTTACTAATTTCTTTAAAAATTCGTTATAGAGAGACTAATATTTCGCTATACGGGGTTAATTTTACATGTAATTTCGTTTCAAGGTGCAACGTTTTGTGAAAAAATTCGTAATATAGAGAAATTCGTTAAATAGAAGTACATAATAGAGAAGTTCCACTGTATACACTTGGTGGGGATGAAAAAAACAGTGGAGGAAGAAAGGGATCTGAGAGTTACAATACGCATAGATATGAAGTTTTTTGAACAGTGCAAACAGGCAGCCTGGAAAGTCTATAGTGTCCTATCGATGATTTATCAAGCATTATCCTGTAGAGATAGGGATGTCATAATCCCACTGTATAAAGCAATTGTAAGATCATATTTGGAATACTGTGTTCAAGTATGGAGACCTCACCTTAAAAAAAGACACTGAGCTTCTTGAAAGGGTCCAAAGATGGGCAACTCAAATGGTGAGATTAGCAGGACAACCATATGAGGAAAGATTCCAATTATGTGGGCTACAGATCTTGGCAACCAGGCACCTCAGAGGTAGGGCTTACAAAAAAATACCAGGATTCCAGGATCCCGAATACTGGGATCCTGGTATTGATACAAAAATACCGGTTTTTCAGTACTAATTTAAAAAATAATTATCCATGATTTATTCGCATAAAGGTTATAAAATTGACAACAGTAAATCATTAATACTGCTGAATTGGCAAACGATGGACTGTTATACACAGCACAAATCCAACGGAACCCTGAAAACGTCATGAAACTGTAAGACATAAAATCTTACACGTATATTTCTCTTAGTAAATATAGTGTGTGGAAGTAAAGTGCTTAAGAAATAACAAAAACATCATTATGGAAATATTTCCATTAGTGGCAGTAGGCCTGGTAGTGCAATTAAGGAATATAGTGAACAATGGTATGGCGGGTGTGGAAGGGTTAAAATTAAAAGCTTCTGAACAATAGTCGAATCCCTCTATTACACCACCACTTAAGGATGCGATACTCAGTGCATTTTGGGAAACGGTGTTGGTATGGAGCAGTTCAAAGGTATTGTGAACAGGTGATCTTGAGGTAAAAGATGAAAGTGTTTTATTGTGTGGGAAAAATATTCTGTTTTTCCCACCAAATGAAGAAGAGTGAGTTTAAAGAATAACACTGCGATTGAGTAAGGTTTAAATTAGATAGGGGGAGATAAGTAAATGCATGCAAACCCTAACGATTGTAACTTGCAAACCCTAACGATTGTAACTTGCAAACCCAAGGAATGATTGTAACTTGCAAACAATTCAATAAATAAATAAATGAGAAGGAAATAAATAATGTGCTTGCACCAAAAGAGGGGTTTATGGTTGTTATTTGGAGGAGTTGCAGACTTCCAGTAGTAGTTCTGAGTTCAGTTCGGGTCCGGGAGTGAGGGATTCTGCCAGGCATGTTTCTGTGCTAAAAGTTAATGTGGAAGTTGAATAACAAGCCAGTCAGATAGTGCCCTGGCTTCTACTACTGCTGTGGTAATTTCCTTCAGAATTAACAGAGAACTGTTCTCGAAATCCCGAAATAAGACAGTACTGGAAGACCAATACAGCAGAGATTCAGAATTCAACTAAGAAGAGAGAGACAGACATCACTGCACTCCATGGAAGGAACCCGCACCGTGAAAGAGAAGGAAGGTAAGTCCTCTGAACTGTGTTGTACTGGAAATGGTACTTAGATAAAGCGGGAGATTATTTTAGAGTAACGATAAAGTTGAAGAAACATGAGAAATAAGGAAATGTTCAGAATTGAGTTGGTTTATTGGTTAAAGTTGTAAAGAAAATTAATATTGCTAAATTAAGAGAGATTACATGAAATTGTTAGCATTAAGGTAGCGACTAATGGATTGCTGTTGTGAAGGTAATTGATATTGGTGATTAAGAGAAATATGAGGAAGTGATTAAGATTGAATTAGTTTAGTGTTTCAAGCTGTAGAAACAGTTGAGATTATTAATTGAGAGAAATTTTATGGAAATGATAGCATATATTAACAGATTAAATGAGAAAAATGAATAGATTAGATGTAAATGAACACAAGTTATGTATTTTAAGTAATTTGTATGATAAATGAGTTTTGTTTTATATTTGTGTCATTGCTCTGGAGAAACTGACAGCTCACATATAATATACATGGGATATATATACTCGTGGGGGGGGGGAGTATCCCTCAGCTCCTGGAATTCTCATTTTTTAACGCAGCTTGTGGGGCATAGTCAGTGGTTGGATTCAAATAATTTAATAACCGGTTCGCTGCTCTAATGACCGTTCTAAGTATAAAAAAAACTATATACCGAAAGGTAGTTTATTATTTCATGCAGTTAATACTTAAATAAGAACAATAAAAGAGGTCCACAAAACTAGATTATAAGAAAGAGTTTTAAAATATTAATGAAAAAATATTAAATAATACCTGACAAAAAACAATAAAACTGTTATTTTAGGTAGTTCCATATTCTTCTTGATTGGCGTCCTCACTTGCAATTTTCTTCGCTTTTATCCGAGCATCATCGGCTGAGTGATTTATCCTTCACCATCTTTTCACTGTAGGAGTAGGATCCCATTCCTTTAGAGGTAGGCCGATTAGACTAATAGTCATTGTGTTTGATATATTAGAAACAGTTAGGCGACTTCTCTTCTCTGAACATATTGTATTTATCTTTGAAAAACCCCTCTGCTGAACTTACAGCAATTGTTCTGACAATATTTTTAGCTCTTTGAACACTTTCAGGAATTGCATAATTCTGGGAATTTTTTAAAACGTTTTCCACGAAATCTCGATAATCATTAATATCAATTTGGTAATTAAAAATGTCATTAAATACGAGCAATTGTTCTTCAGCTGCTTTCCATGGAACTAGTACTTCTTCAATATTCCAGTAATCTGGCTACAAAAAATTGAGAAATTGTAATTTATTCCTATCTTGAAATTGGCTACAACTTGCTTTTAAATGTTCACAATCCATTAGTCTTTTTTTCAAATTCGTTACGATGTTTTCTAAAAGTCTTCGCCGAGGAAGCCCGACAAATCGATGATTTTCTACAAATTTTATATTTTTTGAAGGTTTCTGAAGTAATTAATTCATCAACTTTTTTTTCGTATGGACTCTTTTCCTTTCCAAGCATTTGAAATGCTTTAATAGATCTTATCACGAGTTTTTCGGCCTTTATTATGTCTATATTTCTTGCTTGCAATGCGTTTGAAAGAAGAGAAATTCCGTTTAAAATTTCAATCATCAATGTGCCAAATCAGTTATAAAATATATATTTTCAAGACAGGCAGCCATACCTAAGTACTTTTTATTTGAATAAAAATAGCGATGTAGCGCTGGATAAGCGCGCCACACAGCTAGGGTTGACCTTAAACTACCGGCAGCCCATCTTGGTCCCAAAACTCTACCAATCTTTATAATTTCAATTCAAAGTTGTTCGGATATTTTGGAAAGTTCAATTTGGTTCTTATTGGATTGATGAAAAATAGTATATATCTTATCAATAAATATTTTAAAATGATTTACTTGCTTTATTTCCTTTATCGAATCATCTAAAACAAGATGGAGGCGATGATTTAAGCAGTGCCATATTATTATGTTTGGAAACTCTTTTGCAATCCTAGTGCTCACTCCAGATTTTCTCTAAAGCATATCGCTGGCACCATCAGAGCAAAATCCTATTAAATTTTTTTCTAGGTGGTTTTTAGTATGCCCAATATTATTTAAACTTTCCATAACTGAAGAACTTATTGTCTCTGCATCTTGTTTTTCCAATTCAACTAGTTCAACGAAAATTGTTGGCGATGTAACTGAATCCAAGGCCAATTCTAATACAACAAATTCTGATTTTTGTTTCTTATTGAAAAAACCTGTCAAACTCTGTTGCCTTTTCATCCTTTTAAGGGCTACTGCAAAAAAATTTAAAAATGTTTTATTTTAATATATTATAGAGCAGGAGCGGATATGTGCCTATATATTTGAATATTTTACTGCTTCTGTCCACGTGTGGTCATATCATAAACTCTTATAAACAAAGCACAATGCTTATACCACTGATAAACATCAGTCAGAACACACATTTTCTTCATTTTATCGATACTAAACGAACATTTCTTGCTGAATTAATAAATGGCATAGAATACCAGGCACCCACCTTAGAGAGAACCCTGATCACAAGTGCCATTTTAACAACCGGTTCGCCGAACTCAACAAAAAATTAGGTATCGGTTCTGCCGAACCGGTGTGAACCGGCTGAATCCCACCACTGGGCATAGTGCTTGAGGGGAGCTGCTGTACGAAAATCATAGCAATGGCCACTGACAGCGATATTGAGGTACAGGGAAATAAAAATTAATAAATAAATAAATAACCCCCGACACACACACACACAACTCAGAATTGGTTTCCTCACCGAGCTTAACTATCAGATCCTTTCTTTCGTTAATATGGATACAGTGCCCTAAAAAGTCAAAAAGGAAATAAGATTTTTTGAAGATAAGGGAATGGGGGGGGGTTAAACCGCAACTTGTCTACGACTATCTCAGTACAAAGCACCAAGGGGAAGTCTTGTCTGACTAATTTGATTGGATACTATGATGTAGTCACAAAGGAACTGGATGCAAAGAATAACTTTGATATCATATTTGGATCTTAGAAAGGTCTTTGATACTGTTGCACATGGAAGAATGCTGCACAAATTGCAGCAGTGTGGCATTGGAGGGAAATTGCTGCTATGAATAAAGGGATGGTTGAGTGGCAGAAGACAGAGTGGTAATCAATGGACACTGCTCATTGTAGACTAATGTTATTAGTGGAGTCCCTCAGGATTCAGTGTTGGGTCCATTGTTGTTTTCTGTATTTATAAATGATGGTATATCAGGCTTAATGTCCAGGTTTGCAGACGATACGAAGGTTGGCAGGGTTGTCAATGACACTAATGACAGTACACTGCTGCAACAGGTAGAAAAGTTGAGCAGATGGTCTGAGAGGTGGCAAATGGAAAGACATTGACAAATGTAAAGTACTACATATGGGAAGGAGTAATCCCAGAGTAACGTATCAACTCTGTGGTACTACTCTGACATAAGCTGACTCAAGGGCTCAACTTGAAACCTATGCAAATCACGCCCTCACCACCCTTACAGACTGGGTACGACTCCACCACCTCACAATATCACCCACAAAATCTCAATCCATCTTGCTAAAAGGCTCTCTGGGGCCAACAAGACACCACAGATCCATGGCATTACAGTCAAACTTGTCACTGAACTAAAGCACCTAGTAGAAATAATAATAGATAAGAATCTTTCCTCCCACACCTGAACTATATATAAAGAAAGATCGGGACCTACACGGCAATGGTGGCCAGGGTGACCTGCCGAGACTGGGGGTTGAAAAAATGCACGCTGGCTCTCTTTTATAAAGCCATATTCATTCCTGCAATCACTTACGCCTCTGGGGTGTGGTTTCACAAGGCCTCCACCGTAGTCAATAAGAGAAAATTGGAGTCCATTCACAGGCCAATTCTTCTTAACATGACCAGGGCGTGTAACATGGTTAGCACGCATGTACTGCAGGTGCTGGCAGGGGTGCTAACCCCTTGACGTGGAGGTTATACATGTTGGAATGCTCTACCAAATCAGTAGGGATAAACCTGTTACCTATATCAAACATACAACAGATCCACTAAGCAACAGACCCAGCGAGAAAAGAAGGCTTTTCTCGCTGGGTCTTTTTCTGACCTACATACAACTAATTTGGCAAGAAAGGTGAACAACCTCCACCAAAGGAGAAATAACTTGAAAATTTATACCGGGCATCAACAGAGTATTTCCCCAGTCCCCGACGTGGTTTTCACCAGGACTACAAACTACCTATCTTCTAACTGGACGTGGCGCCATTCGCAGCAAACTCACCATGCTAGACATCGAAAACAGCCCCCTATGTGCATGTGGCTGCCAAGAAACCTGGGACCACTTGATGTTCGACTGCCATCTGTACGAAGATCTCCAAGCCCTTCTCATCATTCAGCTCCAGTACAACCCCAAGAACCAGGAACACTGCCTACTTGATGACGAACAGAACTACAAACCATTCACAAAGTTTTCCCAAGACTTGTTCACAAGGTGCAGAACCCTACCACAACCAAGAAACTTGGCAACCACTTAGCATGACCAGAACAACCTCATCACTACGAACCCTAAACTGAAACTGAGCCTGAGCAGCCTGACACATTGTGAAAACCAAGACTTTGAATGCAGCTAAGCTGCCACCCCGCCAGTTGGAGATCTGGGTAAAGCACTTAGCCTCACCCACTTTCTTTCCTTATCCTGGTGGGGGGAAGGGGAGGGGATGATCTGTTGTCTCCCTCCTTCCCCGCCACCCTCCACTTTCTCCTGGTGGGGCGTGGACATGCCCAAATAGATATCATTGAAGTCGTATTCTCTTTTGTCTCCATACTTCTGACTTTTCCCCCAGTCTTAAGTCTCCCTCCCCTACTCTGTCTGTACACTAGCACACGTCCCACATGTCCAAATTTAAATTTGACAAAATTAAACCACATTCACCAGACTTTTCCAATTCTAGTGTTATCTCCCCAATTTTTTTTTTTTTTTTCTTAGGCCCTAGCCACTGAAATCTCAGGAAATTAGGTGGCAGGGCCTGCCAGAGTAAAACAAATTACTGGGGTACCTGGTCTGCCTCCATGGGGCTTAGTGTGGGCAACGTTGGGACCCACTAGGGTCCCAGCGGTTAATGGCCAGAGGAACAACAGTACATGACACTACGCACCACAACATCCATACACTTTTTAAATCTCTGGCCTTTATAGTCTACTGTATCACACAACAATGTAAATACGCAGAGATGGGGGAACCCCTGGTGCCGTTAAACTGGGGGGAGGTAGAAGTAGAATTAAGGGATCAATAGAAGAGATGACCCCTGCTAGGCAGTGTGGCACGCCATGCCATGCCACAGTGCCTAGCAGAGGGAAGTTTGGATGGCAGGTGGGGGAGATGCCAAAAAGTTACCTCCCCCCTGCCAGGGATCGGGGTTGGAAGAAGTCTGGGCTAGGTGTCCAGCCTGGGTCGCCATATGGCTTAGGCAGAGATCAGGTGCTGTCCTGGTCTTCATTCCAATATCTTGGTTGTCCTTTCCTTTCCAACTGGTCAGTTTGTCACATCCATGTGTTCGGTCAAGTATGATTGTCCTTTCCTTGGGATTAATTTTCTTTTGTCTTATCTCTGGTTTAAGTCAGGTGTGCAGTGCCGCTGTCACTAATTCTTGTGATCAGTTGTGGTTGTTGAGTCAACTGTTGGGTTGGGAGGAAGCTGTTTGTGGTCGCTGTTTTTCTAGGTGTTTTGTTGCTTGCACTTTCTCCTATGTTGGTATTTCCTTTTGTTGTCATTTATCTCGCCCCTTACCTAGTTGTGCTTGGTGGTTTTGGTAAAGTTTGTCGCTTGGCATATATGGCCTGAGCAAAGTCTGAGAAGGCTCTGAAAGTCTCGGCACTCTCTCCAGAAGGTGGTGTTCATTATTTCTCAGGATGAACTGAATCTTGGTGATTAATACTAATCTGAGGTCCTCGTAGTGTTGGCATTCGTGCACCATATGGTCTCAGGTCTCAGGGGACCCGCAGGCACACAAGGGGTTCTACACTAGTCAGAAAGTGGCCAGTTTACTTCTGATGGCGCCATGTCCTGTCATCACATATGTAACATGAAGATCTGGGGAAAACCAGGTCGGTAGCATTGGGTAGACTGTATTTATCTCAGGGATGAATTCTTTTGTTATTTGTCCCTTTGTTGTTTGGGACCAGCATTGTTGCCATATCCAATGGAGGTAAGCTAGAAGCCATTTCTTTTCATTTGCTCTGTTGCTTGCAGGACCTGTGGTGAACTCTTTGTATGTGGTGCTTTTGCCCCGACCAAGCTGGAAATTCATTCCAGCTCGAACCACCTCCAGGTCAAGGGGCAGGCTTCCTGTCATCACTTGTAGTGTGGGGATGATTACTGTGTGGCAAGCTCTTGTCATGGTGAGTAGCGCCAGTCTTTGGATGGTGAGAAGCTTTCTAGAATTTACGACAGTCGTGGCTTTGTTGTACCAGACTCCAGAGGCATAAATCACTGCAGGGATGAATACAGCTTTGTATAAGAGGGCAAAGTCTTTTCTTGCCACTCTATTTATCACTGCTGCGTATGTTTTCATTTTCTTCTGTAGATTTTTTAGGTGTGGTAGGAATGTGAGGCTTCTGTCCAGGGTGATGCCCAGGTATTTTAGCTCAGTTGTTAGTTTAATGGTTTTGTCCTGTATTTTGATTAGTGGTGGTCTTGTTGGGACAAGGTGCCCTTTTAGCAAGATGGATTGAGTTTTGACCAGTGATATTTGTAGACGATGTAGCTTGGTCCAGTGTTGCAGAACAGTCAGGGCATTGTTGGCAGCAGTTTCAATTTGCGCCCTAGAGTTTCCAGCTATGAGCAAGGTGACATCGTCCACAAAGGTCTGCACTCGGATATCCTCCAGATCCATGGCCAGAAATTCATCCAGCACATAGTTCCAGAGGAGAGGTCCAAGCACAGAGCCCTGCAGGCAACCCCTATGTATTTGTCGTTCAAGTTTGGCAAAGAATGTCTTAACCACAACTCTTCTATTTGAGAGGTAGCTTTTAATGAAAGAATATAGGTTTTAGGGCAGTTCCGACCTCCTCAGCCATGGGAGGACGATCGGTCACCAAAGGGTGTCGAATGCCCCAGCGAAATCAACTGAGATAAGCAGCAAATATTTGTTCTGACAGTTTTGAAGTGCCAGAGCAATGTTTTCTAGTGTGTCGGTTGTGCTTCTTTGTGCCCTGAAACCATATTGGTTTGGCGCTGGAAGTTGTGCCAAGTTGTAATAGTTTTCTATTCTTTCTCGGAGGAGTTGCTTCAAAGATCTTGTTCAACACTGAGAGCAAGGCAATAGGTCGATATGACTCCAGTAGGTGTGGTGGTTTGCTGGGGTTTTTGATTAGAAGCTTAATAACAGTTTTCTTCCAATCTATTGGGAATTGTCCCGTTGCCAAACTGTGATTACAGAGGTTTAGCAAAAGGTCCAGAGCAAACTCGACTACCTTTTTTGCAATCTCAGGTTCAATCATGTCTTCTCCAGGCATTTCCCTATTTCTCAGTTTGCTGATGGCTAGGGGCAAGTCCGGCATTGTGAAAGGTGAAAGGCACCTCGTGGCCGGTAGTGCTGTATTCATCATTGTTGCTGCAGAGTTTTTCCTTTTCGGGGGAGTGAATATGGCATCCAAAATGGTGCCAACCGTGTCTCCCCAGTTGGTGGTCATATGGCCTTGGGGTGTCCTCACTGAGGTAACAATCTCACCCCGTAGCATCTTATTCATTGTAATCCGGTGCACAGTGCCCCACGGATCCTGATTTCCCACCGAGGAGACAAGTTGCTCCCAGGACAGCTTCTTCTGCTGCCTGATCATTGCAGTGTAGGTGTTTCTTGTCTCCCAGTATTGCTTCTGGGAGACAAGGAATGTTTCAACATCCTGAGGGGGCCCTGTACGCCTTGCCTGCTGGAAGGCTCGTCTTCTCCTTTGCACTTGGTTGCGTAGAGCATCTAACTCTCTCGACCACCATGGCACCGCTCCTGGTTTCGGGTTTTTCTTTTTTATGGCTTGGTTGGCCGCATTTATAATCTCTTTGGTCAATGCATGCTGATGAGTGTCGGGATTTCTTGTCCGAGTACCATCCTGGTGTAGGTTCTGCATATTTAGTATGATTTGTCTTTGAACTGATCCCATCTGGCATGATCCACTACAAACCTGTACTGCTTGAAGTTGGCTATCAGTGGCTGCTGCAGGGCTCGCCGAATGGTGAAGGTAATTGCACGATGGTCTGATGTGGTCCATTATTCGTGAATCACTCAGTCCGTGATGTAATTGGCGAGTGACCTGGTAGCTAATGTCACATCCAGTGTTGCCTCCCAGATGGTGGAGGCAAAAGTTGGTAAGTTGTTGGGGCAATTCAGGACTATTAGTCCACTGGCAGTGATGTATTCTTCCAAGTACACTCTGTTCCTGGACCCTCTGCGCTCCTGGGTGCAGCTAAACCAAAGGGGGGGGGTCGACAGTTTACGTCGGCTGAGATGAGTACTTTGTTTTGTGGGAGCTCGGTTAGCACTTGGTTGAGGTACTGGGTTGCTGGTATTATATCCTCTTCGGGCAGACGAGAGAGAGAGAGAGAGAGAGAGAGAGAGAGAGAGAGAGAGAGAGAGAGAGAGAGAGAGATATGGAACATCTCTCCAAGAGGTGACACAATGCGAGCGCAGGCAGCCCAAGGTGAACAGAGGTGAGTGACTTTGGTAATTGTTAGGTCCGGGTTCCGCACAATGATGGCTGCCCAGGGGGTTACACCATCTGCCTGTACAATTTTGTACCTTAAGGGATATCCCCGGACTTTATTTGCAACTGTGTAGGGTTCCTGAATTAGTAGAACATCGCAGTTTTCTTCTTCTGCTTTTTTGTGATTTGGCCTGGAACTCCATATGCTCTTTGGGCGTTTATGCTCTTTGGGCGTTTATTTGCATACATTTTAGACTCTTGCTGTTATCCCATAATTGATTCTTTCCTGGTGGATGCTCTTTTCAGGTAGTTGAACAGTTTGTATCGTGAAGGGAGTATGTATGCGGCATCTTCAGGTCCCTGCAATTCACACAAACTGGGTCTTAACCCTTGTTTGGGCAGGAGTTGAAACTGTGTCCCTTCTCCCCGCAGGTCACAGTTTGGGAACACGTATGTGTTGTATGCCCAAGTCGGCAGCAGTGGAAGCACTTTGGGACTGCTACATGCTCCCTGTATCGATGTGCTCCCCAGTTTATGTATATTCGGGGGGGGGGGGTGCCTCGTTATGATTCTCCAGGCGTCCAGGGTTAGTTAAATCACCCAATTTATGGGGCTACTGTTCCTGCTTTTTGTCTGATATTTTGGCTGTACCGCTTTTCCTGCTTTTTGTCTGATATTTTGGCTGTACCGCTGTTGCTGGGTCAACCTCTGGTAGGTCTTATTGCAGGTTTCATCTGTAAATCTCTTCTATAATGGTGGCTGATGTTGTGTCCTTTTCCAGGCCATACACCACGACGGACGGGCCCTTCTGCCTTGGTGATTGAGCTACCAATCCAAGGGTGGGTATTTTGCCATTTTCTAAGATGCATTTAGCATCATCGCTGGTCACAGTTTCAATTAACACTCCCGTGTTTCGGGTTTTCCTGATGGACTATTTTTGTGCTCTTTAGGTCTTCTGTGAGTGAGTCCATCACAGCTTTCTTAACATCTTCACTTGATTTGTGTGTGTGTGTGTCCGGTGTAGTGGGCTTGAGCACCACTAAGTGTGGTTTGGGGAGTAACGTCTTTTTCGATGGCGGTTTGTCTCTGCTGTCTGGCCAGAAGGCATTTTTCCTCAACGCTTCAGAATAGGTCGGGGAGCGTTGTGGCATTTCATTTTCCCCGCCTTGAAGGAACACTTCTAATTTAGCATTGGCCTTTTCGGACTCGATATGAGACTTGAAGAGAATAGTTTCCATCTTAGTCCATAGGGACACAATATCTGCTCATAGCATGTAGTAATTCATTTGTTCTGTTCCTTCAGAACAGAAGAAACGAATTACTACATGGCTACGAGCTCAGTTCTGAGAAACAGGATTTGTTCTGGGACCGGTTCTTCTGGCAGGATAGGATCAAGGAGTCGAACCTCTTCCAGTGGCTTTGTTGTTTGGGTTTGTAGCTCAGGTTGGGTCTTGTTGGGGTCAGTCTGAGATCTGATCTCTCGTTTATGCTTTGCGACCACGTGTAGCTTGTTTCTTTTCTTTGATGAGGGCGGTGGTTTCTGATTATATGATATAAGAGAGGGCGCTGCATGTTACTGTGCGAAGAAGCACGATGTTTTTGATGCCGTAAAAATAGTGAGTTATTTATATTTAATTGTGCTTAATCGTCTTATACAAGCCATCTGCCTTTGCAGGAAGTGATAGTATATCCATGGGCACTGTCCTCAAACAGGTATTCGCTTTTCTTTCTTACAAATTAAGATGGTTTCTGTCTCGACGTTACGTGCTTGACAGAATGATGGCTGCCTAATGTGATAGAAGTCATCAACGCGGAAGCGCACATACAGGAAACGTGACGAGAAAGTAGTACCCCTCTTATGAGTGGAGCCTGAGAATATGTACTGATCTCTCGATATTTAATGATGGTTATTAGTCTTATGTAAGCAATCTGCCTTCGCTGGAAGAGATATACTATTCCCTGGCATTTTCCTCAAACAGGTACTCTTTTTACGTCTTACATACAAAGATTGTTTTTCTTACTACGGCACGTGCTCGAATAATGGCGGCTGCCTAAAGTGGAAAACGTCAACAACGCGGAAGAGTACATTCACGAAACGTGCACGAGAAAATAGTACCTCTCGTATCAGTGTTTTTCCGATAAATGTTACTGTCGGATTTAAGTGAAAACTTTTATCCAAACTAAGTGCATTTCAGTGTCTCGGAAAGTAGAATAACATTCCAACAGCTTTCACTTTCACTGTAATTTGAATTTATCTTTTTGTTTACACGCGTTTGGCTCCATTGCAACGTTACGAAGCCAGTGAAGATGGTGGCTACTAACGGTGAAAATAGATTTCAGGGCGGAAGCACATGCCCTGGTGCAACGGCGGCCGATTGCGATGACGTTAACGGATCTTCGGATGGAGGGTTTAATCTCGCAGGCGAAGGTAGCCCGCAGTATACTACTTTATGTAAATACTGCCTGGATCCAAAACCTAATTTAACGTCTTGCTTCATCTGCAGTAAACCTTACTGCAGCAGATGCGTGCCAACGTTAAATCATCTGTGCAAAACCTGCGACGGCGCCAACATTATGAATTCACCTACTGATACTACAGAGGAGATAAACCTAAGTCCGAAACAAGTGATAAAGGAAATTCAAACGGCTTATATACCCCCTTTTCCCGACCTGGACAGTGACGGCCTAGGCTCAGAGGTGGAGGAAGCGATAAACAATAATTTGAGTATCCAGCAGATATGGAAGACACTCAAAAACATGCTGCAGGCCCAAACCAGACATTTTAACAGTGAAATCTCTAAAATTAAACAGTCGTTGGAAAAGGGATTTCACCAATTAGAAAATGGGAATGAGTTCCTAACTGAACACATTACAACCCTAATAAAATTGATGAAATCCTGTGATCAGGGTTCTCCTAGGGCGGTGCTGGTCCCCTCCCACAAGGATCTGGCACAGAGGCACAGCGGTTCTGAATATCCAACTCTCACAGATGAAAATTCACACAATTCGGAATCCCTCCCAAGCTTGGCAACTAATGAACTCAAAACAAGCCTTGCCAACCTAAACAATAATATCAATAAAGAGCTCAGCAACCTTCATAAGAGCATAATAGACCTTTCATGCTCAGTCAGCGCATTGCAGGATACATGTTCCAACTCCTACCAAGCGAAAAATGACAGTGAAAGGAATACAAACAAGGATCCAATGTTAGCCAAACAATCCAGCAACTCAACCCTGGGCAACCCTCCATTTAATTCAAGTATGAACTCACAAGCACAGATGAAGGAGTACTCACACAAAGAAATCAACACTGAGTACAGCCACAGCAGCAATAAAAAATCTGTTGCAACCCAAACTCACAAGGAGGCATCATCACGGACTGTGAGCAAGCAAACCCAGACGGCATATGACATAACTCTAGGGGCCATCCCCAAGAGCAAGAATAAATCAGAACTGTCAAACAAAGCTATCAAATCTGACCCCAGGCACTCCTCTCAGAGTGATGGTTCTTCTTCGCTCCCTTTGAGGAATTTAAAACAGACTTCCCAAATCGAGAATTCTGTTAAAGCTAGCACTAGAGTGCACACTCATCCCAATCAAGATACAGCCCCAACCTCAAAAGGGACTAAAAACCAACCCAGACACAATAACAAGACTAAGGTTGAACACTTGCAACCTTTTCACACCAGGGACACTCCTGACGATGGATTTCTTAATATTTCTAATAAAAACAAAGACAAACTCACTGAAAAGGGAAACGAAAATGGAACAGGTAATGATGGAATGAAAACACACCAGGTCAAGGCTGGTACTGAAATCTTCTCTCTCAACAACACCAATGACAGTAAAATAAGATTCATTGGTAAAGGGGATAGAGGAAACCTAGTAGTGGTTCCTAAAAAGATCTCGTGGCATATCTCCAGGCTGGCACCCTCCATGGAGGAGGCTGACTTAGAGTGCTACTTTAAGAAAAAAATTAACATTAACATATCAGCTGAGAAAATGAAGTCACTTCATCCTGAAATATATTCCTCCTTTAAGATCAGCTTTGATCAAAAGGATATAGATCTAATGACATCCAAACATAATTTCCCTGATGGGGTCACAGTTCAGGCATTTAGGTTCAGAAAACATAAGATCCACAGGCCTATCACAGACAACATCAACTTTAAAAATAATGGGCCTGGAAAGGCTGAAAGCAACTACACTAGATAGCAGTCAATGAACAATAATGCCCATGGCAGAGACAAAGACAACAGTGTCTTCATAAATATATATTATCAAAATTGCAGAAGCATAATTGAGAAGCTTAACAAATTTAAAATAGATGTTAGCCAAGCTGAATCTGATATCTGGGTTCTCACAGAAACCTGGCTAACCCCTGACATCTTAGACTCAGAAATTTGTCCCTCAAACTTTCAAATTATCAGAAGAGATAGGGAAAACAAGAAAGGGGGAGGAGTAATATGCTTACTGCACCATAAAATTATCATCTCTGACATCATATACCTAGAAGATATTGAGGGCATTTTCATCAAAGCCAAAGTTGGCAATATAACGGTGCAATTGGTAGGAATCTACCTACCACCACCTGTTAAAATGAACACCTTAAAAAAACTTGAGAAGGTACTTGAACCCATTCTTATCTCCTCCAGGAGTGATGTCAGAACAATAGTGCTAGGTGACTTCAACACTCACTTTGAGCATGGACTAGGCAAGGAAGAACATTACAATAAAAACAGCCACCTATTGCAGTTTCTGAAAGATATGTTTTTCAGACTCAACCTGAAGCAAAAATGCAAACTCCCCACCAGAAAAGAGAAACTCCTTGACCTGGTCTTCACAAATTTTGACATAAATATTAACTATACCCCCAATTACTTCCACTCAGATCATCTAGCCTTATTGCTTGACTTTGATATCAAGACCAAATATATCAGAAATGAAGTCAGGGAATGCTCCTTCAATTTTAGGAGAGCCCCCTGGGACAAAATAAGAAATGAAATCTTAAATGTCAACTGGCAACCATTATTTAGGAGTCAAGACCCAGATATAATTCTGGATATGCTGTACAACAACTTAGACATAATTATCAAAAACTATACACCCAAGAGCCATGCAAAGGCAAACACTAATAAATTTCCTATGTGGTTCACAAAAGAAATTATTCAATTACTCAGAAAAAAACAACAAATGTTCATTAATTTCAAAAACACCCAGAGACATGACATTTACACTCAGTTCTCCAATCTAAGAAGGCAAATAAAAAACAGTATCAATTTGGCCTACCAAAATCACTTAGCTAACCTACAGAATGCAATGCTTAACAGGCATGATATGGGTCCATTCTGGAAGCATTGGAAAATGGGTTATAAAAAACAAAAAAACATGAACAAAATGGAGAACATCCAATCAGATCAATTTGCAAAATTCTACAGTGAATTATATACTGAAAAAGCTGATCACAGCAGTAAGCTTGACAACACCTCTACCTCCTCATATTTCAGTGATACCCTGACACAATTTGAAGTCAATACAGAGATTTTACTGAATACCATCAACAAATTTAAATTAAGTTATGACACAAACACTGGCAGTTTCCCCATGGCACTCTGGAAACACTGCTTTGTTGTATTGCAACAACAACTTATACATCTGATCAAGGCCATTTTCAATAAGGGATCACTCCCCAGAATATTAAAGGAAACCACAATCACCCCTCTTTTTAAAAAGGGGGCTAAAGACACACCTTCCTCTTATCGACCCATACACAAATCTAATCCCCTAAGCAAGATTATTGAGAACCTGCTTTACTCTCAACTCTGCTCCTTCATGAAAAATAAATTCAGCCACATTCATCATGGCTTCCTAATGGGCAGATCAACTGTGACTAACCTTCTCTCCATTGAACATGACATAAAACTTAACCTTGACAATAATAATCAGATAGACATTATATACCTTGATCTACAGAAAGCCTTTGACTCTGTACCACATAAGTTGCTTTGCCTCAAATTAAAGAACACAGGTCTATCAAGTAATGCCTTATCACTTATGTCTAACTTTCTTGAAAACAGGAAAAGCAGAGTTAATTTTGAAGGAAGATACTCCTCCACTTTCCATATACAAAGGGGAGTCCCTCAGGGTTCTCCGCTGGGGCCACTACTCTTTGCCGTATATATTAATGACATACAGGATTGTATGCAACATGTTGACTTCAAAGTGCTCTCCTATGCAGATGACTTAAAAATATACAAAACCATCAAAACAACTCAAGACTGTGAATCACTGGAAAATGGACTAGACACCATCACCCGATGGATCACAAACAATGGTCTAACACTTAACTTAAACAAATGCTGCACCATGTCTGTCACAGACTATCATAAAAAACACAAGATTAATTATCCCTATAAAACTAATAATCATGAGCTATTGAGAATACATGAAGTCTCAGATTTGGGAGTATGGTTTTCTGAGAAGGGAAACTTCAACACACATGTAAACAAAACTACAGCTAAGGCCTCCAAATCACTTGGACTGGTTAAAAGAATCTGCTTCGATTTTACTAATATACAGCTCATAAAAACAGCTTGCATAATGATCATCAACCCAATTCTAGAATATGCCTCTCAAATCTGGAATCCTCACACCAAAATTCTTATAAAACAACTGGAAAGTATTCAGAAATCCATAGTCAGATTCCTCGTGTACAAATCTAGGTTGGAATTGAAAACAAAATCCTACTATGAATGGTGCATTCACTTTGGGATTGTACCACTCTACCAAAGAAGAGCTGCGGCAGACTGCAAATTCCTAATGCATCTCGTGTCTGGCAAGCTCGATGCCCCCGAGCTGCTCTACCTCATCAACTTCAGCTGTCCTCCAAGAGTCTTGAGAAGACAAAATATGCTGGCACAAGAGCCATTCAGAACTGATCAACTCAGATTCCACTACTTCAACAGAACTGCAAAACTGCTGAACGATTCCAACATTGATATCCTAAATGAAAACATTAATATCAAAAAAGAACTACAAAGGTTTTTCAATCAAACTAATAGAGAATAAAAATAAATGATTAACTTACTAATAACAACAATAATAAAACAATAAAGATAGGTATACTTAGCCTTAACAAAAAATATAAATAATTAATTTAAATCTTTTTTTTTTTTTTTTTTTTTTTGTTTGTTTTTTCTTCAATGAACTAAGTTAAGAAATAACAATTGTTTAGTAAGAAATAAGTTGGTGAAGAAAAAAAAAAAAAAAAATTTGGTATAACAATAAGAATAATAACACAAAGCAACTAATGCAACTACTTAATGTGAACAATCAAGAAAAGAAAACAACAAAATGCTTAGAAATACTAATTTCTCTGTTACCACA
Organism: Mastigoproctus giganteus; assembly: GCF_048544385.1. Lineage (NCBI taxonomy): Eukaryota > Metazoa > Arthropoda > Arachnida > Uropygi > Thelyphonidae > Mastigoproctus > Mastigoproctus giganteus. Next base: position 97,414,202 of record NC_143586.1, on the reverse strand, counting down.
GCTTTGCTAAAGTGCAAATCGTTTGTAACGCATGATATGCATTGTATATGTTGTAAATTGACCTTGTATATTTTAAATTGTATATTGATACCTGATATTGTGTAAAGATTGTAAATAGAAGGATTACTATATTTCTACGGTAAATTTCTCCTCTGTAAGGCTTCGGCTGTTTTGGAGTAATAAAAAAAAAAAAAAAAAAAAAAAAAAAATATGCAAATTCTTTGGGGTCATCATTATTAATGGTCTCAGTCTCTTGTCCAGCACAGTCCTCCATTTGAGAGTCGATTTCTGCTGGCATTTTGGACAATGTCGGATTTCCAAGATGTTTGGATTAATGAGATTATATTGTTATATTCTTGGAGCACAGAACGAAGGTGTTTGGTACCTGACAAAAGTTCATGCAGTTGAGGATCCTGATTTATGGCCAGATTAAGTTTTGGGCTATCCCACATATAGAGATAACATCGGTAATCACACTCCGTAGAATAAAATACAATTTATACCAGTGTCATACTCTGATCACAGGATTGATAATGAGCCATGTTCGGATGCTTGTAGCTTTTATTCAACTTGTTCAGAGTGGTTTCTTAAATAGAGCGGACCTTCCTCGTTTTAATGATATATATTGATCGAGTATCCAATTTGTATTTCCTTTCTAAATTTTTCCCCAAAAAACCCTAATTTTTCCCTTTTCATCAGCGCTAAGCGTCGGTTGTGTCCACATGACACGAATGCAATTCCAATTTCAGTGTGTACTCCAAGTTACAGTTAAATGGCAATTAAAATATTGTTCCTGTAGTTATATACAGTTAGTATCAGCAATAATTAACACTTTGTAGCACCAAACTGTCAATATTAAAGGGCTTTACCGATTCAAGATGGCAGTCAATATGGCATCGCTATTGTTTCCAGAGGGACCGATCGGAACGCAAGAAATGAGCACAGCGAGAAACTCTATACTATATATAAATAGCATTTACATGCATATGAGCAACAAGAGGTTATGGGAGTGATAGAATGAAACTATTTAAATTTATTATTAGGGCTTCCCAAGTGCTTGGTCCACTCTAATGAAAATCACATATAGCTATACATGGCGATACACATACAGCTAGCATGTTACTATACAACTTTACATGTGTAAACTTAAAGTCCATAGTTCTTAAAATAATTGTCTCGAGTCAGTTTTTTCCTTTCCTTTCCTACATTTATATCAAGTGTACATCTTACAATTCAGTGATCACTTCCAACATTTACCTTATTCAGGACGGTAACATCATTCACAATATATCTTCTGTTAGTGAGGATGAAGTCAAGTTCATTAGTTGTTAATCCATTTGGACTCTTCCACATCCACTTTCTGTTCACCCTTTTCTTGAAAAAAGTGTTTATTACTGACAATCCTTGAGATTCTGCAAATTCCACAAGTCTTTCACCTCTTTCATTTTTCACCAATTCCAAAATTTCCTATAGTTCCCCTTTTTGCGCTGTTATAATATCCTTCCTAAACTATATTGGATCATTATAGGTAGGAGCCTTTCTTGCATGATTTCTACTTATTTATTTTATTTTTTTTTTTTTTTATGAAAATCCCAAACACGAAAGGTATCAAAACCTATAGTACTTAGTACCGTGCATGGGTTGAAGGAGAAGTATGGGGGGAGGGGGGATGCTGGAAACTTTGCTCTAGAGACTAAACATGGGTTTCACCACTTCAAGTCTCCAATAAGCAAAGTGGTGGTATTTTATAGAAATGGAATGTGTTATTTCCTTAAATGCAGGAAAACATAGTTACATTACTGAGATTCATTTTAACAATATTTCTGAAGTTTTTTGCTGGATATGGCCACCCCAACTTTCTGAACACTAATAATGGAAATCACGATCACTGTTGTTATTGTTTAGGGGTTATATGCTTTTTTGGAGAGATTCTCTTCCCGTGCTCACATCTGGCTGAACCTCAAAGTTGATTGTGAGATTACCATAGATCCCACTAAAACTACACGTACTTTATCTAAAACTCTTAAGTATATCAAAACATTTGTAATTATCAAATCGACTATCCACTTAACTTTTCCACCCCTCCCCCTGTTGCAGAACTAAGCTTAAACTCATATTGATCCTACAATAAAGAGCTACTTTATTTATGATTTATTTCTGGATTCCTTACACCCTGAGAGTTCAGAAGCTAAGCTTAAGTTGAACCAACCTTCGATTAGTTATAAGCACTTGATAGACAAAAATAGTAGGAAATTGCACAAAGAAACACACAGATTCAATCATAATTTGCAACCTAAAGTGCACTATACTTGCAAAACAATAAAGTAAATGAACAAATCAGCTCAGAGGATGAAGACATCCTTCCAGCTTCTGGTTCAAAAAAGAAGCAAAATATAAAAACCCAAACTACTACTGAATCCCTAAAACCTGAGAAAAAACTCAGGATTCTGACGAAGTCAATATAGAGCACATAGATACTTCCTCCCAAGCTGCCTCTGGAACTGCCCTAGATAAAATTATCATGACCAGGCTCAAACTTGAGCACCTAATGTCTATCTTGCAGGGTTACAGCCAACAACTAGAGAAAAAATAATCCAGTATTGGACAATACTTGAACGTGCAGTGACTAACCTGCACATAGAAAATCAAATTTTGTGAACAAAATTAGACAAAAGAGAAAGAAATTGAAATATAGAAGCAACAAACTCAATCTTATGCACAAGCATTAAAGAACAAGATTTTCAGTAAATCTAGGAAACAAGAAACTCCACCTAAACAGGATAAAGATGAAAATGTGGTCACCTCAAGACTTTCAAAAGGCTCCAAACTTAACAAGTGAGACCATAAAACAAGCCATCACAAAAAACTCGGAAAATAAGATTAAGTCAATAAAAATCAAGGGACTAAGGAAAACCAGATAGATTGGACTGATAATTGAGGCAGTCACTAAAGCTGATGCAGACAAAATCACCAATAATCCCAAGGTAAATGAGATGAACCTAAAAATGAAAAAACTTAAAATCAGGATATCAAACAGTATTTTTGATAACGACAAGACTAAAAGTGATATCATAGCAGAAATTTATGAAAAGAAGTTTCAAGATTTCATTACTAAAGAAGAAATAGAGAATTTACACTAAGATGTAACTCTAAATCCAGGTCTGCACAATCCACCAACTGGATTGCTGAAATCTCACTGCCTTTTCTGTACCTTTTCTGTAGGAGCCCTCACAATCGAATGACAACGAGACAAAACTCAGAGAGCAAGGATAAATGTGAGACCAGTGTTCGATATAGCAAGGCTACAAAACTTATATAAAGATGCTTGCAGATCATTCCACACAGCATTATATCACAAAAAGAAGTCTTGGGAGGCCTTTGTCAACAGAGAAGGCAACCAAGATCCCTGGGGACTGATCTACAAACTTGTGATGGACAAAATACAGCCCACAGACGTATACTCCTCCATAAAGCATGATTCGTTGACTGACTCCACCTCCTGAGAGGATTATGTAACCAGAATCCTTGATACTATCATCCACCAGGCCGATTCTTCTAGAGATAATTCCAATATCCAAACTGGTAGTGTATTGCTCATCTTACACATGCACATCCAGAGGAACCCCTATTTACATTCCAAGAGATTGACCAAGCTGTAAAATCCATCAGGTCAGGAAAATTCTCAGGTCCGGACTCTGTGGAGGTTGAAACTATTAAGAGATTTTGGTTCATCTCACTGACCACCATTGAAAACCTTTAAAACTCCTATTTTATTGTGCTATTTCATGTCCCCTGTCTGCATGAAATAGCACAATTAATGATTCTATTGAAAAACCCTAATAAACCTCAAGATAGCCCAGATTCTTACTGACCTATAGCGTTTCTCCAATACCTGGGAAGATATTAGTAAAAATCGACATTGGCTCCATGGAGCCGAAGGGGGATCCATGAATAACGCAATGTGAAATGAAAAAACACAATTTAAGCTTAATAAAATCAGTTTTATTTTATTCGATATTTTCATTTACAATTAACAATAAAGGTTCATGGTAACTAAAGTAGAATACATAGTTGAAACAATTCAAACTATTAACATTGCGACTGAAGACCAAATCGATACACAATTGACCACACGTAGTAGATTTTGTAGGATCTGATGTGAGTTTAAGTTCAAATGTTGAGTCCATTAAGTCGAGGAATGGAACATTTTCATGTTTCTTAATGTTGAAATCACCCACTAAAATTATTGGGATCTCTTGACAGTTGTATTTCCTACAACTTTAGCATATACACTATTGTTCTTTTTTTTTATGTGAATCCCAAACACGAGAGGAATTAGAACCTATAGTACTTAGTGCTTGGGTTGGAGGTTGAGAAGACGAAAGAAGATATTTGTTGACATTGCACTTGAACTTCTGTAGACTATAATTTTCAGGAAATACGTATGAAGGAAGGTTGTTCCAGAAAGAGGCAGTTGAATGAATAAAGGAGGAAGATGAAAAGCTGGTTCTGTGGGTTTGAAGTTGGACAGTAAATGGATGTTGGCTGATGGCGGCACGTGTTCGGATTGTTTTGAAAGAAAGAGCGGAAATTATAGAAGCCAATTTGGAAGAACAGTGCCCATGGAAGTATCTCTAGAAGAGGCATGCAGCAGAAACAGTATGTCTATGAGACAGCGAGTGCAGAGACTCTGTTATAGATGAATCATTAATTAACCTATTAACCTAATTTTTTCCAGAAAACATTAATGAAATTTTTGGATAGGGCGTACACGTCATAAGAATATACAGTAATACCCCGAAGTTACGCGATAGGTGGGTCCGACGAAAATCGCGTAAGTCGAATTCGCATAAGTCGGGGTACAACTTTGCATATAAATACATATAAATTTTGCTTAATTGGGACCAAGGACTAACAAAAACACTAGTTTAGAAGAAAAATATTAATAAAATTGCAGTTCTTTATACATATTAATACAAAATATGTATTAAAAAAAACAAATGACTTACGTAAAAAAGTTATTTCGATGTCGATGGCTTCATAAAATCTAACAAATTCGTCTGACGACACAGCGCGTTCTTTTTTTCACGCAGAATTTCTTCGTAGCAAGCTAATAATTTTTTTTTATTCCTTGCTTTGTAGCTATAACGCGTTCTTCGTTGGAGTCTATGTTTTCTAAAATTTTTAAGCCCTTTACAATTGAGCCCTTTTCAATTTTCAACCTGTCAAGTTTGCAATTGTCATGTGCTTTTCGCCGTTGCTTCATTTAGGCCTGTAGCACGTGCAATATCACATGGTCTTTCATTTCGCTCAAAGCGTTTCACAATTTCATATTTTTTCTCTATTGACAGAGGTGGACTGGCCATAAGCCTTACCGGGGAAACCCCGGTGGGCCAGTGTGATTTTGGCCATAAACCATAGTATGAGGCCACTATAAATTTTCCCGGGTAAGAATTTTTGACCCAGTCCGCCTCTGTTTATCGATAATTGCTTTTCTTTTTCTCTCTGAATCTGCAGTGTCTTCACCAGGACGCTTCCTTTTCACACCTTTTAATTAAGTATTTTACTCATTTTTAGGGAATAAAGCACAATTACAAAACGAGGAGGCACGCTTGATACGCATAAACAAAGCTGCGCGCATGTAGCAACTGAATAAACAACACCATAAAGGCAGAGATACACTATTAACACCTCACATTTCTAGGGGTTACTACCATAAAACAATAAAAATCCAGTTGCGTTTCTGCTAGTGAAATCTGTTATAAACTGGTAGTAAACTCGATCTAATTGCATTTGCGATTATACCGATAGCTGGAATTGTGTTGGTTTTTACGTTATTATGGTGAAATGTGTTTCCCCTTCACTGATATAAAAAACATAAAAGCAACAAAGTTGAATTTTGTTCATCTTTCGCTCTCATTCTCCGCCGTCGCACCGTATATCGATAACATATGAAAAATGACCTTGAAGATAGTGGGCGGCAGCGTTGCCAAACGAAAAAAATCAAGAACCGCGTAACTCCGAGTTCGCGTAAGTCGGGGTAGCGTAAGTCGGGGTATTACTGTACCCATATCCTTGACATAACGTGGCCTCGACAATGCTCCCCGCATACACACTACTCGGACTCCCTCCAGTCACTATCTGGCAGAGCAGAGGTAGCAAGATTATACACTAGCTGATCCGGAAGCCTCCTAGAGAGTTACCAATAGGATCGGTCCTGTGTACTAACTAGTGGCCGGCCTGCGAACACTGTTTTAGAGCTGTTATGATGAATGTCGTGGCGAGATCCAATATTCCTTACATATTGGATCTCGCCATGATGTTCATCATAACCTCAAAAGTCATAAATCAACTGCATGATGGAAGAGATAGGGAAAGGTTGACCGGAACTTAGCTCTAGAGACTAAACATGGGTTCCACCACTTCAAACCTCCAATAAGCAAAGTGGGGGTATTTCACTGGTTGATAACATAGTACTGCCTGGTAACATAGAGGGGGGGCGGCGTTCCTCCATGTGATGTGGGCGCCACACCTCAACCCCTGCTTACGTTGGTTCATACCTGGGTGGTCACCCACCATGTACTTGTGCATGGAGGTTATACCCAGGATTACTAACAGCCCCACCATCGTGATGGTGCAAGCAGAGGATTTGGCTGTCACAGACCGTCCGGACTTCGCCGAAATTGGGTCCACTTGAGTCACTGGAATATCAGTTCCATCAGCGTTTTAGACTACCAGGTAGCAAGTTCAGCTTGTCTGGCATATCTGAGAGAATCTCTGTGACAACATCAAGGACCAAGTTCAAAGAAAGTGCATCACCTAGGAATTTTACATTTCTAATCCTTTTTTGCAATGGTGTTACATTATTGACTAGCATCACAAATAGAAATATAAACAAAAGATATTTATTGATAGTTAAGGCAAAGCTAAGTAATATTTAACAGGTGTTCTCAAAATATTCCTAAATGAGCATTTGCAACCGTTATACAACAGTTTTGGTAATCACGACAATTATGGCTGAAATGTTATCATAAGCCCTCAATTTGCTTCAGTTTATCATTTTAAATGGAAAACAAAATGAAAAGTTTACCAGGTGCAAATTAATATTTAGTTGGACCTCCTCTGGCCTGATGACAACAGCACACTGTCGAAGGCATTTAAAAGATCAATTTCTGAAGGTAACCAACTAATAGTTCGTGGTTCCAAACATGAATTATGGTTCCTGAAGTTCACGAAGGGTCTTTGGTTTCTTTCTGGCAACTGCAGATTCCACACGATGCCAACAGTTCTCTAGAGGATTCAGGTCCGGGCTGTTTCCTGGCCAGCTAACAGTTGTAATGGACCGTTCTTCCAACCATTTTTTCACCTGTAACAATGTAAACACATTACTGTGGAACCTCTAATGCAGAAATGAAGCTAAAGTAACTACAGAAGTGTCTACTTACACTTTTCGCCCAATGTCAAGGCACAGAGTCATCCTGAAAGATGCAGTTACTTGGCAGGTTCGTATGGACTCTTAATGGTTGGTAGCAATTTACCATCCAATACAGCCAGGTAGCCATTGGCATTTACAGAACCTTTTATAAACTGCAGGTGGCCTACTCTGTGATACAAAATGCAGCCCCCCATATCATTTGGCTGGTACAGAATTTCACTGTAGACACCATACAGTCTGGATGGTATTCTTCACCACGTCTACAGTGAATCATCTGTCTCCCATCAGAGCCATGCATGTTGTATTTCTTCTCATTTGAGAAAATAACTGACTTCAACTGTCGGGGGTCCATTTGATATGCTCCTTACACCAAATTAATCAGGCCTTTTTCATTTTTTGTGTGAGGAGGGGCTTCTTCTTAGGACGATGGGCTATAAGTCCATTTTAAAAGAAGCGCCTTCTGACTGTTACTGCACTTCCTACCACTCCTGTATGTTCTTCTCATTCTCTTTTCAGCTCAAACGAAGAAGCTTTATGTTTTTAAGACATGCACTTCAAAATGCAGTCCTGTTTTGACATAGAGACTCGTTTGTGTCTCCAGTTCCTTTTTTCCTGTCAGCAAAATCGTATTCTTGAGTTTGGAAAGAAATCTACTCACTATCGATTGATTACAAGACACTCTATACGCAATATGACTGGAAGAACATCCTTCCTCACATAAAAGAACAGTAGCACTCTTTCTTCGTAGTTTCAACTGCACGTGACACAAGCAAGGAATAACTGCAACTCTTGCAGAGCGTGTTTATATAGCTGAAAGCAGCAGCTGATACAATATTACGTCATCACCTATACATGTCAATCTTATCTGATGCAATATGTAAGAAATATTGCGATATACTTATGTTATTTGGATGACAATTACAACTTTAAGGGGTGATGCACTTTCTTTGAACACCAGTGCACTTTAATGTTCGCTAGATTGATTATTAGGAAAACATTAATCTGCTCCAATGTTGAATTAGGTGAGATGTACAATGTTACAAGCAAAGCCTTCTGTCCATTTATTTCAACTTCAGCTGCACAAATGTTGCCACAATTATCTGTACCAGTCATTTCCGGTAGCGAATCTGCATCCACGGTAATGAGAATATGTGGCGTACATATTGTCGATTCGAATTTATTGTATATCACAACACCACCATATCGCACAGAAGGTCTTTTGAATTGTGTGATACGTTTGTATACTCAAACATCGTTTTCAAGCCATGTTTCACTTAATGCCAACATATTCAATTCCATGAGAATTGGATCGGTCGCAATGTCTTCGCTATGCAGTTTCAAACTCTGCGTATTCAACAATGCCATTCTGAAACTCCACGAAGCAACTTGACCCCAAAATTGTAATGCAGTTGTAGAGCTTTTCCAAATGATGGTTATTCAAACGATTCAATTCAGTTCGAAGAGCTTGCATCTTAGGTGTGTTACAACCACGAGCATGGTAGAATGTAAAGTCATCTTTCTGATTTCTAATGTACAAGCCATCAATGCTTCTAACTCTCAACAATGCAATGTATACCAGTTGCTGTTCAAGATTCTTATCGCAATCTAATATGATTTCTTTAAAAGTTCCACCCTGAAATTTATGAACCATCATGGCACAAGCTTCAACCAAAGGAAATTGGATTCTTTTGCATTTAAGCATTTTGCGTTTGAAAGATACTGTGGCAGAATGTCTCGTATTTCGAGTCAAGCCAGACTTTAATATGCCACAATGCAACAATATGTGCAGGCGAGACTTGAGACGACTCTTAGTTCCAATATTTTTGCTTTTGAAATGTAACCACAATCTTTTGATTTCTATTTCTTCCATCCCAATGTGCTGTAAAGTTCCATTGATCAAACCATCTTCAACATCGATGGGTTTTTTTTTTTTTTTATGTAAACCCCAAACACGAGAGGTATTAGAACCTATAGTACTTAGTACCATGCTTGCGTTGGAGGTTGAGAAGACAAAAGAAGATATTTGCTGACATTGCACTTGAACTTCTGTAGACTGTAATTTTCAGGAAATACATATGCAGCAAGGTTGTTCCAGAAAACAGCAGTTGAATGAATAAACGAGGAAGATTAAAAGTTGGTTCTGTGAGTTTGAAGTTGGACAGTAAATGGATGTTGGCTGATGGCGACACGTGTTCGGATTGTTTTGAAAGAGAGAGCGGAAATTATAGAAGTCAATTTGGAAGAACAGTGCCCATAGAAGTATCTCTAGAAGAGGCATGCAGCAGAAACAGTGTCTATGAGACAGCAAGTGTAGAGACTCTGTTATAGATGAATCATTAATTAACCTAACTGCCCTCTTCTGAATGGAATCAAGAAACCTGAGAGAGGGTTTGGGGGCAAAGCCCCCAGTTGTGGGAACAACATTCCATGGCAGGGCAGATTTGTGATTTATACAGAGTGAGCAACTGTTTGGAAGAAAAGTAATGCCGAGAGCGAAAGAGAAAACCAAGTTTTTTAGATGCAGAGGACGCAATATTTGTAATGCGCTTGTGCCAAGAGAGATTAGAAGTCAGGGTAATCCCCAAAAGAGATATCATTTTGCCTAGAAATCAGAGTGTCACTAAAGATAAGCAAAGGAGCAGAAGAATCCTTTTTGCGAGATATAAGACAAGACTGAGTTTTAGAAGGGTTGAAATCAACTAAGTTGTCTTTGCCTCAGTGGAGAATTACCTGGAGATTGGCATTTAAGGAATTGGTAGCAGATTTTCGAGAAGTTGAACCTGATTGAGCAGGGCAAGGTTTCTCAAAATGGAAAGTGGAATGCAATGTGCTATCATCAGCAAAACTATGGACAGAATTTCCAGTCAATGGAAGAAGTTCATTAATATACAAGAGGAAAAGAGTGGGGGAAAGAACTTAACCTTGGGGGACACCGGAATTAGTGGAGAAGTTAGAAGACAGAGAGCCATTTCCATCACCCTCACTGAGCAATCAGAGAGAAAACTGGATAACCAATTACTAAAAACAGTTGGCAAACCATAAGATGGAAGCATGTTTAGAAGACCTTTATGCAAAAACACGATCGAAAGCCTTTGAGATGTCAAGAGCAACTACTTGTGTTTCACCAAACCTTTCCATTGAATTAGTCCATAAATGGGTAACATAAGCCAGAATATCACCAGTGGATCGACACTGCAGGAATCCATACTGGCGATCGTTGATCAGACGGAAGGTTTCTAGGTAGTTTAAGAGTTGACGGCTAACTGATTTCTCCATTACTTTAGAAAGAAAGAGTAGAACTAATTGCAATGGGACGATAATTGGATGGGAGGGATTTGTCACCCTTTTTAGGTACTGGCTGGATATTAGCAAATTTCCAAGCAGAAGGAAAAACACCTTGGGAATAAGAAAGTGAAAAAAGGCAGCAAAGAATAGGAGTAAGTTCAGGAGCACAGGTTTCGAGAACAAGTGGAGAAATACCATCGGGACCTGGAGCTTTCTTAGCATCAAGATTCGTCAAAATCCTTCTGACATCCTTTTGACGGAACACCACAGGAGGCATTGAACAGAGCGTGTTGGGAATGGTGGGAGGTGTTTTACCAAGATCATTAATACATGAGTTGGAAGAAAAATTGGATGCTAGCAGATCAGATTTATCCTCGGTTGAAGTGACAACAGAACCATCTGGTTTGGACAGGGGTGGGAGCAGAGAGGGGCAAAAGTTGTGGCCAATAGCTTTTGCAAGAGACCAGAATGCTTGGCTACCATTAGGGCAAGAAGCAAATATTCTACTCTTAGCCTGTTCAAACTCTAGTTTGGACTGATTAATAACTGCTTTACAATTGTTGCGAGCTTTGGTGTAGGCAGAAAATAAAACTAAAGAATTGGAAACAAGCCAGTTACAATATGCAACATTTTTCTCTTGAACAGCCTTAACACATTTATTGGAAAACCAAGGTTTAGATAAAGGACGAGATTTTAAAGTGGAGTTTGGGATAAAGGATTCCATTCCTATAAGAATAATTTCACTGACACGATCTGAGCAAACGTTGACATCAGAAGTTTTGAAACAGTAATCCGACCAAGGAAAAGAAGAAAAGAAATCTCGCAGGACATCCCATTTTGCATTCTTGTAATGCCAAACAACAAAAGGTTGAGAATAGCCATGAGATAAAGGCTCTGGGAGAAGAAACAATCATCAAGTTGTGATCTGAAGTGCCTAAAGGACCTCTCACTTCGTACTTATAAGGGTTGTTTGTGAGAAAAAGATCAAGCGTGTTGGCTGTATGAGTAGGATTGTCCGGTATTCTTGTAGGTAAATGAATAATCTGTGCAAGGTCATTAGTAATTGCAAAGCCTCAGAATCTCGACCAGGTGATTCGGTGTGACTAGAAAACGGAAGCCAGCTGGAGTTGTGAACATTAAAATCACCAAGGAAAGTTACCTCACTGTTAGGAAAGTTGGACTGGAGAAAGTCAAGTTGCAAAGAGAGGAAGTCAAAGAGCTCCAAGTGACTAGTGGAGTTGGGAGAACGGTAGAGACAACAGATGAATTTGACACAATGAGGTAGAGAGATTTGAAGCCAGAGAAGATCAAAGAGAGAAGATTCCAAATGTCAAGTCTCTGACAGGGAATATCAGGACATATGCACAAGTACCACCATTGAGGCGAAAGGAATCATACAGCGAATAATTTGGGCATCTGAGATGAGCAGTAGTTGAATCAACCGATAACTGAGATTCTGTCAGAAAAAGTACATGGGGTTTGGCAGACTGCAAGTGAAAATGGACATCGTTGAGATTAGAATTGAGACCACGTATATTTGTGAAATGAATTAGGACGTGCTTGGGAGGTTTAGATCTTTTCGCAGATAAGCTTGCTCTATTAGTTTGACAATTCATGGTGTATTCAATAGTAAGAAAAAGTGGTTGGGACATGCTGTATGAAGTAATGAAATTTTTGGATATGTAAGAATATATGGTACACATGGTAAGAATATACCCATATCCTTGACAATGCTCCCCGCATACACACTACTCAGACTCCCTCCAGTCACTATCTGGCAGAGTAGAGGTAGCAAGATTATACAATAGCTGATCCGGAAGCCTCCTAGAGAGTCACCAATAGGTTCGGTCCGGTGTAATAACTAGCGGCCGGCCTGCGAACACCGTTTTAGAGGTGTACCCTCGAAATGTAAGGAATATTGGATCTCGCCATGATGTTCATCCTAACCTCAAAAGTCCTCAATCATACTGCATGATGGAAGAGATAGGGAAGGGTTGACTCGAACTTAGCTCTAGAGACTAAACATGGGTTCCACCACTTTCATGTATGGTTTTCCATGTTATCGTGTATGGTTTTCCAGTCGATAGATGCAATATGCACAGCAAAACTCCAGTTTCTGCTACGCTCATTTGATGGGAGTTTTGTTCACATACTAGTCAACTGTTCATGACTCTTGTAACTGGTGAAGTGATCGTTGGCTGTACAATCGATGGTGGTGTTTCCTTCCAATGCTTGAGCATTATATTGAACAACATTGTTGTTACGATGAAACAAATGAACAGCATTTGGTCCTTGTTCCATGACAAAGTCTCATGTTCTAAATCGACTTTTGATTAACTATTTTCTTCAATGTCTAACGTTTTGGCGTTTCCAATTTTAGTTAATATGCCAGAGAATACATCACTCTGTCTCATCACTTGAACCAGTGGAAAGAAACTGAGAGAATGCCACAAAATTGCACCACTGACAGAATTCTTATGAGGTTTCTATATTTGTCTTGCATTCACTGGTGGCAACTGATGCAAATCTCCGCAAAATATGATATCTATACCACCAAGCTCTTGATCGATTGTCCGGTGATCTCTTGCAGTCTGGCATTGATCGCACGCAAAATGTCGGCTCCGATCATGCTAACTTCATCGATGAATACTGCTTGAAAGTTTTGAAAAGCATTACGATAGAGGTGCAAAGTTTCTTGAGCAAGACTACCATGTGTTCGCATCATACCAACTTTGCATGCCAAATGCTGAAACTCTATACGCTTGAAGAAATTGATTACTTTGAATTTCCCAAAAGGATTGTACCTTTTCGACTGTTAGTATATGCATTATAACGTCAACTAGCTTATTGACGTATATTACACATGTGACTGGATCCTCATTGACTAGCTTCATATGCTGCAATGCTGTCAATTCTTTCACTGGATCGTCAACTTCTGTATCTTTGCTACTGTTTAGTCTGTGAAGTGTTTTCAAGAGATGTGGCCAGCAAACCTCCATTGCACTCAATGTCAGAAACATGGTTGGTTTACCAAGTTGTCTGATCATAGCAAAGACATCTTTCTTGCATTGAGACCAGTGGTGCACAGAATTTGGAATGGATTTGAGAAATGACAAGTTACGTTCGACGCATTCTTCAACAAATCTTTGGTCTTCTATCATACATTTTATGTTGGAAGTTTCTCTAATGCATTTGAAAGTGGAATACAAACCTTTGGTTATTCTCAAGCGTAAAATTTTCATCGTCATGTAGCAAATATGATGTGTCGTTACTCCTCAGTGATCTTTTTCTTATTTCACTAGTTGCCATCATAAATGGAGTAACACATAATCCATCTTTAAATTTATGGGGATGGCCTAAGTATATTGCTGGAAACAATAGTTCCTCAGCATGTTCATTGTAAACTATCGACATCGGTTGATTGTATTGTCCAGGAGCAATTGCAAGCTATTAGTCTTCATTCCAAAGTAAAGTGTTTTTCTGTGCCATTAGTAATTCAATGTCACTTTCAAATGACGCAATCTTCTCTACATTATCTACTTGTACAAACTGTCTACAGTACAAATTTTAAAACTATGTTCACTGCATTTGATGTGATAAACGAAAAGAGTGCAAGTTTCCTAATATGTACAAATGTTATCTCACACACTTATAACTCTGACTAATTGACCTGTCTAAGAGGTTGGCTTTTTATATCCATCTATGTAGGGAGAAGGTGGGAGTAGAATACTCTAAAATCTGCCCACTGCAGCAAGATCTAGAAAACCTAATCAGAACCTAACAATCAGCAGTTCAACTAATAGGAGCAGGGAAACTAAACTACCTAAATATGAAAAACAAAATATGAAATTTCATATTTGATACCTTGCAAACTGAGGTTGCAAGTGAAAAATGGTCCACACATTAAAATCAGAATTAAAAAAAAGCTATATCCACCATAATTCTACAGAAAAAAATTTTCTCTGTTTTTTAGTATTATCTTTTGTATTTATTTTTTTGAATAAGTACTTTGCAGATCAGAGATAAAAGAGATGGGTCTTTTTGATTTGTCAATTATACTAATGGAGCATGCAGAACTAGTCTTGTGAGACTATTAAATTAAAAAATGATTTTTCAAATTTAACAAATTCAGGGGAGAAGGCTAGTAATTCTTGGAATGATACACTACTGGGAAGTCAACATAATCAGGTATTTATAAAAAATATATTCTTCTTTATCTTCGCCTTCTTCCCACGTTTATATAGGGTCAGCACTTATAAAAAATATATAAGCTGATTTATTTATTTCAAATATTAAGAGCTAAAGAAATTTAGCATGGTTGAAATAAAGGAAAGCACATGAAGGTCCCATTCTTTCATGTGTTTTTACAGCATGCAGGGTTTAAACTGTATAGGAAAAACCTATCACCATAGCTAACAACAGAACAAATTTAGTGCTTCAACAAGTTCCACTGATACAACACTAATTCTACCTGCTGTCGTAGCAATACAGGAACTCCCTGACTTACGTAATACTTGACTTAAGGAAATTCAACTTTATGTAAGTATTTGCCAGCCAGTGCAAACTTAAAAAAATCATGGAAACATATTTTGCATCTCGTAGGAATAAATGGAGGTATCACAAAAATATCGTAATGGATCCCAATAACACACTGTTTTTTTTTTGGTTTTTTTTGTAATTCGTTCCAAATAGTTGGAAGTTGAAAATTTTGCTATATTACTAAGCAATTTATCTCTCTCTCTAAAATGTCATTTTTACAATGGAAATTTCACTACCTTTTCATCGTTATCATATGTTCCCATTATAAGGATCAATTCTGAATGCCTTTATGATATTTTTCTAAAACACATTTCTGGGGGTCACTACCATAAAACAATAAAAACACTTTGCATTTTTGGGTTTATTGGGCTTTTCTGCTAGTGCATCTAATTATAAATGGGTAGTAAACTTTTATTGCATTTGCGATAATCACGATAACTGGAATTCTGTGGGTTTTCACGTTACGGTGTTATGGTGAAATGTGTTCCCCTTCACTTAAATCTTCAATCATATAAAAAAAATTTTCAGAAACTTCTCTTCATTCCTATTTACTTATTACAATGATGAAGGCAAAGCAACCAACGAAAAGTGCAAGTGGTGGTAGTGCCAGGAAACGAAACAAAATTGATTTTGAAATTGAGAAGGAGGATAAAGTTTGTCATCTATTGCACGGAATTAGGTCTTGCTACTTCAACAGTGAATACTATTTTAAAGGACAGTGCGCGTATAAAAGAACATGTCAAAGGATCAACAGTGATCACAAAACAGCATTCAGGTGCTATATCGGAGATGGAACAACTGTTATAATATGGATGGAAAATCAGATTCAGAAGCGAGTGCCCCTGAGTCTAATGACCATTCAAGCAAAAGCAACAAGTATTTATAAAGATATTAAGGATAAGTATGGCGAACCCCAATCCAAATTCATGGCAAGCAACAGGTGGTTTGATAGGTTTAAGCATCGAGATGGTTTCCAAAAAATTAAAGTATGCGGTGAAGTCGACAGTGCCGATTCTGGTAGTTGCAGAGAAATTTTGTGATGTGTTGGAAAAAATTATTGATGAAGGCGGCTACTCAAGCAGCAAATTTTTGAGGTTGACAAGACTGCTCTGTATTGGGAAAAAAATGCCAGATTGAACATACATTGCCAAAGAGGAAAATACAATGCTAGGTTTCAAGGCATCAAAAGATAGGGCCACGCTCCTGCTTGGAGCTAATGCAGCAGGAGAGTACAGATTAAAACCACTGCTTGTGTACCATTCTGGAAATCCTTGTGCATTTAAGGGCATCAATAAAGCCACCCTGCCCGTGCATTTCCGATCGAACCAGAGAGTGTGGATAACAGTATCTCTCTTTGAGGATTGGCTTAAATGCTGCTTCATTCCCGAGGTCGAAAAATATTGTAAAAACAACATTCCTTTCAAAATTTTGCTTCTATTAGATAATGCTCCTGGACATTCTACGCATCTAGATGATTTCGATTTGAATGTGAGAGTCTTATTTCTACCGCAAAACACGACTTCACTCATCCAACCTATGAATCAGGATGTTATTTCAAATTTAAAATCATACTATTTACATACAACAATTGCTCAGGCACTGTCTGCAGTAGATGATGAGAAAAATTTTACATTAAGAGACTTTTGTAAGACCTGGGCGGAAATTACTAAAAGTTGTTTAAATGGTGCATGGAAGAAAATATGCCCACGGCACATAAAAGGCTTTGAAGTATTTGAAAAAGACAAATCATATGAAGAAGTTACAGATAAGATTGTAAAAGTTGCAGAGCTACTTCAGTTGGAGGTTGATGCCAAAGACGTGAAAGAGTTAATACAGGAAGAGAAGGAATTATCTAATAAAGAATTTATTGACTTGCAGGTAGCAATAGTGAAAGAAAAAAATGCTGACGAAGCTCAGTATGAACCAAATGAGGAACCAAGACACTTCATCACCAGAGAGAGAGATGGCAATGGCAATTTGTGAAATTGAATTGGCAAGCTTTGAGAAGATGGATCCTGACAGTGAATGATTCTTAAAAGTTATGGGGTGAATGATATGCTTGCTTGCTACAAAGAAATCTATGATGAAAAGAAAAAAGCCACCGTTCAGTCATCCATTAATATGTTCTTTCGTAAGTTTGACCGGCTGACTCCTAAATCTCCACAGCACTCATCCTCCACAGTGGCGTACTTATCAGCTGAAGACCTTGATTCTGTTAACAATGCTCAAGAGGTAAACTTACTGACGTTATGCCTGTCTCCTCGCTTTTTTCGTAATTTTATAATTTTGAAATTTATTTAAATTGCACACTTTTGTAATTTTTCCTGTGCACGAGATAAAAAAAAATGAATAAATACAATAAATAATTCTATTTACATGTTCATCGAACGTTTATTTTTTGATTCAGTCAATTCAGCAGCGAGTGTTGCACAAGTGTGGGGGAAATTCCGACTTAGCGTTCCGTGGAATGCACCCCCTTACGTAAGCCAGGGAGATCCAGTATATCATCTTTTAAATAAATGAAAATTACCCTTTAAAGGATGCCAATTGTTCAAAAGCGGTGCAATTCAAAGGTATTTCATGGATGGACACACAAGAGTTCTCTGTTTGTAACAGTAATAAGACTGCACTCTTTCCTATGCAGAGTAATCTCTTCGGGCCAAAAAAAAAAATACATTAGAGAACATAGCAGTTCTTTGCTCTTCGTTAACTGAGGAATTTGTTTTTCATGTATATTAGATTTATATCTAACAGTGTATATCAAGATCTCAAGTATAACAATCAAATGAATTGCCAAAAGTGCTCACCCTTGCTCCCTAAGGCCTTTAAAATCATCAAATACTTGAAGAGCTGTGCTGAGTCCTTCTGCTACATGGCTGTGGGCTTCCCCTCCACCTCCTATAAACCTAATAATAATTTACAGTTACAATCATGTTACTATAACTAAGCTTCTTCCACAAGTATAAAAATATATAAAAATCAACTAAAAATATATATATTAAAACTGCCTGAAAATTTTTAAGTTAAAATTATACTAGCCAGGGAAAATATATAGTGGGACCCATTCAAGAGAATCCCATTCAAGAAGTTATTCGATCTAAGAAGATTAAATGGTTTGGCACTGAGAAATGCAACTTTTAGAATCACTTACAAAAGTAAGTTAAAACTTGTTGAGTCTATCTTGTCTCTTGTGCACCTAATACTTTCAAAAGTTATTGGATATGTAAAATAAAATGCAAAAAAGGATAGAGAATGATACAGTATGAATGAATAGAATAAAGAAGGATTTCATCTGCTAGGACCTCATCTTGTTGTCAGGAGCCATGAGGCATCATCACCCAAAACAAATGTTACCTTGTGCAAGGTAACATTTCGATAACCTACAAACCTGTCATAAGACTGGGTTGAATGGCTATGGATTATGCTATGCAAACAACTTGTGCAAAGTACTTAACCAGTTTAAAATGAAAATTGCAGAAAGCCTTGGAAGAACTTCACCAATACATATCACCCTCTTGTTGAAAAATTAACTAGAACATTACAACAACTATCTTGGCAGAGCAATTTATAGAAAAGGCAAAAAGAAATAAATTAAACAAAACTCAAAATGAAAATGTGAGGAAACAAACCATGGCAAAGGAAGAATGTTAGAGAATAATTCTACAACCTTTTCTGGAATATGTGTGTGTGTGTATAAAGGTAAACCTCCACATATGCATTTTCAATCAATGCGAGTTTTGGTTAATACAGTCACAAACATTTATACCATTCCTCTATATATGCCCCCTAAAATTTTGAATAGTGCAGCCAATTATGAAACAAAAAATTTTTAACAATGCAAAAAAAAAGCGCTTGAAAACTGTCATCAGTAAATAGTGTTGCCAGATTGTGCTTCTGCCACTCCATTATCCTGCCATAAGCTCAGTTTTGCTTAGGCAACCATCCAAGGCAGACGTGTGAAAGCAGTCTCTTCCCATTACTGTTTTTCACACTAAGTAATAATTAAAAAAAGGAAAAGTGATATATCAGTGGAATCCGATAAGAAGAAACAAAGTTATTACTCTGGATACGAAACTTGACATTATTAAATGGTTTGTTAATGGTCAAAGCAAGACAAGCATCGGCATGCCATTAGGCCTCAACAAGTCTACGTTACAACTAATTCTGTCCAAATCTAAGGCATACATGGAACAAGGTAAAGTTGCATCAACATCTTTTAGTATGAAAGATGTTGATGCAACTATTGGACCTATGTTCCTAGTTCAGCACTAGGAACATAGGTCCTATTTTGATTGAAAGGGAGAATCTTTTAATAACTTGGCTGGGAGATTGCAATCAAAAATGGATTCAATTGGTACTAACAACATAATGGTAAAAACACTTAGCCTGTTTTCATCACTCAAAGAAAACAAATTCAAAGGGGATACCTTTGCTGACAGAAAATACAATGATATTTTCTGCCAGCAGAGGGTGGTTTGAAAAGTTTAAAGCTAAAACTGGAATATATAATGTCAAGTTAACAAGGGAAGCAGCGAATACCAATAAAGATGCTGCGCCCAAATTTCCTGCATGTTTTAAAAAATTAATTGAGGAAAATAATTATGATGACTGCCAAATTTTTAATTTTGATGAAACTGGTCTTTATTGGCAGAAAATGCCGTCTAGAATTTTCTTTGCTAAAAAAGAAAACTCGCAACCTGGTTACAAATTCTCTAAGGACCACTTAACTATTCTGTTGGGAGCAAATGCTGAAAGCTATTTCAAATTGAAACCTATGCTTATTTATCATTCACTAAATCTGAATGCTTTAAGAGGTTGCAACAAAGCATCATTTCCTGCAATTTGGAAGGCAAATAAAAAATCATGGGTCATACAAGCTTTGTTTGAAGACTAGTTTAAGAGTTTATAACTAGAGACTAGGTAAATTGGGAGAAGCCTAGCAAACTGCATCATTCTCCCTCCCCCTCTGGATCAGGGCAAAAGCATCACCAACATATCCCCTCCAACCTCCAACAGGAAACAAACACCCACCAAAAACCCCACTCTCCAACTCCTCCATGGCCAAACTGGCCACGATGGCACCAATGGGCGAACCCATGGCCGCACCGTGAACCCGCTTGCACACAGTACCCCGAAACAACATGGCAGTACTAGCCAGGCATAATTTGACCAAGGATGTCTCACTTGGTAACAGATCAATGCTTGGTATAGAAGAAATTTTTTTCGGGGTAGAAAAAATGTCGTATCTTTATTCACAATGTATTCCATGTTTAAAAGGAATACATGTGAATAAAGATATGACATAAAAAGAGATCATACTCTCATCGAACGGGTCATCAATAAGTTTCCTGAGGCTCTAGCTAACGAAATCTGGGTGAAGTCTGCTGCGGTTTTGAGCCAGGTGAAGAGAGCACCCCCGAATATTAGCATTAGTCAAAAGAGAGCCCTAGAAGAGTTGAGAAGAGACGAAGGAATAGTAGTTCTACCAGCGGACAAAGGGAGATCAACAGTGGTCCTAAATAAAGAGGATTATAATAAGAAGGCATTGGCCCTGCTGCAAGATAATAATACTTATAAGGTGACCCAGAGGAAACCGTTAGTGGGCCTGGAATGGCGAGTCAACAAATTAGTGCAATCTTGGTTGAATACAGAGAAATTTCCATGGAGACTTTCTGAGCATTACACGCTACAGGTAGTCAACTCTCTAGGTTTTACGGACTGCCAAAAATTCATAAGGCTGAAGTACCCCTGAGACCCATAGTATCGTTTATATGGAGTCCTTCCCATGTTCTATCAGGGTACTTGGCTCAATTAATTGCGCCCATAGTGGGGCAGTCCGAATATGTTATTAAAGACAGTAGAGAGTTTGTAAATTTTATGGGGAATTTGACTATAAATGATAATGAGAGTACGATCTATTTTGATGTCGTATCTTTATTCACATGTATTCCTATTAAACATGGAATACATTGTGTAAAAATGGCATTGACCATGGATGTCTCGCTTGGTAATAGATCAATGCTTGGTATAGAAGATATTTGTTCCGGTGTAGAATTATGTCTGGCTAGTACTACCATGTTATTTCAAGGAACTATGTACAAGCAGTTTCACAGTACGGCCATTGGTTCGCCCATTAGTGCCATCGTGGCCAATTTGGCCATGGAGGAGTTGGAAAGTAGGGTTTTTAGTGGGTGTTCGTTTCCTATTAGAAATTGGAAGAGATATGTTTATGATACTTTTGCCCTGGCCCAGAAGGGGAGGGAGGATAATGCAGTTTGCTGGCTTAATAGCTTCTCCCAATTTATACAATTTACCTCAGAAGTGGAAACAGGCGGTACCCTGCCATTTTTGGATGTATTGGTCTCTAGGATGAGTTCCATACTTAAGACGTCAGTGTTTAAGAAACCCATGTGTAGAGGCCAATACACCCACTACAACTCAGCACAAGCTGGATGATATAAGAACAGTGTAGTGAAAGCTCTATTTGATAGAGCAGGATCACACTGCACCACCTCTGAGGATAAAGAAAAGGAAATTAATCGTGTCACGGCAGACCTTAGAAAATGCGGATACCCCCAGAGGATCCTGGACAGATATAGTAGAGGAGTGTTTGAATGTAGGGAGCCGTTCGTTCCAGTAGCCACCACATACATCCCCTACTATCCAGGCCTTACTGAGCATTTAGCGAGAATTTTGTGGGGATATAAGACACGCTGTGTACAGTTTCCCGGGCGGAGGCTGTGTACAGCTGTATCCCAGGTGAGAGACCGTATACCAAAAGATCTCAGTAGTGGAGTTGTATACAGAATAGAATGCCCGGATTGTGGGGAGTGTTATGTGGGGGAAACAAAACGACGGCTCAGGGATCGTCTGGGGGAGCATTTAAATGTTATAAGAACCGCCAATTATAAGTCTGCTGTGGCCAAACATTTTTGGGAGAAGCAGCATCATATCTCCCCAGAGGGACGCGATCATTGTGGACCACGCGCATGGGTACTGGGAGCGTAAGTGGCTAGAAGGTTTACAGATTGGCTCATCCAGTAAGAATACCATAAATAGAGACAGATAGGAAACGAACTGCAGTGGTCCGCAGAACGGATGAACGATTTTGTTTGCCACGTACCCGAGCCATTTCCGCTTCTGGTTCTGCCCATGCCGAGGGAACCACGTGTGGAGATACCGTGAGCCTGTCATATAGGAGAGGTTGCAGGAAGTCTTATCACTGTTGAGGAAGAGAGCTGACGTTCTCGAAAGCTTCAGGTTTTTTAGTGCTTTTAATCTTTATATTTTAGCTTATTTTATAGTAAATGATCTTATTATAGTTTTAGCATTCCGTAATATACAGCCATCAGTTTATTTTAAATTATAGTAAATTACATAATGTTTTTATATATTCTTGGTTATTTGTAATATTTTAGTTACAGTAAAATTCATCTAATGGTTGGTGTATGAGTTCACTTATTTCCTAGATATGAATTTTCCCGACCTCAGAGGCCTTTTTCAGGATAAGGTTTTTGGGTGTAGGGCTCAAGCAATTTAACAATGCTAGTAGATTCAATGCTAGTAGTTATAAGTTAGGGGGGGGGAGATTGAAGGCTGGGGGTTAAAGACAGAGATACGGGATCCATAGAGAAGATGATCCCCAAATCAGTGGAGCAGGCCTATGCCCCATCAGTGTGGAAAGCGAGGTAGCGAGGGGGGGGAGACCAGAGGTAACCTCTGCCTCCACTCCCTGGGTGGGTGGCAGGGGAAGGACCATGCACGGGAGTGTGGCTAGGAAGGCCTAATAACAGCAGCTGAGCTGTGCTGGTGGTTGTGCCACACCTGGGACAGCATGCCAGCCAGGAACAGCCAACAGCATGGATGACCTTGGGGTCCATAAGGTTTCCGTGGCCATCTGTTGGAGAGGCTGGAATAGAACATGCAATTTATATCATTCGCTCACACACCATTTTTTCCCCCCTACATTTCAGGGCAATATTTTATAGTTTTCACATTTTACAACTTTTAATACTTTTTTTTTTCCCCTATTCATCCACCATTCTCATTCTCACCAGGGCAGGATGACTTATTAAACAAGCAAAATTGACACCAAGCTGTCGATTCTGCTTGTCCAATTATTGCTTTTAAAATAATTCAATACTTGTTTAACCATTGCTTTAAAGACAAAGCAACAATTAAAACAAGCAAATAATTTAAAGAAAGCTCACACGATTTAAATGATATAAAAATAATCAAATTTAGGAGAATATTTATCGACATATCTAATTGAACAAAAAAAAACATGCGCGCACACACATTTATAAAGCAATTATACTAATATTAATTTTTTTTTTAAACAAACTTCTTATCATACTTTTACATTCTGACCTCGACATTGATACATTCAACACACTATTTCTTGCATTCATTCACTCCTCCAGGCACACACTTTTACACCCTTACATTCACACAGCCCATTTCAATCAGACTCCAACAGTCATTTGGTAATTTTACTTAATTTCCACATGTACTCTTTCAGCACTCACCCTTTCCTCACATATTCATTCCCAGAGGCATAAATTATCATTCACTCACCGTTCCTTGCATTTCCTTTCATACTCTCACCTTTATATTCACTCCAGTTCTCATTCATTCAATCCTCATTCATACTAGCATACTTCAGAAACCCGAAGCTTACTAGATTTTACCAGCTGACAGGTAACCCTGGCTGCATGTCTATACTAGTCTCTTTAAAGTCCTTTCCGTGAGTGTTGTCATGTTTGAGAAATCATCCTGTTTTGGTTGGGTGTATGCTAGGATGAGGGCAGTTCCAGTCTGCCTTTATTCTCAACAGCCACATTTGGTTATTTTCCTACCTCTATGCTCCCCTGGCAATGAGCCAAAGGAGTCTCCAGAGGCATGGTGTCAAATTTGGTAAAGTCTGGTAATTTCTAAGTCAATTCATGTATGTTCAGTCATATAGAGTTTTTGTCATTCACTGGGCATGGGGATGGAAATGGGAGGGTTATATATTTGGTCTACTGATTTGGTACATGGACTAGGAGAAGAGCCTGTCTTTACAAGTTTCGGCAGATTTCAAAAATGTTTTGAGCATACTTGGTAAAGGCCTTGTAAAAGACCTCCTCCATGATGAATTGGTGCTCTTGGCCCCTAGGAAGGGGTCCAATTTCTGGGATTAACTGTCTACATTGACTTTCATAGATTACACAGTCATATAGAATGTGTGCCCAATCCTCACTTTGGCCACAAGTACAGTGGGGTTATCGGCCAGTTCCAAAGAGTGCAATTTAGCTTTAAGGGATCCATGACCTGTCAATAGAAATGTGGTATAAAGTCCTGGAGCATACCACTTAGGTGGTTTTGGGCTAATCATAGCCACCTGTGGAAAAAACTTTTTGGTAGTAGCACCGTTGGTCTCTTGCTCCCATTCAGTTTGCCATATCTGATGTAGTCATGTGGCAATTTGTCGTTTCTCTGCCTTGATGTCATTGACAAGGTTTGGGATTATGCCTAGGAAACCCATGGGGATTACTTTTTTAAGTCTATAATATAGACCTTTTTTTTGCAATTTCAAGGTGCAGTGGTAGGGTACCAGCAAAAACTTGCAGGGCCGGGACAGTAACTGCACAGCATGCTCTAGTTATTGTTAATAAGATTGTTCTTTGAATGCTATTTAATTTTTCTCTGTTTCTAACTATGGCTGTGCGATGGAACCATATGCCAGCACCATAGGAAATTACAGGTAAAAACACTGCTCTGTAAATGAGTGCCAGGGTTCTGCGCTTGAGACCCCAACTGGCTCAGCTGATTCTGGCAATCATTCCATCACAGTTTTGGACTTTTTTGGCCAAGTATGACAGGTGTGGACAGAATGTTAATTTGGAGTCCAGAATTATGCCTGAGTGTTCTTGGACCATGTGAATTGAGATATGACCTATTTTTATCACTGGTGGCCTTCTTATTTTTAGATTTCCTTTCAATAGGATATATTTAGTTTTTTCTACCGAAATTTTGAGCATGTGGGTTAGCACCCATTCCTGCAGTTGTTTGAGTGTCGAGTTTGCTCTTTCTTCCACCACCCTTCTGGTGTTACCTTTTACCAATAAGACAAGGTCGTCAGCAAAGGCAACCCTGTCTGTAGGGATTAAATCTTTTGTCCATCCAAAAGAATGGACCTAGTACTGAACCATGTGGGCAACCTTTGGTAACTTGGCATTTTATTTCTTGGAATTGTGTGCATACTGCTACATGTCTGTTACCAAGGTAGATGTTTATACTTTGATATAGATTTTGTGGCACATTTGTCTGGCAGAGTCTTCTGAAGATACTTGGCCACCAGATGGTGTCAAATGCACCAGCAAAGTCAACAGATATTGCCAGCATGCACTTTTGATCACTATTATTTACTGTTGTTAGGATATAGTGCATGGCATCCTCAGTTGAGGATCCTTGCTTGAAACCAAATTGCTGTTCAGAATTTAGGTTGGCTTCAGTATAATATAAATTACATCTATAGAGGAGTATGCATTCCACTATTTTTCCTAGAACAGGCAATAAAGCTGTAGGTCTGTATGATTTAGGTTCAGTAGGATTTTTTCCTAGATTCTTTAAGATTCTTAAGATTAAAGAATCTAATTAAGATTTTTTAAGGTTATTTGGTTAGTGTATTAATGAAGTTAGTTAAATATACAAGAAGAAAGGTGTCTTTCCTTTCTTGATAGGAAGCTTACTTCTTTATTTTGAAGGAGCCAAAAATAAAATAACTTTGTAAATTAAAATGGATTTAATATTCTCTTTAATCAGCCCACTGGAGAATGGATGGAATCATAGCTATTAAAAACAATCTTTTGGGGCCAAAAATGGAAGAATTACATTGAAAAATGTCATTTCGTCATTCAAACAGATGAAACGTATTGATTTTATGTAGATGAATGTATGTTTAAGTGAAAATAAAATTCTTAAAGTATATATATATGTATTTTTATGATTCTCTGCTTTAAGTGACTTTTTTCAATTAACTAACCAACCAACAGTCCCGATCACAGATAAGCTGGCTTCTACTGTAATTTATTTCATAGGACAAAAAAAAAATTTTGTTATATTAAGTACTTACAAGTAAACACTAAAATGTAAAGAAAAGAAAAGAATGAAACTCACTGATAAACTCCAAATAAATATAAAGAAATAAAACTACACAAAAAATTCATTACTTACATAACCCTTTCAAACCAAGAGAGCAACTTAAATGTACTTGTGGTAGGTGCATAACAAGTAGCAGCAGGTTCTGGAGCACAGTCTGCAGCCATGAAGACAACAAGAGCATACATAGTGCTGTTGTGCTGCAAAAATGCATATTGTGAAATCAGTTTTATTATAATGAGCTCAAGAAAGAAATATATTCCAAGCAAAACTACTCAAATAATGTATTGTAAGAAGGAAGTTGTGGTATTAAAAAACTAATAAACCATACAAATTACTTTTAAATATTTGGACACACACGTGCACAGGCATATGTACCTGTGCATGCACACACCCAACTCTACCTAATTAATTTTCTGATGCCTTTTCAATTACATTCATACTGTACAACGGTCATCATCCATTCATTCTGGCATTTTTTCAGAGGGAATCTTGCCACACTGCCAAATTAGTTAAATAGTTTTTTTTTTTTTTTTTTTTCTGTTGGAATAAGAAAACACATAAATGTACCCCACCAATTTTTCTATACCCAAATATTCAGCACAATAAACTCTCCCTACAAGTAAATCCTAGATCCATGGTCCTTGAGGCTTATCAACACCCTTTCTATTGCATATGACAAGCTAGAGCTTGCTACCTGGCCACTCAAGGAACTAATATTCAGGTGACACTTGAGTCGAGTGGAATGAATTTCAATGAAGTCCAGTCATTCTGTGATAACTAAATCCTATACTTATACAAGGTGGGACTGTCAGGAATTCTGGGTATAGCCTCCATGTTCAAGTTCTGAAATACTGCACCTAGTATATTGGAGGTGACCAACATACTAGGTGCAGGGGTCAAGGTGTGGCATCCACACCACACAGAGAAATAGTAGTAGTGGCATGTGATGCAAGGAAGAAAGTGTATGAGCTTATGCAGCATAGGCCAAAAAAAAAAAAAAAATTTACAAAACAAATCCCTCTAAATGTTTATCCAATTCCTCCTTAAATTTATTTAATCTCTCAACTTCCACGACAGATGGAAGTTTGTTCCAGCAATTAACCACCCGCTGGTTAAAAGCAAATTTCCGCACATCTATTCTACATCTGTCTTTCCTCAATTTGAATTTATGCCCCCTTAAATTCGTAATCTGAACAAGCTGGAAGAATCCCATCAGAATTCAGCGTGCTCAACGCATTCAAGGCCTTATACACTTCAATCAGATCATCTCGCAGGTGCCTAATCTCCAGCCACTGCAATTTGCAGAATTTAAACCTCTCTTGGTAAGAGGATCCCTTCATTCCCCTCACCAATCTTGTTGCCCTTCTCTGTACACGTTCAAGCAAATCTACATCCTTTCTAAAATGAGGCCTCCAGACCTGTACGCAGTACTCAAGGCGTGGCCTGACCATTGCCTTATACAGAGGGACAATCACCTCCTTTTCCCTGGTAGCAAAATTCCTGTATATCACTGACAAAACTCCATGACCTGCCCTGGCAGCCAGTCTGCATTGCTGCGAAAACTTCATATCTGACTGCATAATTACTCCAATGTCTTTTTCAAATTCTATCACCTTAAGTGTAGTACCACACAGTTGGTACGTTTCTCTGGGGTTACTTCTACCCATATACAGTACTTTGCATTTGTCAAGGTTAAACTTCAGTTGCCACTTCTCAGCCCATCTGCCCAAATTTTCTAGATCCTGTTGCAGTAGCACACTGCCATTACTGTCATTAACAACCCTGCCAACCTTTGTATCATCTGAAAATTTCGACATTAAGCCTGATATACATTCATCAATATCATTGATGAATGTATATCCCTTCATCAATATCATTGATAAATATACAATACAGTGGACCCAACACCGAACCCTGTGGGACTCCACTAATAACATTAGTTCACGAAGAGTAGCACCCATTGGTTACCACCCTCTATCTTCTCAGGCTCAACCATCCTTTTATCCATTGTACCAACCTACCCTTAATACCATTCTGCACCAACTTGTACAGTACTCTTCCATGCACAACAGTGTCAAAAGCTTTCCTGAAATCCAAGTATATGATATCAAAATTATTTTTTGCATCCAGTTCCTTTGTAACCACATCATAATAACCAATCAAATTTGTCAGACAAGACTTTCCCTTAACAAACCCATGCTGTGTCTGATGTGTCTGAATTATTGCTGCAGTTATATCTAGATGATCCTGCAATGCATCTTTAACCAGTGACTCCATTATTTTACCGGGAACAGAAGTTAAACTAACTGGTCTATTTACTCGTGTCACACTTCGATCCCCCTTTGTGAATTGGGGACACATTTACACATCTCCAGTCGGTGGGGACCTCCCCTGAGTCCAAGGATGCTCTCATAATTATGGCTAAGGGTTTGCTTACTTCCTTTGCCGCCTCCTTTAATCTAACTGGATCGTTCCATCTAACCCATGTGCCTTTCTTATGTTTAACTTCAATAATTTCTCCTCCACTTTACTCTCAGTTATTACAAAATCATTAAGCACCCTGCTACAATTTGATAACCTTCTGGCATTTTCAAACCGTAATAACTCCTCAGTGTGAATGTAGATGCAAAATACTCATTCAGTTTGTTTGCTATCTGAGCAGGTTCATCAACCGTCGAACCATCGATATCAAGTGGACCAATCAGATTCATCCCCTTCCTTTTAGAGTTTATATAAGTAAAGAAATCCTTGCTGTTTTTCTTAGCATCCTTTGCCAAAGATTTCTCGTAATCTCCCTTCGCCTGCCTAACCTCCTCTGTGACTTGATTACAGACTAGCTTATATCTGCAATAGGCTTCTGTATCGCCTGATAAATTATATGCATCCCATGCATTTTTCTTCTCTGTCACGAGTCTCATTAGTTCATTTGATAACCATTTAGGCCTAAACCTTGAACAAAATGCTTCCTTTCATCAACTGCAATACCGCCACTTTGCTTACTGGATGCTCAAAGTGGTGAAACCCATGTTAGCCTCCAGAGCAAAGCTTCAGAGACCTCTCACTCTTCATGCAGTATGATAGATTTCTTTTGAAGTACATCATGTAGTATGAGTTATCATGGGCATTGTGGCAAGATCCAATCTTCCTTACAATATGAGGATACAGCTCTGAAATGGTGTTTGTAGGTTGGTCACTACATTATCCATCACACCGAATCTACTGGTAACTCTCTGGAGGCATTGGAACCACCTAGTGTATAGTCTTGCCACCTTTACTTTGCCAGATAGTGACTAGAGGAAGCCAAGTAGTGTGTATGTGGGGGACATTGTGGAAGCCACATTATGTCAAGGAGCTGGATACCGACTTGATCTGTGTACTAGGGCTCACAACACTGGTCAAAATCTTAATACCGGTATTTCAGTATTTTTAATTGATGAAACCGGGATACCAGTATTCCAAAAAAAAAAAAAAACATTTTTCGCAATAAATTTTGATGACAATTAGGAAAAAAGTAAGGAAAAAACAAGTAATTACTTGAATTCATGTTTTAAATCAAACTTTTATTACAACAATGAATATTCTAGCAAAATTATTAAACATACAGTTATTCTAAAAACAAAAAAATAGGCATTCACACTACCTGTCCGAATAAAATTAGCTCTTAAGAAACTCAACAGTGTTATGGTTTAAACTGGATCTATTGACGTAGCCTAGTGGTCAGGAGCGAGAGTGCATAGCACACGTTCCTTGAGTGGGCCGGAGTTCAAGCCCATGACTACTAAATACGATAAAATATTTGTATTGACAATTTATTGTAAACTCTACTGACTTGGTTGTCGTGCCGGAGTATAAGCAGAAAATTTAATTTAATTTAATTTAATTTAATTTAATTTAATT
This sequence comes from Mastigoproctus giganteus, assembly GCF_048544385.1. NCBI lineage: Eukaryota > Metazoa > Arthropoda > Arachnida > Uropygi > Thelyphonidae > Mastigoproctus > Mastigoproctus giganteus. The sequence goes on along the minus strand of NC_143586.1, from coordinate 97,383,901 downwards.
TTAATACATATTTAATTAGCAGCAGAAAACATCCTTTTGGATTCTGTGCTGGTTGATGCTATTGTACTGAGATAGTCATAGAAGAGTTGCAGTTTACCTTCCCCCCTTACTCCCTCATCTTCAAAAAATCGTATTTACTTTTTATCAAAAATAAAAAATATTTCCCCTTTTTGACTTTTTATGGCACTATATCCATATTACCGAAAGACAGGACCTGCGGGTTAAGCTTGGTGAGGAAACCAGATCTAAGTTGTCAGGAGTTTATTTATTAATTTTTATTTCCCTGTACCTTAGCATCGCCGTCAGTTGCCATTGTTATGATTTTCATACAGCAACTCCCTTCAAGCACTACACCCCACAAGCTACCTGACTGCATTAGAAAATCAGAATTTCAAGGAGCTGAGGGATAACCCCCACCCCACATACACGAATATATATACAGTGAAACTTCCCTTTAACGGACTGCCATGGGGAACGAAAATTTGTCCGTTAAAGAGAAGTGTCCGCTAACAAGAAGTCTGAGGGAGAGAAAAAAAAAGAAAGAAAGAAAAGTCGTTAAAAGTTTAATGTAAAATTAAATTAAATTATAAACAGATTTTGCACAATATTTTTGTAAATAATATACATACAATTGTGCTATGCATATTATGACTTTATCTTAAGAAAATTACATACAGTAATCACTTATTTTCTTCTGCACCTTCTTCCGGCTGATAATTTTGTTTTCAACATTTGTTTGGAGTGAAGAAACCATCGAAAGTTCTTCAGTATCTTCTTCAGCGGCGAAAAACATTTTTAAACGATTGATTTGTATGAGCGCTTCTTTTTTCATCGGTGGTTCGTCGTTAATATGTTCTTCGACAGAATGACCTCCTTCCATTTCTTCATCCTCATGAGGAACTTCTTGAAAAATATCGATGATAATGTCGTTGATATCTAGAGCACCATCTTCTGTAGTGAGGTTTGAGTCTATATCTTTGTACCCAGGGTCATTTGTAGCGGAAGTATCGTACATTATCAATAGATGTTGAAGTTCTTGTTCTTCTTGGTGCTCCACATTGCTGTTCACAACTTCAATTTTTGCGTTTGAGAAACAAGACTTTACAAAACAGTCACGACAGTTTGTTTTCGAATTGCGTTTACTGAAGAGGAAATCCATTGAATCACATCTAGGATGCTGCGTTTCTTTGCAAGGTCACACACACGTGTTACATCGTTCCTATTTGCAATGAGATATCTTAAAACACTTTTTCTGTAGTGAAGTTTAAAATTTTTTATTATCCCTTGATCCAAGGACTGACACTCTGCAGATGTGTTTGGTGGCAGAAAAACGATTTGAATGTTGGACAATTCAATGTGCGGGTGAGATGCAGCATTGTCCATGAAAAGAATAATTTTTCTGTTTTGACGAATCATGTTTTAGTTAAAGTGACATCCATTCGCTCATGATATCTCGTGTCATCCACGCTTTTTTATTAGACTTCCAGTCAACATTCAAAAGATTCAACTTTATGCCCTTGAAACAACAAGGATTTTGTGGTTTTCCTATAACAAGGGGTTGTTCAAAGTCTCCCAGCATATTTGTACACAATAGTACAGTCAAGCGTTCCTTAGAAATTTTTCCACCCTGGCACTTTTCGTTTTTTAGACTCGTTTTTTCAGGAAGAGCTTTAAAAAACAACCCTGTTTCGTCACAGTTGTACATATCCTTAGCTTCAAAATCACGACATAAATCTTCCAATTTGACGGTCCACTCTGTTATAACCCCAGTATCAACAGATACGCATTCACCACTTACCGTTTTCCAAGAAATTTTATGCCGAGTTTTGAACTTGTCTAGCCATCTCACAGAAGCTTTGAACTCATTTACTCCCATAGATTTCCAACCTCCAAAGCCTTTTCGACAATTCAGCGTTGTTATGGGCCTATATGAGAGCTTGAAGGACAGGGTGGATGCACTCGAAGGATTAAAAGTGAGGGGGCCCATCAAGCTCTCAGCTGCCCACACCAATGCCAGAGCTTGCACTTGGTCATCACGCAACACAACGGCAGCCCCCAAGGCAGAATGCACTGGTCCCAAAGGGACTAGTAGTTGTTGGTGACTCTATTGTCAGGGAAACGGGAAACATGCTTTGTAAAAAGGATAGGTGGAACAGGACCAGGGTGTCTGCCAGGGGCAAAGGTTTATAACGTAGAGCAGATATCATCTTTTAAGGGCACAAAAGGTGATATAGTTGTACACGTTGGCACTAATGACATTAAGAGTAGGAGACCGGCGGAATTACTTAAAAAGTACAGGTCACTGTTGAAAAAAAGCCGTGAATTAGGGTTGAATTTGAAAGTGTCTGCAATTCTGCCCAGACACGATAGGAGGGAGTATATGATGAGAGCCCTGTCGATCAATTCGGCCCTGGAAAGATTGTGCAAGGCTCAAGGGGTGGAATTTTTTTCAGCCTGGTCTGTACTTGTTAACAGGAGAAACTACTTCTACACGGATGGGATACACTTAAATAGAAAGGGTGCAAGAATGTTTGCTGATGCTATTGAAGCAGTGTTAAGTGGGTCGGAAAACTGCTAGATTGGGGGGATACAAGGATTAATAGATTAACAGTAGCCACTGGCAGAGGTGAAAGTGATTCTTGCACTGCTTCTATTGGAATGAGCCGCAGCCTGGAAAATAAGATTCAGGATATTTCAGAGACTTCTGGCAATCATTGGGGTACAAGTAAACAAATGGGTTGTGTTAGGGTAGCTAAGAAAACGAACAGATGCATGTATACTTGTGTGTACACCAATGCTAGGAGTTTAATAAATAAATTTGATGAATTTGAGGTATCTCAAAACATCAAAGGCAGATATCGTGGGGATTTCAGAGACGTGGTGTCACACAGATATAAGGAATGCAGAACTGGAATTTGGGGAGTACAATGTCTACAGAAAGGATAGACAGGATAGGAAGGGAGGAGGGATTATGCTATTAGTTAAGAAATACATAAAATCCAAGGAAGTGAAGCCAGTCGATATTGCTGAACAGTGCAGTGTCGAGTCAGTCTGGTGTGACATAAGCATTGGGGGATCAAAATTGAGAGGAGTGTGCTATAGGCCTAATGACTCTGGTGAGTATAATAAGAAACTGTACAGGGAAATAGAGTGGGCCAGTAAATCAGAGAGTCTTATAATGGGGGATTTTAATTTTCCAGATATTGATTGGAATTTGGGGGCTAGTCACTCACACACTAGCAAGGCTTTTGTGGATTTATTGGATGATTGTTTTCTACATCAGCATGTTCGGGAGGCAACTAGAGGGAGTAATACTCTTGATTTGATTATCAGTAGCGATTCTTCATGCATTAAGAATCTGCAGGTAAATGAACCACTAGGTGGCAGTGATCACAGTGTGCTGAAGTGGGATTTACTCAAAGAGGTAACTACCATTAGGGATAAAGGGAAGGGTTATTGCTTTCGTAAAGGCAACTACGATGGACTGAGACAGTATTTAAATTCTATACAGTGGGACCAACTGATGATGTTACGAACAGCAAATTCAAAATGGGAAGCATTCAAAGAAATTATCTTGGAAGCTACTAGGCTTTACATACCAACTAAGAAATATTGTTCAAGGTTTAGGCCTAAGTGGATGTCAGATTAACTAATGAGACATATGGCAGAGAAGAAAAATGTATGGGATACATACAAATCAACACGTGACACAGAAGCCTATGATAGATACAAGTTGATCTGTAACCAAGTTACAAAGGAGGTTAGGCAGGCGAAGGCAGATTATGAGAAATCTTTGGCAAGTGATGCAAAGAAAAACAGCAAAGAGTTCTTTACTTATGTAAACTCTAGAAGGAAAGGGATGAATCAGATTGGTCCACTTGATATCAATGGGTCAACTGTTGATGATACTGCTCAGGTAGCTAACAAACTAAATGAATATTTTGCATCGACATTAACACATGAGGAGTTATTCAGCGAGGAGAATGCCAGAGGTGTATTCAACTCTGGCAGTAAGCTAGAGAATCGTGTAATAACTGAGAGTAAAGTGGAGGAGAAATTGTTGAAGATAAATACAAGAAAGGCACCTGGTGGTGGATGGGATCTATCCAGTTATATTAAAGGAGGCAGCAAAGGAAGTAAGCAAACCCTTAGCCATAATTATGAGAGCTTCCTTGGACTCAGGGGAAGTACCGATGGACTGGAGATGTGCAAAGGTGACCCCGATTCACAAAGGAGCATCAAAGGGCGACACAAGTAATTATAGACCTGTTAGTTTAACTTCTGTTCCCGGAACATTAATGGAGGCACTTGTTAAAGAAGCACTGCAGGATCATTTAGACAAGACTTCAGTTATAGCTCGGACACAGCATGGTTTTGTTAAGGGGAAGTCTTGCCTGACCAATTTGATTGGATACTATGATGCAGTCACAAAAGAACTGGATGCAGGGAATAACTTTGATATTATATACTTGGATCTTAGAAAGGCTTTTGATACTGTTGAACATGGAAGACTGCTGCACAAATTGGAGCAGTGTGGCATTGGAGGCAAATTACTGCTATGGATAAAGGGGTGGTTGAGGGGGAGAAGACAGAGAGTGGTAATCAATGGACAGTGCTCATCGTGGACTAATGTTATTAGTGGAGTCCCTCGGGGTTCAGTATTAGTCCATTATTGTTTTCTGTATTTATAAATGATATTGATGATGGTATATCAAGATTAATGTCCAAGTTTGCAGACGATACGAAGGTTGGCAGGGTTGTCAAGGACACTACTGACACTATGCTACTGCAACAGGATCTGAAAAGGTTGAGCAGATGAGCTGAGAGGTGGCAAATGAAGTTTAACATTGACAAATGTAAAGTACTACATGTGGGAAACAGCAACCCGAGAGCAACGTATAAACTCTGTGGTACTACTCTGACAGTGATAGAGAATGAAAGGGAATGAAAGGGTTGTGCAGGCAGATATGAAGTTTTCTGAGCAGTGCATACGGGCTGCAAGAGTAGCTCATGGTGTACTGTCGATGATATATAGGAATTTTTCTAGCAGGGATAAGGAGGTGATTATTCCCTTGTATAAGGCAATGGTCAGGCCACACCTAGAGTACTGTATATAGGTCTGGAGGCCTCATTTCAAGAAGGATGTAGAGATGCTGGAACGAGTACAGAGAAGGGCAACAAGATTAGTGAATGGAACGAAGGGGTGCTCTTACGAAGAAAGGCTTAAGTTTTTCAAATTACAGTGTCTGGAGACTAGGCACCAGCGAGGTGATCTGATAGAGGTGTATAAAGCCTTGAATGGTTTGAGCATACTCAATGCTGATGGGATTCTTCCTCTTGCTCAGAATAATCACCTGAGAGGGCATAAATTCAAATTGAGGAAAGACTGATGTAGGATAGATGTGAGGAAATTTACCTTTAGCCAGCGGGTGGTTGGTTGGTGACTTCCATCGCTTGTCGTGGAAGTTGATAGCCTAAATAAGTTTAAGGCTCAGCTGGACAAGTATTTCAAACGAACAGAGGGGTGAAGTGGAAGTGATTATTTTTTTGGCTGATGCTGCATAAGCTTGCTTTCTTGCATCAAATGCCTCTACTAATGCTAATGCTAATAATAGGCCCATTAATGGGAATTTTTTTAGCAAGGGCACGACAAAACGACTCATACATAACATTGTCAATTTGAAGTCCAACAGTTTTCGAAAATGATTTTTGAACTTGATCATTTATGTGTTGCCAAAATTGTTTGAGCAGTTTGTTTTTTTTCTTTAGGATGTCGCTTACCTGCATCTTCCCGATTTTGAATTTTGCCGCGAGATTGCGAACACTATTTTTTTGCCGATCATACGCATTAATGAATTCGACTTTATCTTTTAAAGTTAAATGTTTACGAGAAGACATTGTGCACTTCACACGACACTGAACAAAACTGAAAACTGAAACTCAAAAGACGAAAGGCCGACAAAATCCCGCCCCCTGCACACACCGAATTCATCAGAAGTTTTACGCGTGCCTTTAAATTCTTGAAAACGGGTTTAGATCTGCGACGTTAACCTTGATAAAATTCAGAGAATCGGAAATAGAAAATAAACACACGATTGAGGCAATACGTGGAAGAATCGTTCCTAGAAAAAGAGCCGTGAGTTCGCCCGCTGTCCGTCATGGGGAGATAAAATTAAGTGCTAATCTATACGAAACAGTGCAGATTGCCTGTCCGCGTCCGTTACAGAGAATGTCTGCTAGACAGAAGCTGAAAACACATGAAAACCAATAGAGGAGAGTTGGGGAATTTGAAAATGTCCGTTGTAGAGAGATGTCCGTTAAAGAGAGGTGTCCGTTAGAAGTTTCGCTGAATATATATTGTATATATATATTATATGTGAACTGTCAGTTTCTTATTAGCTATGACAAATAAAAAACATACACGAATATATATATATTGTATATATATATTATATTTGAACTGTCAGTTTCTCATTAGCTATGACAAATAAAAAACAAAAGTCATTTATAATACAAATCTACTTACAATAGGTGTTCATTTACATCTAATCTATTCTTTTTTTTTTTTTTCATTTAATCTGTTAATACATGCTATCATTTCCATAAATTTCTCTCAATTAATAATCTCAACTCTCTCTACAGCTTCAAACACTAAACTAATTCAATCTTAATCACTTCATATTTCTCTTAATCATCAATCACTTTCACAACAGCAATCCATAAGTCGCTAACTTAATGCTAACAATTCCATGTAATCTCTCTTAATTTAGCAACATCAATTTGCTTTATAACTTCAACCAACTGACTGACTCTCTCGCTCTCTCAGGGTAATTCGGGATTTTTTTTTTTTTTTTTTGGCTCGTGCAGCATAAGCCTCAGGCTTCTAATAATAATAAACTCAATACTAAACATTTCCTTATTTCTCGTGTTTATTTAACTTCAACCTTACTCTAAAATAATTCCCACTTTATCTAAGTACCATTTCCAAAACAACACAACAGTTCAGAGGACTTACCTTCCTTCTCTTTCCCTGTGGGATTCCTTTGTGCGGGTTCCTTCCACAGAGTGCGGCGATGTCTCTCTCTCTCTCTCTCTGTCTGTCTGTCTTCTTAGTTGAACTCTGCTGTATAGTTCTTCCAGTACAGGTTTATTTCAAGGTCTGAAGAACTGTTCTCTGTTAATATTGAACAAATTTACCACAGCAGTAGTAGAAGCCAGGACACTATCTGAATGGCTTGTTATTCAACTTCCGGCTTAACTTCTAGCACAGAAACATGCCTGGCGGAACCCTTCACTATATAGCTGGACACGCCCAGAACTGGACTTTGACCCGAACTGAACCCAGAACTACCACTGAAAGTTTGCAACCCCTCCGAACAACAACCACAAACCCCTCTTTTGGTGCAAGCATCGTATTTATTTCCTTCTCATTTATATATTTATTAAATCTGGTGCGAGCACCTTATTTATTTCCTTCTCATTTATTTATTTATTGAATTGTTTGCAAGTTACAATCACCTCTTGTATTACTTTTTTATATGCAAGCTTATATAGTATGAATCAGAGCTGTAATACTCAATATGTTCTACGTTGATAATAATATTAGTAAATTAATAAGAGGAGTTTACCTCAATATAGTACGTGGAACACTTCCGTATGATACCCTCCAGAAATTAAAACGGAAAAAACGAAAAAATCGACAACTTACCGGTCCATTAAAGTAAAATATAAATAATTAAAGTAAAATATAAATAATTAAATAATCAATTTAACACAATTCAAAATCAATTCAAAACAATTAAAATTAAAATTAACGCAATTAAAAGAATAACGAAAATATAACGAAAATAATAACGAAAAGAATAACGAAGATCGTTTTGAATATTTTCGTTATTCTTTTAATTGCGTTAATTTTAATTTTAATTGTTTTGAATTGATTTTGAATTGTGTTAAATTGATTATTTAATTATTTATATTTTACTTTAATTATTTATATTTTACTTTAATGGACCGGTAAGTTGTCGATTTTTTCGTTTTTTCCGTTTTAATTTCTGGCAAGCTTATATGCAAACCCCTATGGGGTTTGCACATAAGCTTGCATCTAATTTAAACTTAGATAGGGACCTAAAATTAGATAGGGGCTTGCACATAAGCCCCTATCTAATTTAAACCGGACCCAATCATGGTGTTATTCTTTAAACTCACTCTTCTTCCTTTGGTGGGAAAAACAGAATATTTTTCCCAGACAACGGAACGCTTTCATCTTTTACCTCAAGATCACCTGTTCACAATACCTTTGAACTGCTCCATACCGACACCCTTTCCCAAAATGCACTAAGTGTCGCATTCTTAAGTAGCGGTGTAATAGAGGGATTAAACTATTATTCAGAAGCTTTTAATTTTAACCTCCTGCACCTGACTTACCATTATATTCCTTAATACCATAATTGTCATTAATTATTTAAGAATCCCAATTATCAGGCCTACCAGGCCTACTGCCACTAATGAAAATATTTCCGTAAATGATGTTTTCGTTATTCCTTAAGTGCTTTACTTCTACACACACTATACTTACTAAGATAAATATATTTGTAAGATTTTATGTCTTACAGTTTCATGACGTTTTCAGGTTTCTGTTGCATTTGTACTCTGTATAACAATCCCTCATTTGCAAATTCAGCAGTATTAATGATTTATTGTTCTTGATTTTATAACCTTTATGTGAATAAATCATGGATAATTAATTATTTATTTTAAAATTAGTACCGAAAAACCGGTATTTTGTATCAATACTAGGATTTGAATACCGTAAAAAAATTACCGGGATCCCGGAATTGTAAGCCCTACTGTGTACACCATATTCAAAAATTTTATTATTCCATACGTGTCCACCTACACCTATTCTTTACTAGTAATACACCATGAATAGTCAAACTAATAGAGCAAACTTATCTGAAAAAGAGATCTAAACTCCCCAAACACTTCCTCGTCCATTTCATAAATATAAGTGGCCCCGGTCCCAATCTCAATAATGTCCATTTCCACTTACAGTCTGCCAAGTCCCACTTACTTTTTTTGACAGAATCCCAATTATCAGTTGATCCAACCGCTGCTCATCTCAGTTATCCTAATTATTTGCTGTATGATTTCTTTTGCTTCAAAGTTGTTGTTTGGTTTTCAGGAGCATTAGCAACTAAGGCCATATTGCTCCGGGAATATGCGGTGGTCATTCACTGACCTTTCCATCCTCCGTATTCGGTCACGGGCTTGAACCCCAATCTCATCAAGAAGCGTGTGTTACGCACTGCTGCTCCTTCCCACCTGGCTACGGAGATGCCTTGCTACAAAGGTGGTACTTGTGCATACATCCATTCTGATATTCCGTCAGAGACTTAGTTACTTGGAATCTCTTGTTTGATCCCCTCTGGCATAAATCTCTAACACATTCTGTCAAATTCATCTGTTGACTCCATTCATCTCTTAATTCCACTAATCACTTGGAACTCTTTCACTTCCTTTCTTTGAAACTCAACATTCTCCAATTCTACTTAACAAACAGTAAGGTCGTTGGGCGATTTCAACTTTACAAACTCCAGCTGGCCTCAATTTTATAGTTACATAGACCCACCTAGTAGAGATGCTGAGGCTTTTGCAATTACTAATGACACTGCACAGATTGTTCATTTACCTACCAGAAGACCAGACAATTTAACCACAAAGCCAACACTTGATCTTTTTCTCACAAAATCACTTCAAAGTACAGAAGTGGGGGTAATGGTTCTCTACACACCCCATGGCCATTCTTAGCCTAGTGTTGTTTGGCATTACAAGAATGCAAAATGGGATGATCTGCAAGATTTCTATTCTTCTCTTAATTGGTTGGATTACTGTTTTAAATCTTCTGATGTCAATGGTTGCTGAGATCGTGTTAGTGAAATTATTATTTTGAGGAGATGAAATCCTTTATTCCATACACCACCTTAAAATCTCATTCTTTATCTAAACCCAGGCTTTTTTTTTAATAAATGTGCTAAGGCTGATCAAGACAAGAAGTTGCATATCGTAATTCACTGACTTGCATCCAAATCTCCAGGTTCATTTTCTAACTAACTATCTACACCAAAGCTAGAAACAATTGTAAAGCAGTTATTAATCAGTCCAAACTAGATTTAAACAGGCTAAGAGTATAAAACTTACTTCTTATCAAAATGGCAGAGGAGCATTCTGGTCTCTTGCTAAAGATATTGGCTGCTGATGCATCAGTTTGCTGAAAGGGCATCCAGATCTTCTTTATTTGTGTGAAGAGATCTGCTGTGTGCCCTTTTTTGTTATTATCTTCCATTTCTATATAGCATTTGTTCCAGTATTTTTCCTTGTTTCTTCTCACTGCCCTTTGAAATTCTGCATTAAGGCCTTCCTTCTTGTCTCGTCTCTATTTCCAGCTTTAGCTTTTCTTCTTTTTTCAGCAATTTTGAGGTTTCTTCGGAATACCAACAGCCACTTACTCGATTTTGCACATTTTTTGTATGGGATGTATTACTGTGCTGTTTCCATGTCGTTGTTTCTTATTTCCTCCCAAAAGTTAAGTATGTTATTTGGTTTTTAAGAGCATTAGCAACTAAGGCCATATTGCTCCAGGGATATGCGGTGGTCATTCCCTGACCTTTCCGCATCCTCCGTATTTGGTGGTCAGAGGCTCGAACCCCGGTCTAATCAAGAAGCATGTGCTATGCACTGCTGCTCCTGCCCACCTGGCTATGGAGGCGCCTCCTCCCAAAGTAAGTCTGGTTGTCTTTCCATGTAGTTAAATGAGTTGAATCTGTTTTTTATCTCAACTGCGTACAATGGTGAAATTTTATCTATATCATATTTCCATGGTGCAGCCTTCGTTTTGATGTTACTGAATTTGAGCCTGACTGGCGACTAAGAGTTGGTGGTCCAAGCCACAGTCTGCACCAGGTAACATTTTCACTGAAAAAAAAAAACAGAGCTTTTCCATCTTTTATTGCACATGATGTAGTCAATTTGATTACAGTGCAATCCACTTGGGAATGTCCATGTATACAAACATCACTTAGGTTAGATAAACCATGTGTTTGTAATCCTTAATTGATTTTCTTGACAGAACTGCACCAGACAGTTTCCTGCTTTGTTCCTATCCACCAGACCAAATCTGCTAACAATCCCATCTTCCTCTCTGCTTCCTATTTTCGCATTACAGATTACCCTGCATTCTAATGTGCCTTAGCATAAGCACATCAAAAATATTGTTTCCTATTCATCTAAAAAGTTCTGTTTTCTCTTTCACTCTTGGCATTACTTTTCTTCTAAGCAGCAACTTACATATCTCAAATCTGCCTTACCTGGGAATATTGTTTCTACATCTGGGGCACCTTCATAATCAATCAATCAATCAATCAATCAATCAATCTCTCTCTCTCTCTCTCTCTCCCTCCCTCCCTCCCTCCCTCCCTCCCTCCCAGGATTCAAGACTCCATTCAAAAGATGGAAGTTAGGCTAATTAACGCTCCATCCCTTGCAAAAAGTCGTCACTCCACTCTGTCTTATAAGTGTTCTGTTTTGCTGCATGTCTTTTCTATACATACTTCCATTGGCATCTATAATTCCTCCTCTCTCTTCCAAACCAGTCCAAACATGTGCCTCAACCTGCCAACATCCATGTACAGCCACTCCCTGACTTAGGTAATACTCGATTTACATAAATTTGACTTTACGTAAGTTTTTGCTGGCCGGTGCAAACTTAAAAAAATCGTATTTTGAATCCCGTAGAAGTAAATGGAGGTATTGGGAAAATACCATAATGTGAATCCAATAACACATTGTTTGGTAATTCAATCCAAGACCTTGGAAGTTGAAATTTTCGCTATATAATTAAGCTATTTATCTCTCTAAAATGTCATTTTTATAATAGTAATTATGCTCCATTTTCATCGTTATCATATGTTCCATTATAAGAATCAATTTTGAATGCCTTTCTGATATTTTTCTAAAACACATTTCTGGAGGTCACTACTATAAAACAAAAACAATTTACACTTTCTGCTTTACTGGGCTTTTCTGTTAGTGCAATCTATTATAAACGGGTAATAAACTCGATCTTATTGCATTTGCAATAATCCTGATAACTGGAATTGTGTAGGTTTTTATGTTATTACAGTGAAATGTGTTCCCCCTTCACTGAAATCTTCAATCATAAAAAAAACATAACTTTTCAGAATCTTCTCTTCATACCTACTTACTTACTTATTATTATTATTATTATTATTATTATTATTAGCCATATGGTACAAGGAAGCCTGAGGCTTATGCTGCACCAGCCAAAAAAAAAAAAAAAAAAATTCCCGAGTTACCCAGTGTGTGTGTGTGTGTGTGTGTGTGTGTGTGTGTGTGTGTGTGTGTGTGTGTGTGTGTGTGTGTGAGAGAGAGAGAGAGAGAGAGAGAGAGAGAGAGAGAGAGAGAGAGAGAGAGAGAGAAGTAGAAAGGCATCACCAAGAAAGAGAAGAATGATGATATCCAGCTCAGGACCCTGGGTTTGCCAAGCCCATGTTCACCAGATGTGAGCCCCCGGGGTAATTTATTACAATGGTGAAGAGTAAAGGGCCAACGGAAAGTGCAAGTGCTGGCAGTGCTAGGAAACAAAACAAAATTGATTTAGAAATGAAGATGATTAATTAAGAAGTATGAAGCAGGACAAAGTTTGTCATCTATTGCATAGAATTAGTTCTTGCTGCTTCAACAGTGAACACTATTTTAAGGGACACTGCATGTATAAAAGAACATTTATTTTTATGAAAACTCCAAACACGAGAGATGTTAGAACCTATAGTACTTAGTACTGTGCTTGGGTTGGAGGATGAGAAGACGAAAGAAGATATTTGTTGACATTGGACTTGGACTTCTGTAGACTGTAATTTTCAGGAAATACATATGAAGGAAGGTTGTTCCAGAAAACAGCTGTTGGATGAATAAATGAGGAAGATGAAAAGTTGGTTCTGTGAGTTTGAAGTTGGACAGTTATGTTGTTATGTTATTTGGTTTCTAGGAACATTAGCAACTAAGGCCATATTGCTCCGGGTATATACGGTGGTCATTCCCTGACCTTTCTGCATCTTCCGTATTTGGTGGTGATGGGCTCGAACCCCGGTCTAATTAAGAAGCGTGTGATGTGCACTGCTGCTCCTTCCCACCTGGATACGGAGGCACCGCAAGTTGGACAGTAAATGGATGTTGGCTGGTGGCGGCATGTGTTCGGACTCTTTTGAAAGAGAGAGCGAGAATTATAGAAGCCAATTCAGAAGAAGTGTCCATGGAAGTATCTGTAGAAAAGGCATGCAGCAGAAACAGTATGTGTATGAGACAGCAAGCGGAGACACTGTTAGAGAGGAGTCATTAATTAACCTAACTTCCCTCTTGTGAATGGAATCTAAAAGCCTGAGAGAGGTCTTGGGGGCACCGCCCCAGAAGTGGGAACAATATTCCATGGTAGGGCGGATTTGCAATTTGTATAGAATGAATAGCTGCTTGGAAGAAAAGTAATTCCGACAGCGAAAGAGAAACCACGTTTTTTAGATGCAAAGGAAGCAATATTTGTAATGTGCTTGTGCCAAGAGAGATTAGAAGTCAGGGTAATCCCCAAAAGAGATACAAGTCGACCATCACTAATCTGGCAGCGTTGGAACCTGTGGGGTGCCGGATTAGTGATTTTGTCAGATCACTGGTGGTTATTTTAGCACATACAGTTTACCCAACAGCTAACCACCTCCTCCTACCTTTAATTAAAACGTTGACTGCCAAGCCAATTTAAGAAAAAAATTCTCCAGGGGACAAAAAATATTTAGCAAATAATTTGATTAGTAATTCTAAAATAAATACTGTAATGTCCGTGTTGTAGTTTTTTCGCTTAAAATATATATATAAAAAAAGAGACTTTTTTTTATGTCACATATATGTGGCCGACGTGGCCCAATAGGTTACTTTATTTCTTGAGAAGCCGTGTCGGCCACTACGTGTGACACTATTACAGCATACATATGAAGGTCGTTTGTGATTAGTTTATTGCACGTGCGGAGAGCGCTGCAATAAAACTAATTGCGATAAAATAAACTCTCAAGCTTCCCAATAAGTTTGTCAGTATTGTTAGAGATTTTGTGAAAACAAGTTCGTTAGCACACTGTATTATCCATCATATTATGTTGTGTTTTTCCGCAAGTTTGTACAAGTGTGTTGTAAAAAAAAAAAAAAAATCTAAAATGGGATGACTAAAAGAAAATTAATAAAATAAGAGGAACCGAGAGAAATTGCTGGAATTTACAATTAAGCAGAGTTAAACTTCTCACAGGACCCACCGCTCTCGAGTTTTTTCAGAAGTTTAACTTTATCTGTTATAAACAATGTACAGTGTTTGCGCTTTACACCACGAGAGGCACTTCCTTTATGCATTGGAACAATGGCTGGGGCTAAATGTGATTAGGTTATAATAATAATAAATGCAGAAAAACAAGTGCGAATGGCTTGCCAGTGTTTATGAGTTTGTGCCAACAACTGATGCTGCAACCAATGCCACAAAACAGTAGGGGCAGGTCAGTAGGCCAACCCAGGAAATCTGAAGTTACTTCACGGAAATTATGTCCGAATTAGCGGTGGAACCAGATTAGTGATGGTCGACCTGTATATCATTTTGTCTAGAAATTGGAGTGTCACCAAAGATACACATAGGAGCGGAAGAATTCTTTTTTGCGAGAAAAAAGACAAGACTGACCACTTTCCATTTTGAGAAACATTGCCCTGCTCAATCAACTAAGTTGTCTTTGCTCCAATGGAGAATTACCTGGAGATCGGCATTTAAGGAATTGGTAGCAGATATTCGAGAAGTTGAAGCTGATTGAGCAGGGCAATGTTTCTCAAAATGGAAAGTGGAATGCAATGTGCCATCATTGGCAAAACTATGGATAGGATTTCCAGTCAATGGAAGGTCATTAATATACAAGAGGAAAAGAGTGGGGGGAAAGAACTGAACCTTGGGGGACACCAGCATTAAAGAAAAGTTAGAAGACAGAGAGCCATCTACCATCACCCCCTCAGTGAGCGATCAGAGAGAAAACTGGATAACCAATTGCAAAAAACAGTTGCCAAACCATAAGATAGAAGCTTGTTTAGAAGACCTTTATGCAAAACACGATCGAAAGCCATTTAAGATGTCAAGAGCAACTGCTTATGTTTCCCCGAACTTTTCCATAAATAAGTAACATAATCCAGAATATCACCAGTGGATCGACACTGAAGGAATCCATACTAGCGATCATTGATCAGATGGAAGGTTTTTCAGTAGTTTAAGAGTTGCCGGTTAATTGATTTCTCCATTACTTTAGAAAGAGTAGAAGTAATTGCAATGGGACGATAATTGGATGGGAGGGATTTGTCACCCTTTTTAGGAACTGGCTGGATATTAGCAAATTTCCAAGCAGTAGGAAAAACACCTTTGGAATAAGAAAGTGAAAAAAGGTGCCAAAGAACAGGAGTAAGTTCAGGAGAACAGGTTTTGAAGAACAAGTGGAGAGAAATACCATCAGGACCTGGAGCTTTCTTAGCATCAAGATTCATCAAAATCCTTCTGACATCCTTTTGATGGAAGACCACAGGAGGCATTGAATGGAGCGTGTTGTGAATGGTGGGAGGATCATTAATACATGAGTTGGAAGAAAAATGGGATGCTAGCAGGTCAGCTTTATCCTTGGATGAAATGACAACAAAACCAATTAATTTTGACAGAGGTGGGAGCAGAGATGGGCAAAAGTTGCGGCCAATAGCTTTGGCAAGAGACCAAAATGCTCGGCTACCATTAGGGCAAGAAGCAAGTTTTCTACTCTTAGCCCGTTCAAAATCTAGTTTGGACTGATTAATAACTGCTTTACAATTGTTGCGGGCTTTGGTGTAGGCAGAAAATGAAACTGAAGATTTGGAAACAAGCCAATTACGATGTGCAACCTTCTTCTCTTGAACAGCCTTAGCACATTTATTGGAAAACCAAGGTTTAGATAAATAATGAGATTTTAAAGTGGAGTGTGGAATAAAGGATTCCATTCCTACAAGAATAATTTCACTAGCACAATCTGAGCAAACGTTGACATCAGAAGTTTTGAAACAGTAATCCGACCAAGGAAAATAAGAAAATAAATCTTGCAGGACATCCCATTTTGCATTCTTGTAAGACCAAACAACACGAGGTTGAGAATAGCCATGAGATAAAGGCTCCATTGGAGAAGAAACAATCACCAAGTTGTGATCTGAAGTGCCTAAAGGACCTCTCACTTCGTACTTAGAAGGGTTGTTTGTGAGAAAAAGATCAAGTGTGTTGGCTGCATGGTTAAGATTGTCCGGTATTCTTGTAGGTAAATGAACAATCTGTGCAAGGTCATTAGTAATTGCAAATGCCTCAGCATCTCGACCAGCTGGGTCGGTGTGACCAGAAAACGGAAGCCAGCTGGAGTTGTGAACATCAAAATCACCAAGGAAAATTACCTCACTGTTAGGAAAGTTGGACTGGAGAAAGTCAAGTTGCAAAGAGAGGAAGTCAAAGAGCTCCAAGTGATTAGTGGAGTTGGGAGAACGTTAGAGACAACAGATGAATTTTACACAACGAGGTAGAGAGATTTTAAGCCAGAGAAGATTGAAAAGAGGAGATTCCAAATTACCAAGTCTCTGACAGGGAATATCGGAATGGACATATGCACAAGTACCACCTTTGACGTGAAAGGAATGATACAGCAAATAATTTGGGCAACTGAGTTGCCCAACATATTAAAGTATGAACGTATTTCACATCGGACCAGTCCACCAGAACAGTGATCATAAACCAGCGTTCAGGTGCTATAATGAAGATGGAAAAGCTATTAATAATATGGATGGAAAATCAGATTCGAAAGCAAATGCCCCTTGAATCTAAAGGCCATTCAAGCAAGAAGTATTTATGCAGATAATGATAAGTATGGCAAACCCCAAGCCAAGTTCGTGGCAAGCAATGGTGGTTTAATAGGTTAAAGCATTGCGCTGGTTTCCAAAACATTAAAGAATGCAGAAGTGACCAGTGCCATTCTGCAGCTGCAGAGAAATTTTGTGTGTTGGAAAAAACCCCTTCTAAACCGCCACAACCCTCAACTTTTGCAGTGGCGTGCTTATCAGCTGAAGAGTTAATTCTGGCAACGATGCTCAAAAGGTAAAACTTGCTGACGTTGTGCCTGTCTCCTCTCTCTTTTTGTAATTTCATAATTTTGAAATTTTTTACACTTCTGTAATATTTCCTGTGCATGAGATAAAAAAATTGAATAATTCTATTTACATGTTCGTCGAACGTTTCTTTTTTGCTTCTATCAAATTCAGTGCACACAGTTGGGAGTACAGAATTTCCCTAAATGCTTATTTAGGGAAATTCCAACTTACGTAGCATTCCGCAGAAAGCAACACTTACCTTAATCGGGGAGTGGCTGTATTGTCCAACTACAATCTCACAGAACCAACTTTTCTTCTTCCTCATCATTTATCCTTTCAACTTAAGTTTTCTGGAACAACCTCCCTTCATACCTATGTTCTCAAAATTACCATCTACAGAAATTCAAGTCTAAAGCAAACCTTCTCAACCTGGCACAGTACTATATCTTTCGTGTTTGGGGATTTTCATAAAAACAAAAATTCGTGCAATTTATTAGCATTTGTTCCTATTAATATTTACTCAAAATAAATTTTTTAAATATGACTTAAGAGAATACAATAATGCATTCAATTCTCTTTGGGATAAAGTAGTTATTCAAACTTCCTAAAGGAGATGCATCTAGACTAACTACATGCTGGGCAAATGCATCCTTTTGCATCCTGTCTAAAATTCTGAGTTCAAGGCTCCTTGAACCACCTTCACCAAGAGCCATCTGGGTTCAAGGCTCCTTGAACCCAGGTGGCTTCCCACTCAGTACTAATGCTATGGAAGAGGCCAATGAGTGACTTTGAGCCACTTGATGTTTTTCTTTCTGCTATAGTAGTCATGGTATGCTAGTCTGACAAGATTAACATTATTTAGCTGGTCTGAGAAATGGCTGTTAAAGTATAATGCAGGCAAATGTAAGGTTGCACATTTGGGTAGTAGTAACCTTAACCTGTAGGGGTTTATGGACTCCTAGGCCATCCATAAACCATGTGCAAAAAAAAATGATTTTTTTCTTGGCTCACAGAAGACCATACATTGCCTTCACAATGCATTGCACTGGTATTAAACTACTTTCAAAATAATGGCCTCACTAAAAGGTTAATTTCCCATTTAAACTGTGGATATCCATATGGGCAAAACAGCAAAGATAATAAAAACAAATACATTTTCTTTATTGTAGTACAGTAAAAACAGTTGCAGGGAAGCTATCCTTAAAAATAGTTTAGAAAACTTATGATTGCAGGTGTAGAGTGTGATTAGAGAGAGTTAGTTAGATAGTACACCCTGAGCCTTCCTGGCTGCCTACTTACACAGTGAGGAAACTTCATGACTGCTTGTAACATAATCCCTAAATCTTTCTAATTCTGAACTACCTTTAATTCCAACACTGCAAGTCACCTCACATTTCTGCAAGTCACCCTCACATTTCTTTTACCTAAAGGCAAAACTTTACATTTATTGCAGGATTAAACTTTAGTTGTTATCCTTCAGACCACATATGAAACCAATCTAAAGCCATTTTGAAGTAGCATAACCTGCTTCTCATTATTTAATATTCTGCCTAATGTTAAATCTTTAGCAAATTTTATGGCTTTCTTTCCCTGCATCAATATCACTGAGGAAAATTAGAGAGAGAAAAAAAAAGCCCCTAATATTAAATTGTGAGGAACCCTGCTCATTACATTAGCCTGATTTGTTACTAATCTTTTAGTTGCATATTTATGAAATTTTCAGGACTTTTCTGTATAGTCTGGCAAATACAATAAAAAAAAGCTTATTTTTTTCTGCATATCATTTTAAAAAATAATAAATTAATATAATATAATGTCATATTATTTGCAATAATTGGTTTTATTAAAATGTCAATCAGTCTAACCCTCTCAATGTAATTGTAGCAAAGTCCCTAAGCAAAATGTCAAAGTGACAATTATCAGTAATTGTCTGTGATGTTTAAATTTTATAGAGGGGAGGACAACCCCACAGTATCTTAAGACCCAAAGTGATCTACACGTCAATGATTTTTGTCCAGGATTAATCATTATAGTTTTTAAATAATATACCTCACTCTATTACAGCATTTAAGCAACATACCTCACCCTATTCATCATCCTCATTTTCTTCAATTTCTTCCTGTTAATTCACTGTTTTCTTCCTCCACTCCTCTGTTTACAGTATCCGCAAATTGTGTTTATGGCAATTTTCTTACATATGTCCCAATTTCAAAATGAACAGACTGGATGTGACTAATAAACTATATAGTAAATCCTTTTTAGTTGCCTTTCTAGGAACATTTTATAGAATTCCATTCTTTATATCTTTTAAAGTTACTAGCTGCTTTCTGTGCTTCCTAAGAAAGTTGGACAATCAAGAAGGTACATTTTGATGTGAAAACATTTTTGGCAGCATCCACTAAATTTCGGACTGAAGTAAAACCAATTTGTCATAAAAATGGGAAACAGAAATTACACAAATTACGTCACTTCCTAAATGGCATTAATGCAGTAACTAATGCTGATTCAGTAGAGTAAGTAGTGGGCGTGAGCATAAAACATTATATCACTATTTCAGACTGAAGTAAAACCGACTGGTAACAAAAATGCAAGACAGAAATGATGCAGATTACGTCACTTCCTAAATTAAGCTAATGATGCTAATTCAGTCACTAATGTTGATTCAGTAGAGTAAGTAGCGAGTATGAGCATAAAACGTTACATCATTCACACAAAATATTTCAGCTTGAAGTAAAACCGATTGGTAACAAAAATGCAGGACAACGTTTAGGAAGTATGTGAGACATCATTTAGGAAGTAGCGGGCATGGGATTATGCCCACGCCCGCTACTTCCTAAATGACTCAGTAAATTACCCGTTGATTGGGTAGAGTAAGTAGCAGGCATGGGCATAAAACGTTACATCGTTCATGACTTTAGTTGTAGCTGTTATATTTTAAAACGGTTCTGATTTTCATCAAAGATGTTTTCCCATAAAACAACTTTCATGCATACAGGGGACTCACGTGCTATTTATTTTTATTATGTTTTCTCAGTGCATCTAAAGTTTAGGAACTAGAGGTGGAATATGGTATCAACCATACAGTGTTACAAATTTTTCTGCAGTTTTTTTTGTGCATGTGAAATTTTTAATATTTACCATCACTCCAGAGGTGAGGCTTGCTGATGAGGATCTCATCCAATCCATTTACTGGAAAGATTAAATGGACTGGAATTGAAATTTAATTACATAGAGGATACATGACTGTGATTGGGGTATACAAACTGGTGGAAGGTGAAGAAGAAAGTAGCGATAGTTACTACTCTTCTTTACAAGAAGTAATGACCAAAGTAAACAAATCAAATTACCTTGTGGTAAGGGGAGACCTAAATGTTAGAATCAGCAAAAGTAAAATCAATTCAATTATAAGCATATATGGCAAGCAAAGAACAGAAATGGGATAAGACTGATTGATTTTGCAACCTATAATAACATATTAGCATTAGTAGAGGCATAAGCTGCAAGAAAGCAAGTTTATGCAGCATCAGCCAAAAAAAAAAAAACTCTCAGATTTCACCCCTCCGTTCATTCCAAATACATGTCCAGCTCGGCCTTAAATTTATTTAGGCTATCAACTTCCACAACAAAAGATGGAAGTCTGTTCCACCAATCAACTACCCGCTGGATAAAAGCAAACTTCCGCACATCTATCCTACAACCATCTTTCCTCAATTTGAATTTGTCTTCTCAGGCGATTATTCTGAGCAAGAGGAAGAATCCCATCCGCATTGAGCATGCTCAAACCATTCAAGGCTTTATACACCACAATCAGATCACCTCGCAGGTGCCTAGTCACCAGACACTGTAATTTGCAAAACTTATGCCTTTCTTCGTAAGAGCAACCCCTTTGTTCCATTCACTAATCTTGTTGCCCTTCTCTGTACTCGTTCCAACAGCTCTACATCCTCCTTAAAATGAGGCCTCCAGACCTGTACACAGTACTCAAGGTGTGGCCTGACTCAATTTGCCTCCAATGCCACACTGCTCCACTTTGTGCAGCAGTCTTCCATGTGCAACAGTATCTAAGGCTTTTCTAGGATCCAAATATATTATATCAAAGTTATTCTTTGCATCCAGTTCCTTTGTGACTACGTCATAGTATCCAATCAAATTAGTCAGACAAGACTTCCCCTCAAACCCATGCTGTCTCTGAGCTATAACTGAAGTCGTGTCTAGATGATCCTTTGTTCCATTCACTAATCTTGTTGCCCTTCTCTGTACTTGTTCCAACAGCTCTACATCCTTCTTAAAATGAGGCCTCCAGACCTGTATACAGCACTCTAGGTGTGGCCTGACCATTGCCATATACAAGGGGATAATAACCTATAGCAGTGTAGTACTATAGAACTGATACTTTACTCTGGGATTACTGCTTCCCATATGTAGTACTTTATATTTTTCAATGTTAAACTTCATTTGCCAGCTGTCAGCACATCTGCTCAATTTTTCTAAAACACCCGCTACTTCCTAAACTTTGTTAATGACAATAAATGCAGCGTACTGTCATTAGTGTCCTTAACAACCCTGCCAACCTTCATATCGTGTGCAAACTTAAACATTAAGCCTGATATACCATCATCAATGTCATTTATAAATACAGAAAACAACAATGGACCCAACGCTGAACCCTAAGGGACTCCACTAATAACATTAGTCCATGAAGAGCAGTGTCCATTCATTACCACTCTGTCTTCTCCGACTCAACCATCCCTTTATCCATAACAGCAATTTGCCTCCAATAACACACTGCTCCAATTTGTGCAGCAGTCTTCCATGTGCAACAGTATCAAAGGCCTTTCTAAGATCCAAATATATGATATCAAAGTTATTCTTTGCATCCAGTTCCTTTGTGACTACAAAACAGTATCCATCCAAATTGGTCAGACAAGACTTCCCCTTAACAAACCCATGCTGTGTCCGAGCTATAACTGAAGTCTTGTCTAGATGATCCTGCAATGCTTCTTTAACCAGTGCCTCCATTAATTTCCCTGGAACAGAAGTTAAACTAACAGGTTTATAATTACCTGTCTCCTTTTGATCCTCCTTTGTGGATTGAGGTCACATTTGCACATCTCCAGTCCATGGGTACCTCCCCAGAGTCCAGGGAAGCTCTCATAATTATGGCTAATGGTTTGCTTACTTCCTTTGCTGCCTCCTTTAATATAACTGGATAGATTCCATCCACCCCAGGTGCCTTTCTTATGTTTATCTTCAACAGTTTCTCCACCACTTTACACTCAGTTATTACAAGATTATCTAGCTTACTGCCAGAGTTTAATACACCTCTGGCATTCCCTCCCTCATGTGTGAATGTAGATGCAAAATATTCATTTAGTTTGTTAGCTACCTGAGCAGGATCATCAACAGTTGAATCATCAATATCAAGCGAACTAATCTAATTCCTTCCCTTCTTTCTAGAGTTTACATAAGTAAAGAACTCTTTGCTGTTTTTCTTTGCATCCTTTGCCAAAGATTTCTTGTAATCTGCCTTCGCCTGCTTAATCTCCTTTGTGACTTGATTACAGGCTAGCTTATATCTGCCATAGGCTTCTGTGTCGCCTGTTATTTTATATGTATCCCACGCATTTTTCTTCTCTGTCACATGTCTAATTAGTTCATCTAACATCCATTTAGGCCTAAATCTTGAACAATATGTCTTTGTTGGTATGAAAAGCCTAGTAGCTTCCAAGATTAATTCTTTGAATATTTCCCATTTTGAATTTGCTGTTGGTAACATCATCAGTTGGTCCCACCGTAAAAAATGTAAATACTGTCTCAGACCACCGTAGTCACCTTTACAAAAGCAAAAACCCTTCCCTTCACTCTTGATGGTAGTTACCTCTTTGTGTAAATCCCACTTCAGTGCACTGTGATCACTGCCATCTAGTGATTCCTTTATCTGCAGATTCTTAATGTATGAAGAATCATTACTGATAATCAGATCAAGAGTATTACTCCCTCTAGTTGCTTCCCGAAAATGCTGCTGTAGAAAACAATCATCCAATAAATCCACAAAAGCCTTACTAGTGCGTGAGTGACCAACTGCAAATTCCAGTCAATCTCTGGGAAATTAAAGTCCTCCAATTATAAGACACTGATTTACTGACCCACTATTTCTCTGTACAATTGCTCATTATACTCATCAGATTCATTAAGCCTATAACACACACCTATTCTCATTTTTCCTTTCCCAGTGCTTATGTCACACCAAACAGACTCAGCATTGCATTATCCACCAATATCAATTGGATGCACTTCCTTAGATTTTATGTATTTCTTAACTAACAGCATAACCTCTCCTCCCTTCCTGCCCTGTCTCTCCTTTCCTGTACACATTGTACTCCCTATTAACTATGAATACTTTCTTCTTATACAAGGAGTGCCACAAATACACCTGGTTAGCACAAGGCAGCAGATCAACAAAAGATTATATATATCGATAAACAACAAAGTAACAAAATTTGTTTTGGACACCAGAGTATTCGGAAGCTTCGAATTGGAAACTGACCACTTTTTACTAGTTTCACCAATTAGATTCCCACCACGATGATTGAAAACAAAGAAAAAAGAAATAGAAACAAAGAATGAAGAGTGTTTCAAAGTGAGCCTTTTGCATGACCTTAGTATCAGATGGCTTTTCCAACAGAGTTAAAAACTGACAGAAGATATACAAACTAGTGAATCAGCTGAAGAAGAATGGACACACATTTGCAAAATATTAAAACAGGCAGCATCTGAAAGTTAGGCAATAAGCAAATATGGCACTGCAGAATTTATGACAAAAAGATAAAGGAATTTCAAAAATTACAGAATATAAGCAAAGCACTTTTAAGAAATAATTATCAACAAAATGATAAAAGTGAATATAACAGGAAAAAAGCCATAGTCAAAAGAGAAGTCAGGAAAAGGAATAGAGAAAGCTGGAATAACTTTGTCTCAAACTTAGAAAGAGACCTAACAAAACTAAACCCGATTACTAGAAAAATTTTAAATAACTTAATCAGAAAACAAGAAAAAACATAAATAAGAATGTGCTAGATAAATTTAAATGGTTGCAATACTTAGCCTGTCTCTTTAATAGCATAAGTGACTTTAATAGTGTATAAAATATTTGCAAAAAAAAAACCAGAGGAGCACTACAATGATAAAATTGGACAGAATCTTTGGACACACAAGAAAAAATCAGAAACACCAAAATCAAAAAATAACTTATAAGAAGAAATTTACATACAAGAATTAAATGAAGTATTAACAAGTTTTAAGAACAAAAAATCTCCAGGAGAAGATAGTATCAACATAGAGTTGCTCAAATATGCTGACAATACTTTAAAATGGTGAAGCCCAACTAGAATCTTGGTACAGAAAGCCATAGTCATTCCAATGTATAAAAAAGGCAATAACAAAGACTGAAAATTACAGAGGAATAAGTCTCCTTAATAGTACCTATAAAATATTTGAAAAAAAAAAAAAGAAAAAAAAAAATAGAAATACTATAGCAGTGGTTTTCGACCTTTTTTTTAATAACGGCACCCCTAAGTAATTTATTTTATTTTGTGGCACCCCTACTCAATCTAATATTAAATAAATATGTTATATGATAGTTATTACAATAATATAACTATAAACAAAATTACAATTAGTAATACAAATTATATATATATACACTACAGGTTGACCATCACTAATCCGGCAGCGTTAGGACCTGTGGGGTGCCGGATTAACGAGTTTGCTAAAATAACCAGTGGTTATTTTAGCACATACATTAGTTTAAGAAAAAATTTCCCCAGGGGCCAAAAAATATTTAGGAAATAATTTGATTAGTAATTCTAAAATAAATACTGTAATGTCGGTGTTGTCGTTTTTCGCTTAAAATATATTTTTAAAAAGTCTTTTTTTATGTCGCATATTATGTGGCCAACGTGGCCACATTATGTTGGTTACTTTATTTCTTGAGAAGCCGTGTCAACCACATACATGACGCTATTACAGCATACATATGAAGGTTGTTTGTGATTAGTTTATTGCACGCGTGGTGAGCGCTGCAATAAAACTAATTACGATAAAATAAACTCTCAAACGTCACAATAAGTTTGTCAGTATTAGAGATTTTGTGAAAACAAGTTCATTAGCGCGCTGTATTATCCATCATACTGTGTTGCGTTTTTCTGCAAGTTTGTATAAGCGTGTTGTAAAAAAAAAAAAAAAAAAAATCTAAAAAGGAATGGATAAAAGAAAATTACTAAGATAAGAGGAACTGAGAGAAATTGCTGGAATTTACAATTAAGCAGTTAAACTTCTCACAGACACACCACTGTCGAGTTTTTTCAGAAGTTCAACTTCATCTGTTATAGACAATGTACAGTGTTTGCGCTTTACACCACGAGAGGCACTTCCTTTATGCATTGGAACCATGGCTGGGGCTAAATGTGAGTCAGTTACAATAATAAATGTAGAAAAACAAGTGGGAATGGCCTGCCAGTGCTTACGAGTTCGTGCCAACAGCTGATGCTACAACCAATGCCACCAAAACAGTAGCAGCAGGTTGGTGTACCAACCCATTTGAAATTACGTTCGCGGAAATTATGTCCGAATTACCGGTGGCCGGATTAGTGATGGTCAACCTGTACTTATATAATAATTTTATTCTTTATTGTACTAAATAAACATCAATTATAGATCACCACAAAATTAAATAGATACCGTACACCTTTTCATAATGAAATAAATATATAAATTTTAAAAAAATAATGTTTTAAGTAACTTAAACCGAAATTATGTAGCACCCCTGGAACGTTGTTGCGGCACCCCAGTTGAAAACTCCGTACTATAGTGATAAAATTGAAGAAGAACAAAATGGATTTAGGATAGGTAGATCTTGTGCACATGGATTTTTTACTCTGAAATTATTATTCAAAAAACACAAGGAGTTTAACAGAACAAACATAGCATTCACTGATTATAAGAAAGAAATATGGATCAAATAGAATCAATGTGCTAGTTGTTCAAATCGAACAGCTAGATCTTCAGTTCTAACTGTTCCTTGTGTATAAGAAATATAGAAACATTGACTACAAAAACAAAATTCGTGGGCTTTTCAAGGAAAGGATCCCACCCAAACAAAATTTGTGTTGGTAATACAATTCTTGAGCAAGTAAATTGTTATTAGGAATACACTGATACCTCCAAAAACACTGAAGCCGATTTATTAAACTAAGATACAATAAACAATAACAGGAGCTTTCGGGGCAAGGTGCCCCTTCTTCTGCTGGACAACGGTACAAATATGTTATATATAGAATAACAATATAAGACTGGGCGTTATCACGCATTAGCCAAAGTAAGGTGCATACATGAAGTGGATGAACATTATATGGAATAGAACAATGAATGAGTCACTGGGCAGAATCAGACATCTGGTGTTGGGAATGTAAGGCACAAACGCAAGACATATGCCAGCATTCATTGCACTATAAAACAATTGTCTCCATAATTGTGTGCATCATACTCCCTTATTACGGTTGAAGACACTACTATATTTTGCATGTGTAGTGCCTCAAGCCACGAGCATTGGTGGTAGTTACGTGAGTGGTCAACGATCTTAACATCATGTCAGGGATTGAAGTCGTGTTGTTCAGACCAATAGTGCTCGGCAAGCAGAGTGTTCAGAGTCAGCAGACCCTTTCATGGTTCTGAGACGTGATCTTTTAGCCTTCTAGCGGTTTTGCCTACATAACAACTACAGCAGTCAAGGCATGTAATTCAGAGTGGATTAGGTCCTAATCCACCCCGAAACAATGAATTTATCTCAACTGCCTACATTCCCTACTACCTGGACATATTGGAACACCTTGCCAGAATCCTATGCAACCATATAAAGTGTTTACACCTTCCTGCTAGGAAATTACAATCGATTATTTCTAGGGTGAAAACACCGATCCCTCCTTACGCAGCTGTTCTGTATACCGAATTACATGCCCTGACTGCGGTAGTTGTTAAAGGGCACCTCGCACAGAAAGCTCCTGTTTTTGTTTATTGTATCTTAGTTTAATAAATCGGTTTTAGAGTTTTCGGAGGTATCAATATATTCCTAATAGTTATGCAGCCAGAAACCAAAGGCCTTTTCTCAAGTAAATTGTTTTAAATATCTTGGCTACAGCCTGACTTACGAAAAAGAAAGTAATATTAGTAACAAAATTCAACATTATAACAAAGCACTCAGAATAATCAATCAAGTTTTTAAACAGACAAAAGTGCAGAGAAGTTGCTTTTGGAGTTAGTTGAGGCTGACAGTTTAAAGAAATTCAAAAGTAAACACCTACATGAGGAAGAAAGCACATAGGTTGCATTTTCTTATCTATTTTTTTTTTTTTTTTTCAACAGTGCAGCAAAAGCCAGTGCCTTCCTTGCACTGTGGCTAATATTAATACTAATTCATTTTTATTTCTGATAGCACGTGCAGATTACACTACTCTGAATTTTGCAAAAAGTTCATTGATGTTTTCTCAGAAAATGTTATTTCTGAATCATTTTCTAATGCTGCTTTCAAAAATGACTTCCAATTTGTTTCCATCACATCAGGTTTTTTAAAAATCACAATAAAATTTTATTTTTCATAAATTTTTATTAATTTTGGCAGAATCTGGGCACTGAAATTATAAGAGAATGCTACTTTTGCCATTCTTTTATATTTAAATACATGTTTAAAACATTATTTAAAAGGGTAATCTGATAAAAAATTATGTACCAAGTACATAATGAGTTGCTGCCGCTCTACTCTGAAACTGATAATGTCACAGCGGCAGCCATTAAAAACATCTTTACTGCAGGAATTCATTATGAAACTGGTACAGTAAAATAAATAAAAAAAGGTATTGCTGCATTATTTTCATTGGAAAAATTATTTCAGTGCAATGAATGGAATTTTTCATTGTACTAGTGTATAATGAAATAATTCATATAAAATATATTATCTTCTTCTTCTTCTTTGTCCTCGCCTTCTTTCCACATTCACGTGGGGTCGGTACACATATACTTTCCATCAATCACCGTTTTGGCATAGTTTTTACGACCGGATGCCCTTCCTGACGTCAACCCTCACCATTTATCCGGGCTAGGGATTTAAGCTGCCGATCTGCCAAGCCTTACACAGCTATATAGAAGTGGTAGCTCTTATACAATGGTGATGTTGCAATTTAATAATTTTACGCAATTTATGCTGAATTTCTAATCCCACTGAACAAGCAGGTGGCACTGCTGTAGTTCTTTTATCTCATGAAAATTGCTGACTCGGTAGATTGACTGTGACCTTGAAAATAACAGTAATAAATAACTCAGCAACACATGAGTATTTTTACATACAATTTGGTATCCTGAAAACTTCTACCGCAAAGCTATCAGGTAGCACAACTATTCCGCTAATAATTCCCAGTGACTGATTATAGTTCCTTAAAAATTTAATGACCTTGAAATTTCCTGTTTTCCTATATCCAAGAATAGTAATGATAGCCATTTTAAAAAAAGTTCAGAGTCAGAAAATTAAACCACCTTTAGGTCCCAGATCTTAGCCTATCACTCACAACACTTACTTTATCTAAAATATAACTTCTTTTTGAGCAACACTTCCTAAAACCTTCTTTATTAACTAATTTTAATAGTGCACTAATTTAGCTAGCATACAGCTGGTGCCACTAGCGCCACTATAAAATATATTATAATAACACTAAAATTATTGGTCTACAGTAACTGAAATAAGATATATAATTTTGACACTCAAATGGTTTTAATTCCTGAGTGAATACTCCATCGATCGTTGTTTCATTACATGTAGTATTTACTAAATTATTTGACTTAATATCTAAATTGAAGACATCTTTCATAAATTTACAAAACTTCTTTCCAGCCTCAGAATTTAATTCTAAATTGAAATCACCAGCGAGAACTATAGGTATACGATCCAGTGGTTCTTCCAATAATTTTGCACCTTCAATGGAATATGGCATCAAATTCTGAATGTGAATTTTTGAATTATATCTAACTTCAATGGAATATGGCATAAAATTCTGTTTATGAATTTTTGAATTATATCTAACTTCAATGGAATATGGCATAAAATTCTGTTTATGAATTTTTGAATTATATCTAACGACATCCCTGGAGTGATGTATGTGGCAACGATGAAAATAGATTTACTATTGAATTTGCACAAAGATCCACAAATGTCTCCAATTTCAACTGATACCACCGTCGCATTGCTACTATTATTGTTGTGCAAAGATATAAACGGTGTACTGATGATAGTTGAACCTTCACGTTGATATATCGCAACACCACCAATACAAACATCCGACCTTTTAAATTGAGTCATATATTGGAATGGTTTAAGTAATATATGTTCATCATTATCCAACCACGTTACACTTAATATCGATATTTTGGATTGCTGCAAGATTGTGTCTGTTTCGATATCTCGAACATGGGCCTGTAAACTTTGTATGTTCATTGACGATATAGATATACCACTTTGTATGAAATCTTGCAGTTCATCCTGTAGAGATGGTAGCTTATTATTTTTCAAGTGATTTAGTTCAGCACCAAATTCTATATTACTAGTAGCTTTACCATGGTGAAATGCGAAATCATCATGGGGACTTGTTGAAGGTCCCTCCTTGAGATTTTTATATAGTCAAAGCACAAGCACATACTAAAGGAAATTGTGCACGTCTGCATGTTAATTTCCTATTGTTCGTGAATGGAATCATAGTTGATTGTTTTATAATAGGTACGGATTGACTAGATAAATGTTTATCTTTCACATATTGTTGATAATGAGATTGAAGGTTATGTCCTATTTTTGACTCAAGAAATTTCATCCATACTCATTTAACTGTTTCGTCGTCCTCAAATTCGAAATATACTAAAGTACTGATTGCACCGTTTGCCAATCCATCAACCACATCTATATTTGTAGTAATCATGTACGGTTTTCCTTTCAATAATGACAATGTATGGAAGTCCTGAAGTTTCGGTCATTGACATTTTATGATTTTTATTTCGAATCCCTTTCGGACATAAATTAGTAGCATCTTTTTGGTAAACAAATCTCGATTCTATAATTTTAAGTTCATCTGGTAATAACGCTTCTCCATTGCTATTTTTGTAATAATTTTAGAAAATGTACTATCAGACTGTCGAATAACTTGTACTAATTCATGAAATTGTAGTGAATGCCATAATTCTGGAGCAATCTCTAATGACTTGTTTATAAATTATTTCGATTCCAATATAAAATGAGTAACGTTAGCTGTTCCTACTGATTTAAATGCAATTTGCAAATTTTCTGTGGTACACATTCGCATAATTTTCATTGCCATATATAACAAATGTTGGGGAGTTACTACACGATGATCAGATCTACGAATTTCACTTGATGCCATCATAAAGGGAATAATTTTCAATCCATTTTTAAATTTTCGTGCATGTCCCAAATATATAGCTAGAAAAGAAAGTTCTTCTGCATGTATATCAAATATGAAACTTGTTGGAGATGATTTCAGACCCGGTGCTATACATAAATATTTATCTTCAGACCATAATAACGTTTGTTGTTGAATTAACAGTAGTTCATCATCACTGTTGACAGGTTCCACAATTTCATCTGAACGTTCCTGTTCACTATCATCATTTGTCCCCAAGAAATCGTCACTCACTTTTATGCCGTAGAATTTATACAAAGGTGAATTTATCAAATACCGTAACCATATTTTCACTATTTTCTTCTGCACACATCCTTGTAGATATGATGATTTATGTATGAGTTTACATTTTATATATACATTAATGGCATAACCATCATCTAATTCTCTAGGTAGCTGATGGACCATCATATTTAAGTTAACTGGTACATTTATTACTTGTCCAATGATCCCATATTGTCCATTTTCATAACATAAATGACAAATTTGCATAAAGGGTAATCGTGGTGAGATCAAACGATCAGTTACATCTGGTGGAGGCAAATTAGTAGGATATATTGGATATATAAATCCATTTGACGTGGCCATAGTTGGTATCAGTTCCTCTTTTAATGAAGTATGACATATATTACATGTCGTGAAAGTACTCACTTCTTGTAAATGAAATTCATTTTAAAGTAATTCATATGAAGTTGTTGGAAATGGTTTAAAATCTAATTGAAACCATAAATGATCACAAACATTACAACTAAATCCAAATGAGTTTTTGTACACTAGTTTTTAAAACTCACCGTCAGCTCGTGTAGACGCTACAGGGATGTAATCAGGAATGTCATTATTAACCATTTCTAATTTCGCTTTTTTTCATGGATGATATTCCTTCATTCATTTTGCTGGAATTTTAGATTCCTGATAAGTATCAGGCATAGTAGAATTCAACTCGGTGATTGAATTTCATTATGATTCAGAATAGTTTGAATTTTTAATTTCCTTTCTTCTGTTCATTATATTCTTTCATTATTTCAGCTAGAGTTTTGTTGGGTGCAGTTTGAGAACTCCCAGATATAACAAAACACTCTTGTTGAATTTCATCTGGATTCACATTTCTGTCCAACTTCTCTTTCTTTCTTTCACGATATTCCTTCGAATGATGGGCTGTAAATTTTGGCACAGTCACTCACGTATTAATCATTATGTTGATATAACGGTATAACGTAGCACGTCACTGCTCAATTGTACTTGTTTTGCCACTGCAACTTGTTGCGTCACTGCAGCAACAAGTACAACGCATGCGCATCTGGTTTCGTGACAATTTCTAGGTAACAAAGCTTTTTTCCAAATAATGCAGGTAAAAACATTTTTAACAACAAAACCACTAAGCACTCACCTCTCATTTTAAAAACTGATCTATAATGGGTCAAATTTTTGTGTCTTTGATTTTCTTGCAGATCTTTCTACTTTACAGCCCCTTTTCAGCATCCAGCAATAGTCAGCCATTATGTTGAGTCACATTCCACCTTCCCTGGTATACCTCATCTCCATGTCTTTAATATCCTCGTTAAACTTCTCACCCTGCTCTTCACTAACACTTCTTAGATTTTTTGGGAAGTAGTTCAGGTAAGAGTGTAACAAATATACCTTGACACACATGTTGCAGTCTAGCTTCCTGAAATTTGCCAATATATTTCCACCTATATTCTTGTAGTCCAGATCGTTGTTCCCTAAGAAGTTTTCAACAACAGACCTGAAGCTAATCCATGCCTGTTCTTCTTTTATTCATAGTTCCCTCAAAATCTTGGTCTCTAATCAGTTTGTGAATTTGAGGTCTGGAAAAAATACCTTGTCTTAGCCTCTCTTGGGTGATTGATGAGAATTTGGTACAAAGGTATCAATTTGGTATCAAACCCAGTTTTATATGCAATGGAGGAAGGAGGACAGTTCTGGGGTCTACCAGTGTTTATGAACTATGTTTGTTGAACCAGCAACAAACTGTCCCTCTTTAGCCACACCATTAATATCCCAGTGCTTACTCTTTGCCTGACTATTCCAATCACACAAAAAGCAAGGCATTTTTGTGTAGCCAAATTGCTGTCCAATTAACTTGCCTATCACTTTAAAGTCAGCACATATCAACCAACCATGTTCTTCATCCTTAATATTTGTCAACAACCTTTTCAAATTCTCATATGTTTCCTTCGATTGCAAAGCGTGAGCTACTGGAATTGACCCATATTTATTTCCATTGTGGAACAACATACCTTTGACTCTTTTTTTGATGGGTCAATAAAAAGTCTCCACTGGAGACTTTTTATTGACCCAGGATTGTAACTAATTCCTAAGTAGTTCGAGCCCGTGCAAAAAAAACCATAGAATTGTCCTCAGAAAAGTAGAGAACTCTGTACCATGAGAAAAATGTCCCATGTGCTAGAAGATTTTTTGACATAAGTCTAGAGTCAAGGAGTTCTGCAGATTCCTTTGGTAAAATTAAATCTCTTACCAGATCATTGTGGTTCATGTTGTGAAAACAGTTGAGGGCTGGACTCAACATCTCCAGGCATTTACACTTCAGTTTCATCTTCAGAAGCTTCACTTTCAGCATTCTCTGCTGACACATTCTCCAATATAACTGGAGTACATGGAATCAGGAGGTTATCTCCAAGTATGGTCTAATGACAGAAGGAATATTAGGATATACAATGCCCTTCTTGCTCTCTGCATCGTATCCCTCTACATTAACTTCTTTTTAACATTTTTTCACACTCTCAATGATTCAACGTAGGTTCGGCAAACTATGTGCAGCCCATTGTTTACCTTGGTCACCTAGTTTCACCCCAAAATAAGCACAATACACATTTTTTACAAATCCTGTAATATCCTGTCTTTGCTTGAGAACTACATCCACAAACATAACAAAATACGTTTGGATTGTTCAAACACTTGCGTGAAGACATTATACTCACTTTTCAGCAGAAGTCTGACACAATAACCTCAAAAATAAAATAAGTTCACACTAATAAACACTGCTGCATGGATTTCTCAAGGGTCAAGAAACAAAACTGAAGGTAGTGTTGTTGACATGCAAATATTTAGTTTCCAAATTCCCAGCATTTACTCCTAACTTACATTCAATAATACAACTCTCATTACATCAACTTCAGTGATTTGTGAAAAAAAGATATGTGATATAAAAAAAGAATAATATTTCTGAAATCAGCATAAAAAACTGAGTTAAAAACAGCTATTAGTTTACAAACATCAAAAACCACACAGAGTGGTATTACCAATGGATTTTTTTGCCACGAGTCGGTCAGCTGTTTTGTGCTCCGCAATTTAATGCTAATTACAGCGGTTTTGAGTTCAACTTATGGATGAGTACACATCACCTATATCCTTATCGAGCAATTGATCCACTGAAGAAGCTTTCATCCTACTACCTGAATCAGGTAATTTTTATTTTCTATTTTCCATATTCATATCATTGCAAAATGAGTAAGAAATGCTACAGAACATTGTAATGTCTGCTTTTGTCCACTAGCTATAGACACAAGTGCTGAAAAGCTTACAATCCAATCACAGCATTAAACTGAAAAGTGCACCCGTTGCTATCGCTCAAGCCCCCCGCTGATTCTGCTCGCCATACTATTTGACTACGCAAAAAGTTTGCAACCCCTAGTTTAAAGCCAACTCGCAGACCACAAAAAAGCTATAGTCACCAGAGGTTTAGTTTCTGGCTCCTACTTAATAAAAAAAAAAAAAGAGCATTTCTGTTTCAAAGTGCTCAGGATGTTCTGTTTTACCATATACTGTACAGCACAAAACGATTCGAAAATAGTTAACGAATAGCTGCTTAAAGCATTATTCGGTCACTGATCCTGTCTAGAAACGTGCAAGAACGTAGGTTGAAAAGGTCTCCGCCTGTAAGGAATTTCTGCAAAAATCGCAGTTACATCTCTCCTTATAACCGTGGCTGGTCCTTCAGGGAATGGAGGGAAGGGGAGTACGGCAAGTACAGTTCCTCGGAATGAAATGAGCCCCAAATCTAGGGGGGGGGGAATAGTCGATCCAGGCAAGGAAAACTCCATGCTGTCATTTTCTACATTACATTTTCGCACTTGGTCTCTTGAACCAGCCTAGCTTATAAAGAAGAATATTACATCCCCCCCCCCGCCACTTCGAATTCAAATGGTGTTTCTTTTCTTCTAAACATTATTTAATTTACTATAACTCACAATACAACAAACAATCGTAAGCTTCAAAATGAGTTGTCGTGAACAGAATGTAAACATTTCGAATTTACATTTTAAACATGGATGGTGTCTAGGTTTCTTACCCAGCAGGACAGGATTATTTTGTTTTATACAGTATTATGATACAATAAGAAGCGCTTTTATACATAAACATACAGCAAACATATATTTGGGAGGGAAGTAAGGCTATATTCCGTGCAGGGTAGATATTTTCGTTTTCCTAGTACTTCGCTAATGAAAGTTTTTCTGAATCTAACCTGCTAAAATTGCACAATGTAACTAAAACATGTATGTTCATATGCGTATTTTGCGTGGCGAATCAAACATTGTCATTGATTTTTTTCCGGTGCCAGTATTTTGGTGGCAATTGAAGATTTTGTTTCTGCGACATTTACATGTACAGTATTACATACTTGCATGTAAATGTCACATTACAAGTGCTTTTGAATACTGTAGTATAACTTCTGGGGCTCACATCTGGTGAGTATGGGTTTGGCACATCCAGGGACCTGAGCTGGATATCATCATTCTTCTCTTTCTTGGTGATTCCCTTCTAGTTCTCTCTCAGGGTACCTCCGAATATATATAAATATATATATATATATATATATATATATATATATATATATATATTTTTTTTTTTTTTTTTTAAATGGTGCAGCAAAAGCCTCAGGCTTCCTTGCACCATATGGCTAATGATAATACATGATAATACAAAAAAAAAATGCTACACAACATTGTAATGTCTGCTTTTGTCCACTTACAGATTGTAAGCTTTTCAGCACAAGTGCTGAAAAGCTTACAATCCAATCACAGCATTAAACTGAAAAGTACACCCGTTGCTATCGCTCAAGCCCCCGCTGATTCTGCTCGCCATACTATTTGACTACGCAAAAAGTTTGCAACCCCTAGTTTAAAGCCAACTCACAGACTACACAAACAACTGTCTATTGAATATCTCCACTGCAACTCAACTCAACCATGAGTAGAAACAGAAACCTCTAAACTCGACACAGAAGTTTGTTTGTTTGTTTGGTTTTTAGGAGCATTAGCAACTAAGGCCATATTGCTCCGGGAATATGCGGTCGTCATTCCCTTGACCTTTCCGCATCCTCCGTATTTGGTGGTGACGGGCTCGAACCCCGGTCTAATCAAGAAGCGTGTGCTACGCACTGTTGCTCCTTCCCACCTGGCTACGGAGATGCCTTGACACAGAAGCGTGCTCAATGTTGTTGTTATTTGGTTTTTAGGAGCATTAGCAACTAAGGCCATATTGCTCCGGGGATATGCAGTAGTCATTCCCTGACCTTTCCGCATCCTCCGTATTTGGTGGGCACGGGCTCGAACCCCGGTTTAATCAAGAAGCATGTGCTATGCACTGCTGCTCCTGCCCACCTGGATATGGAAGCACCTGTGTGCTCAATGCTGCATTTGACTGGTGACATCATCCTCTGCACTAGCTGTGACAATGCCATCTGCTCCGGACTTTCGGGCCTATCCCCATCCAGCTGGAAGAAACTCTCCAAGGCAGCCAGGCTGAAGGAATCGTGCTGCAAGACGTTAAGTTCATCGGGTGACAAGGACAACCCGATATCCTCCAACAACAACTCACAGAACTCACCATGCACAGCCCTCAGCAGATAACTCCCAGCAAGGCAGAACTTAAGCTGCACCGCCACTTGGTAATACTCAACACTATGCCAGCCCATAAGAAAATATGGACAATAATACCTACGAGACTGACAGATCCTGTACGTATATAATGCCACATACCACACCACCTCCTACAGACCAACACCAGGCCATCTGAACCTGTCCACATCGGATACAAGTATCAACGTATCCTCAGCAACCCCTCAGACAGCTTATATTATGCAAAGATCTGAAATCAGTCAAAGTGCAGTGCACCTGCGCAAAGGTCAGAAGGGTGTCAAACCCTTCGGACATTTTTTAATATATAATTTAATAAAAATATATAATATTATATGGTACATACTTTTATAATAAAATTCCGGGAACCTTTTGAATGTACCTCGTACATTCAAAAGTTTTATATTAAATTTTTCTGCATTTTCTCTTTCTGCAGACACATACTTTGAAAAAGGCTTCCTGCTTCTACTAATTTCTTTGCTAGTTATAATTATTAAATAACTATCTAGATGTATGTAGATTATAAAAATTAGTAAAGATAATTTAATTTCTTCTTATCTTCTGTTGTTTAACCAAATAATTGGACACACAAAAAAGGCAACTACGCAAGAACAGAGTGTTTGAAGTGTTTTACTGTAAAAACATCAAAATCAGAGTAGTGTTTTGATAATGCAGTCTCTAGAATAGGCTGGCTTTGATCCTGGGGTAACATGCATGGATGCTGGCACATATTGGAAGATTGAGCCTGTATTCTTGTGCTGGTTTATCTGCTGCAATAAAATGATTATAACCAAGGTTGTAAACTCTTCAGCCCACAGTGCAATATAGAGTCTATGAGGAAAATTTGTAAAGTGAAACCCTTTTTTTAAAAATGATTTTCTTAAAAATTCAGTTTTTAAGTGAAATGTTTAAGTAGCGACCTTACATATTAAATTTAAGAATTTAGTGATTCACGGCATAAATTCAAGTAACTATTTCCAAAACTAGCCAATATCCTGAAAATATTCTTGCCAACTATTTAGTTCAAAAGCAAAAACATTATACGGTACTTACATCACAGCCGCAATCTCTCTCGTCAGCAGGAGCACCATTAAAATATCTGAAATACACATTTTAAAAAAAATCTCCATCAGCAAATAATATCTTAAAAGCAACATTGGAATCTTACAAACAGGAATGAATGTTATCAATAAACAAGGAAAATTAAGTTATGTTCAATTTTTTATTTTATTTTAATGTTATTATAACAATTAAAATCAAAAGCAGAGTATCCTCATTTTTAAATAAATAAAAAAATAATTTACCACAAATAATTTATTATCACATCAACGTGCTGCATGTTTGCTTATTAAACTATGCTAATTACAGAAGCTGTTTCATAAACTGATACTAAAACTGTTTAAAAGAAAATAAGTCTTCTGAATACAATCAAAGGGGGAAACAACACTAGAATAAAAACATGCATCACTGGTTTGTGTGCTCTCTCTCTCTCTCTCTCTCTCTCTCTCTCTCTCTCTCTCTCTCTCTCTCTCTCTCTCTCAATTTAAGAAACAGACTTCCTTTAACCCAACATACAACCATGTTACAACTATTACATGACATAATATTTGCACAGCAAATATCTGGCACTTCTCAAAGGGCAGTTACATATTGTTATTTATTAGTAAGACACCGAATTGTCAAGAATAGCCAGATGCTCATTATTGTGACATTAACATTTGCATTGGTAATTTTCAAAATGCACCTTACTTTCTTACAAATAAATATCGTCAACAAGCAAAATTACAGTACTAGTGTCTGACATTTATTAGATCAGGAATGGACAAGGAAAGCCAGCAAAAGCAATGTATTCTAGTCCTCGGAGAATAAATATCATCAACAAGCAAAATTACAGTACTAATGTCTGACATTTATTAGAGCAGGAATGGACAAAATATGGTCCTAATGCAAAAGCAATGTATTCTAGTCCTTGGAGATGTTAAGATTCTATTAATGATGATAATCAGTTTTCAAGCTAAGAAAAATGCAGATGGTTGATGTTTCATATAAAAACACAGACAAAATGTCTGTGTAAGTGGTAAGCACCACACAACAGGATTTATTAGGACTGTCTCCTATCATGCTTCATCTAAAATTAACTTCGTTAAGGGCACAATGACCAAGGCTAATGAAACTTAGCCTTGGTCATTGTGCGACTTCCATCACTTGTTTAAGTTGATAGCCTAAACAAATTTAAGGCTCAACTGGACAGGTATTTCGAACGAACGGAGGGGTGAAATGGGAGTGGGTTTTTTTTTTTTTTTTTTGGCTGATGCTGAATAAGCTTGCTTTCTTGCATCATATGCCTCTACTAATGCTAATGCTAATGCTAACTTTGGAACTGCACTCTTCATTTCAAATTGTTAATGATGATAATCAGTTTTTAAGCTAAGAAAAAAGCAGATGGTTGATATTTCATATAAAAACACAGAAAAATGTCTGTGTAAGTGGTAAGCACCACACAACAGGATTTATTAGGACTGTCTCCTATCATGCTTCATCTAAAATTAACTTCGTTAAGGACACAATGATCAAGGCTAATGAAACTTTGGAACTGCACTCGTCATTTCAAATTGTTACGACGATTATGTGTCTTCATATTCTTGGTTCTAAATTTGAACTCTTATTTACTGCAGACAAATTGTCCAAGTTATAACTATATTTTGAGGTGTGTCATAAGATTCTGAGACTATGGACTCCTTTTATGTTGCGCATAAGTGTATCTTCCCTTTTTTGGAAAGAAAACAATTCAAATCTTAAATTAGAGGAGAAACAAGTTGTTACCAGAGAACAGTTTCAATGTCAAAATGGGTTCTACGCTATAAAATGCACCACTTTCATTAATAAAATTAGAGAAATATTTTATAAACTATAACTAAAATAAAGAAAACTGATTCATCTATGATGCTACTAAAACATTGACTTAAATCAATAAAATGCCTTTATTAAACAAAAATATATACATACTGACTGTATAAATTGTATATTAAAATAAAATTAAAACAAAATAAGATGGTATATAACAAGAATAAAATGCGATAAAATATAAAATTAAAAGTGCTAAAACGATGTTTAAAATTACTAAAAACCACTAAAACAGGAGCAATGTACACTAAAATCAGCATAACAAAAAATAAGAATTATTTTGCCAACTCTTTAATTGGAAATGAAATTCAGGCCAGTATTATTTCAAAAATAAAAAATCTAAGTACAGTACTTAATTGAGTAGTACTTGTTAACTGATTGCACACCCAATTTATCACATCATGAAAAAATGTGCCAAATAATTAGATATGTGCAAATTATTGAGAAAAATATCAACAGAAGAGATTTTCATTGATTTTATACAAAGTAAAAAAAAGACTGTCATTGGATTGGCAAAAGAAATTCTTACCAAATTAGAAAAGGATGGACTTAACTTAAAAATGTAAGGGGAGAAGGATACGATAACAGGGGGCCAACATGGCTGGAAAATATAATAGCGTACAGGCAATAATTTTTTTAAAAAAATGCATTTTCAACGTTTGTACCATGTTTGGCAATCTTCATTTAGCTGGTGTACATGCAGAGTCAATAACATCTGGAATGATAAGTCTTTTTGGCACTGATCAAAAAATATTTACTTTTTTTTCTGGTTCCACTAGTCTGGAAAATTTTAATGAATACTTTGAAGTATCACTTAAAGGACATACAGACACAAGGTTGTCCAAAGAACGAGCTATAAAATCTTTGTCTTTACAAATAACAAAGTTCATGAAGTCTAAATTAATATTGACAATAGGTCTGCCAATGTGGAAACTATCAGTATTGATAACTAACTATCAGTATTGACAACTAACTATCAGTATTGATAACTAACTAAATTAATATTGACAATAGGTCTGCCAATGTGGAAACTATCAGTATTGCTTAAAGCCTGCATTTACAAATAGTCTAACCATTTTTATGCAGATTGGCTATATGGAATAAAATTCTTCATAATATTGACTGCGTAAATAAAGCATTGCAAGCTAAAAAGCTTTGCATATGTAACTCCTCCCAATTAATAAGTGGATTGATAAAAAATCTTCAAGAAATTTCGGATATGCTGC
Source organism: Mastigoproctus giganteus (assembly GCF_048544385.1). Lineage (NCBI taxonomy): Eukaryota > Metazoa > Arthropoda > Arachnida > Uropygi > Thelyphonidae > Mastigoproctus > Mastigoproctus giganteus. The sequence goes on along the minus strand of NC_143586.1, from coordinate 97,343,137 downwards.
TACCACAAAAGAAAAAAATGGATATCCTAGCTACATTTCCAGATGAAAGAAGAAGAAAGAAAAAAGAATGACACTTTTCGGTCAAAACAATTTTGTATTGAAAACAAATTTTTTTTTTTCAAAACAAACAACAATTTTGTATTGAAATTAAAACTGAACTTTAAGATGGCCTCTGGTGTTGAAACAAGTGCATTAACTATCCAAAGATGCTTTCGGAATGTGGTCTGCATGCCTATAGGCCCAAGAAGAAGCCTTTGTTGACCCAACAAATTAGGAAGAAGCAACTTGCTTGGCTATAATGTATGTTTCATGGACAAAAGAGCAATGGGACACCGTTATCTTTTCTGGCGAATTGAAATTCAACCTGCAAGGCTCGGATGGGAGGCGATATGTCAGAAGACAAAAATCAGAGGCATACCATCCTGACTGCATAACACCGACTGTAAAGTTCCCCACCGGGTCTGGGGATGCATAACAAGCAAAGGGGTGGGGCGAATTAAGTTTATTAATGGAACAGTGAATGCAGAAACCTACACTGTTATCTTGGAGGAGTGCCTGAAACCCGGAATTAGGGATCACCACACAGACATCCAAAACTGCATTTTTCAACAGGACTCAGCACCTTGCCACACAGCAAAATTGGTACGTTTTATACTATTTAGATTTAATGATGAGTTTGTCTTCTTGTCTCACAAGGCTTAAAACATACTTATACCAATGTTTTCCCTTGATTTTATTTCTTAAGGTGCAGTCATACCTCAGAAATGCTAGCATTACAGTGTTGGCCGGCCAAGCAACAGTGCAAATTTGAAACCTATTGAAAATTTCTGGTACATAATGTCGTCTAAAATTGCTCAGAAAAAGCCAACAGGTAAGATTCAGCTGCAGGAGAGCATTGTAAGGGTGTGGTACCACAAAATTGGGCAACCATATATCCAGAAGTCGATTTACTCTATGCCAGATCGTTGCAAGGCTGTAATTTCAGCTCGAGGAGGAACAACAAAATATTGAGGACTTATTTTGCTGATTTACAGTACATAACATTATAACGTTAACTTGTCATTTCAGTTTGTATAGAAAATGCAATAAAACGTATGTTTAGTTGCCATGATTGCCATTTGCATGATTTCTCATATTTTCATTAATTATGCATTATACCCTATGGGAAGATATGGCAATTAGGTATATCAGATGGAGTCCTTTCATTGGATTTCATTCAAAGATATATATCCCATCTAACAAATACATTTCAAGCATTTCTGCAACCCACAATGCAGCACAAAACACATTATTTGCAAAATTCACAAGTGATGCAGTTTTTCTGTCAACCACTGTATATTATATTTTGCAATATTTTGTTTCTATGATTTCATTCTAAATATATAAACATAAACCATATGTGATATCTCTGATGTTTTTATTTCTTTGTAGTTAATATAGTAATAAAGTGTCTGTAGATATAAACGAATATTTGTAAGTTACTTTTTCTGTGATATTTTTATTTTTGTTATATTTATTGTATTATTTAAATTATTTTATTAATAAATATAAGCAAACCATAGATTGTTGCAATAGTAATTTTTATAAATTCATAAAGATTAACTACCCGCATGTAATGGGAATGTACTTATATTACTTTTGCTCCAGGCGTAGGATTGCCTCATTCCGTCTCTGGTGATCATACAGATATACTGATGTCGTGTGACCATATTTTCAATTTGTATCAACTTCTGTTGATACAAATGATTTTATTATGTAATAAAAATATGATATAAATTAATGTTGATATCATATACTTGGATTTCAGGAACGCTTTTGACACTGTTACGCATGGAAGACAACTGTACAAATTCGAGCAGTATGGTATTAAGGGTAAGTTGCTACAATGGATAAAAGGGTGGTTGAGTGCGAGAAAACAGAGTGGCAATTAATGAACACTGCTTTTTGTGGACTAATGTTATTAGTGGAGATCCACAGGGTTCGGTGTTAAGCCCACTGTTGTTTTGTATATCTATCAATGATATTGATGAAGGTATCTCAGGCTTAGTGTTAAAGTTTGTGGATGATGCAAAGGTTTGCAGGGTTGTTAATGAGAGTAATGGCAGTGTGCTACTGCAACAGGATTTAGAAAATTTGGGCAGATGGGCTGAGAAGTGACAACTGAAGCTTAACATTGACAAATGCAAAATACTGCATATGGGTAGAAGTAACCCCAGAGAAACGTACCAACTGTATGGTACTACACTTAGGGTGGTAAAAAATGAAAAAGACCTGGGAGTAATTGTGAAGTCAGATATGAAGTTTTCTGAGCAATGCAAACAGGCTGCCAGAGCAGATCATGGGGTATTAGCATTAACAAAGACACATGACGCAAGAAAGCAAGCTTATATAGCATCGGCCAATAAAAAAAAAAAAAAAAAAAAAAACCCTTATTTCACCCATCCACTCACTCCAAATGTTTGTCAAGTTCTGCCTTGAATCTATTCAAGCTATCAACTTCTACAACGACAAATGGAAGTTTGTTCCAGCAATCAACCACCCACTGGCTAAAGGCAATCTTCCGCACATCTATCCTACAACCATCTTTCCTCAATTTGAATTTATCTTCTCAGGCGATTATTCTGAGCAAGAGGAAGAATCCCTTCTGCATTGAGCATGCTCAAACCATTCAAGGCTTTATACACCACACTCAGATCACCTCGCAGGTGCCTAGTCTCCAGATGCAATTTGCAAAACTTATACATAAGTTTTGCAAAACTTATGCCTTTCTTTGTAAGAGCAACCCTTTGTTCCATTGACTAATCTTGTTGCCCTTCTCTGTACTCGTTCCAACAGCTCTACATCCTCCTTAAAATTAGGCCTCCAGACCTGTACACAGTACTCAAGGTATGGCCTGACTCAATTTGCCTCCAATGCCACACTGCTCCAATTTGTGCAGCAGTCTTCCATATGCAACAGTATCTAAGGCTTTTCTAGGATCCAAATATATTATATCAAAGTTATTCTTTGCATCCAGTTCCTTTGTGACTACATCATAGTATCCAATCAAATTAGTCAGACAAGACTTCCCCTTAACAAACCCATGCTGTGTCCGAGCTATAACTGAAGTCGTGTCTAGATGATCCTGCAATGCTTCCAGTGCCTCAATGGAAATTAATGGAGGCACTTTAACCAGTGCCTCCATTAATTTCCCTGAAACAGAAGTTAAACTAACAGGTGTGTAATTACCTGTCTCCCTTTGATCCTCCTTTGTGGATTGGGGTCACATCTGCACATTTCCAGTCCATGGGTACCTCCCATGAGTCCAGGGAAGCTCTCATAATTATGGATAAGGGTTTGCTTACTTCCTTTGCCACCTCCTTTAATATAAATGGATAGATTCCATCCACCCCGAGTGTCTTTCTTGTGTTTATCTTCAACAATTTCTCCTCCACTTTACTCTCAGTTATTACAAGATTATCTAGCTTACTGCCAGAGTTGAAAACACCTCTGCCATTCCCCTCCCTGAATAACTCCTCACGTGTGAATGTCGATGCAAAATATTCATTTAGTTTGTTAGCTACCTGAGCAGGATCATCAACAGTTGAACCATCGATATCAAGTGGACCAATCTGATTCATCTCCTTTCTTCTAGACTTTACATAAGTAAAGAACTCTTTGCTGTTTTTCTTTGCATCCTTTGCCAAAGATTTCTCGTAATCTTCCTTCACCTGCCTAACCTCCTTTGTAACTTGGTTACAGACCAGCTTATATCTATCATAGGCGTCTGTGTCACACATTAATTTATATGTATCCCATGCATTTTTCTTCTCTGTCACATATCTAATTAGTTCATCTGACATCCGTTTAGGCTTAAATCTTGAACAATATTTCTTTGTTGGTATGAAAAGTCTAGTAGCTTCCAAGATTAATTCTTTGAATGCTTCCCATTTTGAATTTGCTGTTGGTAACATCATCAGTTGGTTCCACCGTATAGAATTTAAATACTGTCTCAGACCACCGCAGTCACCTTGTATTGTCAATGATATACAGGAACTTTGCTAGTAGAGAAAAGGAGGTGATTATCCCTTTGTATAAGGCAATGGTCAGGCCATGCCTTCAGTACTGCATACAGGCTTGGTGGCCTCATTTTAGGAAGGATGTAGAGTTGCTTGAGAATGTACAGAGAACGGCAACAAGATCAGTGAGGGGAACGAAGGGGTCCTCTTACCAAGAAAGTCTTCAGTTCTGCAAACTGCATGTCTGGTGACTAGGCACATGGGAGGTGATATGATTGAGGTGTATAAAGGTAAACTGCAGCCATTATCAACCCACTGCAGGATGGAAGTCTCCTCAACAATTCATGCTGAGGGAAATGGACCATAATCTGCCACGCTGGTCCAGTACAGGTTGGCAGATCGACCATATTTAGCAGTCAGGGGCTTGAACCCCAGTCTATTCACAGAGTGTGTGCTACTGCACTCGACCTCTCGGCTAGGGTTGAGCACACTGAATTTTGATGGGATTCTTCCGCTTGCTCAGATTACGAACCAGAGGGGGCATAAATTCAAACTGAGGAAAGATAGTTGTAGAATAGATGTGTGGAAAACTTCCATCTGTCATTGTGGAAGTTGATAACTTAAATAAATTCAAGAAGGAACTGGACAAACTTGTAGAGGGAATGGTTGTATGAAAATTGAAATAGGCCTCTGTTCTCAAAATTATTCATTATAATAATATATTTAGCTTGCAGAGAAAAAACGGATAACATAGATTTTGGTAGAAACTTTTTAATAAAGTTAAAATAAAATAAAAATAAAGTAAACAAATCACCAAAGCTTTTGGACAGAGATTGTCCTTTCACAGTGGAAGAAGCGTTAATACAAAAAATATAAAGAATGACTATGACCGGGGCATTCTTTATACTATTAACACTTTTTGTAATAATGCTTTTCCCACTGAGAAGGACAACCTCTGTTTGAAAGCTTTGGTGATTTGTTTACTTTACTTTTACAGTATCTTATTTTAACCTGTGCTTTATTAAAGAGTTTTTACCAAAACCTATGTTATCTGTTTTTTCTCAGCAAGCTAAATATATTATTATAATGGATGTGTGAAATTGTTTTTTTTCTGTTTTTTTTTTGGCTGATGCTACATAAGCTCATACGCTTGCATCAAATGCCTCCATTACTATTACTGTCATTATTCTATGGTACACCACCATACCAAATTTTTTGCTACACGAGTCACACCACATTTTCTACATGTTCTGTTAATTTTGCCAAACAGTGTATCTTTAGTACATCCCATAACTTCTACTTTATCACTTCCGACCGGGCTAGCCGGGTGGGTAAAGTGCCTACCTGGCAACCCAAAGGTCGCGGGTTCGATTCCCGCCTCGGGCTTGGATCAAAGTACTGCAAAAATCTTGGAAGGTGCATTATGGCCACAGAAGCCTATGCGCCAACAACTACCAAAAAAAAAAAAAAAAAACTTTATCACTTTTCTTCCACAACCAGATCCAACTTACCACTGCTCTAGCATAGAAAATTGTTTGGCTTTTTATACTACAAGCTATGCAGCATAATCCATTACAGATGGGGTGGTCACAATTCAGTGATTACTGAGTGCATGTTGCCATATAGTAATATGTATAGGAAGTACTGCTTTTTGATACAGAAAACAGTTTTTCAGTGGTACAAGAAATTTACATGTAATAGCAATAGCAAGCAAACTCAATATAGGCCCCAGCAGCATCACACACAATTCAGGACTGCATGCATTATCATAGTCCATGCAACCAGGGTAGAGTGACAATCAACATGCAGCTTTCATGGGCATGTGCAAAGAACATCTAAGACACTATCAGTAGGAGGGACTGGGTCATAATGGATGATAATTTATGGAACTATCTCCACATTCCAGCTAAGCACAGGAGCCTGCACCAGAAGCATGCAAGCACCCCACATCACTCATGAAGATTCATTATGTTGCTGGTACTGTGAAGGTTAGGCTGAAAATTCTTCTTGGACTGAAAGTCATTTTCCATAGATTGAATGCCCCATCATTTTACAATAAATACCCAACATTATAGCAAAACACTCTTGTTTAAGAACTACTGGCACAAGAGCAAATTAGGCTATAATGCTTCTAGTTTAGGTTGGGAGGGTTTCATATGAGGGAATGTCAGGAATTCTGTCTTGTCTTAGTGGATGTTAGAATACTCTTCATTACAATCATGTAATTCCTACACAAATGTGGTATAAACTTTTATATGTTTTGAAAGTAGCCAATTAACTTAAAAAAAAAATCAAGTGTAATATTTGGTCAGTCAACTAGAATTTAGAGTAAGGTTGTTTTCTGCATTCATTAAAAGCTTGAAATACTCTAAGATATTCCCTTTAAATTTATGGACATTTCATAATAAAGTGCTGTACCATTAGTGGAACATGACAGTTATGGTACTGACAAACTTTAACTCTGAGTAGTTAGCAGTAAATCATGGGCATGACCAATTCGTAACTGAGCAAGGGTCAATTCTTCATGCCTGCTAGATCAGAAGATAGTATGCTATGGTTGAAGCATTTATTTAATTAAACAAAATTTGTTGGTGGTGGTGGTCTGAATTTGCCAGTATCATTCCCACTGTTTTATACTGTTTTTGTGAATGAAGGATTTTTAATCATCAGATTCATTAGGCTTATAACACACACACTACTCTAATTTCCAAGTGTTTATGTCACACCACACTGACTCAACATTGCATTGTCCACCAATGTCAACTGGATGCACTTTCTTAGACTTTGTGTTTCTCTTAATGACAGCATAACACCCCTCCCATCCTTTCTGTACACACTGTACTCCCCAAATTCCAATTCTGCACTTCTTATATGCATGTGGCACCATGTGTCTGATATACCAACAATATCCGCTTTTGATGTCTTGACTAGCTTCAAATTCATCAAATTTGTTTACTATATGCCTAGTACTGGTGTACATGCAAGTGCTGCACCTATTCATACTCAGAGTTACCCTAGCACAATCCATATTTACTTGTTCGTGATGACTCCCAGTAGCCATTAAAATCCCCAGCACCTCACTTTCCACGCTGCTGCTCATTCCAATAGAAGCAGTGCAAAAATCACTTTCACTTCTGCCAGTGGAAACCGTTAATCTCTTAGATATTAGTCTGTGAATCCCCAAAGCGAAAACTTTTCTTACCCACCTAACACTGCCTAGATAGCATCAGCATATATTTTTGCACCCTTTCTATTTAGGTGTATCCCATCCCTGTAGAAACAATCTCTCTTGTTAACAAGGAATCTAAGGTAGTACATCCAATTTAAGTTGGGGGGCATTCCAATGTTGAAATGGTGTGGTGGGACATAAGCACTGGGAAAGGGTGTGTTATAGGCCTAATGAATTTGATGGGTATAATGAGCAATTGTGCAGAGAAATAGAGTGGGCCAGTAAATCAGAATGTCTTATAATGGGGGATATTAACTTTCCAGATACTGACTAGAACTGCATAGGTTTGTTAAGTGGAAGTCTTGTCTTTTTTTTTTTTTTTTTTATATAAACCCCAAACACGACAGGTTTGTTTGTTTGTTTGTTTGTTATTTGGTTTTTAGGAGCATTAGCAACTTCGGATTGTTCACTCGCACACTAGCAAGACTTTTGTGGATTTATTGGATGACTATTTTCTACAGCAGCATGTTCGGGAGGCAACTAGAGGGAGTAATACTCTTGATCTGATTATCAGTAGTGATTCTTCATACATTAAGAATCTGCAGATAAAGGAACCACTAGGTGGCAGTGATCACAGTGGGCTGAAGTGGGATTTCTCAAAGAGGTAACACTATCAAGGGTAAGAGGAAGGGTTTTTGCTTTCGTAAGGGTGACTACGGTGGTCTGAGACAGTATTTAAATTCTATACGGTGGGACCAAATGATGATGTTACCAACAGCAAATTCAAAATGGGAAACATTCAAAGAATTAATCTTGGAAGCTACTAGGCTTTTCATAGCAACTAAGAAATATTGTTAGATTTAGGCCTAAATGGATGTCAGATGAACTAATTTGACATGTGACAGAGAATAAAAATGCATTGGATATATATAAAATAACAGGCGACACAGAAGCCTATCACAGATATAAGCTAACCTGTAATCAAGTCACAAAATAGGTTAGGCAGAAGAGGACAGATTACGTGAAATCTTTGGCAAAGGATGCAAAGAAAAATAGCAAAGAGTTCTTTATTATGTAAATTCTAGAAGAAAATGGATGAATTAGATTGGTCCATTTAACATAGATGGTTTGACTATTGATGATCATGCTCTGTAGCTAATAAACTGAATGAGTACTTTGCATTTACATTCACACATTAGGAGTTATTCAAGGAGGGGAATGCCAGAAGTTTATCAAATTCTAACAGGAAGCTAAGTGATTTTGTAATAACTGAGAGCAAAGTGTAGGAGAAACTGTTGAAGTTAAACATAAGGAACACACCTGGGGTGGATGGGATCTATCCAGTTATATTTAAAAATGCAGCAAATGAAGTAAGCAAACCCTTAGACATAATTATGAAAACTTCCTTGGCCTCGGGAAGTCCCCATGGACTATAGGTCTGCAAATGTGTCCCCAATTCATAAAGGGGATCAAAGGGTGACACGGATAATTACAGACCTGTTAATCTAACTTGTGTTCAAGGGAAAATAATGGAGTCACTGATTAAGGAAGCAATGAAGGATCATCCAACTACAGTTATAGTTCAGAAAGAGTATAGGTTTCTTAAGTGGAAGTCTTGTCTTTTTTTTTTTTTATATATATAAACCCCAAACACGACAGGTTTGTTTGTTTGTTTGCGTGCTTGTTTGTTTGTTTGTTATTTGGTTTTTAGGAGCATTAGCAACTAAGGCCATACTGCTCCGGGGATATGCGGTGGTCATTACCTGACCTTCCCGGATCCTCCGCAATTTGGTAGTCACGGATTCGAACCACAGTCTAATCAAGTAGCGTGTGCTACGCACTCCTGCTCCTGCCCACCTGGCTATGGAGGCGCCACACAAGAGGTACTAGAACCTATAGTACTTAGTACCATGCTTGGGTTGGAGATTTAGAAGACGAAAGAAGATATTTATTGACATTTGAATTGAACTTCTGTAGACTGTAATTTTAAGGGAATACGTATGAAGGAAGGTTGTTCCAGAAAACGGCAGTTGAATGAATAAACGAGGAAGATGAAAAGTTGAACAGTAAATGGATGTTGGCTGGTGGCGGCAAGTGTTCGGACTGTTTTGAAAGAGGGAGCGGGAATTATAGAAGCCAATTCAGAAGAACAGTGCCCATGGAAGTATCTGTAGAAGAGGCATGCAGCAGAAACAGTTCGTCTATGAGACAGCGAGTGGAGAGACTCTGTTAGAGATGAATCATTAATTAACCTAACTGCCCTCTTCTGAATGGAATCAAGAAGCCTGAGAGAGGTTTTGTGGGCACCACCCCAGATGGGGGAACAATATTCCATTGCAGGGCGGATTTGCGATTTATCCAGAGTGAGCAGCTGTTTGGAAGAAAAGTAATGCTCAGAGCGAAAGAGAAAACCAAGTTTTTTAGATGCAGAGGAAGCAATATTTGTAATGTTCTTGTTCCAAGAGAGATTAGAAGTCAGGGTAATCCCCAAAAGAGATATATCATTTTGCCTAGAAATCGAAGTGTCACTAAAGATCAGCATAGGAGCAGTAGAATCCTTTTTGCGGATATAAGACAAGACTGAGTTTTAGAAGTGTTGAAATCAACTAAGTTGTCTTTGCCCCACTGGAGAATAACCTGAAGATTGGCATTTAGGGAATTGGTAGCAGATTTTAGAGAAGTTGAAGCTGATTGAGCAGGACAAGGTTTCTCAAATTAAGTGGAATGCAATGTGCTATCATTGGCAAAACTATGGATAGGATTTCCAGTCAATGGAAGAAGGTCGTTAATATACAAGTGGAAAACAGTGGGAGAAAGAACCTTGGGGAACACCGGCATTAGAAGACAGAGAGCCATCTATCTTCACCCTCACTGAACGATCAGAGAGAAAACTGGATAACCAATTACTAAAAACAGTTGGCAAACCAAAAGATGGAAGCTTGTTTAGAAGACCTTTATGCCAAACACGATCGAAAGCCTTTGAGATGTTAAGGGCAACTACTTATGTTTCACCGAACCTTTCCATTGAATTAGTCCATAAATGGGTAACATAAGCCAGAATATCACCAGTGGATCGACACTGACGGAATCCATACTGGCGATCATTGATCGGACAGAAGGCTTCTGTCAGTTTAAGAGTTGGCGGTTAATTGATTTCTCCATTACTTTAGAAAGAGTAGAAGTAATTGCAATGGGACGATAATTGGATGGGAGGGATTTGTCACCCTTTTTAGGAACTGGCTGGATATGAGCAAATTTCCAAGCAGAAGGAAAAACACCTTTGGAATAAGAAAGTGAAAAAAGCAGCAAAGAATAGGAGTAAGTTCATGAGCACAGTTTTTGAGAACAAGTGGAGAAATACCATCAGGACATGGAGCTTTCTTAGCATCAAGAATCGTCAAAATCCTTCTGACATCTTTTTGACGGAAGACCACAGGAGGCATTGAATGGAGCGTGTTGGGAATGGTGGGAGGTGTTTTACCAAGATCATTAATACATGAGTTGGAATCAAAATGGGATGCTAGCAGGTCAGCTTTATCCTTGGCTGAAGTGACAAAACAGAATCATCTGGTTTGGACAGAGGTGGGAGCAGAGATGGGCAAAAGTTGCGGCCAATAGCTTTGGCAAGAAACCAGAATGCTCGGCTACCATTAGGGCAAGAAGAAAGTTTTCTACTCCAGCCTGTTCAAAATCTAGTTTGGACTGATTAATAACTGCTTTACAATTGTTGCGAGCTTTGGTGTAGGCAGAAAATGAAACTGGAGAATTAGAAACAAGCCAATTACGATATGCAACATTCTCCTCTTGAACAGCCTTAGCACATTTATCAGAAAACCAAGGTTTATTTAAAGGACAAGATTTTAAAGTGGCGTGTGGGATAAAGGATTTCATTCCTGCAAGAATAATTTGACTGGCACGATATGAGAAAACGTTGACATCAGAAGTTTTGAAACAGTAATCCGACCAAGGAAAAGAAGAAAAGAAATCTCGCAGGTCATCCCATTTTGCACTCTTGTAATGCCAAACAACACGAGGTTGGGAATAGACATGAGATAATGGTTCCATTGGAGAAGAGACAATCACCAAGTTGTGATCTGAAGTGCCTAAAGGACCTCTCACTTCGACCGTGTACTTAAAAGGGCTGTTTGTGAGAAAAAGATCAAGCATATTGGCTGTATGATTAGGATTGTCCGGTATTCTTGTAGGTAAAAGAACAATCTGTGCAAGGTCATTAGTAATTGCAAAAGCCTCAGCATCTCGACCAGCTGGGTCGGCGTGACTAGAAAACGGAAGCCGGCTGGAGTTTTGAACATTAAAATCACCAAGGAAAATTACCTCACTGTTAGGAAAGTTGGACTGGAGAAAGTCAAGTTGCAAAGAGAGGAAGTCAAAGAGCTCCAAGTGACTAGTGGAGTTGGGAGAACGGTAGAGACAACAGATGAATTTGACACAATGAGGTAGAGAGATTTTAAGCCAGAGAAGATCAAAGTGAGGAGATTCCAAATTGCCAAGTCTCTGACAGGGAATATCAGAAAGGACATATGCACAAGTACCACCTTTGAGGCGAAAGGAATCATACAGCGAATAATTTGAGCATCTGAGATGAGCAGTAGTTGAATCAACCGATAACTGAGATTCTGTCAGAAAAAGTACATGGGGTTTGGCAGACTGCAAGTGGAAATGGACATCGTTGAGATTAGAATGAGACCACGTATATTTGTGAAATGAATTAGGAAGTCTGACAAATTTGACTGGATACTATGATGTGGTCACAAAGGAACTGGATGCATAAAATAATTTTGTTATCATATACAGCAGACTTGATTTACCGGGACATTTCAAGACTCCCAATAAAAAAAAAAAAATTTTTAAAAATAAATAAACCAGAAATAATAAAATTAAAGTAATAAATAGAATAGGTATAAACAAATGTTTTGCAAGTCGTAAATAAGTGCTGTTATAAGTGGGGAGATTAATGCGCCTATTATCTTGCAATACCCAATGTCTTCACACCCGCTGCGCCAAAAAAAAAAACAGACAATGTTTAGTTTGATTTAGTGCGCCACATCAATTGTTGTGTTCTGTCACACCACAAAAAGACAAATTTTATTTTGTCGCAGATGTCGAAATTTTTTTTATTGTAAATATATATATATTTTTTTGTTTAGAAATCGCGAAAATGATGGGTAAATGGAAAAGAGTTGCACTTTCAGTTAAACATAGACTTGAAATTATTCAAAGGTTTGAAAACGGTGCATCCGTTAATTCTCTAATGAACCATTATAAGGTTGGTGACCAAACCATATGCGACCCTGTAAAAAATAAAGGGAAGCTATTAGATTTAAAATCGACATCGCAAAAAATAAATGGAAGCATCGTATTGGACACACGAGTAGTGCATGGTAAGTTTTTTATCTATCACCATATTTTTTACATAGGTTGCTGAACATTTTTCGATACAGTAAGTCCCTGACTTACACAACTACGGATTTATGTAAATTTGTTTTCACTCAATTTTTTTTTAATTAATTAATTTTATTATTTTTTTTAGGATTGTAAAATTTAAAGCAACAAAAAAATAATAATAAGCAATCAATAACAATGATCACGGCACGCACAAATTGCACAAGTGAGATCAGAGAAACGAGCAAAAAAATAGGAAAGAAGAGAAGATTCTTACAGTTATTTATGGGTTTTTTTTATGACTGAAGATTTCAGTAAAGGGGACACACATTTCACCATAATAACGTAAAAACCCACAGAATTCCAGCTATCGGTATTATCGCAAATGCAATACACTCGAGTTTACTACCCGTTTATAATATATTGAGCTAACAGAAACGCCCAATAAAATGGAAAGTGCAAATTGTTTTTTGTTGACCTCCAGAAATGTGCTTTACTAAAATGTGAGTTCGCGCCGGGTGATAATAGTGAGTTTTCGCCTTAACCCTGTGAAGTTCTTTACAGAAAACTTCATTTTGACCGTTATCATGGTGCTGACTAAGTGAATAAGTGACAGCGATACTAGTAAATCTACCAACAAAAGGAAAGTGATCAATTTGGATCAGAAAATTAAACTAATAAGAATGTATGAAAATGGTCAAACATTAACAAGTATCACGACGGATTCAGATTTGTCAATAATAATATAGTAGCAATATGTTACTAGTCATTCCCGAGTTACGTAAAACCCGACTAAGTGTGAGGAATGTATCTTTTACATGTGTCGGGGACTTCTGTATTTTTGGATTAACCGGGAAATCGATTATCCGGAATTTGTTTTTTACCAACTATCCCGGAAAATCGAGAGTCTACTGTACCTGGATTTCAGGAAATCTTTTGATACTGTGGCACATGGAAGACTACTGTATAAATTTGAGCAGTATGGCATTAAGGGCAAGCTGCTACAATGGACAAAAGGATGGTTGAATGGCAGAAGACAGAGAATGGTTATCAATGGAACGCTGCTCTTCATGGGCTAATGTTATTAGTGGAGTCCCCCAGGGTTTGGCATTGGGCCCAATGTTATTTTCGGTATTTATCAATGATATTGATAAAGGTATATAAGGTTAATGTCTAAGTTCGCAGACGATACAAAATTTGGCAGGGTTGTTAATGACAGTAATGGTGGTACGCTACTGCAACAGGATCTGGTAAAGTTGAGCAGATGGGCTGAGAAATGGAAACTGAAGTTTAACATTGACAAATGTAAAGTACTGCATATGGGTAGCAGTAACCCCAGAGTAACGTATCAACTGGGTGGTACTACACTCAGGGTAGTGGAGAAGAAAAAGGACCTGGTGTAATTGTGCAGTCAGATATGTAGTTTTCTGAGGATAACAAAGACTGCAAGAGTAGCTCATGGTGTCTTGTCAATGATATACAGCAGGCCCCCATTATAGCGCGGTTAGCTTTATGCTGATTCGCTATAACGCTGTTCTTATATTATAACCCATATCTGACTATAACACTGTCTCAGATCACTATAATGCTCTTTTACAGATTGCATTTTTGGCATATTTAACGAAATCGTTTCATTTGTTGGAGTCGATAGCTTGAAATTGAATACTGAAACAGCATTAAAACGTTTCCCACGCTCAGTGAAATTTTCTCGCACGCTAATTTAATTGCAGTAGAGTGACTTGTTACGTAGTTCCGAGATCAACATTTTAAAAAATGACCAAGTATATTGCTTGTAATATTTGCATTATATGCATTTATCCGAAGTCTAGTCCTCATTCAGTACAGTATTAGACATTGTGCGAAACAGACAGTTTACTTGAACATTGTATCGTAATTAATGCAACCAACGCAGTTACATTTTCAAAGAATTAATAATGGCCGATAAGAATGAAAAAGCAACAACGTCTGGGCACAGTATGAAGACTATAAATGTAAGAAAAAGACTGAATTTGAAAATTAAATTAGATGTTTTGAAGTGAATCGATTCCAGTCAAAGACAAGCAGATGTGTGCCATAATTTAGGACTTGCAGTTTAACTGTAAGAACAATTATAAAAAAAAATAAAGAATTAATTTTAGCAGCGGGAAAGATAGCTGTTCCACTGCAAGCAACTAGGGCTAGGCCGGCTATTAGGATTGAAATGGAAAGACTAACTAATTTTATTGAAGATAATATCCAATGCAGAATTCAGTTAAGTTAAATATTATTAAAAAAAAAAAAAAAGAGAGAGAGAGAGATTAGCCAATATGATGATCTGAAGAAAACTCACCTAAAAAAAAATGTGGAACCACTTAAAACTGGTAGGGGCTGGTTGAATAGATTTAAAATCCAGGGAGAAGCTGTAAGTGCAGAAGGAGCCGAAACTTTCAAAAAAGAACTTGTTAAAATTATTGAAGAGGGATATTATGTGCTATACTTCTCAACAAGTTTATAACATAGATGAAGCAGGACTTTTGTGGAAACGAATGCCTAAAAGAAGTTTCATATTGAAAGAAGAAAAAAACATGCCAGGTTTCAAAGCTGCGAAGGATCGGTTGACTTTATTGTTGGGTGGTAACGCTGCAGGGGATTTAAAATTAATACCCCTTTTAGTTTATTTGGAAGAGCGCCAAAGTTCAACCCAAAATCGACACATTTCTCATGATTAAATTCATCAATTAAATTAAATCAATTTGGATCAATTAATTTCATGATTTTAATTGGAATTTTAAGTTTAATTTTGATACTTAAGTAGTTACCACATAATTATATACGTATGTAATGCAGAATATTTTATATGTACAACAAATATTTGAATATTAAATATTTTGACCAATATTTGGGCATCTTTTCACTACCGTTTATTATTGATTAGGAAATATCCTATAGCACCGACCGCAACTCACAAATACATATGTTACCTTATGGGAATGCGGCGCTCGCTTAGCGCAGATTCACTTAGCGCTCTGTTTTTACGGAACGAATTATCTGCGTTGAGCAGGGGTCACCTGTACAGGAATTTTGCAAGGAGGGATAAGGGGGTGATTGTTCCCTTGTATAAGGCAATGGTCGGGCCATACCTTGAGTACTGTATGCAGGTCTGGAGGCCTCATTTTAGGAAAGATGTCAAGCTGCTGGTACGAGTACAGAGAAGGGTGACGAGATTGGTGAATGGAACAAAGGGTTTCTATTACCGAGAAAGGCTTAAGTTCTGCAAATTGCAGCTTCTGGAACTAGGCATCTGCAAGGTGATCTAACTGAAGTGTATAAGGCCTCGAATGGATTGAGCAAGCTCAATGCTAATGGGATTCTTCCTCTTGCTCAGATTACTCACCTGAGGGGGCAAAAATTCAAATTAAAGAAAGACAATTGTTGAATAGATGTGCGGAATCTCGCCTTTAGCCAGAGGGTGGTTGGTAGTTGGAACAAACTTCCATCTGTCGTAGTGGAGGTCAGCAACTTAAATAAGTTCAAAGCAGAACTAGACAAACATTTGGAATAGGAAGGGGTTTTATTTTATTTTATTTTTAATTATTATTTTTTGGCTGATGCTATATAAGATTGCTTTCTTACATCAAATGCCTCTACTAATGCTAATCTTACTCAATGAGTGAGATGGCTACTCTTCCTGCTTAGTCTGCTTTTTTTGTTTTTAGTTATTCTTGTAAAGCCTGGGATACAGCAGAACCATATATTGTGATTTCTTTGCAAAAGCTTTGATACTTACTACTGGACCTGTTGTAGAACTGGGTGCATTGTGTTGTGCTGTGCTGTGCTGTGCTGTAGCAGGTCTTACCATACTGCAAGGCAATAAGAGAACTAAGGGACGTGTTGAAAATTATGGCGTTTGCTATCTGCTTATATTCAATTTGATTTACAGCCATTAAGATGCCTTGTAATTCAACGGCAAATATACTGCATTCTTTTGGGTCACTGGATGAAAGTGCTATCTTCAAAATGAATCGCTGCTCCTACACAGTCCCTGATTTTGACCCATTAGTATAAATAGTGCATTCTGGTTATTTGGGCCACGGTATTTTGTTATGGAGAGTCCATCGTAATGTCATTTTATTGTACAGTGAACCAATCGTAAAGAGCTGGTCCACTACATTTTTAACTATTTAAGTGAAGCTTTAAGTAATTGGGGCAGCTGCTTAATCGGGCCAAAGTGCACTAGTCCCAACATGTCCCAAATAACTGAACTCCACTGTATAAGTGTATGACGTGCTGTGCTGTGTATGCTGCAAGTAGTTGCTTGTAGTTTATTCTCAATAGAGTTATTTTTATCCCAAGATTGAAAATACTGAAAAAGTGTACTCCATGTTAGTAAGGTCTGGGCTTTCATACTTCCACAGTTTTCATATTCTGAGAATGATAATAAATACTGAAATCAGTAACATATAAAGTGGCATCAATAGTTCTTGGTATATGTCGGTTATAATGTTTATAGTGAAAAGGGTAGTGCTAAGCACTGACTCCAGTGGCACACCTTAAGTGGAAATTTTTGAAAGGGTAATCTGCAGCTAAACTTGAAATGTCCTGTATTATGAGAAATTTTGGATATATTTAGGGAGATATCCAAGTAATTCAAGGTGTCCACCTCAATGCCAGAGCTTAAACCTGTGAATCAGGCAACACAGCAGCAACCCTCCCCCCCCCCAAGGTAGAATGTGCTGGTCCCACAGGATGTACCTATTGTCAGTGACTCAGTCGGGGAAATGGGAAATATATCATGAAAAAAGAATACGACCAGAGTGTCTACCATGAGCAAAATTAGATGCTGTTGTGGAGCAGATATCTTCTTTTAAGGACACAAAAAGTGATACTGTTGTACCCGCAAGTTGGCACTAATGATATTAAGAGTAGGAGATGCAAGGATTTGCTTAACAAGTAGTGAAGGCTTATTACAGATTACCTCAGGTATGACAATCTACAGCCTGCTACTCAGGTGGCGCCTCCGTAGCCAGGTGGGCAGGAGCAGCAGTGCATAGCACACGTTTCTTGATTAGACCGCAGTTCGAGCCCGTGACCACCAAATACAGAGGATGCGGAAGAGTCAGGGAATGACCACCACATATCCCCGGAGCAATATGGCCTTAGTTACTAATGCTCCTAAAAACCAAATAACAACAACAGTTACTCGGGTGACACTTGAGTCAAATGACTCAAATTATGGTGAAATCCAGTCATTCTCCAACAAACAAATCCTCTGTTTATACAAGGTGAAGCTTAGTAACCCTGGATAGAAGTCATCCATATGTACTTGCACAAATGTAGACTCTTATCAAGCACACTGCAATTCCAAAACTTTGCTTATGATGGCAGCTTAAGGCAGCTTAAGGTGGTAAAAACCACATTTAATCTCTGGACAAAGCTCCAGCAATTTCCATCCCTTCCATTATGTTGCACAACTGACATCTTTTGATGGGCATGATGGCAAGTCCAATCTTCCTTGAAATTCGAGAGTACAGCTATAAAATGGCATTCACAAGCTGGCCACTACATAGTCCACCAGAACAAACCTAATGGTAACTCTTTAGGAGGCATCGGAACCAGCAGCTATGATCTCACTGTTTCTACTCTGCCAGATAATGACTGGAGGGAATCCGATTAATGTGCATGCGGAGGCATTGTCAATGGCAAATTATGTCAAGAATATGGATACATTCTTGCCATTTGTAAGCCATATCCAAGAAGGCACTTAGGTTAATTAATGATATCTCTAACAGTCTCTCTCTCTCCGCTCTCTGTCTCCTAGACATTGTTTCTGCTGCATGCCTTTTCTATAGATACTTCCATAGGCACTGTTCTTCTGAAATGACATCTATAATTCCCACTCTCTCTCTCTCATTCAAAGCAATCTGAACACGCCGCAATCCGTCAACATCCTTTCACTATCCAACTTCAAACTCACAGAACCAACTTTTCTTCTTCCTCATTTATTCATTCAACTTCCGTTTTCTTGAACAACCTTATTTGTACATATTTCCTGAAAATTGCAATCTACAGAAGTTCATGTCAACAAATAGCTTTTTTCATCTTCTCAACCTCCAACCCATGCACTGTACTAAGTATTATAGGTTCTAATACCTCTCAAGTTTGGATGTTTCATAAAAAAAAAAGCACCTGAGAAATGAACTGATTGAGGTGTTTAAGGCTTTGAATGAATTAAACAAGCTCAATACTGATTGGATTTTTCCTTTTACCCAAACCACACAAGGGGGCATAATTTCAAATTGAGGAAGGACAGTTGAAGAATAGATGTATGGAAGTTTGCTTTTACCCAGTGGATGGCTAATTGCTGGTACAAACTTCCATACGTTGTTATGGAAGTTGAGAGCTAAAATAAATTAAAGGAAGAACTAGACACAATTGGAGGGAATGAATTGGTAAAATGGGAAGTGCCTTTTTTTTTCTTTTTTTTGGCTGATACTACATAAGCTTGCTTTCTTGCAACATTTGCCACTACTAATGCTATACACAATATGAATAAATGTTGTGTGTGCATAACTAAAATGAGAACACATATCGATATGTGTTGGAAGCGCATAAATAACCATGTTTCAAAAGTTAAATCTAAAAGGTCTATCTACCAGTTCATTCTACAGAAATTGTAGAAAAGAATCATCTAAGACAGTGGCATCCAACCTACGGCCCACGCAGAAAGTGAACTAAAACAGCATTTTAAATTTTGTAAATTATCAACCATAATTTTCTCATTAAATGATAAGTTTTGTTCAGTAAATGTTATTGTGTATTGTACTTAATAAAGTTTTCGAATATTTTCAATTTTAGGTATATCATTATATTTATTTATTCACCTTAACATCGAAAAGCAGTGATTCTTTTCAAATGTGAATTTTCTAAAGTGAGCATTTAAAAGCAAAAGTAAGCCATTTTTTTAAAAAACAAAAATAAAGTATTTAAAAAAAAAAAACAAGTCATATTTTTATAATTTTAATAAAATCTAAAAAATAAATATTTAGATTTGTTGCACAAGTGTTGGGAATTTGCATTTTTTATATATAGCCTAAAAATAAAAAACACTAACATGAAAATAGAAACTTCCTTTTACATGTAACAAAATATCAAAAATGTAACACTAATTTTTCTCAAATCACTCAGTGCAGTCCACAAAACAAATCTAACTTTGAATATGGTCCAACTGTTTTCACCGTAGGGAAAACAATTGGACACCACTGATCTAAGATGACCCTTGAAGATAAACAGACTAATCAGTTCAATTTCAAGAATACCAAACGAAAAAATTTATGCACAGTCAATACGGAAAACACTTTATGCGCAGGATATGGATAAATACCTTCCCTGTCTACCATTCTCCAACTTTAATCTGAAAAACATAGAGAACTCCTTCAAGTTCTAACATGAAGACTCTTGTGCCATTTGAATATAACTTTCTTCATCGAAGTTTCACACAGCAGATACTTAGCTGAAAAAGATGATACATAAGTAAATGCACCAGTATCTGGCTATTGCTGAAAGATGTTAAATACTCACTGATTCTGAATTCTTTGATTGGAAATTTTTTGCAGACATGTTTTGAGGGGGGTCTAAAACTCCCCATCCCCAAACCATTTCCAGATCACATAACAGAGGAACCAGAAACTCCAAATGCAGATAGCCACAGATTTGGATTGACTTACAGGATAGTTAAGGGAGACCAATAAGATCTCTACACAACAAACATTACCATCAGTTCAGATAGTTTTCAAGATGTAAATCACAGTGCCATTGTCAGCTCAACCTTGTTTTCTTCCTCCAACCTTCCCTTCACAAATCTACTATCTAATAAAGGCCATAGAAATTTGGTTGTAATGTATAGTATCTTCCTCCACCACGCAAAGTTTATATAGCTTACAACGTCTACCCAAAATATAAATTAATAAATTCATGAAGAATAGAATTTCCTAATAGAATAGTGTTTCATCTTTCAAATTAATCATGTTACTTGTGTGAGTGCTAGAACTCCTTTACTACCTGATTTATTTAGAGCAAACTTGTAGTTGTATCATTATAACTTTTCATTTTAACTTATTAGAATGTTGATAAGCTGAAATGATCAAATGAAAACTTCTACAGTACAGTAGAACTTTCAATGTCCATTAAGGTACGGGACCAAGACCATGATAGATAACAGAATGGATGGATAATATACACTGAAAACATTATACATACAATAGACTGGGTCATCTACTAACTTGTTATTTTATTACATAATACATAACCTAATGAAATTTAATTACTCTTTAATTATTATTTATTTTTTACCAGGTCATCAAAAAATCTACATACATATCTACTTTTAATATTTTGACTTACATTCGTTTAATAATGTCATAAAAAAATTTAAAAGAAAACAATATTATTCTAATGTCATTAAAGAAATTTAAAAGAAAACAATATTATTCTAATGTCATTAAAGAAATTTAAAAGAAAACAATATTACATAATTAAATTTCTTTTCTAAAAAATTCAGTCAATTTCTTTTGTTTCATTACACCTCAAGCCTTTTGGGAGGCAGTTACGAACTTTACACAAAAGTAACACTTGCGTAGCAGCTGCTGCTTCTTGTACCATCGAACCACTTAATGCACTTTGACGACATAGTTTCAGCTTCATTTATTCATAATTAACCAGTGGCTAATTATGTTTGTTGTTCCAGCAGCAGCCGTTTTTCTTCTTCAGTTTCAAAATCATCCATTACTCTTGGCACAATTTCATTGCCGTCTAAAATTTCACATTCAATGCCCATTTTGTACATATCCAGCCAATCATTTATTTCCTCCATCGAAATATTTTTAAAACCAGGAACATTCGAACATAACTGCAAAATCTCAGTTTCTTTTGGAATGGTTTCTGTATCATTTGAATATATTTCTGGCCACAACTTATTCCAGCTTCTTTGTATTGTTTGAACTGGAACATCATTCCAGGCATCAGCGACATTGAAAATTGCATCTTTTATATAGTGTAGCTTTTCCAAAACTCTATCACATCTAATTTATTTTTCTGACCGAAACAAGTTTTTGAATGAATGTTTTGCGATAACAAAGTTTCATACTCTCAATCACGCCTTGGTCCATCGGTTGAATGAGAGATGTCATGTTTGCTGGCAGAAAGTGGCATGATATTTTGCCATCATCGCTTTTTAAATCACATACATGTATGGGATGAGTAGATGCTTTGTCCATCAATAGCATTGCATATTGTGGTAAACCTTTTGATGCCAAATGTGATCTTACACATGGTTTGTTGTTTGGTTTTTAGGAGCATTAGCAACTAAGGCCATATTGCTCCGGGATATGCGGTGGTCATTCCCTGACCTTTCCACATCCTCCATATTTGGTGGTGACGGGCTCAAACCCCGGTCTAATCAAGAAGCGTGTGCTATGCACTGCTGCTCCTTCCCACCTGGCTACGGAGGCGCCTCTTACACATGGTACAAATATTTTATGAAACCAATCATGAAATATATCTTGGCTCCTCCACGTGTTGTTTTGTGAAAAATATTTAACTGGCAAAGCATTTAAATTGATATTATTAAATGATCTAGGCTTTTTTTGGTTTTCCTATAACAACCAAAGGCAATTTATGATTACTGCTGGCATTAGCACGTACCATTATAGTGGTGCAATCTTTTTGATTCTTATATCCCGGTGCCATATGTGCACTTATTGAGGCCAGTGTCTTTTGAGGTAATGCCTTCCAATTAATGCCAGTCTCATCGCAGTTGTATATTTGGTCTTTAACCAAACTTTGATCAGCTATTTCCTTCTGTAGTTTTTCATGATAAACAGAAATTGCAGCTCTACCTGAGCTTAGCTTCTCACCCTGGATCGACAACTGCCAAAAACCATGGCGAAAGTTAAATTTGTCCAACCATCCAATGCTAGCCTTGAATGAAGGATCTCTGCCTAGATTTTTTATTGATTTCAATGGCTTTTTCAATTATTATAGGTCCCGAAATGGAATTCCTTGACTAGGGTTTGAAAAAACCACTGAAACATTGCAGTATCCAACTGTTCATTTTTAGCAAGCTTCACTGTTTTACGACTTTTAACATTACCATCAGTGGTTCCCATTTTCGACACGTGGTTTTCAATTTTGTCTGAATCACACTTTATATCATTTGCTGTTGCTCTTCCTATTCCATAAACCGATGCTTTACTTCTAGCACTTTCACCTTTTCTTAGTCGATTGATTATTTCAATTTTTTTGATAATCCCAACACTACTCTCTTACATTTCTGTCATTTCAATGGGTTTATTAAATAAAAATTATTAAAATATGAAACAAGATGTTAAAGTACAACCGTATACAGTAAGTTGTAAACAAAGACTGAGCAATACATGGTGCCAATATCACAATGCATTACAGCTTAGTGGGGTTAAGTGACGGTTAACAGAGACTGATGGTTAATAGGGTGACTGACAATCGAAGTTCTACTGTACCTTCATCATTTGCAAATTTGTAGCATAAATTAAAATTTAATTTCTGAGAACAAGAAAAACTTCTTTTTTTTTTTTTTTGAATGAGCTACTTTATATTAAAATTTTACACTGACCAAATGCTACTTACTCTAAAGTTGGTATGACATAATTCAATTTCAAATTGTCTACGTATGGACTCAAGTTTGCCGTTCCTTCCACCACAAAAACAACATCAGCTAGCCAATTTCCTTGATCTGCAACTACCATGATAGTAGAAATGCTGGGAAGGGAAAAAAAAACAAAAGAAAAAAAGTTGTCATGATATTCTAATGGTAGTTTAAATACAACCATAACATAATGTGGGATAATTTTTATCTAGTAACTGTAATGTTAAAAACATGTGTACATAAATAAATATACTAATTGAAGAAATAATGGTAACAAAGAAAGTTGAAAAAAATTACAAAAAGAGGTACTACAATAAAACATTTGCAGGATTCTCATTCTTAGCCCAATATATAGCTGTTCTTAAGCTACTGCAGTTCTTACAGTTTGTCGTGTACAATAACTGAACAAGGGTGTGTTCACAAAACAGTCTAGGCGCCTCCATAGCCAGGAGGGCAGGCGCAGCACATGCTTCTTGATTAGACCAGAGTTCGAGCCTGTGACCACCAAATACGGAGGATGTGGAAAGGTCAGGGAATGACCACTGCATATCCCCGGAGCAATATGGCCTTAATTGCTAATGCTCCTAAAAACCAAATAATAACAACAACAACAAAACAATCTACATGTTGTACAGACTGAAAAACTCAGAATAATTCACAGGGGAAGCTTATTCCCCCAAACGAGTTTTTCTAACTAAAGAACTGACTGAAAATGCCTTAAAAAATTTTCCCACTCTAATAGGATTCAAACCCAAACAATTTCAAAAGGGTGACAAGTGGACTAATGTGAACTAATATTATTAGTGGTCTCCCAGGGTTCAGTGCTAGGCCCATTGTTGTTTTCTGTATTTATCAATGACAGTTATGAAGGCATATCAGGCTTAAAGTCCAAGTTTTGCAGATGATATAAAGGTTGGCAGGTAAATGGCAGTAATGATGGAATGCTACTACAACAGGATCTAAAAAATTGGTTAAATGGGCTGAGAAATGGCAACTGAAATTTAACATTGACAAATACAAAGTACTGCATTTGGGTAGCAGTAACCCAGAGGAATGTACCGTGTAGTATTACACTCAGGATGGTAGCAAAAAATGAAAAAGACCTGGGGTAACTGTGCAGTGAGATATACAGTTATTTGAGCAGCTTATGGAGTTTCTGCCAATGATATACTTGAATTTTGCTAGCAGGGATAAAGAGGCAATTATTCCATTGTATAAGGCAATAATCAGGCCACATCTAGTACTGCATACAGTTCTAGAGGCCTCATTTTTGGAAGGATGTAAAGCTGCAGGAACAGGTACAGAGATGGGCAACAAGATTAGTGAGGGGAAACAAAAGGGGGCTCCTACCAAGAAAGGCTTCAGTTCTGCAAATTGCAGCACCTGGAGAAAACGTACTTACGAAGTGATTTGATTGAAATGATTAAGGCTGTGAATGGATTAAGCAAGCTCAATGTTGATGGAATTGTTCCTCCTGTTCAACACTATGCACACGAAGAAACAAATCTTCGCACATGAGGGGACATCTATTTTAAGTTTACCTTTAGCCAGTGAGCAGTTGATTGATGGAACAAACTTCCATCTGTTACTATGCAATTGGAGAGCTTAAATAAATTAAGGTAAGAACTAGACAAACTGCTGAAGGGAATGAATACGTGAAATGGGAAGTTTTTTTTTTTTTTTGCTGATGCTGGAAAGCTTTCTTTCTTGCATTATATATATACACCGATGAGCCAAAACATTACAACCAGTGATTCGTTATGCAAATCGAAGCAACTGCAGGTGAACTATGGTGTGTGCACAGGTCGGGACACGGTATAAAAAACACCAGATACTGAGCTCCGTTAATCAGTGTTAGTTTTGTTCTTGAGATGGGAAAGGCAACAGACTTAAGCGAGTTTGACAAAGGCCAAATTGTAATGCCCAGATGTCTGGGTCACAGAATATCCGAAACAGCACGGCTGGTGAGATGCTCATGGTCAGCCGTGATTAGTACCTACCAAAAGTGGGACAAGGAGGGAAAACCCACGAACCGCCGGTGAGGTGTTGGATGACCACAGCTCATCGATGCTTGAGGTGGGCAAAGGCTCTCCCAGATGGTACGTGGCAACAGAAGGGCGACTGTGGTGCAACTAGCCGGTAATTGGAATGCTGGTGCCAGGAGTAATGTGCCACAACACAGTACATCAAACCCTGCTGAAAATGGGGCTGTGTAGCCGCAGCCGCTCCGAGTGCCCATGCTAACCACAATTCACTAGCAACAGCACCTACAATGGGCATGCAAGCATTGAAACTGGACCTTGAGTAATTGGAAGAAAGTCGTCTGGTCCGATGAATCATGTTTCCTGTTGCACCGTGTGGATGACCAGGTACGTGTGCGTCGTTTACCTGGGGCAGTGATGCCACCTGGATGCACCATGGAATGTAAACAAGGCGGTGGCAGCAGTCATGCTTTGGGCAATATTTTGCTGGGTTACCCTGGGTCCAGGTATCCATGTGCCGGGCACTCTGACGTCTACCACCTACCTAAACATCATTGCTGACCAGGTACACCCTTTCATTGCAATGGTCTTCCCCTCTGGCAGTGCAGTCTTTCAGCAGGATAATGTGCCATGCCATGCCACACCACCCAGATTGTTCAAGACTGGTTCATGGAACATGAGGAAGACTTCCATGTATTACCCTGGCTTCCAAATTCCCCAGATGTCAATCCCATCGAGCATCTGTGGTTTGTGTTGGAACAGCAACTCCGATACGCTCGTTATGTGTTGGTACCAGATACCACAACACACATTTAGAAATCTTGTAGCATCCATGTCTAATACTTTCAGATAAATGAATATAATGCATTTATCCGAAGTCTAGTCATCACTCAGTACAGTATTAGACAATGTGCATAATGGGCAGTTTACTCGAACTATTTACTCTATCATAATTAATGCAACCAATGCAGTTACGTTTTCGAAGAGTTGATAATGGCAGATAAGAATTAAAAACTTTTTTGGAAACGAATGCCTAAAAGAAGTTTCATATTGAAAGAAGAATAAAACATGCCAGGTTTCAAAGCCGTGAAGGATTGGTTGACTTTATTGTTGAGTGGTAACGCTGAGGGGAATTTTAAATTAAAACCCCTTTTAGTTTACTAGGAAGAGGGCCAAAGTACAACCCAATCGACACATTTTTCATTATTAAATTCATCAATTAAATTAAATCAATTTAGATCAATTAAATTCATGATTTTAATTGGAATTTTAAGTTTAATTTTGATACGTAAGTAGTTACCACATAATTATATATATGTAATGCAGAATATTTTATATGTACAAATATTTGAATATTAAATATTTTGACCGACATTTGTGCATCTTTTGACTATCATTTATTATTCATTAGGAAATATCCCATGGCACTGACCGCAACTCACAAATACATGATACCTTATGGGAATGAGGTGCTTGCTTAGTGCGGATTCACTTAGCGTTCTGTTTTTCAAGGAACAAATTATCATCGGAGGTCACCTGTATATTATCTATATAAATTATAAATAAATATATATACAGGAATTCCCCAACTTACGAAAGAGTTGCGTTCTGTGGAACGCTATGCAAGTCGGAATTTCCTCCATGTTTGTGCAGCACCTCGCAACTGTGCTCGCTGAATTGATTGAATCAAAAAAGAAATGTTCAAAGAACATGTAAATAGAATTATTTATTGTATTTATTCAGTTTTTTTATCTCATGCGCAGGAAAAATTACAAAAGCATGCAATTTAAAAAAATTTCAAAATTATAAAATTACAAAAAAAGAGGAGACAGGCATAGTTGTCAGTAAGTTTTACCTCTCAAGCATCATTGCCAGAATCTACGTCTTCACCTGATAAGTACACCACTGTGCAGGTTGAGGGCTGTGGAGATTTAGAAGGGGGTCAGTAGCTCAACCTTACGAAAGAACATATTATTGGATGGTGGCTTTTTTCTTTTCATCATAGATTCCTTTGTAGCAAGCAAGCATATCATTCACCCCTCTGTTAACTTTTAAGAATCATTCATTGTAAGGATTCATCTTCTCAAACCTCGCCATTACCGATGCAATTTAATGAAATGCCATTGCTATCCCTCTGGTGATGAAGCATCTTGGCTCTTCATTTAGTTCACCTTGAGCTTCATCAGCATTTTCTTCTCTCGCTATTGCTGCCTGCAAGTCAGTAAGTTCTTTGTTAGATAATTTCTTCTCTTCTTCCTCTATTAACTCCTCCACATCTTTGGCAAACCTCCAACTGAAGTAGCTCTGCAACCTTTACAATCTTATCTGTAACCTCTTCATATGATTCGTCTTTTTCAAATACTTCAAAGCCTTTTACGTGTCTTGGGCATATTTTTTTCCATGCACCATTTAAACAACTTTTAGTAATTTCCACCCAGGCCTTATTAATGTTTAAGATGGCGTTGTAAATGTTGTAAGATTTCCAAAAGTCTCTTAACATAAAATTTTTCTCATCATCTACTGCAGACAATGCCTGAGCAATTATATGTAAATAGTATGCTTTTAAATTTGAAATAACATCCTGATTCATAGCTTGGATGAGTGAAGTCATGTTTGGCGGTAGAAATAAGACTCTCACATTCGAATTGAAATCATCTAGATCAGCGTTTCCCAACCGGGGTCCACATGGACCAACAGGGGTCCATAGAAGCTTTGCGGGGGTCCACAAGAAAAAAAAATTGTATTTCGGGGGTCCACGTGAAATTAAACAAAAATGCACATAATATGAGCTAAGGAGTTCATGATAAAATATTATAAATAAAATAATTTGTTAAATAAAAATATTAATAATAAAATAAACTAATGTCATAGAAAAAGTCCAGAAATTCATAGTTAGAAGATACTCATATTTTCTGGAACCTTCTTTAGTTGACGCAAAAAAAAATTTATTTCCACAGAAAATTCTCGAAGAAGAAAACATTATTTAAGCACCGACTAATCTAGAAAGAGTCAGTCAGTTAGAGGCAGTCATTTCATTCTATAGTGAGTAACTAGCATCGTTGTGGTGAAATCTATTGTTTGTGTTATTGAACGTTATTGTTCTAGTGAACTATATTTCCGTTAGTACCTACAAGCATTTCAAACGTTAAATATTTGAGATTAATAATATTATTATTGTTTTCAAATTACACATGGCTCATGCAAATAAGAAAACAAGACAATATTTGACTGAATATCTGTCGTATGGTTTTATTGAATCACCAGAGAATAACACAAAACCAATGTCTTATATGTATGACTGTGCTGCTTAATGATAGCATGAAGCCAAGTAAGCTTCGTCACCATTTGGAGACAAGGCACAGAAAAAAATAAATAAATCAGTGGAGTATTTCCGAAAACTACGAGACAATTTTCAAGGAAGAAACAAACTGTATCAGATTTTAAGTAAACAAGCAAGCAATAAAGATAGCAGTTTATTAGCATCATATGAAATCAGCAAAATCTGGAAAGCCACACAGCATTGGTGAAACTGTCATCTTGCCTTCAATATCAGTTGTAATTTCAACAATGTTAAACAAAAATGCACGTGAAATTACCAATAACCTTCCTTTGAGCAATAACACAATATCCAGACGCATTGATGAAATGTCTGAAGATGTAGAAAATCAACTTATTGCTCAATTACAAGTGAAACAGTTTGCAATGCAACTCGATGAATCAACTTTGATGGGCAATGAAGCACTTTTATTGGCATATGTAAGATGTATGGATGATAATCAACTCAGAGGAAATGCTTTTTGCAAGATTCCTCAAAACAGATACTAAAGGTGAAACAATATTTAAAGAAGTCCAGTCTTATTTTAGAGAAAAAAATATTCCACTCGAAAATTTAATGGCTTGTGCTACTGATGGCGCTCCTTCCATGGTCGATAGGTACAGAGGGTTTATCACTCATTTAAAAAATGCATTGCCAAAAGTATTTTGCATACATTGTGTGATTCACTGCCAACATCTGGTGGCGAAGAGATTGAGCGAACGTCTTCATGAAGCCTTAACTCTTGTAATAAAAGCTGTCAAACTCATTAAGGTTAATGCTCTTCAAGATCGTCTCTTTCGCAAATTTTGTGATGAAAATGAAGAAGGATTTGACCGTCTTGTACTGCATACAGAGGTGCAATGGTTGTCTAAAGGCAGTTGTCTTCGTCATCCTTTGGGACAGTATTGTATCATTTCTAAACGAAAATGAGATTGGAGAACAGTTGGTTGCCATGAAAACAGACATATTTTACATCTCAGATGTGTTTGACAAACTGAATTCTCTTAATAAGCTGCAGCAAGGACATAATTGTGATTTAATATCTAGCAAAGAATCCATTAATGCATTCCTAGAAAAATTCAAATTGCACAGTCTTAATATCTCACGCCGTGCGTTTGACTAGTTTCCAAACCTTGCTTCAGTTTGCAGTGATTTAAAAGATGATGATTGTGTTGTGTATGTTGATCATTTAAAAAAAATTTATGAAGACATGCAAGTTCGGTTCAAGGACCTACTACTAGAACTGAACATCCCAGATCGGGTGCTGATTCCATCTGAGGTAAATGTTGCTGAGTTGAAATTGATTTACAAGAGGAACTTGTTGAACTGCAGTCTGATGAGACAGTCCGAAGTCTATTCAAAAAAGGAAAGCATGATGTATGGAAGAATAGTGACATTGCACGTAAATATCCGCTTTTATGGGAGAAAGCTAAAATGTATGTCATTGTTTTCCCATCATCTTACCTTGTGGAATCTGGCTTTAGTCGTGTAACACAGTTGTTAACAAAAAATCGTAATCGACTTGATATAGTAAAAAGAGGTGATCTTCGTCTGACTCTCACAAAATTGGAGCCAGATATTAAAATGCTAATATCAAAACATCAGCCACAAGGATCTCATTAGTAGGGCCTATTTAATGGGATCCTATTTAACCTTAGGAATAAATTTATATATGTTGTTTGAAATAGTATTTTTTTTTTTTATTTTTTTTTTACTAATTTTGAATTAAACAAGTAAAAATATGTATCAGTTTTATCAATTAAATTTTTCAAAATTTGTATTTTACATTTTTTATATTATATTGTAATTGTTTAATTATTAGCTTTTACTAACCTACAAATAAATTTTCATTTAGGAATATTACATATGCGTATATGGGGGTCCACATACGTAAAGTTAGGACTCGGAGGTCCACAAGCAAAAAAAAGGTTGGGAACCCTTGTTCTAGATGCATAGGATGTCCAGGAGCATTATCTAATAGAAGAAAAATCTTGAAAAAACATCGCTGTCTTTACATTATTTTTCAACCTCGGAAATGAAGCAGCATTTAAACCAATCCTCAAAGAGAGATATTGTTATCCATGCTGTCTGGTTCGATCGGAATGCATGGGTGGGGTGGCTTTATTGATGCCCTTAAATGCACAGGGATTTCCAGAATGGTATACAAGCAGTGGTTTTAATCTGTAATCTCCGACTGCATTAGCCCCAAGCAAGAGCGTGGCCCAATCTTTTGACGCCTTGAAACCTGGCATTGTTTCCTCTTTGGCAATGTATGTTCAAGGCAGCATTTTTTTTCCAATACAGAGCAATCCGTCAACGTTAAAAATTTGCTGCGTTGAATAGCCACCTTCATCAATAATTTCTTTCCAACACATTACAAAATTTCTCTGCAGCTGCAGAATCAGCACTGGCGACTTAACGTTGTGGAAACCAGCACGATGCTTGAACCTATTAAACCACCCCACTGCTTGCCACAGACTTGGGTTGTGGTTCGCCATACTTATCCTTAATATCTTTATCAATACTTGTTGGTTTTGCTTGAATGGTCATTAGACTCAGGCACTCGCTTCCGAATCTGATTTTCCGTCCATATTATTAACAGCTGTTCCATCTTCGATATAGCACCTGAACGCTCTTTTGTGATCACTGTTTATCATAAGTACATTAATCCTTTGACAGTGTGCATATAGTGCACTGTCCTTTAAAACGGTACTCACTGTTGAAGCAGCGAGATCCAATGTTCTTGCAATAGATGACAAACTTTGTCCTGCTTTTTAATTAATCATCTTCATTTCAAAATCAATTTTGTTTCGTTTCCTGGCATTACCACCACTTGCACTTTTTTTCGTTGGTAGCTTTCCCTTCATCATTGTAATACGTAAATAGGAATGAAGAGAAGTTTCTGAAAATTTGATTTTTATATGATTGAAGATTTCAGGAAGGGGGGACTTATTTCACCATAATAATGCAAAAATCCACACAATTGCAGTTATCAGTATTATCGCAAATGCAATAAGATCAAATTTTCTACCCGTTTATAATTAGATGCACTAACAGAAAAGTCCAATAAACCAGAAAGTGCAAATTGTTTTTATTGTTTTTTGGTCATGACCTCTAGAAACGTGCTTTAGAAAAATATCACAAAGGCGTTCAAAATTGATTGTTATAATGTGAACATATGATAACGATGAAAGGGTAGTGCAATTTCCGTTATAAATATGTCCTTTTGGAGAGATAAAAAGCTTAGTAATATAGCAAAATTTTAAACTTCCAAGGACTTGGAATGAATTACAAAAAGAAAAGAAAAAAAAAAAAAAACAATGTGTTACGGGGTTCACATTACGATATTTTCACGATACCTCCATTTATTCCTATGGGATGTAAAATACGTTTCCAAGTTTTTTTTTAAGTTTGCACTGGCAGGCAAAAACTTGCATGAAGTCGAATTTCTGTAAATCCAGTATTATGTAAGTCGGGGAGTTCCTGTATGTAGAAAGTGTGATCAGAAAGTTCAGGAACTGACCTATCTCGAAATTTCAGCATCAGAACATCGTCAACATGTTCAGTGATACATCTAAATACACAAGGGATGTTTGAAAATTTCTTGGCCTGATTATGAAGGGTTTATTTGAGGAGTCTGGTATAATGTTACTTTTCTACACAGTTCCCTATGGAGTCAATACAATTTTACCACCAATGCTGCAATTCAATGATTCCAGCCCTGAAGAAAGTTCTCTCTTTGGCTTCAGGAATACATCCACTGCAGAAATGATGGCACTGTCAATGGAAAAATAGATACAAGCCAGGTATTTTCTGAAATCAGGAAATAGGTGAAAGTCTGATGGTGCTAGATATAGAATATGGGGGATGGTCCAAGATTTTAAAGTTGCAGTCATGCAGTGTAGCCATGACAATGACAGACTTGTGAGCAGATGCATTATCCATGTGGAACAACAATCCTTTGCTGAGTTTCCCTTGGGGTTTATCTTTGATGTTTTCAAGCAAATGCCTCACAAGGTCTGCATAATATGCCCCTGTGACCATCTGATCTTTCTGAATGAACTCTACTAGCAAGACTCCATCACATCACAAAAATCTGATGCCATCACATTGCCAGCAGAAGAAATCACTTGGCTTTCTTTGGAGGGGGAGAAGAGTCAACTTTTATATTATCATATACACAGAGTGATCACTGAATTATGACCACCCCTATGAAAGGTGAATGCAACCCGTTGACCACATGAGGTACGAGAGTGCCGCGACCATGCATCACATGCTCGCACATATGGGCTATACAGCAGATGACCCCTACAGCATCCTGTCCTAAGCAAGGTTCATCGGTGTAATAGCCTCGCCTAGTGCAAAGAGCATACAAATTGGATGTTAGAAGACTGGAAGAAGTTGTGCTGGTTGGATGAGTCATGTTATTTACTCCACACCGTGGATGGTCGTGTATCAACAATATGGGGTCTTGATCCATCATGGATGGTATCAAAAGTGCAGGCTGGTGGAGGCAGTTGTATGCTGTGGAGAATGTTTCACTGGCAGGAACTTGGACCCCCAGTGCATGTGGAACAATTTATCAGTGGTCTCTGCTATCATCAACTGCTTGCTGACTGTGTACATCCCACTAGGTTACACTTTTTCCTGAATGGCGATGGTGTCTTCCAAGATAACAATGTGCCTAGCCATTGGGCACTTGTACAGGAATGGTTTGAGGAACACAGTTCTGACTTCCAGCATATCGATGGCCTCCGAACTCCCCCGATATCAATCTCATAGAGCACGTGTGGGACACTGGAAAGGCATATCAGGCAACTAGATACACCAATCACCTCCATACCTGCATTGTTGACCACATTACACACAGCTTGGTCGGCCATACCTCCCAAACGCTTCCGACATCTTGTTGAATCAATACCACGTCAGATAGCAGCTGTACTGAGGACAAAAGGAGGACCTACAAAGTTAGGTAGGTAGTCATAATTCAGTGATCACTCAATGTGATACTCTCCAGAAATTAAAACGAAAACAATTAAAAAATCGAAAATCTTACATTACAGTAAGAAATAATTAAAAATCAAATTAACACAATTAAAAATCAATTTAACACAATTAAAACTTAAGTAAAAAATTAATTAAATGAAAAAATTGCAAAACGATTTTCCTTCCTGAAGCTGACAATACTTTTTGACCATATGTCAGCTTCAGGAAGGCTAATCGTTTTGCAATTTTTTCATTAAATCAATTTTTTACTTAATTTTTAATTGAGTTAAATTGATTTTTAATTGTGTTCATTTGATTTTTAATTATTTCTTACTATAACATAAAAATTTTCAATTTTTTAATTGTTTTTGTTTTGATTTCTGGAGAGTATCATACAGAAGTGTTCTACTTATCATATTGAGGTAAACTTCTCTTCTTTTTACAAATATTGATATCAACGTAGAACGTATTGAGAATTATAGCTCTGGTTCATACTAGCAAAGTTTATATTTCATTTGATATCTGGCAATGTTAAATCTTGTGGTCTTGGGGCCACAAATTTTTAGACCTAAGACGACAGGTCAAATCACTCAGGGATGTGAAATAGCATACCACATCCCAAATTTTTCAAATCCAAGGAAATTTCTTACAGACCTGTTTGGATGTTAGCCTGACTTATGTGCCAGGAAAAATAATGGAGTCACTGGTAAAAGAAGTAATGCAGGACCATCTACACAGGAATGCAGTTAAACTGCAGTCACAGTGTGGATTTGTTAAGGGTCAATCTTGTTTGATCAACCTCACCGAAAACTATGCCACAATAACAAAAGAACTGGATGCAAAAAAAAATAATAATAATAATTTTGACATCACATACTAAGAGATTTCAGAAAAGCTTTTAATACTGTTGCACAAAAAAATCTACCATACAAATTGTAGAAGCGTGGCATCAGGAGAAAGTTGCCACTATGAATAAAGGGATGGTTGAATGTGAGAAGACAATTAGTCCCATTCAAAGCAACACAGTGGCTATCTTCTGCTGTGCCAGTGACATGGCAGCAATCTCAAGACCACATAAACAATTGTTATTTTTGCTTAACCAGTGCTTGGGGTTTTCCTGGGAAATCCAAGCAAAAAGCACAGTCATCATCATCATCATCATCAGCCATTTTCAATCCACTGCAGGATGAAGGCCTCTCCAGCAACTTTCCAGTTCCTTCTGTTTTGAGCGCTGGTCATCCATTTACTACTCAAAAACTCAAGAATTTCATCTATCCATCTCCGCCTTTGTCTTCCAGGTTTTCTTCTAGCTCCTCTTGGGTACCATTCTGTTATTTTCTTAGTCCATCTGTCATCATGTCTTCGAGCTATGTGTCCTGCCCAAGACCATTTTAGTTCTTTAGTTTTGATAAGAATGTCCTTTACTTGAGTTTGCTGCCTAATCCATGTGTTTCTCTTCTTATCTAACAGTCTGATTCCCAATATAATTCGTTCCATTCTTCGCTGTGTAGTTCTTAGCTTCTCTTCCATTCTTTTGGTGAGTGCCCAAGTTTCACTTCCATAAGTCATGGTGGGGAGTATACATTGATTCATTATTTTACGTTTCAGACAAACTGGGATATTGCTCTTCAGTATGTGACTATATTTCCTGAATGCTATCCATCCAAAATTTATTCTTCTCTTGACTTCCAGCCATTTATCATTATTACAGCTAATAACTTGTCCCAGATAAGTATATGACTCCACCTTTTCAATTACTGCTCCTTCAATCATTATTTCCCTTTCCGTGGCATACTTGTTCATCATTACTTTTGTTTTAGCCATATTCATCTTTAGTCCAAAATCCTTACTAACTGTGCATAACTGATTAAGATTTTCCTCTAATTCTTTCGGATCGTGGCTTATGACCACAATGTCATCTGCAAATCGTAAATGGTTTAGGTACTCTCCGTTCACATTGACTCCTTTCTGCGACCATTCTAATCTTCTGAAAGCTTCCTCAAGGGCAGCAGTAAACAGCTTCGGAGATATTGTGTCTCCTTGTCGAACTCCTTTCTCGATTTTAAATTTGCTACTGTCTTTGTCTAGTCTAATAAAGGATGTAGCACTCTCATATATTTTCTTCAAAATCATAATATATGGAGTATCTATGCCTTGTCTTTCCAGTGCCCGAAACATTGCCTTATGCTGTATGGAGTCAAATGCCTTTTCATAATCCACAAATGCCAGGCATAATGGCGTTTTATATTCATTTGCTTTCTCCATTAGCTGTGATATTACGTGAAGGTGATCCATAGTTGAGAATCCTGTCCTAAAGCCAGCTTGCTCTTTCGGTTGATTCTCATCAAGTATTCTTTCTAATCTGTTAGTAATGACCCTTGTGAACAACTTGTAGATATGGGATAACAAGCTAATTGGTCTATAATTTCCAATTTCTGATTTATCTCCTTTCTTATGCAGCAAAACTATGATTGCATTATTCCACTGCTTAGGCATCGCACCTTTTCTAATGCACTTTGTGAAGAGCCTTGCCAGTATTTGTGTTATGTCTCTTCCTCCCAATTTTAACAACTCTACAGTAACTTCATCTTCCCCCGGGGCTTTCCGATTCTTCATTTTCTTCAATGCATGTTCTACCTCATCAGGAAGAATATCGGGTATGTCGTATGTGTTGCTACTTTGCAATCCATCTTCCCCACTGCTGGTATCATTCCCTCGCTCCTTGTATAACTCTTTATAGTAGTCTTCTGCTATTTGAATTATGCCTTCTCTGCTGTTTATAAGTACACCATCGCTATTCTTCAGTTTCAGTATCATTTGTCTTTCTGTATTACTGCTCATGGCTGCTGATTTAAATCCTTTGTTTTCCCTTAATGCTTGTTCTACTTTTCTTGTGTTAAATCTTCTTATGTCCTCTCTGAGTCTCTTTCTAATGGCTTTGCATAACTCAGTATACTCAATTTTCTCCCTGTCAGTGTTTTTCTTGCTCTTCATTTGTCGTCTTTGGTTCATCATGACAAGTGTTTCTTGACTAATTTTTTCTTCTTTGGATTTCTGTTTCCCTATAGGTTTCTTGGGCTTTATCACTTTCAAAAAGTTGTAATATTCCTCGTCGATATCTTGGTCCTCAGCAGTCTGCAGAAGCTCATACTTGTTCTTAAGTTCCAGTACATACTGCTTTTTCTCCTCTTCTGTTATCTCAAAGACCTTTGTATTATTTACTCGAGTCAGTTTTTTCCTTTCCTTTCCTACATCTATATCAAGTGTACATCTTACCATTCTGTGATCACTTCCAACATTTACCTTATTCAGGACGGTAACATCAGTCACAATATATCTTCTGTTAGTGAGGATGAAGTCGATTTCATTAGTTGTTAATCCATTTGGACTCTTCCATGTCCACTTTCTGTTCACCCTTTTCTTGAAAAAAAGTTTCTTGAAAAAAGCACAGTATCCCAACATAACTTCTGTTCTAAGGCGGGTCGCTCACGATGATAGAATGCCAGTGCCAAAGCCACCAGAAACTTATGAACTTGAATCTTATTCAGGATTGGAAAAGGAGTCTCCAGAAGATGCAGAACCCAGAATGAGTACAGATCCAGACTTTCCAACTCTTGATACCACAAAACCACATCTAATGAGGCCTGACGTAGCCCAGTGTTCAGAAGCGAGAGTGCACAGCACGCGTTCCTTGAGTGGAACGGGGTTCAAGCCCGTGACTACTAAATACGATAAATAATTGTATTGGCGATTTATTGTAAACTCTAATTACTTGGTTATCATGCCGGAGTATAAACAGAAAATTAAAATTAAAAATTAATCACTCAGGCAGTATTGAACGATTTGGTCAGGGATTTGGACTTCTCCAAAACCGATGGTCAAATTCTAGGATCTCGGCTTCAACAGTGGAATCTTGAAAATGGTGTCAAAGTGTCTTTTTATAAAAAGAGGGAATTTAACATAAAGAACTATTACTCCATGGATGATACTTCAATTTATTGTAACAATATCCAGGAATTAATGAAAGAGTTAATTCTGTAGCACATCACAGTATCCAATCAAATTGGTCAGACAAAACTTCCCTTTAACAAACCCATGCTATGTCTGAACGATAACTGCAGTCTTGTCTGGATGATCCTGCAGTGCTACTTTAACCAGCGCCTCCATTATTTTCCTCAAACCATTGATATCAGGTGGACCAATCTGATTTATACCCTTCCTTCTAGAGCAAAGAAGTCTTTGATATTCCTCTTTGCATCCTTTGCCAAATATTTCTCATAATCTGCCTTCGCTTGCCTAACCTCCTTTATGACTTGATCACATACTAGCTTATATCTATTATAGGCTTCTGTGCCTCCTGAAAATTTATATGCATCCCATGCATTTTTCTTCTCTGTCAAGAGTCTCATTAGTTCATCTGACATCCATTTAGGCCTAAACCTTGAACAGTATTTCTTATTTGGCATGAAAAACCTAGTAGCGTCTAAGGTTAATTCCTCGAATGCTTCCCATTTAGAATTTGCTGCTGGTAACATCATCAGTTGGTGGCAGTGTAGAATTTAAAAACTGTCTGAAAACACTGTAGCAGTAGAGGCATGTGATGCCAGAAATCAAGCTTATGTAGCATCAGCCAAAAAAAAAAAAAAAAAAACAATTTCACACATCCATTCCCTCTAAACATTTGTCCTGTTCCTCCGTGAATTTTTTAAGATATCGACTTCCACAACAACACATGGAAGTTAGTTCCAGCAATCAACTACCCGCTGGCTAAAGGCAAATTTCCACACATTTATTCTATAATTGACTTTCCTCAATTTGAATTTATGCCCCCTCAGGTTCATAATCTGAGCAAGTGGAAGAATCCCATACAAAGACCTTTGTATTATTTACTAGAAATGAGCCTACTCAACCTATTCAAGGCCTTAGACACCTCACGTCTGGAGTCTAGAGACTAGACACGCAGGTGTCTAGTCTCCAGACAAAGCAATTTGCAGAACTTAAGCCTTTCTTGGTACAATCACCGTTTCATTCCCCTCACCAATCTTGCTGCGGTTCTCTGTATTCACTCAAGCAACTGTCATTCTTCCAAAAATGAGGCCTCCAGACCTGTATGCAGTACTCAAGGCATGGCCTGACCATTACTTTATATAAGGGGATAATTCCATCCTTTTCCCTACTAGCAAAATTCCTTTATATCACTGACAATACCGCACGACCTGCTCTGATGGCATGCTTGCACTGCTCAGAAAATTTCAAATCTGACTGCACAAATACTCCTAGGACTTTTTCATTTTCTACCACCCTAAGTGTAGTCCCACACAGTTGCTACCCTAACCGTTCTCTGGGGTTACTTCTACCCACATGCAGTATTTTGCATTTGTCCATCTTAAACTTCAGTTGCCACTTCTCAGCCCATCTTCCAAAATTTTCTAGATTCTGTTGCAGTAGCACACTGCAATTACTGTCATTAACAACCCTGCCAACTTTGGTATTATCTGCAACTTTAACACTAAGCCTGATACACTTTCATCAATATCATTGATAAATAAACAAAACAACAGTGAGACCAACAGCAAACCCTTGGGGACTCCACTAATGTTGTTTGTTATTGTTATTTCGATTTTAGGAGCATTAGCAACTAAGGCTATATTGCTCCGGGGATATGTGGTGGTATTTCCTGACCTTTCTACATCCACCGTATTTGGTGGTCACGGGCTTGAACCCCGGTCTAATCAAGAAGCGTGTGCTACGCACTGCTGCTCCTGCCCACCTGGCTACTGAGGAGCCAGGGACTCTACTAATAACATTAGTTCGTGAAGAGCAGTGTCCACTGATTACCACTCTCTGTCTTCTCCCACTCAACCACCCTTTTACCATTGTAGAAACTTACCCTTAATACCATACTGCTCCAATTTCTACAGTAGTCTTCCATGCGCAAGTGTCAAAAGCTTTCCTGAAATCAGTATGATATCAAAATTATTTTTTGCATCCAGTTCCTTTGTGACCAAGTCATAGTATCCAATCAACCCAATCAGACAAAATACTCCATAACAAACCCATGCTGTGTCTGAATTAATACTGCAGTCTTGTCTAGAAGATACTGCAATGTATCTTTTACCAGTGACTCAATTATTTTCTACGGAACAGAAGTTAAACTAACTGGTCTATAATTACTCGTGTCACCCTTAGATCCTCCTCTGTTAACTGGGGATACATTTGCACATCTCCAGTCCATGGGGACTTCTCCAGAGTCCAAGGATGCTCTCATAATTATGGCTAAGAGTTTGCTTACTTCCTTTGCCACATCCTTGAATATAACTAGATAGATTCCATCCATCCCAGGTGCCTTCTTATGTTTAACTTCAACAATTTCTCATCCACTTTGCGTTAAGTTATTATAAAATCATTAAGCACCCTATTACAGTTTGATAAAAACTGGCATTTTCCTTCCTTAATAACTCCTCATGTGTGAATGTAGATGCAAAATTCTCATTCAGATTATCAGCTATCTGAGCAGGATCATCAACTATCGAACTATCGATATCAAGTGGACCA
The DNA here is from genome assembly GCF_048544385.1 of Mastigoproctus giganteus. Lineage (NCBI taxonomy): Eukaryota > Metazoa > Arthropoda > Arachnida > Uropygi > Thelyphonidae > Mastigoproctus > Mastigoproctus giganteus. The sequence continues at coordinate 97,303,071 of NC_143586.1, read as the reverse complement.
ATCTAATTAATCTCCTTCCTTCTAGAGTAGTGCTACTCAAAATGTGGGTGGTAAACCAATGCTGGTCCACAAACATTCCTGTTTTTCTTAGCATCCCTTGCCAAAGATTTCTTGTAATCTGCCTTTGCTTGCCTAACTTCCTTTGTGACTTGATTACAGACTAGCTTATGTCTACCATAGGCTTCTGTGATGCCTGATAATTTATATGTATCCCATGCGGTTTTCTTCTCTGCCACGAGTCTCATTAGTTCATCTGACACACATTTATGCCTAAACCTTGAACAGTATTTCTTAATCGGTAAGAAAAGTCTAGTAGCTTCCACAATTACTTCCTTGAATGCTTGCCATGTAGAATTTGCTGCTGGTAACATCATCAGTTGGTCCCCCTGTACACAATTTAAAAACTGTCTGAGGCCACTGTAGTCACCTTTAAAGAAGCAACAACCCTTCCTTTACCCCTGATGGTATTAATATATTTTAAGCAAATACCACATCAGTATACTGTGATCAGTGCCACCCAGTGGTGGCAGTGATCACTGCATGAATAATCTCTGCTGGTAACCAGATCAAGAGTACTCTCTGGTTGCCTCTCTAACGTTCAGACACCTTTATGAAAGCAAAAACTCTTCCCTTTACTCCTAATGGTAGTTATATCTTTGACTATATCCCACAAATACTCCTAGCAAATCTCATTCACTGCCAGATTCTGCAGATTCTTTATGCATGAATAATCACTGCTGATAATCAGATCAAGATTATTACTCCCTCTGGTTGAACATGCTGTTGCAGAAAACAATCATCCAATAAATCCACAAAAGTCTTGCTAGAGTGCAAGTGACCAACCTACAAGTTCCAGTCAATATCTGGGAAGTTAAAATCCCCCATTATAAGACAATCTGATTTACTGGTCCACTCTCTCTGTACAATTGTTCGTTGTACTCATCAGAGTCATTAGGCCTATAACACACTCGTACTCTCAATTTTGATTTCCCAGTGCTTACGTCACACCAAACTCACTGAACACTGCACTGTCCACCCATGTCAACTGGATACACTTCCTTAGATTTTGTGTTTAACTAACAGCATAACTCCTCCTCCCTTCCTAACCTGTTTGTACGCATGGTACTTCCTAAATTCCAGTTCTGCATTCCTTATATCCACATCACTGATATCCCAACAATATCTGCCTTTGATGTCTTGACCTGCACCTCAAATTCATCCAATTTATTTACTATACTCCTAGCATTGGTACATATGCAACTGTTCTTACTCTTAGTTCTTACACAGCCCATGTATTTACTTGTTCCGTGATGACTCCCAGCAACTTGCTTTCCAGGCTGCTGCTCATTCCAATAGAAGCAGTGCAAGAATCACTTTCACCTCTGCCTGCAGCTACTGTTAATCTATTAGCCTGTGAATCCCCCCCCCCCCAAGCTAGCAGTTTAGTCATGTGCTTAGTCTGAGAAAGAGGAAAAATCCCATCAGCATTGAACTTGCTCAATCCATTCAAAGCTTTAAACACCTCAATTGGATTGTCTCGCAGGTGCCTAGTCTGCAGAGGCTATAATTTGCAGAACTGAAGCACAACAATAGCCGCAGAACTTGAATGTTCTTATATCGATACAACACACATTGTATCGATATAATGTAGTGGCCAGAAGTAGACTGATTTTTTAAGCAATTTCAAACACTAAATAACGACAAAATTCACCAACTTAAGCAGAGAAGCACAAATAATAACCACACTACTAAATTTAAATCAAGTTCCTAAAAAGCAATTTTAAGCAATAAATAAAATTCCACTTAGCAGCTCTCAAAAAAACATTTCACTCTGAAGTTGCCTCATCGGAAGTTTTTCGTGCACTTACTATTATACTCCTCTTAACTTCATTCCAACTTCCAACCCAGTTGTAAATAGCAGTCTTTAAAGGTAATTTTTATCGTTGGCCAATGTCTTTTCTCCTCTTATGTTGTGCACATCCGGTATTGTCACGAAAACCAAACATTCTTCAGCTATTTCCTTCTGTACAAATGAGGCTAGCTGAGCATAACATTCTGATTCACATATTATATGAGGGGTTGGACAGACAACTTGAGTAGTCAAGACCCACTAATTTTTGTAAAATCGGACAAATGCTAATAATTTATTGTAATTTTTCCTTGTAGAGGATCTGCGATCTCATTATGGATTTAAAATAAACTTTGCAGATTTTTTTAAAAGGGTAGTATAGGCTATTTTTGGAAATTTTAAAGGAATATTAAATTTTAGGAATATTATATATTTTATTTTAAGGCAGAAGAATAATCATACCTGTGGTTTTCTTCAGGAACGGCTGCATCCAGGTGAGGTGTAATTCAGAAGTTGTTGAAACTGCAATTATATAGAAGGAGGATGAAGGAAATAGCAAGCTTTTGTCCTAAATCCTTGCAATGGGGAGTAGTTGTAGGCATAAAGGGAAGCTTGATGGGGGCGTTTCGTTAATACCATCTTCAAAGAAGGGTGAATACATGTCGAGGCTGTCTTTTATAGCCCGGGCACGTTCCATTGCTGTATTTCAAATGTGTGGTGGGGAGGAGTGTTGAGTATCAAAAGGAGGTGAAGTACGGTGGAGGGAAAATTTTCCTGCCTCACTGTATTACACTTATAGTTTGGGAATTTGGAAATTGTAATGTTTTTTTTTGAGGTGGGGGAAGGTTAGGAAAGGGAAAGAAAGGATTTCACTCGGAAATCCGGGTGACATATTACATAATGATTCCACACTTAAAAACAGAACAAAAATTAGATATTTCAGATATAACAATCTTACTAAACATATTGTTATCAGCGAAGAAGAAAATCTCCTTCACCCATGAAGGAGATTTTTTATCAACAAGTATAAGGGTACCAATGGGTGGTTCCATAAGTGGGCATTTCTCCGAATTTTACCTCCAGGAAATAGAAAACCACATCATTTCCAAGTACTCTTCCCCATCACTTAAATTTTATGGAAGGTACATAGATGATGGTCTGCTTATAGCCCCAGCTTTCCAAGTGAAGCCCTTTCTTTCCCTCTCATACCTTTTTTTTTTCTTTTTTCCCCTTCAGGACATCATCTCCCTTTATGCCTACAATTACTCCCCATGCAAGGATTTAGGACAAAAGCTTGTTTTTTCCTTCGTCCTCCTTCCATATAATTGCAATTTCAACACCTTATGAATTACACCTCATCCAGACTGAGGGGAATTACACCTCAGCCATTCCTGAAGAAAACCCCAGGTAAGAGTATTTTTCTGCCTTAAAATAAAATATTCCTAAAATTTAATATTCCTTTAAAATTTCCAAAAATAACCTATACTACCCTTTAACAAAAAAAAAAAAAAAAAAAAATCCACAAAGTTTATTTTAAATCCATAATGAGATCGCAGATCCTGAACAAGGAAAAATTACAATAAATTATTGGCATTTGTCCAATTTTACAAAAATTAGCGGGTCTCGATTACTCAAGTTATCTGTCCAACTGTCTAATAAAGTTTCGAGACTTTAGGACCTCCACATATTTTTTTACTCTATGTATTATATGAGGGCTGTGTATGCTTTTGGAAGGTGAGACCAAGAAATTAATATATGCCATCACTGCTTGATAAAATTTAAACAAACAAAGGCTGTGCAGATCATCTAACAATCACAATCCCTTAATGTTTTCAACTGAATTTAATTTTTTTTCTTCTGAATGATTTTACTTATTTTACAAAGAGATTAAGAAACCATTCTGAAACAAGTTCTGAACTGTATGATTAAATTCTCATTTATGAAAAATCTCGGTACTACCTAAATAAAATGCATAAAGGGGCAGTCTGAATTAGTGAAGTTTACTACAGTATTAAATCAAATAGTGCAGTGGTATTCAACCATTTTTTTTTTTTTATGAACCCCATACAATTCAACTGTTTTACCTTTTACAATTTACTCAAAGAATTTGTATCCCCCCCCTTATATAATTTTTTGTATGAAATTTTTGGTCCTGAAATACATTTAAGATAATACCTGTTTATAATACTAATGATGGCTGATGAATTAACTCGAATGCATATTTAACCTTCAATTATTATCCTTATTTTATACAGAGTAATTACTATTGTGGGATCGATAATGACCCCAATTTTTACTCTTTTATTCTCATTTATGAAAAATCTCAGTACTACCTAAATAAAATACATAAAGGGGCAGTCTGAATTAGTGAAATTAGTCTGAATTAATGCATTTACAAAAATAAATACAAGAAACTTTGGGATAAAGACAAATATGTTGAATGGCTACTTTACGATATACACCTACCTAACAGAGTAGGCCACCCTTTAGCCCTCAAAACAGCCTGGAATCATCAATGTTAACTATGTTGACTCAAGTCCTTCTCGCAGTTGTTGCAAATTATATAGTTGCAGATCCCGACTCTGAAGGACTCATTCTCCCTTATTCCACAGGTCTCCTTTGAATTGAGATCTGGTGAGCGGGAGAGGCAACAGTAGGCTGAATTCACTCTCATGTTCGTGAAACCACACAATTCTGGCTTTGTGAGATAGTACACATTATTCTATTGGAAAAAACAATTTGCAGGTGGATGAGCCTGGTTGGAAACAATTTCCAGATAGCCAGTGCCATCTAAATGTTGCTCGAATAGTATCGAGGGAACCAATGTTTGCCACAAAAACACTCCCAACCATTACACTGCCACCATCTGCCTGCACACTGTTGATACCTGGCAGGATTAGTCCATACACTCGTGCTGCATTTGCAAGAATACAGTAAAACTAGCATGAATCTTGGTTTCAACGTGAAACAGCAGGAACTCATTGAACCAAACAACTTTTTCAAATCCTCCACTGTTCAATGTTGGTATTCCTCAACCAACTATAACTGTACCTTATTTTTTGCTGATGGGCATAGAATCTGGTTTGGTTATTGGCTGCCAATAACCAAACTCACCCACCTTACCCACCCCACAACAGGAAACAAATATTATTTGACTGCAGCCTTTCTATTACCCAGCACAAATCTTGTCAGCTTGTGTTGGCATCTTGCAACAAGCTGCTTCTGATCACAAGATTGCCATTGGATGCTATTTGGTATTTGACTAATCTCATTACACAGTCATTCAGTAGGGTTGACTGGGGGCTTAAAAGAAAGACCCTGGAAACCATATACCAAGCAGCATTTTTCCCTGTCATCACCTAAGCAGCTGGCACACGGTTTATCTGCACGACCATAGTCAGAAACAGGAACAAATTAGAGACAATTCAGAGAACAATACTTCTCACTATCACCAGGGCATGTTGAACAGTGAGCACTCCGGCACTGGCTGGCTGGCACTATCTCACTTTATTTGGAAATAGCCAAAAGAGGGTTATATTATAGACTCAGAAAGAGCACACCTGCAGAATTTCTGGGGATAGGCCTTGACGCAGCCAATAACATCAAGGCTGAAAGAAAGAAAATAACCACAAAACTCCAGCAGCAATGGTAATCAAATTGGGAGCAGGAAACCAGAGGTGCTGTTACAAAAAGGCCTTCTGCCACAGGTGATATGTCCCTGGATTATTTACAGGTCACAGCTCCCTAAAGGAAAATTAACTTCCTTAGGGCTGACTGATGACCCAAACTGTACCTGTGGCATGAGTGAAGACTGGGCACACATTCTCCATGAATGTACAGTTTATGATATACCAATAACTGAAGTTGGTCCCCTTCCAAGGGGACAAGAACACTTTTTCATAATAGAGGAAAGTAATTACAAAGCCTTTACTAATTTTACACAAAAGGTATTTGAAATAAGTTGCAACCTGCAGAGACAGGCCATGCAGCCAACCAATAATCCATAGCCAAAGTGCCCATTTCTCCCACCATGCCAAGATGATGACATATAAACCTGAAAGGGTAGCTGTATCCAGCACCATGAAAGAAAACCTAATTAGACGAACCCAGCCTAACAGGGCCCCCAGAATTGCCTTGCCCTACCCTGAATAGGGAACTGGGGGGTCCCCACTCCTACTAAGTAATTATGAAGGACAGGGAGAGTCGCAGGCAGCCAGGGATGCAATTGAACTGAATAATATTAGTAAGCTGGTTGCATAGGGATGCAATGTAGAATGAAAGAAAGGTGAGTGAAATGAAAGAATGCATGAGAGTGAAAGAATTGAATGAGTGTAATGAGCACTGAAAGAAAGTGATAAGGTGAAATAAGGATTGTGGTAAAAGGGAAAAAATGCTAGTTCTGGTGAAAGAGACTGAATGAGTGTTATGGTAAATGGGAGTGAATGAAGGAATGAATGTAACTGACTGAATGAATACACAGATAATAATAAGTTTAGTTTAAACATACTAACTCAAATTGAACCCAATACTAACACCAACACACACACACACACTGCACTCTCCCCTGGCTTGCAAGATATGCAGCAGCTGGGATGGCACTTTATCTGAAAAATAACAGCGCAGTGCAGTCAGAAAGAGATGAATAAACGAAATGAATGCCATAACGATGACTGAGTTGGTATGGAAGTGGGAAAGAACAAACTAAATAATATTGAATCTAATTACTAACCCCTAATCTTATTTCTTTCAATCTACCTTTACTTAAAATTAATTATTAGGTTTTAGTATATTAATAGTAATAGTAATGGAGGCATGCATATGAGCATTAGCATTAGTAGAGGCATATTAGCATTAGTAGAGGCATATGATGCAAGAAAGCAAGCTTATTCAGCATCAGCCAAAAAAAAAAAAAAAAAAAACCACTACTCCCATTTCATCCCTCCATTCGTTCGAAATACCTGTCCAGCTGAGCCTTAAATTTGTTTAAGCTATCAACAACAAGCAATGGAAGTCTATTCCACAAACCAAATGCCCGTTGGCTAAAGGCAAATTTCCACACATCTATCCGACCTTCCTCAATTTGAATTTATGCCCTCTCAGGTGATTATTCTGAGCAAGAGGAAGAATCCCATCGGCACTGAGCATGCTCAAGCCATTCAAAGCCTTATACACCTCTATCAGATCACTTCGCCGATGCCTAGTCTCCAGGCTCTGTAATTTCCAAAACTTAAGCCGTTCTTCGTAAGAGCAACCCTTTGTTCCTTTCACTAATCTTGTTGCCCTTCTCTGTACTCGTTCCAGCAGCTCTACATCCTTCTTGAAATGAGGCCTCCACCTGTACACAGTACTCAAGGTGTGGCCTGACCAATGCCTTATACAAGGGAATGATCACATCCCTGTCCCTGCTAGAAAAATTCCTGTATATCATTGACAAGACACCATGAGCTACTCTTGCAGCTCGTCTGCACTGCTCACAGAACTTCATATCTGCCTGCACAATTACCCCCAGGTCCTTTTCATTCTCTACCACTGTCAGCGTAGTACCACAGAGTTGATACGTTGATCTGGGGTTACTGTTTCCCATATGTAGTACTTTACATTTGTCAATGTTAAACTTCATTTGCCACCTCTCAGCCCATCTGCTCAACCTTTCCAGATCCTGTTTGTGTCCCTTCACTGTAGTGTCCTTAACAACCCTGCCAACCTTTGTATCGTCTGCAAACTTGGACATTAAGCCTGATACACCATCATCAATATCATTTATAAATACAGAAAACAACAATGGACCCAACACTGAACCCTGAGGAACTCCACTAATAACAGTAGTCCACGTTGAGCAGTGTCCATTGATTACCACACTCTGTCTTCTGCCACTCAACCATCCCTTTATCCATAGCAGCATTTGCCTCCAATGCCACACTTCTCCAATTTGTGCAGCAGTCTTCCATGCACAACAGTATCAAAAGCCTTTCTAAGATCCAAATATATAATATCAAAGTTATTCCCTGCATCCAGTTCTTTTGTGACTACATCACCGTATCCAATCAAATTGGTCAGGCAAGACTTCCCCTTAACAAAACCATGCTGTGTCTGAGCTATAACTGAATTCTTGTCCAGATGATCCTGCAATGCTTCTTTAACCAGTGCCTCCATTAATTTTCCTGGAACCGAAGTTAAACTAACAGGTCTATAATTACTTGTGTGAGCCTTTGATCCTCCTTTGTAAATTGGGGTTACATTTGCACATCTCCAGTCTATGGGTACCTCCCCTGAGTCCAAAGAAGCTCTCATAATTATGGCTAGGGGTTTGCTTACTTCCTTTGCTGTCTCCTTTAATATAACTGGATAGATCCCATCCACCCCAGGTGCCTTTTTTATGTTTATCCTCAACAATTTCTCCTCCACTTTCCTCTCAGTTATTAGAAAATCATCTAGCTCACTGCCAATGTTTACTTCACCTACGACATTCCCCTTCCTGAATAACTCCTCATGTGTGAATGTAGATGGAAAATACTCGTTTAGATTGTTAGCCACCTGAGCAGGATCCTCAACTGTTGAACCATCAACATCCAGTGGACCAATCTGATTCATCCCTTTCCTTCTTGAGTTTAAATAGGTAAAGAACTCTTTTCTGTTTTAGCTGCTGATGCGCCAATAAAACAAACCAATCAATCAAACTTTTCTGTTTTTCTTTGCATCCTTTGCCAAGGATTTCTCATAATCTGCCTTTGCCTGCCTAATCTCCTTTGTGACTTGGTTACAGACCAACTTATATCTATCATAGGCTTCCATGTCACCCATTAATTTGTATGTATCCCATGCATTTTTCTTCTCTGCCATATGTCTCATTAGTTCATCTGACAACCATTTAGGCCTGAACTTTGAACAATATTTCTTGGTTGGTATGTAAAGCATAGTAGCTTCCAAGATTAGTTCCTTGAATGCTTCCCATTTTGAATTTGCTGTTGGTAACATCATCAGTTGGTCCCACTGTATAGAATTTAAATACTGTCTCAGACCATCATAGTCGCCTTTACGAAAGCAAAAACCCTTCCCTTTACCTCTGATGGTAGTTACCTCCTTGAGTAAATCCCACTTCAGCACACTGTGATCACTGCCATACAGTGGTTCCTTTATCTGCAGATTCCTAATGCATGAAGAATCACTACTGATAATCAGATCAAGAGTATTACTCCCTCTAGTTGCCTCCCAAACATGCTGGTGCAGAAAACAATCATCCAATAAATCCACAAAAGCCTTGCTAGTGTGTGAGTGACCAACCCACAAATTCCAGTCAATATCTGGGAAATTAAAATCCCCCATTATAAGACTCTCTGATTTACTGGCCCATTCTATTTCCCTGTACAGTATCTTATTATACTCATCAGAGTCATTAGGCCTATAGCACACTCCTACTCTCAATTTTGATTTACCTATGCCACACCAACTGACTCGACACTGCCGACACTGCATTGATGTCGACTGGCTTCACTTCCTTGGATTTTATGTGTTTTTTAACTAATAGCATAACCCCTCCTCCCTTCCTATCCTGTCTATTCTTTCTGTAGACGTTGTACTCCCCAAATTCCAGTTCTGCATTCCTTATATCTGTGTGACACCACGTCTCTGATATCCCAACAATATCTGCCTTTGATGTTTCGAGCAATACCTCAAATTCATTAAATTTATTTACTAAACTCCTAGCATTGGTGTGCACGCAAGTATACATGCACCTGTTTCTATTCTTGGCTACCCTAACACAACCCATGTGTTTACTTGTACCGCAATGACTTCCAGCAGTCTCTGAAATATCCTGCATCTTGTTTTTCAGGCTTCTGCTCATTCCAATAGAAGCAGTGCAAGAATCTCTTTCACCTCTGCCAGTGGCTACTGTTAATCTATTAGTCTTTGTCTCCCCCCAAGCTAGCAGTTTTCCAACCCACCTAACACTGCCTCAATAGCATCAGCAAATATTCTTGCACCCTTTCTATTTAAGTGTATCCCATCCCTGTAGAAGCAATCTTTCCTGTTAACAAGTACATTCCAGGCTGAAAAAAATTCTACCCCTTGAGCCTTGCACAATCTTTCCAGGGCTGAATTGATCGACAAGGCTCTCATCATATACTCCCTCCTATCGATACAAGAAAGCAAGCTTATGCAACATCAGCCAAAAAAAAAAAAAACCACTCCCATTTCACCCCTCCATTCATTCAAAATACCTGTCCAGCTGAGCCTTGAATTTATTTAGGCTTTTATCAACTTCCACAATGAGGGATGGAAGGCTGTTCCACCAACCAACTACCCGCTTAAATAGAATCAGCCAAAAAAAAAAAAAAAAAAACAATTCACACATCCATTCCCTCTAAAAGTTTCTCCAGTTCCTCTTTCAATTTATTTAAGTTACACTATATACCACTGCATTCCCCCCTGGTGTGAGATAGAGGTTTGTTATTTGGTTTTTAGCAGCATTAGCAACTAAGGCCATATTGCTCTAGGAATATGCGGTGGTCATTCCCTGACCTTTGTATTTGGTGGTCACAGGCTCGAACCCCGGTCTAATCAAGAAGCGTATGCTACGCACTGCTGCTCCTGCCCACCTGGCTACGGAAGCATCAAACAGGTAGTAAACTCAATCTTATTGCATTTGCGATAATACCAATAGCTGGAATTCTGTGGGGTTTTACATTATTATGATGAAATGTGTGTATCCCTTCACTGAAATCTTCGGTCATATAAAAAATATAAATTTTCAGAATCTTCTCTTCATCCCTATATTTTAAGCTTCATAAACTTGTTACTCTGTATCTTACTTGTGCAATTGGTGAATTAAGTAACTTGGCCTTACGTACGTTGCGACTTATTGTATACACAGACATATGGGAAAACCTCAGACAGACAGACACACACACACACAGAGCTTCCCTAAATATCTGCCCACCTGTTTTATATTGCAAGGTATGAAGCACAAAATGTTATTACTGAAGGAGAGCTTAATTTCATATAAAGGGTACATGTGCATAATAAAGTGGCCGTTCAGCATATAAACATATTTTGGTACAAATATGGTCATAAAAAATAATCATATTAAAAGAATATTCATAATATACTAAAATAAAAATATGTTTAGGCCAGAAATTAAGATTCCACTTGAAAAAAGATGATCAAAAAAAAAATTTTTTTTGATTTTATTTTTATTTTAGAAAAAACTTTTCTGTTAGACACCTATACAACAGTTAGCACTTTGAGAAAGGTTATATAAAATTTCATTCACTGAGAAAAAACTGACGTGTTCATTTAAAAATTCAAGATTTGCAATCATTGACAGAGGTCCTCTTAAGCTGCACGAAATTAGAGCTTGTTATTTGGTTTTTAGGAGCATTAGCAACTAAGGCCATATTGCTCCAGGATATGCGATGGTCATTCCCTGACCTCTCCGCATCCTCCATATTTGGTGGTGATGGGATCGAACACCAGTCTAATCAAGAAGCGTGTGCTACGCACTGCTGCTCCTTCCCACCTGGCTACGGAGGCACCCGAAATTAGAGCACAAGATTTTCCCTTTAAGTGATATTTCTTATGAAAAATATTTTTGTGCTTTATAACTGTCTTCACCAAACAAATACTTGCAGATAAGCTTCCTTAGATTCACTATGCTCTCTCTCACAGCAATCAATGACTACAAATCCTCCTCACAACCACAAATGCCATACTAGCAGCATTCGAGAGCCATTACAAACTTGCCATAACTTACATAGATATTGAGGCTGCATTTGATGTGAATGTCCCGTCTCTTTTGTGGCTTTTACAATCATATTATAACATCAAGGGAGACATGCTTTGTATCTGCTGTCCTCAGCAAAAGAGGTTGGTGTGACTTGACACAAGAGGAAGATACTACTGGAGGACTGTTACCACTGGAGTACCACAGGGGTGTATTCTTTCTGGATTGTTCACAGCAATTATTGCCCCACTGGTGCAGAATAACCAAAATCTCATCTCCTATGCAGATGACCTTAAGATTCTTATCCCAATCAGGCTCAGTTCCAACCTCATCCACAACCACTAACCACATTAATAATAGTCTTTTGGAAATTGCATCCTTTCTACATGATCAACCCCAGGAAGACCAATGTTCTCTCTGAAGACCAATCCTGATGTGATTGCTCCCACTTTTGATAACGCCCAATTCCCTGTTGTTACTTCACATTCTGACAAGTGTAATTTTTGACCCCAAACTCTGTTTTAATATGCAGAGGGATAAACTTGCCTAGCAGGCTTTGAGTCTTCGTTAAACAACAAAACAAAATCTGTTACACATTAAAGACCCCAAAATAATCAGGAAACACATCAGAATGATTATCTACCCACCATTATGATACCCGCATTGGAAGTATGGGCCTCAGCAAACCAAATAACTAAAAAACCTCTCATTGCATCTGAATATTGGCTACTGAAATAGGCCAATTGGAAATCCAATCTGCCGCTACAAGCTAGAACAACAGCATTAGCAAATGCAATGGGGTTCCCCGTCTCTCTGCGCTTACTGATTCCCAGAGATTGGTCATCATGGTAAAAATGGTTGTGCAATTTATCTCAGAACCATCCATATGGGATACATGCTGCTGGAGAATCCTATCACTACCTTGCAGACTACTCCTAGATTAGCCACCCAGAATTCAAGATTTTTCCTGACAGATCGATTCCTCCCTTTTCAGATGCTCTCCCAGGAATATACAAACTTTTTTTTAGTTTATTTTCACCTTGTATGTCTTGACATTGTTAACCCCCTGGCATGCATTCTATGACAGGTCAGTTGCAACATTCAATTCTCTGTAACTATCTTTTTCTTGGTTGCAATAAAGATTCTCTCTCTCTCCCCATTTTTTATTTTGTAAATGCCATCTTGCAACAATTTCTAAAAATTTCTTTCTTAGATAGAGAAATGTGCTAAGATCGGCTGGGGTGCTAAGGAAATGTGGGAATTTGGGGCTCCAACTCCTCGTGGATGTATATTTCAACTTTTGTGGCAAACAAATATTACGGTCCCAGGAGCATGCCTAGTGGCTTCTTCATAAATGCCACAGCTCTGATAGCAAACTCGTCTCTGTAAATAATGTATCTGTTAGACTGTACCAGTAACTACTTTAAGCAACATTATTTTTACACATCATTACTGCAATAACTCTTTGGAATTTCTGTTCAGATCCAGTACTGTTACCACTACATTCATTTTCTTCAATGTCTTAGTAATTTTCCTTTTCACACTGAGTTTCATTTAATCTCTTATAATACCATCTTCCATCCACTCTGATTACACTACCATGCATTGCAAATATTAAAGGTCTTGAATGGGTTGAGAACGCTGAATTCAGATGGGATTCTTCCACTTGCTCAGACTACGAACATAAGGGGCCATAAATTCAAATTGAGGAAACAGTTGTAGAATAGTTATGCAGAAATCTGCCTTTAGCCAGTGAGTGGTTAATTGCCGGAACAAACTTCCATCTATCATGGAAGTTGATAGCTTAAATAAATTTGAGGAACTGGACAAATTTTTAGAGGGTAAGGTTGTCTGAAATTGGGTGTTTTTTTGTTTTTTTTTTGGCTGATGCTATTACTACTATAAGCTCATACGCTTGCTTTCTTGCATCACATGGATCTATTACTACTAATAGAGGTACTACTATAAAGTACACCTTATGAAATCTTACTTGCAACTAAGATTACATGGAATGGCATGATTCCAACTTGATTACATGTAGGGGGTGGAGGCTGTCGGTAATACTTACCACAATGATAGTAGTTTATGAATAATAAAAATAAATTTATAGCCTGTATATATTAAATTTAAACAATTTCATAAAAAGGCCGATTTTGTAAGCCAGAATATCATCCCGCCCTGAACGAATCTCGCGTACCCACCCCGAGTAAGGTACTATCAGTTGAATACCAATGAAATAGCATATGATCTACTTAGCTAATGGATTAGGGGCAACCAGCATATCATCCCTGGGGCGACGATGTACTAGTTCCGCCAATGGTTTTATTCTTTATTTTAATATCAGCACCAAGTAATCACATAGAAATACCTCTTTATAAAATGTTTATTTCTGGAAAATTATGAAGTTTCTGGCTGACGATTTCTTTGTTTCAAATTTAAAAAAAGCGACACAACAAACACACGAACTAAAACCATTCTAAATAACACAAACACTAAACCCAAATTGCACAACGACCTTGTTAAGAAAAAAAAAACTGACGCCAACATCTAAAGCAACGAAACGACACCTGGATTCAGGGATCAAAGCGTTTAAATTGATGTATTAAGGCAGTGTCAAAAGTCCCAAACTTTTTTGAACCGCGAACCACTTTCAACATAACGTTTTTAAAGACGTTTTTACTACGTTTTTAAAGACGACATTACGTAATAAAAATTATTATTAAGTATTATTTATACTTTCTAAAGCAGTTATTGATTAATCCAAACTAGATTTTGAACAGGCTAGGAGTAGAAAACTTGCTTCTTGCCCTAATGGTAGTCCAGCATTCTGGTCTTTCCAAAGCTTGGCCGCAATTTTTGCCCATCTCTGTTCCCGCCTCTTTCAAAGTCAGATGGTTCTGTTGCCGCCAAAGATAAAGGTGCCCGGTTAGCAACCTATTTTTTTTTCAACCCATGTATTGATGATCTTAGTAAATCACCTCAAACCTTTCCCAGTTCACTTCATTCAATGAATCCTGTCGTTTTCCATCAAAAGAATGTCAAAAAGATTTTGAAGAATCTGATGCTATGAAAGCTCCAGAACCGGATGTTATTTCTCCACTTGTTCGTAAAACTTATGCACATAAATATACTCCTGTTTTGTGTCGTCTTGTTTCACTTTCTTATTCCAAAGGTATTTTTCCTGGTTGGAAATTTGCTCATATCCAGGCACTACCTAAAAAGGATGAAAAATTCATTCCATCTAATTACTGTCCCATTGCGATTACTTCTACTCTTTCCAAAGTAATGGAGCAATCAATTAACTGCCAACTAAAACTATCTGGAAATCTTTCATCTGGTCAACAATCGCCAGTATGGATTCCGTCATTGTCGTTCCACTGGTGATATTCTGGCTTATATACAACTAGGAAAGAACTTCAGCAAGAACTTCTAAAAGAGATAGAAAACGGAATAAAGACATAAGAGAGTAAATGGAAGTGAAAAAGAATATTACTGACACTATCAAATAAAAGCGTTCAACGTGGTATGGACATGTAAAACGAACGCAAGAAACCAGATATTCAAAGGCTATCCTGGAATGATGCCCCCTGGAAGGAGAAGAGTAAGCCCTAGGAGGACATAGATGAATGGAATATGGGAATGCATGACAGCCAGATGTTAACTGACCAATACACCTTAAACCGCACTTTAGGGAGGGAAAAAATCCAACCAAAAAATAACTTTAGGTTGAGGAAACCCATAGTAAATGAAAATAATGCTCTTGAAGATGCATCTAGGGACAAATTCAATGGAAAAATTTTTGGTGAAACTTAAGGCATTGCTGTTGATATTTCAAAGGATTTTGATCATGTTCGGCATTAAGGTCTTCTAAGTAAGACTGCATCCTATGGTTTTCCGCTGTTCTTTGTGATTCGGTATCCAGTTTTCTCTCTGACCGCTCACTGTTGGTCAAGGTAGACGGCTCTCTTTCTCTCACTCTTTTCCTCTTGTATATTAATGACCTTTTCCAATGACCGGAAATCCTATCCATAGTTTTGCTGGTGATAGCACATTACTTTCCACCTTCCGGTGTGAGAAACCCTGCCCTGCTCAAACAGCTTCAATTTCTCGAGTATCCGCTGCCAAATCCTTAAATGCTAATCTCCAGGCAATTCTCCAGTGGGGCAAAGAAAAATTAATCTCAATCCTTCTAAAGTTCACTCCTGTCTTATATCTAGTAAAACGGATTCTTCTGATCCTATGCTTATCATCGATGACACTCCGATTTCTAGGCAAGATCTTGGGGATTACCATGACTTTTAATCTCTATTGGCAGAAGAACATTACAAATATTGCTTCCTCTGCATCTAAAAATCTTGGTTTTACCTTCTACTCTCGGTGTTACTTTTCTTCTAAACAGCTGTTTACTCAGTACAAATCGGAAATCCGCCCTACCAGGGAATATTATTCTGAAGAACAACAATACGTATGTATCTAGTAAAAAGATTTTAATTATAGATAGCTACATCGGAGCTTTCGAGACAATCGTGACTCATGGAAAGCTACTGTAAAAATTCGTATCAAATTTTACAGTAGCCTTCCATGCGAAACAGTGTCAAAAGCTTTCCTAAAATCCGAGTATAAGATATCAAAACTATTTTTTGCATCCAGTTCCTCTGTAACCACATCATAGTATCCAATCAAATTTTGTCAGACAAGACTTTCCCTTAACAAACCCATGTTGTGTCTGAATTATTGTTGCAGTCTTGTCTAGATGATCCTGCAAAATGCATCTTTAACCAGTGACTCCATTATTTTACCCGGAACAGATGTTAAACTAACTAGTCTGTAATTATTCGTGTCACATTTCGATCACCCTTAGTGAATTGGGTACACATTTGCAAATCTCCAGTCTGTGGGGACTTCCCCTGAGTCTAAGGATGCTCTCATAATTATGGCTAAGGGTTTGCTTACTTCCTTTGCACCCTCCTTTAATATCACTGGATAGTTCCCATGTACCCAGGTGCCTTTCTTATGTTTAATTTCAACAATTTCTCCTCACGTTTGCTGTCAGTTATTATAAAATCATTTAACTCCCTGTTAAATTTTGTGGGCCTGTCGTCTTCTTCATCTACTACTTCAGTAGATCCCGCAGAAACATAGAACACAATTTCGTCATCCGTAAAAATTTCGTAACCTACATCCGTTGCGTCTATATCGCACAAATTTTTGACATCGTCTTCATTTAAGTTTTTGAATATTGGCAAGGATTTGCAAATTTCTATTAAAACTGGTGGTGTGAAACTAGAATCTTCTTGTTCTGCAGAGTCAGATTGTACTGTTTGAGATGGTCAGAGCTTAGTCCAGGCATATTTTAACATCTTTTCAGGAACACTTAGCATTAGCATTAGCATTAGTAGAGGCATTTGATGCAAGAAAGCAAGCTTATGCAGCATCAGCCAAAAAAAAAAAACCACTTCCACTTCACCCCTCTGTTCGTTCAAAATACCTGTCCAGCTGAGCCTTAAACTTATTTAGGCTATCAACCTCCACCACAAGGGATGGAAGTCTGTTCCACCAACCAACCACCCGCTGGCTAAAGGCAAATTTCCGCACGTCTATCCTACATCTGTCTTTCCTCAATTTGAATTTATGCCCTGTCAGGTGATTATTCTGAGCTAGAGGAAGAATCCCATCAGCATTGAGCATGCTTAAACCATTCAAGGCTTTATACACCTCTATCAGATCACCTCGCTGGTGCCTAGTCTCCAGACACTGTAATTTGCAAAACTTAAGCCTTTCTTCGTAAGAGCACCCCTTTGTTCCATTCACTAATCTTGTTGCCCTTCTCTGTACTCGTTCCAGCAGCTCTACATCCTTCTTGAAATGAGGCCTCCAGACCTGTATACAGTATTCTAGGTGTGGCCTGACCATCGCCTTATACAATGGAATAATCACCTCCTTATCCCTGCTGGAAAAATTCCTGTATATCATTGACAATACTCCATGAGCTACTCTTGCAGCCCGTCTGCACTGCTCAGAGAACTTCATATCTGCCTGCACAACCACCCCCAAGTCCCTTTCATTCTCTACCACTGTCAGTGTTGTACCATAGAGTTGATACGTTGCTCTGGGGTTGCTGTTTCCCATGTGTAGTACTTTACATTTGTCAATGTTAAACTTCATTTGCCACCTCTCAGCCCATCTTCTCAACCTTTCCAGATCCTGTTGCAGAAGCATAGTGTCAGTAGTGTCCTTGACAACCCTGCCAACCTTTGTATCGTCTGCAAACTTGGACATTAATCCCGATATACCATCATCAATATCATTTATAAATATAGAAAACAATAATGGACCCAACACTGAGCCCTGAGGGACTCCACTAATAACATCAGTCCACGATGAGCAGTGTCCATTGATTACCACTCTCTGTCTTCTCCCCCTCAACCACCCCTTTATCCATAGCAGCAATTGGCCTCCAATGTCACACTGCTCCAATTTGTGTAGCAGTCTTCCATGTGCAACAGTATCAAAAGCCTTTCTAAGATCCAAGTATATAATATCAAAGTTATTCCCTGCATCCAGTTCTTTTGTGACTGCATCATAGTATCCAATCAAGTTGGTCAGGCAAGACTTCCCCTTAACAAAACCATGCTGTGTCTGAGCTATAACTGAAGTCTTGTCTAAATGATCCTGCAGTGCGTCTTTAACCAGTGCCTCCATTAATTTTCCTGGAACAGAAGTCAAGCTCACAGGTCTATAATTACTTGTGTCAGCCTTTGATCCTCCTTTGTGAATTGGGGTCACATTTGCACATTTCCAGTCTATGGGTACCTCCCCTGAGTCCAAGGAAGCTCTCATAATTATGGCTAAGGGTTTGCTTACTTCCTTTGCTGCCTCCTTTAATATAACTGGATAGATCCCATCCACCCCGGGTGCCTTTCTTGTGTTTATCTTCAACAGTTTCTCCTCCACTTTACTCCCAGTTATTTCAAGATTCTGTAACTTACTGCTAGAGTTGAATACACCTCTGGCATTCCCCTCGCTGAATAACTCCTCATGTGTGAATGTCGATGCAAAATATTCATTTAGTTTGTTAGCCACCTGAGCAGGATCCTCAACACTTGACCCATCAATATCAAGTGGACCAATCTGATTCATCCCTTTCCTTCTAGTGTTTACATAAGTAAAGAACTCTTTGCTGTTTTTCTTTGCATCCCTTGCCAAGGATTTCTCGTAATCTGCCTTCGCCTGCCTAACCTCCTTTGTAACTTGGTTGCATATCAACTTGTATCTATCATAGGCTTCTGTGTCATGTGTTAATTTGTAAGTATCCCATGCATTTTTCTTCTCTGCCATATGCCTCATTAGTTCATCTGACATCCATTTTGGCCTAAACCTTGAACAATATTTCTTAGTTGGTATGTAAAGCCTAGTAGCTTCCAAGATAAGTTCTTTGAATGCTTCCCATTTTGAATTTGCTGTTGGTAACATCATCAGTTGGTCCCACTGTATAGAATTTAAATACTGTCTCAGTCCATCGTAGTCGCCTTTACGGAAGCAATAACCCTTCCCTTTACCCCTAATAGTAGTTACCTCTTTGAGTAAATCCCACTTCAGCACACTGTGATCACTGCCACCTAGTGGTTCATTTATCTGCAGATTCTTAATGCATGAAGAATCACTGCTGATAATCAAATCAAGAGTATTACTCCCTCTAGTTGCCTCCCTAACATGCTGATGTAGAAAACAATCATCCAATAAATCCACAAAAGCCCTGCTAGTGTGTGAGTATCCAGCCCCCAAATTCCAGTCAATATCTGGGAAATTAAAATCTCCCATTATAAGACACTCTGATTTACTGGCCCACTCTATTTCCCTGTACAGTTCCTTATTATATTCATCAGAGTCATTAGGCCTATAGCACACTCCTACTCTCAATTTTGATCTCCCAATGCTTATGTCACACCAAACTGACTCCACACTGCACTGTCCAGCGATGTCGACTGGCTTCACTTCCTTGGTTTTTATGTGTTTCTTAACTAATAGCATAACACCTCCCCCCTTCCTATCCTGTCTATCCTTTCTGTAGACGTTGTACTCCCCAAATTGCAGTTCCGCATCCCTTATATCTGTGTGACACCACGTCTCTGATATCCCAACAATATCTGCCTTCGATGTTTTGAGCAATACCTCAAATTCATCAAATTTATTTACTAAACTCCTAGCATTGGTGTACACGCAAGTATACCTGCACCTGTTTCTATTCTTAGCTACCCTAACACAACCCATGTGTTTACTTGTACCACAATGGCTCCCAGCAGTCTCTGAAATACCATGCATCTTGTTTTTCAGGCTTCTGCTCATTCTAATAGAAGCAGTGCAAGAATCTCTTTCACCTCTGCCAGTGGCTACTGTCAATCTATTGGTCTTTGTCTCCCCCTAAGCTAGCAGTTTTCCGACCCACCTAACACTGCCTCGATAGCATCAGCAAATATTCTTGCACCCTTTCTATTTAAGTGTATCCCATCCCTGTAGAAGCAATCTCTCCTGTTAACAAGTACAGTCCAGGCTGAAAAAAATTCTACCCCTTGAGCCTTGCACAATCTTTCCAGGGCCGAATTGATCGACAGGGCTCTCATCATATACTCCCTCCTATCGTGTCTGGGCAGAATTGCAGACACTTTCAAATTCAACCCTAATTTTCGGCTTTTGTTCAACAGTGACCTGTACTTGTTAAGTAATTTGTTAAGTAACTTTGCCACCTATCAGCTGCGTTATAGATAGCATCCTCTATAGTACATTCCTTCCAGAACTGTTCTACCTCTAAATTGTTTTCACATAGTGCAAAGTTCTGTATTTTCTATACCGCCTCTTAAAACTCTCGATAATGCCCTGGTCCATTGGCTGTAATAGGCTAGTTGTACTAGCTGGAAGAAATATGCAATGAACATTGTTATGTGATGGAAATTTTTCTAAATCGTCAAGGGGGTGGGCAGGAGCATTGTCCATCATCAAAAGGGCTTTTTCTGGGAGGTTTTTTTGTTTTAAGGTAAGGAAGAACTTAGGGACAAAATTCTTCTGTAAACAATTGCTTAAAAATTTCTTTGTTCATCCAAGCATTATTTTGGGCATAATATATTACAGGCATAAATTATAAATCATAATTCAATCGGCAAGGCAAAAAAACGTGGGTTATTTGCCTTGCCGATTACTGCTAATGTTATTTTGTGGTCCCCACTAGAATTGGAACAAACATGAAATGTTAAACGCTCTTTCCTTACCTTAAATCCTGGGGCTGAAGATTCTGAGCCAGATGCTAGTGTTTTTTGAGGAAGTGCTTTCCAGTATAATCCTGACTGGTCACATTTATACACCTTTTCCGGGCACAGTCCAAGATCAATAATACGGGAACTTAGTTTTTCGTGATAAGGCACTAGGATTTCACTGTTAGCACTCATCTTCTCTCCTTCAATCCGAAGTTACCGAATACTGTGCTGCTCCTTAAACCTATGGAGCCAACCTTGAGTTGCTTTAAAATTTGGGTCACCGTTCAATTTTTGATTCATTTGGAGCGCCTTTTCAATGATAATTGGTTGACTTAATGGAATCCCTTGGGAGCGCTGCTGTAAAGTGTAAAGTGTTCGTTGTCTAACGGCCCAAGGGGTTTCTCCATCTAAGTGTTGTGTACTCTGTTTGTGAAACACAAAACACTGTGAAGGCCAGAGATTTTAAAAAGTGTAAGGTACATGTTTATATTGTGTAGTGTCATGTTGTGTTATTCCTCTGACCTTTTAGCCGTTGGGCCCCTAGTGGGACCCCCCGTTGCCCACACTTAACCCCGAGGAGGCAGGTCAGGCATAGAGGGATCGCATTAGAAGTAAGTACTCTGGCAGGCCCTGCCACCTAATTTCCTAAGATTTCAGTGGCAAGGGCCTAAAAAAAATATAAATAAATAAATAATAATAATAATAAAACAAATAAATAAATCAATAAAAAAATAAAAATAATAATAATAATAATAAAATAAATAAATAAATAATAAATAAATAAATAATAATAATAAATAAATAAATAAAAAATAATAAATAAATAATAATAAAATAAAAAATAAAATAAAATGCATATTTAGTTAGAGTAGGGGTGAAGACTGAGGAAGGGGGGGATAGGTAGAAATATGGGGATGATAGGGAAGGCAACCCCAGAAAGGTCAGTGGGGACTGGCCCCACCAGGAGGAAAAAAGGGGGAGGAAACCCGTCTCCTCCCTCTCCCTACCAGGGCAGGGGGTATTAAAGTGAACCAAGTTAGGGTACCTGGTTTGGAATGCTAGTTGGCCAAGAAAAGCAGTTGACATCTAATGGCACGCCGGTGGCGTTGTCAGTCTTTATCTAGGAGATTGTCTTATTGGTCACATCCGTGAGAGTCAAGTCCAGAAGTATAAGAACCTTTTGTCTTTCTTAGATTGTCTTAATTTGTGGGTTGTCTCTATTCAAAGGTAGTTATCTTTGTTGGGTGGCATTTTGGAGAATGTATGGTAGTTCACACCAATGATGGTAATGCTGGTCAAGTTTAGCTGCCTTGTTCCAGTACCATCAGGGTCCCTGGGTTCATTTAGTAGAGGGTTATTATGTTGCTGCAATTAGTTGTCTTCTCCTCAAGAAAAGCTGCTGTGCGTAGTTGGTGAGAGCTTGATACTCTTCCTTAGTATCCAGTAAGTGGTTTTCTTTGCCTTTTGGTATATAAGTCAGCTTTGTGATAAGCTGGCAGCGGAGGTCATCGTAGAGGGGGCACTCGTGCCTGAGGTGATCCCAGTCCTCAATTCCTCCACAGGTGCATGTTGGGTCCTCTTCTAGGCCAAAGTTTGTTAGCTTTGCCTTTATTGAACCATGGTCAGTAAGCAAATACGTGGCATACAGGCCTGGAGAAAACCAAAATGGGGATTTTGGATAGATTCTGCTAACATCTGGGATGAATCTCCTGGTGATTTCCCCCCTTGGTTGAATTTGTCCAGCGATCCTGCCACACCCGCTGCATGTGTGCTTGAAGTCTCCTCTTCTCAAATTTTTGGTTGTTGGTAAGATTCAGCTCGAATCCCAAGCAGGTCTGAGACACGCCCTTAGCAAGATGATACAACATTCCATTTCTCACCACCTCCAGGTCGAGGGGGATGGCCTCCACCAGGACCTGGAGGGCGTGAGTACTCAGAGTGCAGCAGGCACGAGAGATGGAGAGCAGGACCGTGCGTTGATTGGAATCCAGGATTCGTCTGTTTACTGCAGGGGTGAAGACTGAAGTTTGACAAGTCGTAACCTTGCCAAACCAAATTCCGGCTGCATATGTAATCATGGGAGCGCTGCTGTGTGAAACATATAAACATGGCCTTGTCCAATTTGTCAAGTGTCGCTATAGCCAGCCTTTCTCTTTTCGAAAAGTTTCCATCAGTAGCCTCTGTTTTGCACATAAATTCTTCAATTTTCTCTCTATTCTTTTTTATATTTTTAATCGTGATACTATACATTTCCTAGAGTTTTGATGCACTTTCACTTTTACGAAGACAATGCAAAATTTCATATTTTTTTGGCAAATCCAGACTTTTATGAATACGTTTAGCAGACATGACTTAAGTCACTCGAACACACTTAGAAACTTGAAATTTAGAAGGACTATGTGACCGCGAACAGCTGTAATGGAATACATACTGACTAAAAACTAAGTCTCAGTTGAAGGGGGAGGAAGAACTTCTACGAATTAGCTCTAAACAGCCTAAACAGCCCTAAATTAGCTCTAAACAGCCAGCTAGGAAACGATCACCCTTGTTTTCTGTTTACTATTCGGGGAAGGACGGTTTTACTGAGATATGTGTTTGAATTGAGTTCTGAGGAACACGGTAATGACTTTGTTCCCTGTTATTTTATTTCCCGCCCGCTTCCTACTCTTTTACAAATATGCATTAGATTTAGGAATCAAAAATATATCAAGACAATTCCGGGAAAAAAAAAAAACTGGTCTTCCAAAGGTGATCAATTGCAGAGGGAGACCACTTAGCGGATGGCCATTTATTGAGGTTCTACTGTATACCTGTTTCTAGAAAAAATCTAATTTTGTGGATCTTCTAAACAAATATCATGTAAATATACAAAACTTTTGTTGGAGAATCGGGAGTTGAGAGAGCCGATTTCTTTTTTTTTTTTTTTTTTTTTTTTTTTTTGAACACGGGCGCCAAATATCACGGATCGGTCCGGGTTATATGTATGACTGACATTAATTCAATAATTATCATAAAAAAATATAATTATTCCGATTTACTCTGGCATTAAAGAGAGCGATTGTGCAGTTCGAACTTCGGTTGCTATCGAACTGCAGAATAAGTTGGAAAAAGTTTTAACTTTAAGTTG
Organism: Mastigoproctus giganteus; assembly: GCF_048544385.1. Taxonomy (NCBI): domain Eukaryota; kingdom Metazoa; phylum Arthropoda; class Arachnida; order Uropygi; family Thelyphonidae; genus Mastigoproctus; species Mastigoproctus giganteus. Next base: position 97,279,126 of record NC_143586.1, on the reverse strand, counting down.
GAAGAAATTAAAACTGCAGAAGAAGATGTAACTTTAACGCAAAATACTTCCATCAATTGCAAACCATCAGAATTGTGCAATGGTTATGGGCTACACGTGCATGGTTAGATTGAAGTCAACTCATTTTGTTACTGGTATGTTATAACATTTCGGATAGGCTATGGAAGGGCCGTTCTCAGTCGGGGCCTTTATGCATCGCACCTTCTTTTGCAAGGCCCTGCAATTCATCTACGAGACACTTTTAGTATTAGCATTAGTAGAAACATAAGATGCAAGAAAGCAAGCTTATACAGCATCAGCCAAAAAAAAAAAAAAAAACCCTTCTCGTTTCACCCATCCATTCACTTCGAATGTTTCTCTGGTTCTGCCTTAAATTTATTTAACCTGTCAACTTCTACAACGACAAAATCGAAGTTTGTTCCAGCAATCAACCACACGCTGGATAACGATTGACTTCCGCACATCAATTCTACAACTGTCTTATCTTAATTTGTATTTTTGTCGCTTCAGGCGACTAATCTGAGAAACAGGTAGAAACCCATCAGCATTCAGCTAGCTCAAACAATTCAAAACTTTATACACCTCAATAAGAGTACCTTGCAGGTGCCTAGTCACCAGACACTGTAATTTGCAAATCCTAAGCCTATCTTCGTAAGAGCAACCTTTTGATCCATTCACGAATTTTGCTGCCTTTCTTTCTACTCGTTCCAGCAGGTCTACATCCTGAATAAAATGAGTCCTCCAGACCTGTATACAGCAATCAAGGTGTGACCTGACCATTGCCTTAAAAATGGGGATACATCGCTGCTAGAAACATTCCTGTATATCATAGACAAGACACCATGAGCAATACTTGCAGATTGTTTGCATTGTGCAGAAAACTTCACATCTGACTGTACAATTATCCCCGTTCCTTTTCATTCTCTACCACTTTACGTGTAGTTTCACACAGTTAATATGTTACTCTGCTGTTACTGCTACCCATATGTGGTATACTTTACATTTCTCAATGTTAAACATCATTTGCTACCTGCCCACCTGCTCAACGTTTCTAGGTTCTGTTGCAGTAGCGTTCTGTCATTAGATTCAATAACAACCTTGCCATACTTCTTATCGTCTGCATATATAGACATGAAACCTGATATACTCACACCTTCAACATTATCATTAATAAATACAGAAAACAAGTATGGACCTAAACTGGGGGACTCTACTAATAACTTTAGTCCACTAAGAGCAGTGTACATTGATTACAATTCTCTGTAATCTTACAGAGAATTGTAATCAATGTTACAATCTTACAGAGAATTGTAAAATTACTCTGTAATTTTACAATTCTCTGTGAAAGGGATTACAATTCCCTTTATCCATAGAAACATTTTACACTTCAGGCCATACTGCTCCAATTTGTACAGCAGTCTTTCCTGTGCATCAATATCAAAACCTTTCTTAAGGTCCAATGATATCAAAATTATTTTTTAAAAATTATTTTATAAGGTATATGATATCAAAATTATTTTTGTATCCCGTTCCTTTGTGATCACATCATAGTATCAAATCAAATTAGTGAGACCAGGCTTCCCCTTAACACACCCATGATGTGTCCTAACTATAACCGAAGTGTTGTCTAGATGATCCTGCACTGCTTCTTTAACCAGTGCGTCCATTAAATTTCCCGGACCAGAAATTAAACTAACAGATCTATAATTACTTGTGTCACCATTTGATCCTCCACTGTGAACTGGGGTCACATTTGCATATCTCCAGTTCTGGGGTACATCGCCTGAGTCCAAGGAAGCTATCATAATTATGGCTATACGTTTGCTTGCTTCCTTTGCTACCTCCTTTAAAAATAACTGAATGGATCTCATCCACCCTAGGTACGTTGCTATGTTTATCTTCAACTGTTTCTACTAAACTTTGCTCTCAGTTATTAAAAAATTAATTTCTTCACTACCATAGTTTAATACACCTCTGGTATTCCGATCCCTGAATAACACCTCATGTGTAAATGTACATGCGAAATACTCGTTCAGTTTGTTAACAACCTGAACAGGATCATAAACAGTAGAATCATCGAAGGATGATTCTACTGTTAGGATCATAAAAAGTAGAAACAGTAATAATAGGATCATAAACATTAGAAACAGCAAAGAACTCTTTGCTGTTTCTACTGTTTATGTTTGCATTTCTACTTGTTTTTATTTGCATCCTTTGCCAAAAATTTCTCGTAATCTGCCTTTGTCTGCCTAGACTCTTTTGTGACTTGCTTACGGACCAACTTATATCTTCCATATGCTTCAGTGTCACCTGTTAATTTATATATATATCCCATGCTTTTTCTTCTCTGCTACGTGTCTCATTAGTTCATCTAACATCCATTTAGCCCTAAACCTTGAACGATAATTCTTAGTTGGTATGAAAAGCCTAGTAGCTTCAAAGATTAATTCTTTGAATGTTTCCCATTTAGAATTTTCTGTTGGTAACATCAGGGCCCCTGAGAGGAATTTTATCAGGTGGTACAAAGTTACTTTCGGGCTCCCTTCCCTTTTCCCTTTGTGACCTTGTATTTATACACTATGGTTTTATGTTATGAGCTGTAGCTTTCCCAAAAAGGGTATGGAAGATGAGAGAGGGGTGAAATGGAGCGCTCTGCTGATTTTCTGCCTTTGAGGCCTCATGGTACTGTATTCAGTCCATGATAAATAAAAATAAAATAAAATAAGGGGATCAGAGAGAAGAAGACACATTTGCTTGAACTTCTTTGTTTATGCTACAATACAGATAAGGAGAAAGAATACACATTGAAACATCCTTTTATATTTCAATGCAGATCAGATTTCAATGCAAAAGTGCTTTCCTGGCCTTTTTTTGCGAAAAATTTCGATTCACAGCATTATAATTAATTTTTCTGGCAATGATTGATTCAATACATAGTGATTCCATTGAGCAAATGCTTGTGATTGTGCTCCTGCAAAAATGAACTAAATGAATCGTTTCTGATGAATCTGCTCCAACATTTTTATACTGTCTGAATCAGCAAGTTTTGTTCATCACATGCATCAAGAAAGAAGAGGTTTTGGAAAGAAAGTTTTCATGCAATAACGAATGAAATTTATGCTTCCTTTTTTCAAGGCATCTGAGATCGTTTCTGTAGGCGCCCCAGAAGCTGGGAAATATCAACGGAAGAATTACTCCCTCGCAGTATAATCAAGATCAGTCACTTTACTATTTTTGTCCGATAATAGCACGCAAGGTCACCTGCCATTGTTTTTACGAAGAGGACTATGCCTTTCAAAAGACCCTCTGCTAGTTAAACTGCAGTGGGGTGAAATCCAGTACTGTTGCTTAAATGTTGTGTTCACAAGCTCTCCCGTTATAGTGTGTTCGCCGGAAAACCTTTATCACCTAGCGATTAAGACAATGAACTATTACAATTACTCAACACTCAAGTGTATATAAAATGGTTTCCTGACAAACTCATCACTAACATTAGCATTCCAGGAGGCCTGGGCTTCGATCTGATCGACTAGCGATTTAGTTAGGACAAATTAATCTAGTGTTCTAAATTTACTCCGAGAAGTAAAGAGCAAATTGCAACATCTAGACGCATTGTGTTTTTCATCCCGGGACACCTCTTAGCTAAGGGCTGACTCGAGATGCCGCAATTAATGATTCTTTAAAAAAATGATTGTTCAGTGAATTGTATGTATCTAGAAAGAATGGTCATGACATAAATATTAACAAACTACATGGTTTATTTAACATATATGTATACAAATGAGTACAATATAATTGGTACATAAGTTAGATTAATTGGAATGTAATTGTTAAGTAAACTAACTGGATACAAGCAGTATCTTGCCTTAGCAATATTATAATTTTGTAATGTTCTTCATGTGGCTTTTACACTAATTCTCTATCAAGTACAAAATTCCTTGTGTTTTTCATAACATAACCTTGTTCAAATACTAGAACAGGGAATTATATTAACTTGATAGTGTAACTAATATTTGACAATTAAATTAATGAGTCGCATTATCTATTAAAACTGAGTTCTAAGAAAATAATACAATTGTCGGGGTATATTTATATATACATGTGAGGAAAGATGTCTTTTAAATGCATTAAAACGTATGCATATGATAGGTTCTGCCTTTGGTAATTTAATACAGTTTGTTATTAAACAATAAGGGTTGACTTACCCGAAAATATTCTGCACCGCCTTTGGGGGGGGGGGGTGATCTGTACCAGACGTCAATATATGGTTCTTTTCTCATATTTTCCTAGTAATTATTATTTACTTCTTCCTACACAATGACAAAAATCGGCCAAAACTATCACTACTCTTTTCTTCAGTCCTGTCTTGCTCAAAGTTAACTGTGCGTGTTCCTATTTTTCCCCTTCTCAAATATACATATATCTGCATCCCCTCTCTGAGCTCCCTAAGAATTGTTTTGTTCTCAAGAGTCAACTATGGGGGGGGCGGAATTAAATGGATATTGTACAATGCATGGAGTGTCGAAGCTAATATGTTTATAAAGGTCTCGTTACACAAGACGGCTGTGTCTTGTCCTGCTAATTTCTACTCGTATCGTATAATAATCTACTCCGATCTTACATGATCGATGCTCTTGTCCGCTCACAGGAGAATGGGTGATGTCACTGTGGCGTCCTCTTACGGCGACCGCACCCCTGGGGTGATTGAAAACGAAAGTAAAAACTTGAGCTCCGTCAAGTGACGCTATGTTTGTTGTACAGACTGTGAAAAAAAATATCAGGCACTATTAGGCCAAAAATACTTCTTGAAAGCAAGTAAAAGGGCTAAAAAAATGAAAATATTTGCCTTTTTACAGTTGTTTAAATTTAGGAATGTTGCTTAAATTAGGAATCCACTAAGCATATCTTTAAAATTCACTCGTTGAATGAATTGTAATAAATTCTGAAGAATTTAAACTTAAGTTCACGGATACGTTTAGTACAAAATTATTTCAGATAGCAATAATTTTGTGTTGTATATCTCATACTTACTATATTCATATTTTGTATATGGCTTATTTTTTATATTTTCATCTCAAAAGAAATCCTGTGTACTTATTGTTAATTACAATGGCTCTGCAAGTGCAAATTATTTGCCAGTTGTACAAAAAGAAATGCAAAATCTTCCTTCAATGCAATGCGGTCTTGTGTACTGCATTGAATGCAGAGATATATCCTTAGCGAATTGGAAAAAGATGTCACAGGCAACGATCGACTCGTGGAAGGGCTCTTTTTGTATAAATCACAGGCAATCAAAGAAAAAACAGACGTAACATGAAAATAATTTAGGATCCAGCCTAGCTGATTCTTCAAGCCCTCCCGACGGTGATCCTCAGTGTTCCAACTGTCCCTCATCATCAATGGATACTCGGCAGAGTGGACTATCCGAGGCCAAACCTCATGACGAGACATCAGAGCCGACAAATCGCTTCTTCTCTCACCTCCTTAATCAAGAAGTTTCATAAGATTAAAATCCAAATGAGCTGACCATAAAACTGATTTTTCGAATCTTGGACACTCACAAATCCATATATGGTCTCTCTTCTTGATGAAACTAAAAAAATCAGATTGGAAAACGTGAAATTGCGTGAATTTAATTATATTTTACTACAGAAAATTTCGGATTTGACAAATCTAATTCGAAACTCCAGCAGATCATTAAGTCCTACCTACAATTGGACGAAACCCGTGGAAAATTCTACTTTCCAGCCAACCCCTGCTTCTGTTGCAGAGCCACTTACGCATCTATTATAAAGCAACCTCCATGCCGTCCAATATATGCTCCTGTCGCTTGTCTGTCTCAGAAAACATCTAAGGATGTCATTCAAACTGCAATTTCACTCCTAGAAGATGTCATTTCCTCAAGGCAGCGGACAGATCTCATCGGAAGACAGCGGAATTGACATCCTCCTCCTGTTATTGGAACAGCCACCAACTCTAAAACCAGAGCAATACCCAGAACGAAAAGTTGGACCAGGGGTATTTTTGTCTTGAGACTCGAGCCCCCAACTCTGCGATAGAGAAGTAGAGCAGCACATCAGAACTCAACTGCAGATAGAAGCAAAGGCAATAAAAATGATTTCTAAACACGAGTCGTACAGCTCTTTCTACATACAATGTCAGCAAACAGACTTTGATGAATTACTGAAACCATCATTCGGAACCATCATTCGGCCTTTTTATGGACGACACCCATTTCCTGGTCCTAGGTTACCAGCTAGCGACTTAGCCATCGCAACAAGTAAGCATGAATGACAATCCTTGCGTTTTTCAGATATTCAGGAATCTATACAGAAATAAAGTCTTCATCTTTCTCTTCAGCCTGTCAGAATTTGAATGACACTAACTCTTGTGAAAACATCTTTCTACCCTGTCACTTGCCAACAATTAAGCCAAACAACTTATGCCTTACTGCAGCATCAAACAATGCAATGACTATTCTATATGAACGCACGCAGTCTTGTAAAACATAATGATGAAATCCTCGCTCAACTGACAGCATGGAATCGGCATCCAGACCTGATGGTTATTACTGAGACCTGGTTCTCTCCTGAGGATTCAATCCAAATTCTAGACTACTCTATTTTTCACAATTGCAGAGGTGGTTCAAAAGGTGGTGGAGTTGTTGCCATTTATGTTCATAGTCGTCTGCGATGCTCTGCATTTCCTATCTCAAATCTGCCTGATCAAGCTTGTGAACTCACTTTTATCCACATTGCCTCTTTGGTGATCGGGTGTCTATACCGACCTCCCTCAGTTAACAGCTTCCTGGTAATTATTGACAATACTCAATCTCATTTCACAAGCAAATCCCGAACTTCTACTGATTGGTGACTTTAATATTAATATTCTTCAAAGCTCTTCCTCTCAAATGCAACCTCCTAGATGTCATTACTTCAAATGGTTTCTCTGTTCTTACTGATGAAGGTATCCCAACTAGAATGGGAGAGTCCCACAATTCCTTTCTTGACTTCACAATTGGAGAATGCTGTCTCACCTTAGCAATACTTGATACAACTATTTCGGATCATCATCCCATCTTAATGGTAATTGAAAATGAAAGAAATGAAGCAGAGATCATGCATACTTTGAAATCTGTCACTCCAGACTCTCTCAATCAGCTTTGTCACGACCCGCAGCAGTCAACGTTGGATGGAGTGCTTGCTACAAGTGATCCTGAAATTGCAACAAACTGCTGTTGTTAAGCATATCCTAAATAGCTATGAAAAATATGTGTCATATATCAGGAGCCCAGGAATAAAAAAGGCCACCAGGCCAAGAGGGAAAATATGCCCGTTCATCTCAAACAAGATTTATAATATGTTAAAGAAAAGAGACAACCTTGCAAGAATTGCTAGAGCAACAGGAATTGAGGTAGATAAAATTAAATACACAATACAGAAACAAATTTACTGCACTGCATTCGGTCAGACAAAAGAAAATACTATAGCTCTCAACTTACAGGCATCATAACAAGCAAGAAAAAATGGACAGTTTTGAACAAACTGTTACAGGGAAGGAAATTGAAATCACGGAGCTACGTTGGAGATGTAGATGAAAACGAGGTACTCACTTCAGATGACGAACTAAAAGCTACTGCCTTCTGTAACCAATTTATATCAAATGTAAATAACCTCATTCAAGACGAACTTGATTTCGGAGACAATGAAACGAGAGAATCTGTCAAGTACTCAATCGGAAACTTTTTTTCCGCTCCCCTCTCCGATCAAGAGATTTTAGAAGCATGGAATCAATTGAAAGAAAAGGGAGCCCCTGCCTTTGATGAAATATCTCGTTCTCTACTGAAAAAGGCCCTTTGCTCAATTTTTACACTGCTGAAGTATATATTCAATCTCTACTTTCAATCTGGTAAATTCCCTTCTCAACTCAAAAAAGCAATAATCATCCCTGTTCCAAAGACAAACCGGTGTAACTCTACCGACAACTTTTGCCCAATCTGCTCCAGTTTTTGCAAAATTATTCGAAAAATTTCTTCATTGCAGACTCATGGGTTTTCTTGATGAAAATCAGTTCATCCATCAACAACTGTATGCTTATCGCTCTAAAAGATCCACTAACCTTGCAATTGTTGACCGACTTCTTCTCAAGGATCATTGAAAAGGGTCACGATGCTATAGCACTGTTGCTTGACTTATCTAAAGCTTTTGATTGCATGAACCACAATATTCTACTTAGCAAACTGAATAATCTTGGCTTGAGAGGGAAAATTAACCTTCTCCGTGAAGACTACCTTACTGATCGAATCAGTAAGGTAGTCTTCACAGAGAAAGACCCAAATCAACTTCAACTCAAAATCACTGCCTTGCTTTCTGTGATGCATAGTTGGCTTCAAAAGAATCGGCCGTATGTAGTAAGAACAAATCGCTCATACTCCGAATTCTGTTATTTCTCCAGGGGAATCTGTTATTTCTCCTCAAGTCTCATTTCTTGGACCTATCCTATTTGTTCTTTACATCGATGAATTTTTCTCTCTTCTTCCATCTTCTCACCTAGTTGGCTTCAAAAGACTCAGCTTATACTGAATCCAGAAAAATCAAAATAGATGGTGTTTAGAACGAAAAGCAAATCACTAAATATTGATTTAGATGTAATATACAAAGAAAAACAACTTGAAAGGTTGAATGAAACCAAGTTTCTCGCAATCTGGCTAGATTGTGAGAGTAAGTTGGACAAAACAAATGATAATCCTACGAAAGAAAACTTCGTCGCTATGGGGAATACTCGCCAGGGCCTCTGTCTGTGTGTCTCCTTCCCTTCTCAGACTAGTATTCTTTTTCTTTAATTCAGCCGCACCTCACCTATGAAATCATCACATAGTTTACCACCAGCCAAGAAAACCTTGCGAGAATCAACTCCATTCTCAATCGATGCGTTCGTTCAATTTTGGGCCTTCCCTGGAACGCATCGGTTAGTTCGAGATGCAAGGAAGTGAGAGTCCTCAGTATCTACCAACTGCTACAGAAAGCCGAGGCAGTCTTTGTTTACAATACATTGAAGACACCAGAGTTTCCCCTTCTTTTCAGTTCCTTTTTTTGACCATATGTGAAGAAGAAATATCATACAATCCAAGAAATGAAGTCGACCTGAAGATTCCGGTTTCAAGAAAAGCCATAGGTCAGAAAAGTATGAAATACAGAGGTGCTAAAACCTGGAACAAACTTCCTGCAAAAATCAAAAATGTTACTTCACTAAATCAATTCAATAAACTACTAGTTGAACACATCACCAGGAATGTCTAATTCAAATTACCTTCCACTCAACTCCTAGATTTTAAAAACACCAACATAGAAATAATGTGTAAATGTTAAAGGAAGCAGTTAGCAAATAGTTTGTAAATTTCTGTGCAGTCATTTCATCATTTACCTCTCCTCATTAATTTTAAAAATGTTCACAATGATATTATAAGTAGTGATGCTTTTCGAAGTCTTCTGTAAAGAAATGTACAAAATACTCAATTTATTTGTCTTTTCTGTTGAACATTACCTGTACAATTTTAGAACTGTATGCAGGGTGTCTCAAAAATATTGGTACAAACGTTTAGGGGACGTTGGTAACATATAAAGGAATGTGAATCGCATAGGAACCCATAACCGGGAAAGTAGTAGCAGAGGCACAAGAAGCAGAAATGACACAAGACAGTAATTAGTGGAAAACATTTATTTGAAATAATATTAACAATGGAGTACGAGATGGATGCATTTCATGATGTTACAACAGATGCTCGAAGGTTCCACCATGCGACGCGATGCATACGTGACACCAACGCAGCATGAATTGGCGGACACGGTCGAACACACCTAGAGTTTCTTTGACAGTAGCAGCAGCGCATACGAGTCTCGCCACGAGATCCATTTCCGTCTCCACAGGCGATTCATACACGATAGATTTGACGGCCCCACAGAAAAAAATCGAGGCTCGATAAATCAGGTGAGCATGGGGGCCAGGCAACGGGTCCACCACGACCAATCCATCGACACCCAAAACGCCTTTTCAAATGGTGACGAACACACCTTCCATAATTGGTAGGCGCCCCGTCATGTTGAAACCAAATGTTGTGTCTCACATTTGCTGGAACATCGTCAAGTAACCCTGGTAGAACTTGTTCAAGAAAGATCCGATATTTAGCGGAGTTCAAGCAGGATTGTAACAGGTATGGGCCGACTAAGCAGTCACCGACCATACCTGCCCACACATTTATTGCGAAGCGATGTTGTGCCGGATGGGGGCACACATCGTGTGGGCCCTCTGCTAATCCATTCACTAGGTGCATGTCTACCAGCTCACAGTTCGTATATGGATGCACGCTCTTTGTGCGGCGACTACTGCTTGAATGAGTAAACCAGAAAATTTCCCTCTCCCGAACTGATGAACAGCGCCGTGTACCGACTTACAGTGACGTTTCCGGTTATGGGTTCCTATGCGATTCACATTCCCGTAGATGTTACCTACCTCCCCTAAATGTTTGTACCAATATTTTTGAGATACCCTGTATTTTTCAATTGTATATTGGCTTATGTGTTCTCCCTCTTTTTTTGCTGTTATCTCCCAAAAAGTGTAACATAAAATAGGGATAAATAAATTATTATTAAATACTTAGCATGGCCAAATCCACAAGACGTTCCTGAGACATTGTAGACCTTTAATAATTCTTAATCAGCTTGAGGTTTCTAAATGACCTCTCTGCAGTAGCATCTGCTGAGAGGAATTGCTGGAATTGTTAAGAGTATTCTTAAGCTAACAGAAACATTTGGAAACAGGTAACCAAGTAGAAACAGGTAACCAACTAGGTCATTAAGTCTCATTACCTGTTAAATTCTAATTACTAAAAGTAGATAAACAATTGTCAGAATGTGTCTATGAGAAGAGAGGTCAGTGGGTATGGATAAATTAAAGGAGGGGGGGTAGGATTAACTTAGAGTGGTCGGATTTGGTTTGTTCTAAAAAAGGCTAGTCAACTTACCCACAAATCGTCATTCTTCTTCAACACTTCTGGCTTCGACTCTTTGCTCCATAAGTATGGTTTTGGGGATATCTGCTCAATATCCAAGATGTGCGATCTTCCTCGGTTTTCTGGTGCTCTTCAAGGCTCTGCTGACTACAATGGGTTCTAGAAAATCTCTTCAAACTCCATAAAACTCTTGAATCTAACCAGCGACTTCCAAAACTCTTTTCACAACTCTGAACACTCCAAAAGCTAGCCGCAGACTCTCTTACAACTCCGAATCCTTCAAAAATCTAACCAAAGACGCCACGTTTTCTATCTCCTTTTCATATATATATATATATATATATATATCCCTGCATCCCCTTCCTAAGTTTCCCATGACCTGTTCTGATCTAATGGGTTAATTATGTGGGGCAAAGAATTACACTTGTAGACTGTCAACTTTTGGGATTTGACAGTACTAAAGATGATATGTTATATGTAGAAGGGAAATCTCATATTTGTGTAGGGCAGTTTCTTTTGTTTTGCAATCGCGGTCATCGAACATAAATCGATCACTTTTACGTATGGAATTTTGAAATGACATAGTGTGCATAGTGTGCATAGTGTTAGGGTCAGGCGCCACCTGTGATTTCTCACATCTGCGCCATATGTACACTGTGAAGAATACAGAACTACTGTAAATGCCAGAAAAGTGTTGTCTGTTGTATATGACATATTGCGTTAGGTTCTGTTGGGTGTCCTGGCATTTGGCCGCAGGGCCCCTGGTGGGACCTCACGTTGCCCGCACACACCGCTAGGAGGTAGCCAGGCTGCCCATTATTCTCTGGCTGGTCTCCGCCAGGGTCGCCTGAGCGTCCTGGACGAAGACCAAGTTAAAAAAAAAAAAAAAAAAAAAAAAGAGAGAAAGAGAAGAGAAGAGAAGGCCTGGGGAACAAGAGGAAGGGGGGTCTGAATGTGAGGAACAAGCTAAAGTGGACAGATAGAGAAGGCAGTCCACCCGAGTAAGGAGAAATAGGGGATGGGTAGAGGGATCAAAAGTCACAGGGGCAGGCGCCACTGTGCGAGTGCCAAAGGCCAAGCACTCTCTGGGAGTCAGCTTTTCAAGGAGTGCCAACCATGATGATGCCAGCATAGTATTTTAATCTTCAGTCTTACTCTTTTATCAGTTGGGAAAATGCTATCCGACCCCAGTTTGTGTTTGCACTTGAAGGTCGTTGCTCTGAGCAGCTCTAAGTTCAGCAAACTTTGCCCGTCTGATGGTAAAGACAGCTTGTGCATAACTCGTTAAGGCTTTGTATGTTGTTTCATTCTGAAGCAGGTATGTTTCATGGTTACGAGGGTTCTCCTGGATTTCAGTAAAAAATTTGAGCCTACAATCATCGTAAGCAGGGCACTCATACATGACATGCCCCCATGACTCCTCTTCGCCACAGTGGCAGAATGGATTGCTTTCAATTCCCATTGCTGTCAATTTTTGTTGAAAGGGCCCATGTCCTGTGATCAGGAATGTAACTTGCAGACCAGGTGAAAACCAGGAAGGAGACTTTGGGAAAGTCATGTCAATGGATGGGAGAAATCTTCTGGTAATTTCTCCTTTGGGCGTGGTTTCCCATGAATGCTGCCAAATTCCTTGAAGGTGTGTGAAGATACGTTTTCTTTCTTGTTTCAGGTCATTGGTAAGCTGCAGTTGAAGATTTAACAACTGTGTCGGAATTCCCTTCTTTAATCGATGGTAAAGTCCCCTTTTAATCACCTCAAGATAGAGTGGCAAGCATCCAGTAATAACCTGTAGGGCAGGGGTGCTGACAGTGCGACATGCCCTGCAGATAGATAACATCATGAATCTTTGTATTGAGTCAAGTTTACGCTTGTTCTTTTCCAGGATAGCCTTTGTACACCAAACTGAGGCTCCATAACACACAATTGGGAGAAACGCCGCTTTATAGATGAGAAACAAAGCTTTATGCTTCAAACCCCAGTCCGCTCTGCTGACTCTTCTTATCATAGCCGTATACTTTCGGATTTTTGTGGATAAGTACTTCAGATGAGAGTGAAAGGTAAGACCGGTGTCAATGTAGATTCCCAGGTATTTGACTTCTGTGTAGAGACGTATAGGGATGTTATTTAACTTCATTGTTGGAGGCCTGCGTATTTGTAGCTTTCCTTTGAGGAGAATCGATTTTGTTTTCTCACCAGAAATTGAGAGGTTGTGGAGTGCTGCCCAGTTTTGGAGCTTTTCTAGAGCTGTATTTGCTTTTGCTTCCAGTGCCGCTCTTGTGTCACCTTGCACCACCAGAACAAGATCATCAGCGAAGGCTAAGGGTCTGGCTCCATCCAGGTCAAACCCCAGGAACTCGTCCAGAACAATGGACCAGAGGAATGGCCCAAGCACAGAGCCCTGGGGGCAACCCCGGTGAACGCATCTTGTCATAGTCTGGTATTTGTTTACAACTTGTAATTTTCTATTGCTGAGATAGGATTTTAGACTATTGTATAGGTTTTTGGACGTGTTTGCCTGCCGAAGCCTCCGAAGGACACTGGGCCACCACAGTCGATCGAAGGCACCAGCAAAGTCCACCATGATGGCTAGAGTATACTTTGAAGTTGTATGTGTGGCCTGGGTAATCAAGTTGTGTATAGCGTCTTCAGTGCTGGAGCCTGTCTTGAATCCAAACTGATATGGTGAGGTGAGTTGCTTATCGGTATAGCAGATGGAAAGGCGATACAGCAGAAGTCGTTCTAGAAGCTTGGCCAAAACGGAGAGCAGTGCAATTGGTCGGTAGGAAGCAGGAAGTTGGGGCGGTTTATCTGGATTTTTCAGGATCAGCTTGAGAGTAGCAGTCTTCCAGGGTACAGGGAAAGTTCCTTCAGCAAGGCACCTGTTGAGGAGGCTCAAGAGTGCGGTGGGATAGACTTCAGCGAATTTCTTAACTACGTCGACTTCGAGTAAGTCAGCACCTGGCGTTTTGCCATCTTTCATTTTAGCCAGAACCATATTCATCTCTAACATAGTGAAGGGCGGTTCCGTAGCCACTGGCTGATAAGCTTGATTACTGTCGATGAACTGCTGTTGCTCCAGTGACATCGCTGTAAATTCAGTAGGGTAAATGGAATCAAGAACATTGTTTATTGAGTCAGACCAGGTAAAGGTTGAAGAGCCATCCGGTTTGAGAGTTGTACTAAGAACCTCACCTCTAGGCAGCCTATTGGTGACGATGCGGAACACGATGCCCCATGGGTCTTCATTGCCAATAGTAGAGACCAGGGTGTGCCATGATTCCTTCTTACACTTACGAATTTCCTTGGTGTACATGTTTCTAACTACCCGATATGCCTCCCGGGCAGCTTCAACCTCATGTGGGGGAAGATGGGCACGTGCACGTTGGTAAGTTTTCCTGGCTTGTTGTGCCCTCTTTCTTAAGTCCCGAAGGTCTGTATTCCACCAGGGGACAGCATAGCGGTATGGCCTCCTACGCGGAATGGACAGATCACAGGCACTTTTGATGATGGCAGTAATATTGCGTACACAGTGATCTGGCGAGAGTGAAGCCGGTAGAGGAACATCATCCGGTAGCCTTCTGGACAGTTCCACAAAGAAGCGTTGCCAATCCGCTTTTTTGGTGTTATAACGCACAATGTCCTTTGGAATCGATGCGACGCGTTCCACCGAGCGAACAAGGGAGAATGTGATCGCTCTGTGGTCTGAAGTGGTCCAGGACTCCTGGACCGTCCAGCCGGAAAGTTTGTTGGCTAAGTCAGGCGTAGCCATTGTGATATCAATTTCGCTCTCCCAGAGTGGGCCACTGTAAGTGGGTAGATGTCCTGGGCGGTTTAAGATTTGTAAGCCTGATGTGAGGATAAGGTCCTCCAGTCTTGAGCCATTTCCTAGGGCATTCCTATCTGGTGCCTGACTGTGCCAGAGTGGCGAGCGACAGTTTGAGTCCATGCCTATCAGTAGATGCCCACCCGGGAGGAGCTGGAGTGCCATTTCAATCAGAGAGATAGCAGCAGTGATGTCTTCACCTGGATGGCTGTAGAGAGAGGATGAACAGTGATCCAAGAGATGTCATGATTTGGGCACAGGCACTGATAGAAGTGCATAGTGGTGTGATCTTGGTTGCTGTGATATCAGGGTTTCTGATGACAATCGCAGCCCATGGTTGGTCATTTGTACAGTGGATAATTTTATATGATGAGGGGTAGCCCATAACCACCCCAGAGCGAACATAGGGCTCCTGGAGCAGGATTAGATCTATTTGTTTTTCCTCAGCCTTTATCTTCAGCTGGTCTGCAACAACTCTTGCTCTCTGTGCATTTAATTGTACAATTCTTATCTCTAGTTGGTAATTGGGAGAAAGAATTTTATCCATAATTTATTCGCATTTGGTAAAGACTCTTTACTTTTAGATAGACAGGGCAGTTGGTATCTCGGATGGAATGTTGGTGTGGAGCCTTTGCAGCCTTGCAATTTGCGCAGCTTGGCGGCTGATCTCTGACAGGACAATCCTTATAGCCATGTCCCTTTTTGGCACAGTGGCCACATGTGGATTCACGCTGATTGCAAGTATGTGAGGTATGGCCAAAGCGGAGACACCTGTAACATCTGCGGGCAGGAATATATTCTTTGAATCTATGGCTGCCCCATCCAATGAATATTCTGTTTTGAGCTCCCAGAATTTGCCATGCTCTGGTTGATAGTTCGATTACCCAGTTTACGTTTGTAGGTGACTTGGTCTTCGTTTTGTATTTCGGAATAATATCATCCACGCTAGCCTCATCTTGCAGGTATATACTTAGATTTTTATTAAAGATCTTGGCTTTGAGCTCCTCTGGTGTTAAGCTCTCGTCCACATCAAAGATCACAACTGAAGGCCCTTTTTTCTTTGGGGCTTCTGCCCTAAGCCCGAAATTTGTCATGTCGGCATTATTCAGGAGGGTTTGTGCCTCCTCCCTGGTGTCTGTTTCTATTAAGACTCCTGGATGCCTGGTCTTTCTAATACTCTTTATTTTTACAGTTTTCATCTGCTCCTTGAAGTTTTTTGTGAGTGCTTCCTTGACCGCTTCACTGGTATCTAAATGTGCGTCTTCCACTGGTTTAACCAAAATAACATGTGATTCAGGCTTTCTTACCGCCTTTCGGTTTTGTACTTTTCCTGGTTGGTTAGGCACATATTGAGCTGCATTCCTCAACGCCTCTGAAAAGGAGTGGGGGCGTTGTTGCATTTGTTTTTCCCCCTCCTGTGTGAGAACTTCGATTTTTGCTTTCAGCCTCTCGTGGTCGAAGTGCAATTTTTGGACCACTGTCTCCATTTTACTGAAGATCTCTATCACGTCAGTTCTAATGGCAGCAGTAATTCTACTTGATTGCCTAGCCATGTATTTTTCTAGGGTTCCTCTAACGGCAATAATCTGTTCCACTGGAGTCCCAGTCAACGGGGGTTCCTGACTCTTTTTTCCTTCATGCTCAGTTTCCTGACTCTTTTGTTCTTCATGGTCAGATTCGCTGAATGATTCAGTGGCAGCCTCTTCAGAGACTTCCTTCGTTGTTGGGACGTCTGTAGCAGACCTTCTTCTACCCTTCTCTTTCTTCTTGGCCTTGGTCTTTGTAGGTTTATTCATACCTTCCCCAGTTGCCGGGGCCTCATTCCTTGAGCGGATTGGGTAATCCGTCTATCCCTTAACTATCAGTTCAACTTCAGCGTCGCTCATGTTGTTTTAGTGGGTATCTGGATTAACGAGAGGAATACGGATAAACGATTTTCTACTCGTAGTAAGTTGAAGCAGAGCTCGTTGTAATTGCCAAAAAACCACAAGTAAGTGGTCAAATAGGGGCTGAACTAAGTTGGCGATTTTTTGGAGGCTGACTTCAATGTTTTAGAAAAATATATTTACATACATTGAAAATAAATGATCAAGTAGGGTAAATTTGTAAGCTCTGTAGATAAATTACCTTATTGTATAGCTTGCCCTTCTTAAGTTCAAACAAGTAAACAACAAACACGGTGCACTATTAGCTACTTTCTATTTCCTGAGAAACAAAAGGCAGAGGTTTGGAGCCTTGTTGCTCGAGGCAGGGATTAGCCTAATTGCGAGTACATGCAGCAGGGTGGCATTCGCTCTAAGTGCTATGATACACGTGCATCCGGTCACTACTGCTAAAGCATATAATTATGTCTATCTAAAATTATCAAAAGTAAGTTTACCTCAAAAATTCGGGGCCGATAGTTGGAACTTTTGTATAGATGACATCTTTAGCTTTCAGGATATCCGAAATAATCTACACTTGGTTGCATAATTGCACTTGAAATTAAAGGAAATGTAAGAGCACAAAATCACTAGACTGACACACTCACCGCCCGATCGTTCCTGTCTCCTCACAGGTCAGTATTGAAGGAATCCTTTTTGAAATGACAGTCAATGTTTATCGGATTCGATTGCGTAAGATATCATGTCTCTTGTTCTGCTTAATCACCTTTCTCCGACAAAAGTCGCGTTCTCGCCTCATCGTTCTTGGGACTATTATGTGTTCACTGTCTGTCTGCCTGCCTCCTATCGGGAGAGGGACCTGACGTCACTAATTGACTGGACACCCAACGGAGGTATAAGGTTTCCGACCGCATCCCCTGGAGCGTGGGAAAACGAACGTGAAACGCAACTAATTCCTATGGATTGACGCTACTTTAGTTATACAGGCCGCGGAAAAAGTATAGGGCACTTTGAGGAATAAATGCTTCTTAAAAGCGGGCGAAAGTGATAAAAATGATAGCATTTTCACACAAGTCTGTATTCAGTTAACAAGCTTAACTGTGCATTTAAAAATATGCCTTATGTACTGAGGGTAAGTGTTGCGTTTCTTTTCCGAAATCATCACCGTTAAGGTCAGCACGATATTGCTCTGATAAACAAAGCTTTTCTCTCCAAATCACTTTCAGACATGTGGAGATATTTCCACAAGAAATCAAATTTTCTTGTGGAAATATCTGCTTAACAGCTTAACAAACTAGTTAACAGCATTGAAGCGGACAGACAAGTTAATCCTGCTATAACTTTGACTACCAAAACACAAAACACGCACTTTCTGAAGTAGGCCAGGGTGCCAAGCATTATAATGATCTGCCGATTCCCATTCATTGAAAGCCACAGTTCTTCTTCAGTTTGAAAAGTTTTTTTACGTTCTCGTATTCAATAACAAACTTAGTCTTTCAAATTGTAAAAACGAATTGTGAAAGAAACGAAAACCACCTTTCTTTCTTTTTCCTTTAGACTAACACTTTTATACCACTTGATCCCTCTGGCCGCACTGCTCCTGCCTTCCTCATGGCGGGGCAAGTAAACTGGGAGAAAAATCAGCTCTCCCAGGGCTGAAAGAAGAAAAGCTGGAAAACAGTTCATTTCCAACTTTAGAGCCATCGAGCTCAAGACTAGCAAATGACAACGAAAATGACTATTGTCAACCCTAGAGATTGAAAACAACACCTAAAGAGGAGATACCAGCTTTCTTATCTTGCAATCTCTATCAGATCAGCCTCTAAGCAAATTATCACTTATCGTAGTGCAGAAATGCATTGCGTCTGCTGCTGGTTCATCTAAATCAGTAAGGCGACTTCTAATAGAGAATACTCAACCTCAACATTCTGTGAAGCTATTAAAGCTAACAACCTTTGGAGGACACCAAATAAAAGTTACTCTCCATGCCACCTTAAACTCCTCTAAAGGAGTAATAACAGAATTGGCCTTATTATTTCTATCAGAGGAGGAAATTGTCCAAGAATTACACGATCAGAAAGTCATCCAAGCAAGGATAATCATGACCCGACAAGATCGTACTCTCCTTCCAACAAGGAGCATAATTCTTACTTTTAGCACTCCTAACTTACCAACATCTGTGAAAGTAGGCTAACTGTATTGCTGAGTCCATCCATACATTCCAAATCCCATCAGGTGCTACAAATGCCAAAAATACGGACACTCCCTGACTGCATGTCGACCTGAGGCAATATGTCCTAACTGCGGTCACAAGACCATAACCAATCTGATTGTGCCACTACCACTCTGCATGGTCTAAATTGTAAGGGAAACCACCTAGCTTTCTAAAAAACATGCGAATTATGGAAGCTAGGAAAAAAAATTCAACAATATAAAGTAGAGAACAAAATGACATACTCAGAGGCGAGAAGACAGAGAATCAAAACAAGGACAAAGCTCACGTATGCCGCAGAAGCTAAACTTTTACAATCTGTAGGGATCCAAACTGAAATATAGGTTCCTCCGAATATATCAATTGTGATATGGGCACGCTCGTTGCTTTCAATTTCAAAACAGTGTCCTACCCAAAAAACAGGTGAGCATTCCAGTAATACCCCAATTACCATTCCAATGGATGTTTCCTCAACAATAAAACAAAAGTGACAGAAACCATGAAACCACAATTATCACCTACCACCGCAAAGGACATCGACGTACACCTTGATTCAGAAAATGGCATTTTAGAATTAGATGCAACCGATGAGTTTGACGTGACCACCGCCATCTTTCCGAAGGAGAAAACAAAAATAGATCGATACAAGCAAGCTACAACTAAAAAACTGTCAGAACCGAAAATAACACAAAAAAACCATATAATGGAAAGAATCCTTCAGTTGAATTACCGCTACTATATTACTGAATTACTGCCAATATTGCTGACTAGTTGTTTAGGCAAAGTCTTTGAAAAATGGTCCACTGGCAGCTAACGTGGCTTCTGGGAACAAACAATCTGCTAAACCGAAACCAGTACGGATTTCGGAAATACCACTCAACCTTAGATGTGATGATTAAAGCAGAAGCAAACATCCTCAATGCTT
This sequence comes from Mastigoproctus giganteus, assembly GCF_048544385.1. Lineage (NCBI taxonomy): Eukaryota > Metazoa > Arthropoda > Arachnida > Uropygi > Thelyphonidae > Mastigoproctus > Mastigoproctus giganteus. The sequence goes on along the minus strand of NC_143586.1, from coordinate 97,259,275 downwards.
TCATAAGGAAACATCTGTCAATTGTTCCAAAGGGGTTCATCCGGGCATCATTCTTCAAATGGAGATTAAGACAATCAAGTCTTAATATTATTCAAAATGCAAGTGTACAATAACGTTTCCGAACATCAATATTAATGAATAAAGTTGCCCAATCCAGGCAAGTTTATTCATTAATATTGATGTTCCAGAAACGCCTGTGTTTTCTATGATCGACTAATGGTTTATATATTATGACAACAATCTCGTGTTCTCAAGATCTATTCTGAAACGTGGAGAATAGATTCGCAACAACAAAATCGGCGTTGTGTTTATTCACTCTGAAATCCTCCTATAAGTTAGACCTCAGAATGCCACAGAACTATAATTCTTTTACTATAGAACTCATCCTGTGGGTAACGTGTAGCAAGTGAATGGCTAAGAGGCAAGGATGATTAAACAAAACATGGTTTATTAACTCTAGCATACAAAACAGGTGTAAATAATATGGTTATATAATTTTATATGATTATATAAGAGCTCTATTATATTATATAAGAGATTATATAAGAGCCCTAAACAACTAGCTCTATCTCTTATCAAAAAGGATAAAACGATATACTATAAGGCTAAAGCTATATGTTTACAAACTTGTCTGTGTTCTTCAGGTGTCAGTTGGCACTGCTGCAGGTACTCTCTGAAGCCAACAATCATCCTCTAGTTTGAGTATCTGGGTGTATGTGTAAATGTACTATACAGGTTTAACAGTCATAACCTATGGTATTCCATTAATACAAATGGATCTTGCTAATCTTAAACTCTAATTTCTAAGTGTTGTGAGATTGATGCTATCATAGTGAATGTTCCTATGTGGAGGGTTGTTTCTCAGTAGACTCTATTAAATAAAGAGTTAGGTATTAACTTTTATTCTATTAAACTATCGGGTCGTAAATACTTGGTGAAACTTAGCAGAATAAACATTGCAATTTTCAGGAGTGCACGTCTAGGAACAGGAGCCAGCAGCAAAAGATTCTCAAGACGTTTTTGATGAGATAGCCTCAGGAAAAGAGAAGTGCTTCGAACAAAACAAGACAAGACTCTCTTCGTCTCCTTCTGAGTTTCTCCGTGTCTCTCTGGGTCTTCCTGATCTTTTTGTTCTTTCTCTCTCTGTCTCCTCTGTTCGCCTCCTGTGTGTCTCTTCGTTTCCCGTACGTTCGACCTCTCTTCTCCGATCTTTTCGTTCTGTCCGTCCTCACCCCTTTCTCTTTGTCTCTGATCTGCATTTATATATGTCCCCCCTTTTAGAGTTTGCAATGCTTCTATTGGTCAAAAGGCTAATTTCGTAGGGAAATGAAAATCTCAAGGACTGTTATTTTGGAGACATGACACAGTAAAAATGGAATTTATGAGGAGAAAGAGGAACTGCACATCTGCATGGGTTGGAATTTTCAGACTGCCCACCGGTAGTAACTATACCTAAAGTCCGTTCGTTCCTACACAAGGAATTTTCTGACAACATCACCCCGTAGTTATAAGGTTCAGATTTCACCCTTAAGTATGCTTCTTAATTGACATTACTCTCTTTTCTCCGACGAAAGTCATATACTTTCTTAACGTTTTATAAATATTATATCCACGGTATTCGTCCGATACGATCGAGTAACGATCTCTTGCTGTGAATCAGCCCGACTCATAAAGATGGAATAGTGTTTCAACTGCTGTTTTTCCCTAGCGCTGGGCCAAAGGGCGTACGCGAAATAAAAAAAAAAAAAAAGAAACAGCCTTCTACACGGAGTGAATATCACACTACAACTATAGTAGTGACGAAAAGTATAAGGTGACTTGGCGAAATAACAGCCCTCAAAGGCAAACGAAAAGTAAAAATGAAGACATTTTTACACAATTTCGATATTGAGAAAGTCTCTGATGCCATTTGGGAATACGGTAACTTCAAGGATCTTCATTCCTTTTGTCTGAGGGGGCAGTTTCTCCCAATCTATACAAAACTTTCTACACCAGAGTAAGTTTCGGGTCAGATATAGGAACAGTGTAAGCAAATCGTTTGAACAAGACGAGGATGTTCCTAGGGTTCCATCCTGAGCGCAACACTATTCACAATAAGAATTTCAAATATGATATGAGATATACCAAAAACAGTAAAATCATACATGTTGCTGATGACCTCGTCATCATTTGTCAGTCACCAACTATGAATATCATTCAAAGGCAATTTCAGCTAACAATAGCCAGTATAGAATCGTGGGCACAACGGAATGGCTATTCCTTAGCAGAAAATAAATGAGACTGCAATTCATTTCTACAAAATACGAAAATTACATCCACGTCCTGAAAGATATTTAAAAAACAACATGATTCCTCTTACCAATAATTTTCCTTTATTGGATTTTTATCTAGACAATAAACTTAATTTTATCAATCAAATAGCCTACCTTAGAACGGCCCGTCTAAAGAAAATAAACACCTTACCAGTTGTCTCTTCTAACTTCTGGGCTGCTGAAAGACACTCCCTCTCACATCTTTATAAAATTTTAATCCGGTCCCGATTAGATTAGGGATCACCTGTCTATGACTCCCCAAAAAACAGCTCCTTGTTACGTCTGAATACTGTTCACCCTAGTGCCATAAGGACAGCCACGGGAGCCTCCAGACCATCTCCAATCACAGCCTCCATATTGAAGCAAATAAACCCCTATTTCACCTCAGACGAAAATCCTTACTATGTAACTATGCTGCAAAAATTAAAAGTATTCCATCTCATCCTTGCTGGGAATACCTGTTTGACCCTCAGTATGTAATGCAATGCATTATCATTAGCATCAGCATTAGTAGAGGCATTTGATGCAAGAAGGCAAGCTTATGCAGCATCAGCTAAAAAAAAAAAAAAAACTACTTCCATTTTACCCCTCTGTTCGTTCGAAATAACTGTCCAGCTGAGCCTTAAACTTATTTAGGCTACCAACTTCCACGCCAAGGGATGGAAGTCTGTTCCACCAACCAATCACCCGCTGGCTAAAGGCAAATTTCCGCACGTCTATCCTACATCTGTCTTTCCTCAATTTAAATTTATGCCCTCTCAGGTGATTATTCTGAGCAAGAGGAAGGATCACACCAGCATTGAGCATGCTTAAACCATTCAAGGCTTTATACATCTCTATCAGATCACCCCGCTGGTGCCTAGTCTCCAGACACAGTAATTTGCTAAACTTAAGCCTTTCTTCGTAAGAGCACTCCTTTTTTCCATTCACTAATCTTGTTGCCCTTCTCTGTACTCGTCCCAACAGCTCTACATCCTTCTTGAAATGAGGCCTCCAGATCTGTATACAGTACTCTAGGTGAGGCGTGACCATTGCCTTATACAAGGGAATAATCACCTCCTTATCCCTGCTAAAAAACTCCTATATATCATTGACAATACACAATGAGCTACGCTTGCAACCCGTCTGCACTGCTCAGAAAACTTCATATCTACCTACACAAACCCCCCCCCCCCCAGGTCCCTTTCATTTTCTGCCACTGTCAGTGGAGTTGATACGTTGCTCAGGGAGTTGCTGTTTCCCATACATAGTACTTTACATTTGTCAATGTTAAACTTCATTTGCCACCTCTCAGCCCATCTGCTCAACCTTTCCAGATCATGTTGCAACAGCATAGTGTCAGTAGTGTCCTTGACAACCCTGCCAAAATTCGTATCGTCTGCAAACTTGGACATTAAGCTTGATATACCATCAATATCATTAATAAATACAGAAAATCTTGTAATAACTGAGAATAAAGTGGAGGAGAAATTTTTGAAGATAAACACAAGAAAGGCTCCTGGGGTGGATGTAATCTATTTAGTTATATTAAAGGAGGCAGGTCTATCCAGTTATATTAAAGGAGATCTATCCGGTTATAAAAAGGAGGATCAAAGGCTGACACAAGTAATTATAGACCTGTGAGTTTACTTCTGATCCGGGAAAATTAATGGAGGAACTGGTTAAAGAAGCACTGCAGGATCATCTAGACAAGATTTCTGTTATAGCTCGGATAGAGCGTGGCTTCATTAAGGGGAAGGCTTGCTTGACCAATTTGATTGGATACTATGATGCAGTCACACAAGAACTGGATGCAGGGAATAACTTTGATATTATATATTTGGATGTTAGAAAGGCTTTTGATACTGTTGCACATGGAAGACTGCTGCACAAATTGGAGCAGTGTGGCATTGGAGGCAAATGCTATGGATAAAGGGGTGGTTGAGGGGGAGAAGACACAGAGTGGTAATCAATGGAAACTGCTCATCGTGGACTAATGTTATTAGTGGAGTCCCTCAGGGTTCAGTGTTGGGTCCATTATTGTTTTCTATATGTATAAATAATATTGATAATGGTATATCAAGTTTAATGTCCTGGTTTGCAAACGATACAAAGGTTGACTGTGTTGTTAAGAACACTACTGACGCTATGCTGCTGCAACAGGATCTGCAAATGTTCAGCAGATGGTCTGGGAGGTGGCAAATGAAGTTTAACATTGACATATGTAAAATACTACCTATGGGAAACAGCAACCTCAGAGCAACTCTGTGGTACTACACTGACAGTTGTAGAGAATGAAAAGGACCTGGGGATAATCGTGCAGGCAGATATAAAGTTCTCTGAGCAGTGCAGACGGGCTGCAAGAGTAGCTCATTGTGTCTTGGCAATGATGTACAGGAATTTTTCTAGCAGGGATAAGGAGGTGATTGTTCCCTTGTGTAAGGCAATGGTTAGGCCACACCTTGAGTCCTTTATACAGGTCTGGAGGCCTCATTTCAAGAAGGATCTAGAGCTGCTAGAACGAGTACAGTGAAGGGCAGCAAGATTAGTGAATGGAACAATGGGTCGCTCTTGCGAAGAAATGCTTCAGTTTTGCAAATTACAGTGTTTGGAGACTAGACACCGGCAAGTTGATCTGATAGAGATGTATAAAATCTTGAATGGTTTGAGCCTATGCTGATGGAACTCTTTCTCTTCTTCAGAATAATCACCTGAGAGGGCATAAATTCAAATTGAGGAAAGACAGATGTAGAATAGATGAGAGGAAATTTGCCTTTAACCAGTGGGAAGTTGGTTGGTGGAACAGACTTCCATCACTTGTTGTGGAAGTTGATAGCCTAAATAAATTTAAGGCTCATCTGGACAGTTATTTCGAACGTACGGAGTGGTGAAATGGAAGTTTTTTTTTTTTTATGGTTGATGCTGCATATGCTTGCTTTCTTGCATCATATGTCTCTAATAATGCTAATGCTAAAACTTCAGTTCAGGTATCTTTTCGAAATGTTTTAAGCAGAGGGATATGACCATTCGTAATATACTTTTTGATTTCCTTTTGAGATGGAAACTCAGTTGTGATACATCCAATGTAAGTCCTAAATTATGATTACTCCTCTCGTTTTCGAAATTCACATCCACATGCACCTATATGTCTGTTTCTTTTTGTTTTTTTTATTTTTCATTTTCTGCTTCTGCCCCTTCATCAAAATCCTGTGCATGATTACGCAAATCAGCTGCTTTTTGTTTGGGAATGAGGTTTCCAACAGTTTCTTCTTGTTCCAATTCTGTAGGTGAGTTCAATGAACATTTTTTTGAAGCTGCACTTAATCCAAATTGAAAGAGCGCTTCTTTGACTCCTTTTTTCATTTTCCTCTTGTTCTTTTTGTCTTTTCTTTTCTTGGGTCCTGATTTGTGAGAATACATTTTGGAGAGATGATTTGTAATTTTTACTTTTATATCTGAAAAAAGGAAAAAAAAAAAAAAGACAATAATACAAAAAAATATTATATACTAAAAATTAAGTAGTAGAAGTAGTAGTAGTAGTAGTAGTAGTAGTGGCATGTGATTCAAGAAAGCAAGTGTATGAGCTTATGCAGCATCAGCCAAAAAAAAAAAAAAAAAATCACACCATTCCCTCCAAATGCCTGTCCAGTTCCTCCTTAAATTTATTTAACCTATCAACTTCCACAACGACAGATGGAAGTTTGTTCCAGCAATTAACCACCCGCTGGCTAAAGGCAAATTTCCACACATCTATTCTATATCTGTCTTTTCTTAATTTCAATTTGTGCGCCCTTAGGTTCGTAATCTGAACAAGTGGAAGGATCCCATCAGAATTCAGCGTGCTCAACCCATTCAAGGCCTTATACACCTCAATCAGATCACCGCGCAGGTGCCTAGTCTCCAGCCACTGCAATTTGCAGAACTTAAGCCTCTCTTGGTAAGAGGATCCCTTCATTCCCCTCACCAATCTTGTTGCCCTTCTCTGTACACGCTGAAGTAAATCTACATCCTTTCTAAAATGAGGCCTCCTGACCTGTACGCAGTACTCAAGGCTTAGCCTGACCATTGCCTTATACAGAGGGACAATCACCTCTTTCTCCTTGCTAGCAAAATTCCTATATATCATTGACAAAACCCCATGACTTGCCCTGGCAGCCAGTCTGCATTGCTCAGAAAACTTCATATCTGACTGCACAATTACTCCCAGGTCTTTTAAATTTTCGTACCAACTGAGTAGTACCACACAGTTGGTACGTTTCTCTGGGGTTACTTCTACCCATATGCAGTACTTTGCATTTGTCAAGGTTAAACTTCAGTTTCCACTTCTTAGCCTATCTTCCCAAATTTTCTAGATTCTGTTGCAGTAGCACACTGTCATTACTGTCATTAACAACCCTGCCATCCTTTGTAACCTACTACCTGTGGTAGTAGATTAGTATTACTGCTATAATTAACGTGATCTACACGTTCATTTAAGAGAACATGCTACTATTGCTAAGTTCAAGCACTGTCAACATCCACCGCCAAATATAAAAGCCATTCTGATTTTTAATATTGTATATTAATATACACTTGACGTTTTCATGATTCATGCACAAATTGCCTACTTACTTAAGTATTTGCAGCATTACATCATTGGTTTACCAGAACGTACAATATGTGATGCCTAATAATTTGTATAGGCTGGCTATCATAGTTAACATCATTAGCCCACAAAAGTTCTGTAAATAAGCTATGGACTATTGCAATAACGTGTAATGTAAGTTACAGTTAATACTTTGGCTCCCTGGCTACCCCATTTGGACTCCCAGGCCCGGGTACGATGTGCTCTCTGCAGCCCCCAATTATAAGCCCTGGGAGACGATAGAAAAGGCTATCTACGTTATTGCCATAGCAGTGCCTAACACTAGCAATATCCAGCCCATGAGAAAAAAAATAGCAAGTACACGAACCTGAGACATGATGTCAAGGACATGTGGCATATGCAAGAAGTAACGATTATCCTGGTCATCGTGCCAAACACCCCAAACACCCTAGCAGCAATAGGTCTCCCAAAGAACACCTACAAGGAACTCCAGAAAGTCGTAATCCTGAACACCTGTAGTCAGCGAGGTCCTAGACCAACAGTAATACCAGGCATTACAACCACCCTGTGTACTTGGTAGCAGTACCCTTCACGGAGTGGAATCCCCCAATCAGGGAGAAATAATATAAGAGCAACAGTAATAATAATAATATGCAGCTGAGGACCCTGTGTGTGCCAAGCCCATATTCACAAGATGTGAGCACCTGGGGTTAATATATATAGACACCAGGTGAAAAAGAGGAGAATTCGATCCCCTCGATGACGTGAGGAATTTCTCACATCGTTGCTGAGTTATTAGGTCTGAGGCGAGGGTAGCATGGTTTTAACCCAGGAAATTCTGATTTTTCGTTCTACTACAAAACACACTCAATTAGCATACAGTATACACGGAGATTTGGCCCTGATATATATATATATATATATATATATATATATATATATTGTGAATAAAAGCTAATACTGTAGTTAGATTGTTCAGTTTTTTCATGTGAACCCAGCACTTGGATGCTGGTCCACTTGTTTACCCTCAGTACAAAATTCATATTTAAAAAGCACATTTACAAAATAATAACGTATTTCGAATCCTCTCCTTATATAATTTATATATAATAATAAAATAAAATAAAATATTTTTTTAAAATTCGATTGTATTCTGTAATTTTCCTAGAACTCACTTTCGTCTCTGTTGTTTCTTAGCTTACGTTACTTGTGATTCACTGAAGTGACTAAGGTGTGCAGGCGACATGTTGCTGCAGGTGGGATTGCCTGCGTGTTTGCTGTTTTGAGTTTTTAAACAAATTAAGAATGGAAGCACAGATGTTTTTGTGTTATTTTTTTATATTATTCAGGTAGCAGTTGTTATTCAGAGAGTAATGATAGGCTGGTTGCTTTTAAAATGAAACCGTAACGTTGTTTTCGAAGTTTTGTGATAGTTGCAAATCAATTACAAGAATGGTGTAAACGTATGGTATGTTTTAAAACAATGCATTGTGTCGTCAAAGTTGGGTTGTGTGGCATCATTCCTCGAAACGAAGAAGATTATTAGTGTTCATTTCTTGAAATACCAGTGGGAACTAATAAATAAGTTAACGTCTCCGTTGTTTTTTTCGGAATGACGCAGCCATCAGACATCCGAACGAAAGCAAGAACAAGGTAATGGCGTAAGCATTGCTTTGTTGCGCTCTCTGTGTTTGGCAATCTGTGTTTAACTTGGTAGTTTAGTGAAACCTAAGTGTCTCTGATGCTGTTGAGGAAGAATATAGCGACATTTATGTATGTTTAAGGTTATCGAAAGTATGTTATTTCGTAATTTTTATTAAATGTATGAATAGCGAAGTACAGGTATAATTGTTATCTATTCATTTTTTTTAAATTTTTGTATTGTTTGTGTTGTTATGCATATGTAAGTGTTGATTTTCAAAAACTTACAATTAAAACTGTTCAAAAGAAAATATGCACTATTATATTTTTTGTTGGTAGGTTAAAAAACAATACGTTGATAACATTCCAAAGAAAATTTCCAAATTGATATTAAAATAACAGAAAGAAAAGAAGAGAGAAAAAAAAAAAAAAACACGACATACTAGTAATAATGAATATTTTGCTGTGGAATTAGAACTTCAAAAGGAAAAGCAAGTAGTTTTTGGCATATGAATGTGTTGTGATTCATTCACATTCTGTTGTGAATGTGTTGAACACGTTCAAAGTGACAAAAATGTATATTTCGTTTAGAAATCACATATATACTTGTGCCCTTGATACTTTCCCCCCTGTTTTCTCTATATAAATTTAAGTAGGGCATTTAGCTCTCCATTAGTGTCCTCATCACCAGTGTAAAGTTAAAATCTTATAATAATACAAGTTGGTGTAACCCATGTACAGTCGGTTAAGATTTAAAGTAGTTGTCTAAAACGAATACTAAACTGATAATAGTGGTATTATCTTCTAATATTTACCAGCACATATTCCCAAATATCTTTGAAAAATTCAGTCAGCTTTTCAAAAATATTTTATTCTGAATTCAAGACATAATTATTGCCCATCAGTTAAAAAAAAAAAAAAAAAAAAAAAACAGTTAGTTCAAATAAGAATTAGCAATACTTTTATATACAGTGCTTGGATTTTAGTTTAGTTTAGTTCTTTTGCTAGAATGAATTATAAACCCATTTGATAGGCAGTATTTTCAATGTAGGCCTTGATGAGGTCAGCTTTTCAAAAATATTTTATTCTGAATTCAAGGTCAGCCTGCTTTTTATTTACTTATATCTAATCTGATAACAAAGGCCTAATCCCTGAAGGAGGGATTTTTGGCTTTATAGTGAATGATGATTTCATTTGATAATAAATGTAAACAAATTTGCAAGATTGGGATGCATTATGTAGGGCCAGTAAACTTCAAAACAGCTGTCTTGTTGAGGTATCAAATTTTTAAATGCACAGTGGAATTTCCTGTTCAAGTGATGCTGTACAATTTAAAATTATATTAGCAACATAAGTGTAACTGTAGATAATGGTATTTGTTTGTAAGTTGGACTTAAGACTAAGCTTTAATATCTTGGTGTGGCTCATTTGAGGGAGCAGTATGTTCCACTGATTGCATGTCTAATGCATTCCAGCTGTTGGATTTTGACATCTGCATTGAATTATCTCCTGCAAACTGATGTTATTAACCTTCAACTACTACCATGGGTCAAAACTTCTATGGTAGTTTACTGCTTACCTGTACCAGTTGGCCTTCAATGTTTGTTATAGTGTGTTGCCATATTGTTCAAATCTTTGTTTTGGCTTATAATTGATCCAGTGATACGTGGCCAGAAATTCTTGTGACAAGGTGCCTCCGTAGCAAGGTGGGCAGGAGCAGTAGTGCATATCACATGCTTCTTGATTAGACTGGGGTTCGAGCCCATGACCACCGAATACGGAGGATGCGGAAAGGTCAGGGAATGACCACTGCATATCCCCGGAGCAATATGGCCTTGCTAATGCTCCTAAAAACCAAATAACAAACAAACATCTTGTGACAAATCTCTATTTTTGAATGGAATGTGTTTGCTCATCTGCTATTATAATGTTAGGTGAAGGTGTTTGTGTAAGAGAAATATTGCACTACCTTGAACGAATACATTGCAATTATAATGACCAAGAAGTTCTTCCTAATAGTGTTGAAAGTGATTATAGTAGTTCTGAATCAATTCATACAGATTACAAGAGTGACTGAGATTGATGTAGATGATTTATCAGACACCAAAACTGAGGTAAGAGAGAGCCAACATTGTTATTATGGGAGAAATAGCTTCAAATGGTCACATAATCATCCTTCAACCTCAGCAATTAGATTAAGCAGTATGCTCATTTACCTGGTCTAGCAGGTCCTTGAGGTTGTCACAGACATTCTCTCAGATATGCCAGACAAGATGTACTTGCTCCCTGGAGTCTAAAATGCCGATGGAACTGATATTTGGATGACACTCAAGTAAGTGGACCCAATTTCAGTGAAGTCTGGACGGTTTGTCACAGCCAGATCCTCTGCTTGCACCTTCATGATGGTGGGACTGTTAGTAATCCTGGGTATAACCACCACTGAGTGACCACTCAGGTGTGAACCAACGTAAGCAGGGGTTGAGGTGTGGTGCCCACACCACATGGAGGAATGCCGCTCCTGTGTGTTATCAGGCAATACTAGACGGTAGATGACTCTCAACTGGTGCATTACCACCACTTTGCTTATTGGAGACTTGAAGTGGTGGAACCCATGTTTAGTCTCCAGAGCTAAGTTCTGGTCAACCCTTCCCCATCTCTTCCATCATGTAGTATGACTGATGACTTTTGAGGTTATGATGGACATCATGGCAAGACCCAGTCTTCCTAAGGATACAGCTCTAAAATGGTGTTCGCAGGCTGACTGCTAGTTAGTACACCAGACTGAACCTATTGGTAACTCTCTAGGAGGCTTCCAGATCAGCTAGTGTATAATCTTGCTACCTCTACTCTACCAGATAGTGACTGGAGGGAGTCCGAGTAGTGTGTATGTGGGGAGCATTGTCGAGGCCACGTTATGTCAAGGATCTGGGTATATCTTACTATGTATATGCCATATCCAAAAATTTCATTACTTCATACAGCATGGCCTCCCCACTTTTTCTAACTATTGAATACATCATGAATTGTCAAACTAATAGAGTAGGCTTATCTGCAAAAAGATCTAAACCTCCCAAACACTTCCTAGTTCATTTCACAAATATACATGGTCTCTGTTCTAATCTCAATGATGTCCATTTCCACTTGCAGTCTGCCAGACCACATGTAATTTTTTGACAGAATCTCAGTTATTGGTTGATTCATCTACTGCTCACCTCAGTTGCCCAAATTATTCGCTGTACGATTCCTTTTGCCTCAAAGGTGGTACTTTTGCACATGTTTGTTCCGATATTCCTTGTCGAAGACTTGGTAATTTGGAATCTCCTCTTTTCGATCTCTGGCTTAAAATCTCTCTCTATCTCGTTCTGTCAAATTCATCTGTTGTCTCTATTGTTCTCCCAACTCCACTAATCACTTGAAGCTCTTTGACTTCCTCTCTTTGCAACTTGACTTTCTCTAGTCCAACTTTCCTAACAGTGTGGTAATTGCCTTGGTGATTTTAACGTTTACAACTCCACTTGGCTTCCGTTTTCTAGTCATACGGACCCAGCTGGTTGAGATGCTGAGGCTTTGGCAATTTACCTACCAGAATACCCTAACCATACAGCCAACATGCTTCATCTTTTTCTCACAAACAATCCTTCCAAGTAGATGGTCGAAGTGAGTGGTCCTTTAGGCACGTAAGATCACAACTTGGTGATTGTCTCTTCTACAATAGAGCCTTTATCTCATGGCTATTCCCAACCTTCTGTTGTTTGGCATTACAAGAATGCAAAATAGGATGACCTGCGAGATTCCTTTTCCTTTGTCAGATTACTGTTTCAAAACTTCTGATGTCAATGTTTGCTCAGATCATGTCAGTGAAATTATTCTTGTAGCAATGGAATCCTTTATTCCACACTCCACTTTAAAATCTCGTCCTTTATCTAAACCTTGGTTTTCCAATAAATGTGCTAAGGGTGTTCAAGAGAAGAAAGTTGCATATCATAATTGGCTTGTTTCCAATTCTTCAGTTTCATTTTCTGCCTACATCAAAGCTCGCAACAATTGTAAAGTAGTTATTAATCAGTCCAAACTAGATTTTGAACAGGCTAAGAGTAGAAAACTCACTTCTTTCCCTAATGGTAGATGAGCATTCTAGACTCTTGCCAAAGCTATTGGCTGCAACTTTTGCCCATCTCTGCTCTCACCTCTATCAAAACCAGATGGTTCTGTTGTCACTTCAGCCAAGGATAAAGCTGACCTGCTAGCAACCCATTTTTCTTCCAACTCGTGTATTAATGATGTTCAATGCCTCCTATGGTCTTCCATCAAAAGGATGTCAGAAGGATTTTGATGAATCTTGATGCTAAGAAAGCTCCAGCTCCTGATGGTATTTCTCCACTTGTTCTTCAAATCTGTGCTCCTGAACTTACTCCTGTTCTTTGCCGCCTTTTTCACTTTCTTATTCCAAAGGTGGTTTTTCTTCTGCTTGGAAATTTGCTCGTATCCAACCAGTTCCTAAAAAAGGTGACAAATCCCTCCCATCCAATTATCATCCCATTGCAATTACTCCTACTCTTTCTAACGTAATGGAGAAATCAATTAACCGCCAACTCTTAAACTACCTAGAAACCTTCCGTCTGATCAACGATCGCCAGTATGGATTCCGTGAGTGTCAATCCACTGGTGATATTCTGGATTATATTATCTATTTATGGACAAATTCAATGGAAAAGTTCGGGAAACATAAGCAGTTGCTCTTGACATCTCAAACGCTTTCGATTGTGTTTTGCATAAAGGTCTTCTAAACAAGCTTCCATCTTATGGTTTGCCAACTGTTTTTAGTAATTGGTTATCCAGGTTTCTCTCTGATCGCTCACTGAGGGTGATGGTAGATGGCTCTCTGTCTTCTAACTTCTCCACTAATGCTGGTGTCCCCCAAGGTTCAGTTCTTTCCCCCACTCTTTTCCTCTTGTATATTAATGACCTTCTTCCATTGACTGGAAATCCTATCCATAGTTTTGCCGATGATAGCACATTGCATTCCACTTTCCATTTTGAGAAAACTTGTCCTGCTGAATCAGCTTCAACTTCTCGAAAATCTGCTACCAATTCCTAAAATGCCGATCTCCAGGTAATTCTCCAGTGGAGCAAAGACAACTTAGTTGATTTCAATCCTTCTAAAACTCAGTCTTGTTTTATATCTCAAAAAAGGATTCTTCTGCTCCTATGCTTATCTTTAGTGACACTCCGATTTCTAGGCAAAATGATATATCTCTTTTGGGATTACCCTGACTTCTAATCTCTCTTGGCACAAGCACATTACAAATATTGCTTCCTCTGCATCTAAAAAACTTGGTTTTCTCTTTTGCTCTCGGCGTTACTTTTCTTCCAACAGCTGCTCACTCTGTATAAATCGCAAATCCCCATTGCCATGGAATTTTGTTCCCACATCAGGGGCGGTGCCCCCAAAACCTCTCTCAGGCTCCTCGATTCCATTCAGAAGATGGCAGTTAGGTTAATTAATGACTCCTGTATAACAGAGTCTCATCACTCACTGTGTCATAGACTGTTTCTGCTGCATGCCTTTTCTATAGATACTCCCATGGGCACTGTTCTTCTGAATTGGCTTCTATAATTCGTGCTCTCTTTCAGAACAGTTCGAACATGTGTCACCAACATCCATTTACTGTCCAACTTCAAACTCACAGAACCAACTTTTCATCTTCCTCGTTTATTCATTCAACTGCCATTTTAGGGAACAAACTTCCTTCATACATATTTCCTGAAAATTACTGTCTACAGAAGTTCAAGTCCAATGTGAAGAAATACCTTCTTTTTGTCTTCTTATCCTCCAACCCAAGCATGGTACTAAGTACTATAGGTTCTAATACCTCTCGTGTTTGGGTTCTCATAAAAAAAAAAAAAAAAAATCTCAATTCATGCACTTTTTAGCAGTGATGTTATTGAAAATGTTTTAAGAGTACACAAACTAAAAATTTACTCAGTAAAGTATAAAAGTAGAAATATATTTACAGATCATGTTCCAGAAGATGTGCTCAAAGTTTTCTTTGGTTTCTTATTTTTATGTTGAATTTCAAATCAAATCATGAGAATACTGACTTCCTTTTTTCCACCCATGAATTTGGGAGGCCAATATTTTGAGTCGTCATGAGTAAGGAGCATTTCCTTTTTCTCCTTTCATTTATCCTCTTTTATCATAGTTCTACCAGAAAGGAAAGAAAAACCGCAGGGGATAAATTAGCTGCAATACCAGGTACATTTAAATCTCTTATCAATAACAGTCAAGCTAACAATGTCTGCTTAGAATTTGTGACACTGGATGAAATGCTTGTCAGTTTTTGTGGTGTCTTTTACATATGAAAAGTAAGCCTCAGAGGTATGTGATACAAATTTTGTCTCTGTGATTCGAAAATAAATTTGTTGAATGCTTTTGTTTATACTGGGAAGACAATACAACCCAATCCATAAACACTCAATCCAATAACAATAAACTCATTTAGTATACTTCTACAAGACATGCAAAGTAGGCATTGTATGTTATCCAGTGGTATGGCACTTCTGTCATTGACTGTTATTTGTGATTCAAGCTGATTACAGAATGCCAAGGAGTGGCTATAAAGATCAAATATAAGGTTCCAGTTTAATATTCAGTGGTTAGTTTAATTAGTAAATTCCCTTCCTATGGGGGGGACCAGATGCCTGGATTTGGTCAGGTATATCCAAATTAATAAAGAAATTCATGAACCTCCTTTGTCTGTTGTACTGCTGGATCAGCCATTATCGTTGTGCTTATAACATCCTGATTTATAATGTTAATCTGTTTGCGCACACACACCCATTAATCATTTTATTTATTATTTAAAAGTTAACTTGAATTCTGGGTAATGTCATAAGCTTGATTCTTGGTCGAGACTGAACTGTTGTTAGCAGACATATATTCAACAATGGTTTTAATAGTGTATAATAGATTTTATACTTTTATTTAATCTAAAGCATTGCATAAATTTTTATTTGTTGCAGAGATGGCTGGTTTTTAGGTGCAGATGATAATGAATTAGAGGCTGTTTCTGAATTATGTCATTTCAGTATAATATCATTTTTAAATTTTATATTCTGAATTCAGCATAAGGATCATCCTTCAGTTTGGTGTTTCAGGAGGCGGTATACAATATTAAGACATCCATAGACAAAATAGTAACTCATGGGAGGAAGTTACTCAGGTGGGTTGTATGGTGTGTCAGAATGTATTGCCAAAAAAGCATCTGGTGGTCAGGAATTTGTCAATGCCCCTTAAATTCAGTTACAAATTATAGAATTCGCAAATGAGATTGGGTTAGGCACAGTGGGCATATATGATAGAAATGCTGGAATCATGTGGCGCTGAGCTGACCATCTGATTTAATTGGAGCAACAAGGGTAAGAGTGCTGGAGGAAGAGGAATCTAGCTCATGATAAAATTAATTTATTTGAGAAAAGGATGGCCATTTCTTATTGAAAATGATTCAAATGTGGAATGGCACAGAAAATTCAGCTGCGTATTGAGTGATTTTTTTTTTCCCTAATAAAATGAACTCTATCAAGAGAAGCAGCAGCAAAATTCTGATATGTCTGGAATTTTACTATAAAAGTAAAATTTGTTACGACTAGGTAAATAATAAATATTGCATACCACACACTACAATACATTTGTATATTTTTGTTGCTTTTCTGTATTTGATTTGTTTTTGAGTAATTTAGTGTAGCTTAAATTAAGTTGAAGTCAATTTGACCAGGAGAATGTCATGAATGCGAAGGAATTGTTAGACAAATGACTGTTGTTAGATTGCTCATGAAGATGGACTGTCCGTAGACTCAGTTCACAATCCCCATGCAAGATTTAAGTATGCATTGTGTGTGTGCAAAGTTTGTTCCATGCTTGCTGGATGATCAAGTAGACTGCAGGAAAGCCATTGCTGGTGATGGCTTTCCTGCAGATGCTCAGATTCTGCAGGAAAGTTGTTATTGTGGATGAGAGTTGGGTGTTTGTTTATGACCTTAGACCAAGTTGGAATCATCCGAATAGTACACATAAATGTCTCCCTGGTCCAAGAAGTCTAGTGCAACAAAATCCAATATCAAAGTCATGCTGATTGTTTATTTTGATGATGAGGGCATAGTGCACCACAAATTGGTGTGTAGGGGAGAGAAGCATTACTGCTGCTTTGAGGTTTTGAAACATTTGCCTGAGAATGTGAGGTGAAGATGACTCAACTGGATGGCTGGATCCTACACCATGACAATGTGCCCAGTCACGCAGCGATGACAGTTAAGTAGTTCTTGCCTGCGAAAAAAATAACAATCATACCGCAGCCTGCCTACTCCTCCAACCTTGTATCTTCTGGCTATTCCCTAAACTGAAAATGGGGCTTTGGTTTTGTTGTTTTGGTATGGTAGATGACATCAATGAAAATGCTGAAACTGTCCTACGTGCACTAAAAAACACTATTTTTAAAGAATGTTTCAAAGCTTGGGAAGACCAGTGGAGCAAGTGTGTGCATGTGCGTGTGCCAAAGGAAGGTAACTTGAAGGTGATTAGCTTAGTCAGCTCAACTATTCACTCAGTAAACTTTTATAGTAAAATTCCAGTAACTTCTTGATTTTAGTGTCATTTTCAGAGTCATTTTGACAGATTCCCCTAAAACAGTTTAAGCCACAATCAAGGCCATAATCAAGGAGTTAAGAATGAAGAAGACCTGTGTCCGGGGAGTACAGCCCAGTGATTTAATTCAGTTGTATGAAAGATGCAGGAGAGTCATATGGAAAAATCATAAATCACAGGATTATGAGAAAATTGTTCAAAATATGCTCGAAAAGCTTTGCAGTTTAGGTTGAAATACGAGTATCAAAATTCACTTTTTGCATGCCCATCTTGATTTTTTTCCCCTAAAAATCTTGCACAGATGAGCGAAGAACAAGGGGAGTGATTCCACCAGGACATAAAGGAAATGGAACAGAGGCGCCAGGGAAGGTGGGAAATACAAGCATGATGGCCGACTACTGCTGGTGTAAAGAGAGAAATCTGGCATTGTACATAAAAGAAAAACGATTAAACGTTCTTTTAAAACAAAGAGACGAAGGTCTGATTAATGAAAGTTTCAGAATTTTGATTAATACTTGTTAATATTTACGTATTTTTTGATATATGAAAATGTAATCCTATCAATTTGTCATTACTAAATACAATAAAGTTATATACTTTCGTAAAAAAACACTTTATTTCTTAAATTGTGATGTATCTGGATGTGATAGGAAAAAATCTAAGTCATATTTGAAATTACAGCAACATATTTCGGCAGTAGGACCTATTGAAATTCAAACCCCAGTGAACAAACTTAAATTTGTAAACTAGTGTAATAAATCAATTTAAACTAATTCCATTTTTTTCAGAAAAATCACTTGGATATTCAGTATTATATGATTTGTGTCTACTGAAGAATAAAACAACAGACCGGAATTTTTGACTAATTCAGGTATATATTAAAAATTATATAAAGTTAGTAGCCACAACTTTTTTTTTTTTAAATAATTTCCATTACGCCTATATCAGGTATGCTTTTAGCTAGCAGTTGAACTTCTCTTCACAGCTGGGGTGGATGGGATCTATCCAGTTATATTAAAGGAGGCGGCAAAGCAACTAAGCAAACCCTTAGCCATAATTATGAGAGCATCCTTGGACTCAGGGGAGGTTCCCACGAACTGGAGATGTGCAAATGTATCCCCAATTCACAAAGGGTGATCGAAGGGTGACAAGAGTAATTACAGACCAGTTAGTTTAACTTCTGTTCTGGGTAAAATAATGGAGTCACTGGTTAAAGATGCATTGCAGGATCATCAAGACAAGACTGCAGCAATAATTCAGACACAGCATGGGTTTGTTAAGGGAAAGTCTTGTCTGACAAATTTGATAGGATATTATGATGTGGTTACAAAGGAACTGGATGCAAAAAATAATTTTGATATCATATATTTGGATTTCAGGAAAGTTTTTGATGGTTAAGTGGGAGAAGACAGAAGGTGGTAATCAATGGGTGCTGCTCTTCGTGGACTCATGTTATTAGTGGAGTCCCACAGGGTTCGGTGTTGGGTCCACTGTTGTTTTGTATATTTATCAAAGATATTGATGAAGGTAGATCAGGCTTAATGTCGAAGTTTGCAGATGATACAAAGGTTGGCAGGGTTGTTAATGACAGTAATGGCAGTGTGCTACTGCAACAGGATCTAGATAATTTGGGCAGATGGGCTAAGAAGTGGCAACTGAAGTTTATTTAACCTTGACAAATGCAAAGTACTGCATATGAGTAGAAGTAACCCCAGAGAAACATACCAACTGTGCTGTACTACACTTAAGGTGGTAGAAAATGTAAAAGACCTGGGCAGGTCTTTTATTGGAATTGTGCAGTCAGATATGAAGTTTTCTGAGCAATGCAGACAGACTGCCAGGGCAGGTCATGGGGTTTTGTCAGTGATATATAGGAATTTTGCTAGCAGGAGAAAAGGAGGTGATTGTCCCTCTGTATAAGGCAATGGTCAGGCCACGCCTTGAGTACTACTGCGTAAAGGTCTGGAGGCCTCATTTTAGGAAGAATGTAGATTTGTTTGAGCGTGTACAGAGAAGGGCAACAAGATTGGTGAGGGGAATGAAGGGATCCTCTTATCAAGAGAGGCTTAAATTCTGCAAATTGCAGTGGCTGGAGACTAGGCACCTGCGCAGTGATCTGATTGAGGTGTATAAGGCCTTGAATGGGTTGAGCATGCTGAATTCTGATGGGATCCTTCCACTTGTTCAGATTACGAACCTAAGGGGGCATAAATTCAAATTAAGAAAGGACAGATGTAGAATAGATGTGCGGAAATTTGCCTTTAGCCAGCGGGTGGTTAATTGCTGGAACAAACTTCCATCTGTCATTGTGGAAGTTGATAGGTTGAATAAATGTAAGGAGGAACTGGACAGGCATTTGGAGGGAATGGTGTGTTTTTTTTTTTTTTCTGGCTGATGCTGCATAAGTTCATACACTTGCTTTCTTGCATCACATGCCACTACTACTACTAGCTAATACCAGTTCAATTGGCAGTAAAATGAACAGAAGAGGTTAAGTGTTTTTATACCCAGTGTAGATTCTCAAATGCAGCCAGATAAACTTGCATGGACTTGCATAGTTTTCCGAATTGTACTAGTGGTTGGGATATATAAATATTTTGCATATTTTGATCATATAGTTCACAATAAAATAATTACATAAATAAATATGGCGTATAAGTTAGTGTTAAAAACCCATGTCATGCCTTTCACAAAAGACATTAATGAATTGTTTGTTTATTAGAAGGGAAAGGCTTGAACCACAGGTTATAGATATGTAAATGTCACCTTTTCACAAGCTAGAACTGGGTAATTATAGCCCTCTTTTAAGTTTGATGCTAGAGAAAATAATGGAGTCATTAAAGTGAAGCTAAATCATCCTTCTAGGGATGGAACTATAAGTCATTCCCTGAATGGATTTGTTAAGTGTAGATTATGCCTGACCAAACTGATTAGCTGCTGTGAGTTTGTTAAAAAGGAACTGGCTGCATCATGTACTTGATTCCTGTATAACTTTTCTTATTGTTCCACCTGAATAACTGTTCATGATAACCCTTGGCCATAATTATGAAAGCATCCTTGGACTCAGGGGAGGTTCCCACGGACTGGAGATGTGCAAATGTATCCCCAATTCACAAAGGGGGATCGAGGGTGACACGAGTAATTACAGACCAGTTAGTTTAACTTCTGTTCCGGGTAAAATAATGGAGTCACTGGTGAAAGATGCATTGCAGGATCATCTAGACAAGACTGCAGCAATAATTCAGACACAGCATGTGTTTGTTAAGGGAAAGTCTTGTCTGACAAATTTGATAGGATATTACGATGTGGTTACAGAGGAACTGGATGCAAAAAATAATTTTGATATCATCTATTTGGATTTCAGGAAAGCTTTTAACACTGTTGCGCATGAAAGACTATTGTAAAAATTGGAGCAGAATGGTATTAAGGGTAAGTTGCCACAATGAATAAAAGGATGGTTAAGTGGGAGAAGACAGAGGGTGGTAATCAATGGGTGCTGCTCTTTGTGGACTAATGTTATTAGTGGAGTCCCACAGGGTTCGGTGTTGGGTCTACTGTTGTTTTGTATATTTATCAATGATATTGATGAAGGTATATCAGGCTGAAGTTTGCAGATGATACAAAGGTTGGCAGGGTTGTTAATGACCGTAATGGCAGTGCTACTGCAACAGGATCTAGATAATTTGGGCAGATGGGCTAAGAAGTGGCAACTGAAGTTTAACCTTTACAAATGCAAAGTACTGTATACGGGTAGAAGTAGCCCCAGAGAAATGCTGCATAAGCTCATACACATGCTTTCTTGCATCACATACCACTACTACTACCACACAACTAGAGTGACCAACTCTCGATCAGCCAATTTCGGGATATCGACCTTAAAAAATCGGGACACAACCAAAAAATCTGATTTTTTTTTTTTTCATTGGTACATCAGATTACAAAATACCTTATAATATTAATGTATGTACATGTCTCTTCTTGGTTATTTTACATATATAGGTATATCTTGACATATTAATTTTTAAAATAGGTAGGTTGAATAAATTAGATACATGTAGGTAGGTAAGTAAAATGTTTGTTCATTATTAGGTCAACATCAAACAATCAACAGAACATAGCCTTCTATTATTTTTTAATATAAATAATCATTAATCTAAAACTGGACTGATAAAATTTTTAAATTGTTAAACAGAAATTTCGTTATAAAGTAATATGAACTTATCAACAGTGAAAAATACTGTAAATTCAGAAATATAGTAAAAGATGGGAAATGAATCAGAAATAAGTGGGAATGAATAAATTTCTAACATTTTAAAATAATTAATTTTTTAATACATATTAAGAAATGACTACATGATGTGTACAATGTATTAGTACACTTTTAAGAATTATGTTGTAAAATATTTGGTTACTTTTTGTTACACACTGGATTCTACTGTACACCGTTCAAAAAAATGTTCGAATCCCGCCTTGGGCTTGGATCAGAGTAGAAAATGGAAAAACTTTGGGAGGTGCATTATGGCCACAGAAGCTGATGCGCCAACAACTAGCAAAAAAATAAAATAAAAAAATAAATAAAAATGCTTGCATTTGTTTAAACAAGCATTTCTCAAACTGTGTTCCGTGAAAAATCGTAATTAATAATTAAAAAAAAATAATAAATAAATTTTGCATATTTGTAGCACGGCACTTTTATATCATTATAATATTTAACATACCGTATTTCCCCATGTATAAGACGCACCTTTTTTTGAAAAATTTGTGGTCAAAAAACTGGGCGATACTGTGGTTGTAGATTTTTTTACTTGCATTTCCTGCTTTTTCGCGCTTGTTGTCTTTGCGCCCATTGTTTCACACTTGTTACCAGTATATTAGGTTACGTTTTGCCACGTTCTGCCCAGAAATGGCTCAGAAAAGATTTTCGTACAGTGCTGAATTCAAGTTATGAGGAGTTGTATGAATTTTATGATTAATAAAACTTGAGTTCAATAACTTTATGTAATACATTTTTTTTTCAAATTTCGGGCCCCAAAATTAAGGTGCGTCGTATACGTGAGGAAATACTGTAATTTTTTTCACTTAATATACTGGCATAGACTAATAATCAAACGGACCGCGGAACACTTTATTTTGTTGGGCTTTGCATAGAGATGTATGCGTAAAAGTAAACACCTACGAAAAAGTTGCAATATAGTGATCTAGTAGTAGTGGCATGTGATGCAAGAAAGCAAGTGTATGAGCTTATGCAGCATCAGCCAAAAAAAAAAAAAAAAAAATCACACCATTTCCTCCAAAGGCCTGTCCAGTTCCTCCTTAAATTTATTTAACCTATCAACTTCCACAACGACAGATGGAAGTTTGATCCAGCAATTAACCACCCGCTGCTAAAGGCAAATTTCCGCACATCTATTCTACATCTGTCTTTTCGTAATTTGAATTTATGCCCCCTTAGGTTTGTAATCTGAACAGGTGGAAGGATCCCATCAGAATTCAGCGTGCTCAACCCATTCAAGGCCTTATACACCTGAATCAGATCACCACGCAGGTGCCTAGTCTCCAGCCACTACAATTTGCAGAACTTAAGCCCGTCTTGGTAAGAGGATCGCTTCATTCCCCTTACCAATCTTGTTGCCCTTCTCTGTACACGCTCAAGCAGATTTACATCCCTCCTAATATGAGGCCTCCAGACCTGTATGCAGTACTCAAGGCGCGGCCTGACCATTGCCTTATGCAAGAGGGACAATCACCTCCTCCCTGCTAGCAAAATTCCTATATATCATTCACAAAACCCCATGACCTGCCCTGGCAGCCTCTCTGCATTATTCAGAAAACTTCATATCTGACTGCACAATTACTCCCAGGTCTTTTTCGTTTTCTACCACCTTAAGTGTAGTACCACACAGTTGGTATTTCTGGGGTTACTTCTACCCATATGTAGTACAGTCGGTCCTCGTATAACATGTGTTTGCATTACATGAATTCGATCATACACGATTTATAAATAGGGGAACGTTATCTTATATAACACGAACCGAATTCGCTTATACACGATTCGCCTTTGTGTTTACAAGAAATGGCAGTCGAATGCGGAATCACTCCAACGGAACGCAACACGATAGGAACGAAGAAGATTCTGAAAATGTATTTATGTGTTTTATATCAGTGAAGGGGAAACACATTTCACCATAATAACGTAAAAACCAACACAATTCCAGCTATCGATATAATCGCAAATGCAATTAGATGGAGTTTACTATCAGTTTATAACAGATTCCACTAGGAGAAACACAACTGGAAATTGTTTTTATTGTTTTATGGTAGTAACCCCCAGAAATGTGCTTTAGTAAAATGTGAGGTGTTAATAGTGTATCTCGGCCTTTACGGTGTTGTTTATTCACTTGCTACACGAGCGCAGCTTTGTTTCTGTGTATCAAGCATGCCACCTCGTTTGTAATTGTGCTTTATTAAATAAAAATGAGTAAAATACTTAAAAGGTGTGAAAAGGAAGCGTCCTGGCTAAGACACTGCAGATTCAGAGAGAAAAAAAAAGAAGCAATATCGATAAACAGAGGCGGACTGGGTCAAAAATTCTTACCCAGGAAAATATGTAGTGGCCTCATACTACGGTTTATGGCCAAAATCACACCGGCTTCCGGCCCACCGTGGTTCCCCCCGTAAGGCTTATGGCCAGTCCGCTTCTGTCGATAGAGAAAAAATATGAAATTGTGAAACGCTTTGAGCGAAATGAAAGACCATGTGATATTGCACGTGCTACAGACCCAAATGTGGCAACACGGAGAATTACAAAGAATGCAGAGAAAATAAAAACAACTTTCATAGCGGGAACAACTCAAAGTGTAATTAAAATCCATTAGATTAAGACAAACAATTGGAAGAGATGGAACGGCTGTCATCTGTTTGGATAGAAAATCAAACAAAAAGCAAGTTTGCTTACGATAGAAGCAAAAGCATTAGCAATATTTTATTACGACTTACGTATTATAATTTATACTTACGTATTATAAAATACGTAAGTATTTTATTACGACTATTTTATTTAATATAATAAATTTTTTACGAATAAAATACATATTTTATCCGTAAAAAATACTTTTTTAGTATTAAAAAATACTGAAAATACTTTATTATAATATAATATTATTTTTATTACATATTTTAATCGTTATAAAATACGTAAGTATTTTATAACGATTAAAATTACTCGATTATTTATTGTGTTTGGTAATGTTTTGGTTCCAAATGTGTGTTCTCTTGGGTGGTCGGCACCTAACCCTACTTTTCCCATAGGGCCTGTTGTTTATATTGCACGATTTTGCATTGCACAAGGGTTTCTAGGAATGCAACTATCGTGCTATACGAGGACAAACTGTACTTTGCATTTATCAAGGTTAAACTTCAGTTGCCCCTTCTTAGCCCATCTGCCCAAATTATCTAGATCTTGTTGCAGTAGCACACTGCCATTACTGTCATTAACAACCCTGCAAACTTATCGACACTAAGTCTGATATACCTTCATTGATAAATATACAAAACAACTGTAGACCCAAACCCGAACCCTGTAGGACTCCACTAATAACATTAGTCCATGAAGAGCAGCACCCATTAATTGCCACCCTTTGTCTTCTCCCACTCAACCATCCTTTTATCCATTGTAGCAACTTACCCTTAATACCATTCTGATCCAATTTGTACAATAGTCTTCCATGCACAACAGTGTCAAAAGCTTTCCTGAAATCCAAATATATGATATCAAAATTATTTTTTTGCATCTAGTTTTTTTGTAACCACATCATGATATCCTATCAAATTTGTCAGACAAGACTTTCCCTTAACAAACCCATGCTGTGTCTGAATTATTGCTGCAGTCTTGTCTAAATGATCCTGCAATGCATCTTTAACCAGTGACTCCATTATTTTACCCGGTACAGAAGTTAAACTAACTGGTCTGTAATTACTCGTGTTGATGATCTTGCTCAGATAGCAAACAGAATGAATTTACCCTTCGATCTCCCTTTGTGAATTAGGGATACATTTGCACATCTCCAGTCCGTGGGGTCCTCCCCTGAGTCCAAGGGTGCTGTCATAATTATGGCTAAGGGTTTGCTTAGTTGCTTTGCTGCCTCCTTTAATATAACCGGATAGATCCCATCCACCCGAGGTGCCTTTCTTATGTTTAACTTCAACAATTTCTCCTCCACTTCGCTCTCAGTTATTACAAAATCATTAAGCACCCTTCTACAATTTGATAACCTTCTGCCATTTTCAAACATTAATAACTCCTAATGTGTGAATGTAGATGCAAAATACTCATTCATTCTGTTTGCTATCTGAGCAAGATCATCAACAGCCGAACCATCGATATCCAGTGGACCAATCAGATTCATCCCCTTCCTTTTAGAGTTTATATAAGTAAAGAAATCCTTGCTGTTTTTCTTAGCATCTTTTGCCAAAGATTTCTGGTAATCTGCCTTCACCTACCTAACCTCCTTTGTGACCTGATTACAGACTAGCTTATATCTGCTATAGGCTTCTGAGTCACTTAACAATTTATATGCATCCCATGCATTTTTTTTCTCTGCTATTCGGCCTCCTCTTTAGCCAGGTGGGCAGGAGCAGCAGTGCGTAGCACACGCTTATTACACTTGATTAGACCGGGGTTCGAGCCTGTGACCACCAAATACGGAGGATGCGGAAGGGTCATGGCATGACCAGTGCATATCCCCAGAGCAATATGGCCTTAGTTGCTAATGCTCCTAAAAACCAAACCACAACAACAATCTGCCATTCATATGTGATTTAGACTGGAGTATACGTATTGAAGGAGAGGAGCAAGCGAACTGATATCATAACTAAACTCACTTCCTTGTATAAATTTTTTCTGATAATTATTAGTATTTCAAGATGTTATTACTAAAATATGTGACCATAGATTTGTGGTTGAAAAAAGGAACTTTAAAACGAGATGCAAAATACTTCTAGTAGTGCAACTTGCTTGATGAAAATGAACACAATATTGCCACACTTCAAAGTGAGGATGAACAATCGCAGCTTTTTGTTCCCCAGAAATCAGAAGTGAAAAAACAGGAATCAACTAATAAAAGACCAGAACGAAAGTACAATGGCAGTTATTTGAGTTTCGGCTTTACATGTGTTGGAAATAAAGATGCTCCTGATGCACAATGTGGCATATGTAATAAAACATTAGCAACAGTTCTTTTGTTCTCGCTCAACTTGTGTTTCTTAACTGCTCCGTGAATATTTTGTGAGATGAAAAGTGTTCCGTGACTAAAAAGGTTTGGGAAACGCTGGTTTAAACAAGCAGATATACTTTTTGTTGAATTTCTTCTCACTGAAGGCCTCGATGCAAATTTTCAAATGCTTCCAAATGTTTGGAAGCATTTTCATCCAACTCATTATCGATATTGTCACTAGTTCTTTAAATACGTTCAATGTTGGAGTAACTCGGATGTTCAGCTACTATGACATCATTATCAACTTCTAAAAATTCTTCAAGAACAATTTCTTCTCTGATCAAACCTCGCTTGGAACTCTTCCTAAGATTGCTCAATGCCTTGTAGCAGTTCATCCCTTGGCGCCTCCGTAGCCAGGTGGGCAGGAGCAGCAGTGTGTAGCACACGCTTCTTGATTAGACCGGGGTTCGAGCCCCCGTGATCACCAAATACGGAGGATACGGAAAGGTCAGGGAATGACCACTGCATATCCCCAGAGCAATATGGCCTTAGTTGCTAATGCTCCTAAAAACCAAACAAACAAACAAGCAGTTCATCCCTCTCATCGCTGTTAATTTGCGTTTTAGCAAACCCTGCTTTTGCGAAACACTTCTTAATCATTTCCATCACATTTTGACTCCACACTTTCAGCATCTCTGATATGCACATCTGCTAATCTATAACAGAATCTATAGGTTGGTTGGTTTCTATTCTCAGTATAATTTTGTTCAGTATGCCCCTTCGGTAGTGCATTTTCGAATCCTTGGCCAATTGGCTGCAGTTTAGATGGGTATTCGGAGGGAAGAAAACAAGCTTCACACTTGTAAGTTTTGAAATTACGGAGTGAAGGTCGGCAGGGCACTTGTCATTTTTCTGTTTTCTTTTGTCATCTTTCTATCGAAATTGAAAATCCCCTGTTCAATGGGTATTGGAAAGAAACAGTTTTTCCAGCCAACTAGAACTGGCTTGGAATGTTTTATGCCCCAGAAAAGGTGCCTACTCCATAGCATTTTCTTTTATTAAAGGCCCTGATATCTGCACGCCTTGGTTTCGAATCAACTTTATCCACTTAAAGACTGCTTCAACTTTATACAGTCACAATTTCGCACGCTTCTGACAAAGTCCCATTTCCTCAAACAGACAGTTTTTTCAGAATGCTACACACACACACACACACACACACATCTGGCACGAATACCAAAATTTAAAGCAATTTCTTTTTTTTTTTAATGCCCCAATCTACACTATTAAGCACTTCCACCTTTTCACACTACACTCAAGGATTTCCTCTTAGACACTGTAAGGTTACTTGCACAGCAGTTAAAATAAAATTGATTTAGGGGTCATTTGTACCTACCATGTAAACAGACTGGTGAAATTTAGTGAAACTGTGGATGACTCATTTCTTCAAAACAGATGAATTTCCAGGATAAAGGAAAATTACTCTCTCCTAATTCTCTAATAGGGTGCTTACAGTAGAAAACAAGTTGATCAAACCCAATGTCCGTGTCGGGAATATGCTTTAATCTTTGACAGTGGCTGTGGACACATAGATAGCAAGTGACCAGTGCAACTTCTCAGTACAGTAGTGTATAGGTTTTACTTCTTCTTTTTAGCCATTGCTGACCACTGCTGGGCAAAGGCCTCTCCAAAAACCTTCCATCTTTTTCTATCCCGCACTGTGGTTGGCTGGTTTCCTCCTGCAGGCAGGGTTTTACGGGCACCACTAAATTGTAAAATGTTTTAGCTCTTAATTTGTGGAATTAATCCCTTTAGCTTTTAATTCCTTCTTTCTACAGCATCAGCTCTATTGCCTAAAGGCCAGTAGTGTGAACAATGCATATCCAGTTCTCTCGAAATCAGTTCGTTATATTGAAATTTTCTTTGTTATACGTAAACTATTTTCAATGTAAATGACCAAGGGGAAATCAAAAAAAGGTTCGCTACATAGAAAAATTTGTTATGTGGAAGTTCGTTAAAGGGAGGTATGACTGTAGATTTATTTGGCAGTTTGGAACCTGGAAGAAGTGGGGCGTATGGAATCGTGCTGAAAGCCTTCTCAGGGACTAGCAAAACATGCCAGAAATTTGGTGTCAAGGTGCAGTGCCAGAAGTAACCTCTGTATGCTATATACATGTGCCTAGTTCCCCAAAGGTATAGGTACTGGCTGTGTACTAAAATGTTAAGTATTATTATTATTATTAGCAGTATGGTGCAAAGAAGCGTGTGGCTTATGCTGCACCAGTCAAAGCCGAAGGATATCACCAAGAAAGAGAAGAATGATGAAGTGTGTGTGTGCCTTGCCTGTATAGCATTGTTCTTTATCTGAAAGTGTATCGTTTCATATCCTGTATTGAAACCTGAATATTTTGGGGGAAGAGAAGGATTATATGTTAATTTGTTCATGCTTTTGTAAAGTTTTTGTACTGTTCCATGTGAGAGGATACTTTATAGCATTAGCATTAGTAGAGGCATTTGATGCAAGAAAGCAAGCTTATGCAGCATCAGCCAAAAAAAAAAAAAAAAAAAACCACTTCCACTTCACCCCTCTGTTCGTTCAAAATACCTGTCCAGCTGAGCCTTAAACTTATTTAGGCTATCAACCTCCACCACAAGGGATGGAAGTCTGTTCCACCAACCAACCACCCGCTGGCTAAAGGCAAATTTCCGCACGTCTATCCTACATCTGTCTTTCCTCAATTTGAATTTATGCCCTCTCAGGTGATTTTTCTGAGCTAGAGGAAGAATCCCATCAGCATTGAGCATTCTTAAACCATTCAAGGCTCTATACACCTCTATCAGATCACCTCGCTGGTGCCTAGTCTCCAGACACTGTAATTTGCAAAACTTAAGCCTTTCTTCGTAAGAGCACCCCTTTGTTCCATTCACTAATCTTGTTGCCCTTCTCTGTACTCGTTCCAGCAGCTCTACATCCTTCTTGAAATGAGGCCTCCAGACCTGTATACAGTACTCTAGGTGTGGCCTGACCATTGCCTTATACAAGGGAATAATCACCTCCTTATCCCTGCTGGAAAAATTCCTGTATATCATTGACAATACTCCATGAGCTACTCTTGCAGCCCGTCTGCACTGCTCAGAGAACTTCATATCTGCCTGCACAACCACCCCCAAGTCCCTTTCATTCTCTACCACTGTCAGTGTAGTACCACAGAGTTGATACGTTGCTCTGGGGTTGCTGTTTCCCATGTGTAGTACTTTACATTTGTCAATGTTAAACTTCATTTGCCACCTCTCAGCCCATCTGCTCAACCTTTCCAGATCCTGTTGCAGCAGCATAGTGTCAGTAGTGTCCTTGACAACCCTGCCAACCTTTGTATCGTCTGCAAACTTGGACATTAAGCCCGATATACCATCATCAATATCATTTATAAATATAGAAAACAATAATGGACCCAACACTGAGCCCTGAGGGACTCCACTAATAACATCAGTCCACGATGAGCAGTGTCCATTGATTACCACTCTCTGTCTTCTCCCCCTCAACCACCCCTTTATCCATAGCAGCAATTTGCCTCCAATGTCACATTGCTCCAATTTGTGTAGCAGTCTTCCATGTGCAACAGTATCAAAAGCCTTTCTAAGATCCAAGTATATAATATCAAAGTTATTCCCTGCATCCAGTTCTTTTGTGACTGCATCATAGTATCCAATCAAGTTGGTCAGGCAAGACCTCCCCTTAACAAAACCATGCTGTGTCTGAGCTATAACTGAAGTCTTGTCTAAATGATTCTGCAGTGCTTCTTTAACCAGTGCCTCCATTAATTTTCCTGGAACAGAAGTTAAGCTCACAGGTCTATAATTACTTGTGTCAGCCTTTGTGAATTGGGGTCACATTTGCACATTTCCAGTCTATGGGTACCTCCCCTGAGTCCAAGGAAGCTCTCATAATTATGGCTAAGGGTTTGCTTACTTCCTTTGCTGCCTCCTTTAATATAACTGGATAGATCCCATCCACCCCGGGTGCCTTTCTTGTGTTTATCTTCAACAGTTTCTCCTCCACTTTACTCCCAGGTATTTCAAGATTCTGTAGCTTACTGCTAGAGTTGAATACACCTCTGGCATTCCCCTCGCTGAATAACTCCTCACGTGTGAATGTCGATGCAAAATATTCATTTAGTTTGTTAGCTACCTGAGCAGGATCATCAACAGTTGAACCATCGATATCAAGTGGACCAATCTGATTCATCCCCTTCCTTCTAGAGTTTACATAAGTAAAGAACTCCTTGCTGTTTTTCTTTGCATCCCTTGCCAACGATTTCTCGTAATCTGCCTTCGCCTGCCTAACCTCCTTTGTAACTTGGTTGCATATCAACTTGTATCTATCATAGGCTTCTGTGTCATGTGTTAATTTGTATGTATCCCATGCATTTTTCTTCTCTGCCATATGCCTCATTAGTTCATCTGACATCCATTTTGGCCTAAACCTTGAACAATATTTCTTAGTTGGTATGTAAAGCCTAGTAGCTTCCAAGATAAGTTCTTTGAATGCTTCCCATTTTGAATTTGCTGTTGGTAACATCATCAGTTGGTTCCACTGTATAGAATTTAAATACTGTCTCAGTCCATCGTAGTCGCCTTTACGGAAGCAATAACCCTTCCCTTTACCCTTAATGGTAGTTACCTCTTTGAGTAAATCCCACTTCAGCACACTGTGATCACTGCCACCTAGTGGTTCATTTATCTGCAGATTCTTAATCCATGAAGAATCACTGCTGAAAATCAAATCAAGAGTATTACTCCCTCTAGTTGCCTCCCGAACATGCTGATGTAGAAAACAATAAATTGAGATTATGAGGAAGATACATATGTGAATCAACTGCTGGCTTAAGGGCACAAAGAACAGTCATAAATGGGCATGGAAGAGTCATAAATGTGCTAAGGTTTCCTGTTGTTTGTGATATTTTTTAACAATGTAGTGGATATATGGATGTGTGGTCAATGGGGCATTTGTCCTTTCTTTCCCTTTCAGTTTTTTTCGGGAAAAAAGGCAAGAAAGTTTAAATTGGAAAAAAATTCATTCTTTAATTCTAATGTATTGTATAATAAGATCAACAAACATTAGAAACAACAGCCTCATTATCCAAAAAAAAAAAAAAAAAATTCCAAACTACTGTACAGGCAAATCTCAGGGTAGTTAACTGATGAAAAAAGAAAGAAACCAAAACTTGCTGGAAAGTTGGCATAACAAGGTGCATTTGTGTTTTGACATACTTAGTACCATAAAGAATATTTTTAAGGCTGTATATTTCCTATTAAAAAATAATGGAGGTTGCTGGAGGAATGCTAAAATTAACATGATGTTATTTTAATAGATGTTTAAATTTAAAAGTTAGCATTAGTAGAGGCACAAGAAAGCAAGATTATTCAGCATCATCCAAAAAAAAAAAAAAACCCAAAAAAACCTTCCCATTTCACCCATCCATTTGCTCTAAAAGTTTGTCTACTTCCTTGAATTTATTTAAGCTATCAACTTCCACAATGACAGATAGAAGTTTGTTCCAGCAGTCAAATACATTTGCTCCAATAATATACAGGAATTTTGCTAGCAGGGATAAGGATCTGATTATCCCATTGTATAAGGCAATACAATAGGATAATCAATAGTCAGGCCTCCAGACCTGTATGCAGTACTCAAGGTGGGCCCCTGACTATTGCCTTATACAATGGGATAATCAGATTCTTATCCCTGCTAGCAAAATTCCTGTATGTTATTGTCTTGATCCCACGACCTGCTCTGTGGCAGCCTGTCTGCATTGCTCAGAAAACTTCTTATCTGATTGCACAATCACCCCCATGTCCCTTTCATTCTCCACTACCCTGAGTGTAATACCATGTAGTTGGTGCATTTATCTGGGGTTATTGTTACCCATATGCAATACTTTGTGTTTGTCAAATGTTAAACTTCAATTACCACTTCTCAGCCCATCTGCCCAACTTTTCTAGATCGTATTGCAGTAGCATACTGTCATAAGCAACCCACCAACCTTTGTATCATTTGCAAACTTCGGCATTAAGCCTGATATACCTACATCAACATCACTGATAAATATACAAAACAAAAATGGGCCCAACACTGAACCTTGGGTGATTCCACTAATAACATTAGTCCATGAACCACTCGGTCTTCTCTCACTCAACCATCCGTTTATTCATTGTAGCAACTTTCCCTTAATGCTATACTGCTCCAATTCATACAGTAGTCTTCCATGTGCAACAGTGTCAAAAGCTTTCCCGAAATCTAAGTATATGATATTAAAATTATTTTTTGCATCCAGTTCCTTTCTGACCACATCATAGTATCCAATTAAAAGTGGTCAGACAAGACTTCTCCTTAACAAACCATGCTGTTTCTGAAAAATTATGCAGTCTGTCTAGATGATCCAGTAATGCTTTTTTAACCATTAACTGTATTATTTACCCTTTAACAGAAGTTAAACTAACAGGTCTGTAATTACTTGTGTACCATTCTGTGAATTGGAGATATATTTGCACATCTCCAGTCCGTGGGGACTTCTCTTGAGTCCAGCAATGCTCTGATAATTGTGGCTAAGGATTTGCTTTCTTCCTTTGCTGCTTCCTTTAATATAACTGGTTAAATCCATCCACCCCAGGAGCCTTTCTTATGTTTAACTTCAACGATTTCTCCTCCACTTTGCTTTCCGTTATTACAAAATCATTTAGCTCATTGTTAGAGTCTAATAAGCTTCTGTTCTCCACTTCCCTGTAGAATTCCTCATGTGTGAATGTAGATGTAAAATACTCATTTAGTTTGGCAGCTTTCCGAGCAGGATCATCTACGGTTTGATATCAGGTGAATTAATTTGATTCATCCCCTTCTAGAGGCCTTTGCTGTTTTTCTTTGCATCCCTTGCCAAAGATTTCTCATAATCTGGATGTGCTTGTGTAATCTCCTTTGTGACTTGATCACAGGCTAGCTTATATCTACCAGAGGCTTCTGTGTCACCTGGTAATTTATGTGGGTCTCATGCATTTTTCTTTTCTGCCGCGAGTTTCACTAATAGCATCTGACATCCATTTGGGCCTAAACCTAGAACAGTATTTCTTAGTTGGTATGAAAAGCCAACTTAGTTGGCTTTTCATACCAACAAACAATTAGTGGCTTCCAAGATTAATTCCTTGAATGCTTCCCATTCAGAATTTGCTTTTTGTAACCTCTTTAGTTGGTCTCACTGTATAGAATTTAAAAAATCTCTGAGACCATTGTGGTCACTGTTATGAAGGCAAAAACCTTTCCCTTTACCCCTGATGGTAGTTAAATCTTTAAGTAAATCCCACATCATGTGATCACTGCCACCTAGTGTTGTTTCCTTTATCTGTAAATTTTTAATGAATGAATAATCACTGCTAATAATGAGATTAAGAACATTACTCTCCTCTGGTTGTCTGTCGAACATGTTTCTGTAGAAAACAATCATCCAGTAAATCCACAAAAAGTCTTGCTAGTGTGCAGGTGACCAACCCACAAGTTCCAGTCAATATCTGGGAAATTAAAATCCCCCCAATTATAAGACACTCTGATTTATTGGCCCACACTGTTTCTCTGTATTGTACATTCTCTGCATTGTTCATTGTACATCAGAGTCATTAGGCCTATAACAAACTCCTACCCTCATTTTTGCTTTTCCAGTGCTTATGTCACACCAAACTGACTCAACATTGTACTGTCCATCTATGTCAACTGGATGCACTTTCTTAGGTATTATGTATATCTTAACCAGCAGCATAACTCCTCCTCCCATCCTATCCTTTCTGTACACATTGTACTTCCCAAATTCCAATTCTGCATTCCTTATATCTGTATTACACAACATGTCTCTGATATCCCAACAATATCCTCCTTTGATGTCTTGACCAGCACTTCAAATTTATCAAATTTATTTACTTCTAGCATTGGTGTACATGCAAGTATACATGCACCTGTTACTGTTTTTGTAAATTTGGTGTGTTAACACCAGCTCATGGATTTATGACATTGATGAGGGAGGATGGTTATGCACTCTCTCATCAGTATCCTTAACCCTAAGCTGATGACGGGAGGAGCGAGCTGTCAAAGTGTGCTGATGATTTGAAAGGTGTTTAACATGTTAACCATCTTCCAAATCATCAGCAAACTTTGATATATAATAAAGGATAATATTTTGAATCGGTAACAAAAAAAAACTTCCATAACAAAATGTTTATTGTATCACATAAACATTTCAAGCAGGTGGTTGGGGAACTGAATTATGATTTTACTGTAGAGTTATATGAAACTAATAATTAGGTTGTTTTATTGAACACAACACCCATTTTTAGGTTACCTTGTATTGTGGAGTAACGTTGCCCAAACATTTTTGGCCATTGGTTTCTTATTGGTTTCTTCATTGGTTTCTCAAATTAAAATATCTTATTGTTTTATTGTTCTCATTAATGAAACATTGTGAATGACACAAAAAATATGTTAACATACCTTCAAAATTTGTCCTCGCATATTTAAAAAAAATAACAGTAAACAATGTTTTTTCTTTCATACGGTTAGCTCAGAACATAATTGTTAATATCTTGGCATCCAGGAATGCTTAAGAAAAAAAAAAGTCTTAACTAACCTTTCATAATTAGCATGAATGTTTTTTTTTTTTTTTTAAATAATTGCACAAGGCTACAATTGGCAATTCACTATAGAACTGGGATTGATACTTCACAATATTTTGTTCGTAGTGAACTACAAAGTAGTATAATGGATGGCATCTATTTAATCGTATCTCATATTGTGACTACTTTTACAGAGAGTTACCATGTATTGCACTACCTTCAATAAGTAATGCTTCATGATATGAGAGATGCTTGAGGGTGTACATAGTGATAAACTAAGAAAAAAATAAACTCAGAAGGCATGATACTAGGATTGGCCATTCACTATAGAACTGGCAGTGATACTTCACAATATTTTGTTCGTAGTGAACTACAAAGTAGTATAATGGATGGCATCGATTTAATTGTATCTCATATTGTGACTACCTTCACGAGTTACCATGATGGATATTGACTGTTGGTATCTGCCGAGAATAAGTAATAGTCTTCTCTATTAGTGAAGCATTACTTATTCAAGATAGTGCAATACGTGGTAACTCGTTTTGAAGGTAGTCACAATATGTGAGATGCAATTAAATCGATGCCATCCATTATACTACTTTGTTGTTCAGTATGAACAAAAATTGTGAAGTATCACTGCCAGTTTTATAGTGAATTGCCATTCGTAGTCTGCTGCGATTATTTTTTTAGATTATCACTGTTTACACCCTCAGGCATTGCTCATATTTTGGAGTTATACTTCATAACTGGGTTGGCATGATTGCAACATAGGGAAACCTACCCACCCACCGATGATAGGCCAATAAGTCTTCTAATGGTGCTGTCTCGGTTTTAGTATCCACCAAGAATTAGTAACAATGGTCTTCTCTATTAGTGAAGTGTTACTTATTCAAGTAGTGCAATACATGGTAACTCATTGTGAAGGTAGTCACAATATGAGATACAGTTAAATTGATACCATCCATTATTCAACTTTGTAGTTTGCTACGAAAAAAATATTGTGAAGTATCACTGCCAGTTGAATTTTTTATGCAAGATCATTTTATGATGTACATAAATATGTAGTCTACCTTCTCTCAAACCACAGGACCTGCAGTTTGCACACTGCTGTCAAGGGAGAGCATATATTATATACATATATTATATATATTATGTATTATTACTACTATATACGTGTAATATAATCAAATAATATATAATAAATAATAACGAAAAGTATAGTAATACAAATATATTAAAGCATAATATTTTGAATTGGTAACAAAAAAAAAAAAAAACCATAAAAAGAGATTTTTAAGTTTTCACTATTAAAATATACTTCTAAATACTCAAATTATGGTTGTATTCATATAAATTTTTACATTAGAATATTTTAAAAATAACAAATGTTATCCCAGGTGTAGTCAGGATTTCCTGAAGGGGTGGGCTAAAGCAGTTGTTGGAAGGGGGAATTAAGCAGTGTTCGAAGGAATCATTAAGCTTTAATCATCATATAACAGTAAAAAAAATCCATATTATTTTGATCATGGGAGTGCTACCTACTGCCTCCTTAGCACTCTTGGGATTGTTTTCTGGTATTACCAGAGTTAAGTCTTTTTAAAAATACGTTTGTTGACATCACTATTTGATTAGTTTATATTTATCATAGAAGGCTGCCAAACAAAACATTCACTTTCTCTTTTACAGTTGCAATGACAAAAATGACACCTTATAAATGGACACTTTTTTTTCTGATCCAGTCGGTGCCCACTTTAAAGAGGTTTCACTGTATTTATATTATACCATGCAGTTTCACAAACCCATATCATCTGGAGAAATATATGGCATAAACATAAACAAGTTGTACAAGACAAGCAACATGAGATCTGCAGTATGTGTCTAATGGCCAGAAATAAATCTGTTTTGCAATTAGACTTCATAAGATATTCACAAAAACCTGTAAGAAAAACTGATTTTTCCATTTCATTCTTGTGACTACTTAATGTAGTTAAGAGTTTTATTTATTTATTGTTTTTAATATTGTGGTCGATAATGTGTTAATGACCAGAACCAGGCAATGTTGCCACAAAAAGATTTTGACCTTTTATAAGTATGGTTTGAAAATGGTATAATATAGGCTTAATACAGTCAGTCCTGGTATAACACGTGTTTACACTACACGAATTCGATCCTACACTATTTATAAATAGGGAAACGATATTGTATATAACACGAACCGAATTCGCTTATGCATGATTTGCCTTTGTGTTTACAAGAAATGGCAGTCCAATGCGGAATCACCCCAACTGAATGCAACACGATAGGAATGAAGAGAAGATTCTGAAAATGTATTTTTGTTTTTTATATCAGGGAAGGGAAAACACATTTCACCATAATAACATAAAAACAGAGAGTTACAGAGAGACAATTCCAGCTATTGGTATTATCGCAAATGCAATTAGATCGAGTTTACTACCAGTTTATAGCAGATTGCACTAGCAGAAACGCAACTGAAAATTGTTTTTGTTTTATGGTAGTGACCCCCAGAAATGTGCTTTAGTAAAATGTGAGCTAGTGAGGTGTTAATAGTGTGTCTTTACCTTTACGGTGTTGTTTATTCAGTTGCCCCAGCTTTGTTTGTGTATCAAGCGTACCTCCTCATTTTGTAATTGTGCTTTATTCCCCAAAAATGAGTAAAATACTTAAAAGGTGTGAAAAAGAAGCATCCTGGTGAAGACACTACAGATTCAGAGAGAAAAAGTAATATGGATAGACAGAGGTGGACTGGGTCAAAAATTCTTATTGGGGGAAATTTGTAGCAGCCTCATACTAGCGTTTAATGGCCAAAATCACACCGGCCTCCATCGTCTTCTGGCCTCTGGTTCACCAAGGTTTCCCCGCTAAGGCTTATGGCCAGTCTGCCTCTGTCCATAGAGAAAAAAATATGAAATTCTGAAATGCTTTGAGTAAAATGAAAGGACATGTGATATTGCACGTGCTACAGGCCAAAATGAGGCAACGCCGAGAATTAGAAAAAATGCAGAGAAAATAAAAACTTTCATAGCTGGAACAACTCAAAGTGTAATAAAATCCATTAGATCAAGACAAAGGATTGGAAGAGATGGAACGGCTGTCATCTGTTTGGATAGAAAATAAAACAAAAAACAAGTTTGCTTACGATAGAAGCAAAAGCATTAGCAATATTTTATTATTTAATTGTCGTGATAAAATACGTAAATATTTTATTACAATTATTTATTGTGTTTGGTAATGTTTTGGTTACAAATGTGTTCAATCTTGGGTGGTTGGCACCTAACCCTATTTTTTCCATAGGGCCTGTTGTTTATATTGCACGAGGGTTTATAGGAACACAACTATCGTGCTATACGAGGACTGACTGTACTTCTAAGTGGAAGGTCTTGCATCTTTGGAACAGAAAGCAAATAGTAAATAAGAGACTGTGGGAGAGGAGGTGGGTTTTAGACCGACCAGAATTTTATTCTGGAAAACTTCTTGTGGTAAAACCAAATAGTAATTTGTTATGGTGGTAAGTATTTGCTAGTATTCCCAAAGGGGATCATTTGAAGATAGTTTGGTTTAGAGGATGCTGATAGAACTGACAAGCAGTATATACATACCATCTGGACCACATTCGTTGTGTAGCATAGCAACCTATTTCCACACTATAGTTAACATAGTAAAAAGGGAGAAAAAAATCTATAGTTACCATAGTAAAAAAAATGGAAAAAAACATCACTTAAAAACAAAAATTGAATATATACAGTGAGTTGACTCTGCATTTGCAACACCTATGTAATACCTTGTGGAGCCGAGCCACCTTTTGCCTGTAGATGTCTTGGCATGGACTCGGCAAGGTGTTGCAGATTGGCCTGTGGTTACCCATGCATCGCAATATATCATAATGCCTAAACATCAGGAGGATAGTCATAGCTTTGAATATCCTTTTCCAGACAAACATGCTCAGTTTGGTTGAGATCAGGCGAGTTGTGCAGCCATGAGAGAGTAGAGAATTCATTGTCACATTCCTGAAGCTAGTTAGCAACTTGCTTACCCATATGACAAATTGTCTTGTTTATAGACTAGACCTGTCTGGACACACTGTCATCATGAAGGGGTATACTTAGTTGGCGATGATAGAAAGGCAGGTGTTCCTACCTTTTTTTTTATCATCTCTGACCGATTGAGTCATTGATTAATGGTGATCAGAGTACCCAGGGCATGTCCCACGAAAATAATCCACAAACCATAATACCACTGCTCCCAGCCTTCTGATCACCAACAGTACATCCAGGTGCGGTGGCCTCATTGTTTTCTCCAACTGCAAAATAGCCATTAGCATGATAGATTTTGGAAATTGGATTCATCAGATTATGCGACAGATTTCCATATTGATAGTCCAGTGTTGGTGCTTATGTGCCCATGCAAGGTGCAGTTTTTGCTGGTAGTGCACATGGGTATCTGTTATGGCTGTTGACCTCTATAAACTATTCAGGCTAGTGTCCAGCACATAGTTCATGTGGATATTGGTCCTGCTGTTCCTAAGTTGTACCCAGTAGGTAGCTTAACCTCTTTGCTGTATCACTGCTGCGTTATGAGATACACAACTCCCACTATGGTTGTTGACCCTATGTGGCTGTCCTGCATGTGATCTTTGGCTGGTTGTTTGACTAATGTTGAGCCAGTCATATTAGACTCATGACACCACAGAATGGGAGCAACTATGTTGGTTGTTGTCAAGATACTGGCACCTTGCACATCTTGCCCCCACAATCATTCCTTGGTCAAGATATTGTTGCTAACCCATTCTTCCTTGCAGATACTCAAAAACTGTTTGCCACGTATGTGAATTTACAATTTTATAATAGCTGTTACTGATTTGTAGCTTTCACCATTGATTGGCACAGACTAGTCCATATTTCTACGTAAGGGGGGGTGTTGCTAATGTAAAGTCAACATGTATTCTCTGCAGATCAGAACAGAAAACGTAAACTTCCTAACAGTCATACAGTTCCACTTCGCAATCCAGTTACGAATTATATTCATACTTTGCAACTTGATTGTCATGATTGCAATACCAGGGTACCAACCCACCCACTGATGATAGGCCAGCAAGCCTTGAAACGGTGCCACCTGGGTGGTGGTATCCAGGGCTGCTCAAAAGCACGGGGAATGTGTGATCAACTTGCAATCAGCAAATCGAAAGGTCGCAAATACCGTAAAAATTGAAAACCAGTACTGGCCTCTGTGAATACATTTTATATCTATAGGAGCCCTAATTACTTTATTTTTCATGTTGTATATGATTGTGTCGATTGTTAAGTGTGTACTGTTGTCATCGTATCGAAGAATTTAAGCAGTGAGAATAGAACTCTGAAGCTCCATAATCATTTTACTTGCGTTTAATTCCATAAGTTTACCTGTTAAATAAAGCCTAGGAAATAAAGAGCGTATACGAAGTTCAGCACATAGAAATTATTAAAATTTTCTCAAATATTGTTTTAATCAAAATTAATTTTTGGAGGAATTATATTACGAAAATGTATTACATAATAATACTTTCATCTGATGATTTCTTAATATGGTATCTCATGATTCTCAGTCATAAATATGAAATGAAATCTGTAAAAATTACAACAAATATTTATGGAATTTTCTTCAAAATGATGCATATCCCATTGTAGTTAGTTAATAAGTAGTAATTTAATTCTGAAAAAAAAAATGATGCCCCAAGTTGAAAAGTCAAATTTTACGCTTATTATTTTTGAAATACAATTTTCTTCTGGGGCCGAAAATGAGAATAGTTTTCCTAGGACCTCCTAATGAGTAGAAACAAAGCTACTGTATTTCTCTAAGTGAAGCGATTTTTAAAATAGAACAGGGGACAGACGTGTAGGGAGGACACTCAAGAATTATGTATAGTATAGGATTATTATGTAGTTTTCTGTATCAGTATCAGTAAAAATTTAATTTAATTTGTCATTGTGTTCATATTAGCAGTAAAAACTAAACTTTTCCGGAAAGTTTTTTTCCTTTTAAAAATATGATGTAAAGGGGAGCCGAATACTTGTTGCAGTCAGGAGGCCCAGAAGCCAGGAATGGCTTTTGTGGTATCCACTGAGAATAAGTAGCAATAGTCTTTCTATTAGTGAAGCATTACTTATTCGAGGTAGTGCAATATCATGGCAACTCATTTTGAAGATAGTCACAATATGAGATACAATTAAACAGATGCCATTTCAACCACTTTTGAGTTCAGTATGAACAAAATATTGTCTATCTACACTGAATATTCATTAGTGAATTTCTGATTCATAGTCCTATGTTTTATGCACATATTTACGTTTAGTTCATATTCATCATTTTTGCACATGTAGAATTCTGTTAATGTAATACTGTACACCTTCCCCCCACTTCATGGGCCGAACTCCCTCCCTCCTTTTTAAAGAAAATAGCAAATTCTTTCAACAAAAACAATTTGTTGTAATTTATTGGGTTATATTCCTTTTCATGCAAAGAAATAGTGTATTCCCCCCCCACCCCAATAATTATTATGTAGGAACATGCAGATACTGTACTGAGTGAATCAGCAATGGCTGCCATGCACTACCCATAGTTGATTCACTATGGTTAGGTTAGTGCAAGGAACACCAACATGGGAGAAATGTTGGTGTTCTCCAACATTTCTCCCATGTTGGAGAACTATGCCCACTGTTTTCCTTGGGAATTAACTAAAAACAATTATTAGCATTTCGTACAAAGAACTTACATTTTTGTTGTTTGTACAATAACTAATAGAGGTTTCTTGAATTTTAAATGGAAAAATCAAAGAAAAGAACCATGGGGGAACACAAGGAGAACTTAAGACAGCCATCTGTAATGGGATGGCTATTTTAACTTCACTATCAAAAGCCTTGGAGTTGTCAAAAGTAACCACTTGAGTTTTACCAAACTAACTTTTC
Source organism: Mastigoproctus giganteus (assembly GCF_048544385.1). Lineage (NCBI taxonomy): Eukaryota > Metazoa > Arthropoda > Arachnida > Uropygi > Thelyphonidae > Mastigoproctus > Mastigoproctus giganteus. The sequence goes on along the minus strand of NC_143586.1, from coordinate 97,217,294 downwards.
CATTGAATTTGTTCAAAGATGCATAGCCAAGATATTGTCAACAGATCGATAGTAAAGGCATCCATACTGGCAATTGTTGATCAGGTGGAAGAAGAGTTGAGGGATGATAGATTTTCCCATTACTTTAAAAGGCTTGAGGCAAGTGGAATAGGATGGTAATTGGAAGGGAGAGATTTTCCATCCTTTCTAGTAATAGGATGGATAAGTGCAAATTTCCACTTAGAAGGAAACACACTAGTGGAATGAGTGTGTAGGAAGACACAAAACACTATGGAAAAAATACAAAACACTATGGAGTAAGCTATGGAAAACAGCTTTTGAGAGCAAGTGGGGAAATGCCATTAGGTTTTAGAGAAATTTTTGCATCAAGATTATTCAGGATTCTTCTAATGTCTTTCTACTAGAAGACCATGGGAGGCATTGAATAGAATGAGATGATATGTCAAGGTATCAATGCTAGAGTTAGGAGAAATTAATATCCTACTGGCTATTAATAAGCCAGCTTTATATTTAGAAAAGAATGCAATAGATCCATCAGGATATTATGAGGTGGATATATGGATGGACAGTGGTTACTGGCCAAATAGCTTTGGCCACCAGACCAGAAGACCTGACCACCACTGGTAGAAGAACTTAGTTTCCTGCTCTTAATTTGTTCAAAACAAAGTTTTAATTAATTAATAATTTTTTTTTACAACTGTTGCAAGCTTTAATGTAGGAAAAAAAAATGAAGCTAATGATTTAGGTATGAGCCATTTGTGATATATTCATAGATGTCTTTACCTTATAAACTGTCCTAAACTTTTTAATGGAAAACTTAAGGTTTAGATTAAGGGCAGTAATTTAGCTTGAAATGAGAAATAACAGTTGCATCTCGACAAGTGTAATTTCACTGACATGTTCTGAGCAAACATTTTGATCAAAAGGTTTAAAATTGAAGGTCATCCCATTTTTCATTTTGTAATAAGCGATGTAGGACAGAGAATAATGATGGGGAGGATCTCCATTGGATAAGAGAGTATCACCAAGTTTTTGTGACATCGAAGACTCCATTTACTATATATATTGAAGAGTTGATGAAGGGGTTTAGGTTGTGATTAGGATTGTATGCTATTCTGGATTAGTGTAAGATCATTAGTAGTAATATGACTTAGCATCTCTACTAGCTGAGTGCCAAATCTTCAGATTTATGATGCAGACTACCATTTTTTTTACTCAGTTTGATGCTTCTTTCATTACCTGTCATAATATAGTTGATGACAGAGTTTCTCTGTCTTTTTGCAGAAGGTTAGTTTTTCTCCATTTTTTTCATAAAAAAAAAAAAAAATTAAATATGATAATTTAAAAAATTTTTTTTTTAATTTTGTGAATTTCTGATTATTTTCATTAATGAATTGAATTGACTATCAGGTGTGCTGATTATAGTCTACTTTTCAAACCAAAAATGTGCCATAATAAGCATTATTCAGTCATATCAGTTGTGTAATGTGAAGCTAATTAACAATGTCTTTCAGTAAGATGCCAAAGAAATATGATGTAAAATTTCAGAAGACATATATGCAAGGTTTTCCATGTATTGAAAAATCTGAAAAAGGTAACTTGTTTGCCTTGTGTACTGTATTTAGATTTTTCAATTTCAAGCCATTAGAAATGTGATGTAATCAGACATTTGCAAACAAGTAAAGACAGCATTTGGTGTATAGAATGAAATGCAAAATGGATGCTGCATTTTAATAATGATGTACATTTTAGTAACAGATATAAGGAATGCAGAACTGGAATTTGGGGAAAAGAACGTCTACAGAAAGGATACACAAGATAGGAAGGGAGGAGAGGTTATGCTATTAGTTAAGAAACACATAAAATCCAAGGAAGTGAAGCCAGTCGACATCGCTGGACAATGCAGTGTCGAGTCAGTTTGGTGTGACATAAGCATTGGGAGATCAAAATTGAGAGTAGGAGTGTGCTATAGGCCTAATGACTCTGATGAGTATAATAAGAAACTGTACATGGAAATAGAGTGGGCCAGTAAATCAGAGAGTCTTATAATGGAGGATTTTAATTTCCCAGACATTGACTGGAATTTGTGGGTTGGTCACTCACACACTAGCAAGGCGTTTGTGGATTTATTGGATGATTGTTTTCCACATCAGCATGTTCGGGAGGCAATTAGAGGGAGTAATACTCTTGATTTGATTATCGGTAGTGATTCTTCATGCATTAAGAATCTACAGATAGAGGAACCACTAGGTGGCAGTGATCACAGTGTGTTGAAGTGGGATTTACTCAAAGAGGTAACTACCATCAGGGGTAAAGGGAAGAGTTATTGCTTTGTGTAAAGGTGAGTATGATGGTCTGAGACAGTATTTAAATTCTATACAGTGGGACCAACTGATGATTGTTACCAACAGCAATTTCAAAATGGGAAGCATTCAAAGAACTTATCTTGGACACTACTAGGCTTTACATACCAAATAAGAAATATTGTTCAAGGTTTAGGCCTAAATGGATGTCAGATGAACTAATGAGACATGGCAGAGAAGAAAAATGCATGGGATACATATAAATTTACACATGAAACCAAAGCCTATGGTAGATATAAGTTGATCTGTAACCAGGCAAAGGCAGATTACGAGAAATCTTTGGCAAGGGATGCAAAGAAAAACAGCAAAGAGTTCTTTACTTATGTAAATTCTAGAAGGAAGGGGATGAATCAGATTGGTCCACTTGATATCGATGGTTCAACTGTTCATGATCCTGCTCAGGTAGCTAACAAACTAAATTAATATTTTGCATCGACATTCACACATGAGGAGTTATTCAGCAAGGGGAATGCCAAGATGTATTCAACTCTGGCAGTAAGCTAGATAATCTTGTAATAACTAAGAGTAAAGTGGAGGAGAAATTGTTGAAGATAAACACAAGAAAGGCACCTTGGGTGGATGGGATCTATCCAGTTTTATTAAAGGAGGCAGCAAAGGAAGTAAGCAAACCCTTAGCCATAATGAGAGCTTCCTTGGACTCAGGGGAGGTACCCATAGACTGGAGATGTGCAAATGTGACCCCAATTCACAAAGGAGGATCAAAGGCTGATACAAGTAATTATAGACCTGTGAGTGTAACTTCTGTTCCAGGAAAATTAATGGATGCATTGGTTAAAGAAGCACTGCAGGATCATCTAGACAAGACCAGCTGTAGCTCGGACACAGCATGGTTTTGTTAAGGGGAGGTCTTGCCTGACCAATTTGATTGGATACTATGATGCAGTCACCAAAGAACTGGATGCAGGGAATAACTTTGATATTATATACTTAGATCTTAGAAAGGCTTTTGATACTGTTGCACATGGAAGACTGCTGTACAAATTGGACAGTGTGGCATTGGAGGCAAATTGCTGCTATGGATAAAGGGGTGGTTGAGAGGGAGAAGACAGAGAGTGATAATCAATGGACACTGCTCATCGTGGACTAGTTATTAGTGGAGTCCTTCAGGGTTCAGTGTTGGGTCCATTATTGTTTTCTGTATTTATAAATAATATTGATATGGATCTGGAAAGGTTGAGCAGATGGGCTGAGGTGGCAAATGAAACTTTGATAAATGTAAGGTACTACATATGGGAAACAGCAACCTCAGAGCAATGTATCAACTCTGTGGTACTACACTGACAGTGGTAGAGAATGAAAAGGACCTGGGGGTAATTGTGCAGGCAGATATGAAGTTCTCTGAACAGTGCAGACGGGCTGCAAGAGTAGCTCATCGTGTCTTATCAATGATATACAGGAATTTTTCTAGCAGGGATAAGGAGGTGATTATTCCCTTGTATAAGACAATGGTCAGGCCACACCTTGAGTACTGTATACATGTCTGGAGGCCTCATTTCAAGAAGGATGTAGAGCTGCTGGAACGAGTACAAACAAGGGCAACAAGATTAGTGATTGGAACAAAGGGTTGCTCTTACGAAGAAAGGCTTAAGTTTTGCAGATTACAGTGTCTGGTGACTAGTCACCAGCGAGGTGATCTGGTAGAGGTGTATAAAGCCTTGAATAGTTTGAGCATGCTCAATGCTGATGGGATTCTGCCTCTTGCTCAGAATAATCTCCTGAGAGGGCATAAATTCAAATTGAAGAAAGACAGATATAGGATAGATGTGTGGAAATTTGCCTTTAGTTGGTTGGTGGAACAGACTTCCTTCCCTTGTTGTGGAAGTTGATAGCCTAAATAAATTTAAGGCTCAGCTGGACAGGTATTTCGAACGAACAGAGGGGTGAAGTGGAAGTTTTTTTTATTTTTTTTTTTTTGGCTGATGCTGCCTAAGCTTGCTTTCTTGCATCATATGCCTCTACTAATGCTAATGTCATAATGTGCCAAGTGTTTATTTCCATCTGTTTTCATAGGACATAATCTTCCTAAGAGTTTTGCTGATCAAGTAGGGACATGGCAAAATAATACATTCAGAAATATTTTTAGAAATATCGAAAAAAAAAGAAAAAAATATATATATATACATTCAGAAATGTTTTCTGAAATAACAAAAAAATACAGTAATGGAAAAACAAAAACAAAGTAATTGTTAGTGTTAGTCAGGCATTGTTAGTGAAATTGCATGGATAGGGAAAGAAGAGTAGTGATATATCTGGAAAATGGGCTATTTTGGATTACACAGGTGGTAGTAATTAGTGATTCCAAGCTATTTCCCATTTTGGTGAACTCTCATAATAATAGAATATCATCAAGTCAAATTGAAGCTTGTTCTTAGTGCCAGTACTGGAAGATGATTCCACAGGATGTAACATTGAACATCTTTTGAACAACACGATTTGGTGTATCTGGGATTTCTTAACAAAACTGTGCAGGGGCTGGATCGTTGGTAGGCACTGTTGAACTGCAGCACCCCTAGCTTTTTAAATGCAGATATACAGTCACTGGAGTTATATGAAATTTTGTGAAGCAATGCAATGAATATTTTTATTAATAAGTCCCGCATATAATATACTCATCCTCTATTTCTAATAATCACTTCAGTAATAAAGGAATAAAAACACAAAATAGTTTTCAACTTTGAAGTTCAACTGTAGGCAGAACTGTGCGCCACACGGTTCACATTTTGGTCCCAGTGGTTCAGTCAATGCCTAGTTGGCAGGTTGCCAATACGCATTTTTTAAAGGTGACCAAACGAGGCAAAGGAACTGTGGAGCAAGCAGTGCCAGTTTGAGCAGTGCACCAAACTTGAATGAAAAAGTTAATTTATTTTCAACAAATAAAAACTGAAGAATACATTTTATTTTAAAATAAAATTTCAAGGTTACCCAAGTCTGTTAATGGTAAGTGTCCAGTTAATGTTTTGTAATATTTTTAACTTGCTTATTATTATTACTATCTATGTCTACATGTCTTATAACCAAGGCAATTTAATGAAACTTTAAGAAGCAGCATCACCGTACATCAGTCACGAGCCACCACTGAAGCTGTGTGTCATTTAGAGTTGATAATGGATCTGTTTTGGTATACCTAAAAACAAGTAGCAAGGCCATTAAAAGAGGAGATTGGGCCCTTTGGTAATGGGCAGTCCTTGTTATTTTTAATCTATGTGTTGAAAAGGGAGCCACATGCCTTCCTTGTGAAAGTGATTAATACTTTTTTATTTTCTAATGTGTTGAAAAGGGAGCCACATACCTTCCTTGTGAAAGTGATTAATACTTTTTTATTTTCTAGAAAGAAGAGCCAAAAAGGAAAGATAAATTTAAACAGTTTTACCAACGCTGAAGTAAAAGAGATATTGAGGCAACTGAGTATTCACTTGGCTGCCTTTGGATAAATGTGTAATTAAACTAGTTGAACTGTGGCAACTTTTGACAAGTCTTTTTAAATTAAGAGGTTAGAGGCGATGAGAAAAGCAATACGAGCATTTTTCAGAGTTACAAAATTGTAAAGTACAAGTGATAAATAGTGACCGGCACTGACATGTCCATATCCAGTTAATGACTCCAAAAGTTTTAAAAGGACAAATTGATGAACTCAAGAAAAAGAAATGAATTGCAAATGTCTGGTAAAAGCAGTCCTAAACAGGCCAAGCAAGCTGATAATTTTAGGCATGTTATCTTCACTCATGCAGAAGGACTGTTAATGATTCTCTCTTCTGGTTTGAATAAAGCAATTTGCTTGTTTCTTTTAAATGTTATGCCAATGTTTGAGAATCCGAACATAGGTCTTCAATCCATCATACATCACGCCTATGTACAAATTTATTTTATCTACTGTTTTCAAATCTTCCTCTCTGGAAATTGATTACTATAGCAGACTGAACCAGAAGGATGACTCTGACTTTGTCATAAGCATTTCTACTCTGTCGTGGAAAGTCTGAAACAGCAAAATTCTGTTCTTTTGCTAAGTGAAGAAGTACTTGACTACATGGTGCACAAGTTCCCATGGACGAATAATGTTTTTTAAAATGCTGCGGTAGCAAAAATTTCATCAGTTGGCAGTGCATCATTTTCAAATTTCAGGTTTTTTATGGACAAGTTTTCAGTACTTGTCATTAAAGATAAAGAATTTACTGAAGCAATGGATGGTAGTTACATCTTTGAGTAAATCCCAGATCACTATGCTGTGATTATTGCTACCTAGTGGTTCCTTTATCTGTAAATTCTTAATGCATGAATAATCACTGCTGATAATCAGATCAAGACTGTTATTCCCTCTTGATGCTTCTCTAATATGCTGCCGTAGAAATAAGTCCACAAAGCCTTTCCATTGTATGTGTGACCAACTCACAAGTTCCAGTGAATATCTGGATGTTAAAATCCCCCATTATAAGACAATCTGATTTACTGGTCCGCTCTGTTTCTCTGCACAGTTGTTTGATGTACTCATCAGAGTCATTTAGCCTATAACACACTCCTACTCTCAATTTTGCTTTCCCAGTGCTTATGTTAAAACACAACTGACTCAACATTGCACTGTCTACCCATGTCAAATGGATGCACTTAGATTTTATGTTTTTTAACTAACAGCATAACCCCCTGCTCCCCTTACTGTCCTTTCTGTACACATAGTACTCCTCAAATTCCAGTTCTGCATTCCTTGTGTCTGTGTGACACCACATCTCTGATATCCCAACAATATCTGCCTTTGATATTTTGACCGGCACTTCAAATTCATCAAATTTATCTACTAAACTTTTTGCATTGGTGTATATGTAAATATACACACACCTGTTCTTATTCTTAGTTACTCTAACACAGCCCATGTGGCCCTGTAACACAGCCCTGGAACGAGTACAGAGAAGGGCAACAAGATTAGTGAATGGAACAAAGGGGTGCTCTTACGAAGAAAGGCTTAAGTTTTGCAAATTACAGTGTCTGGAGACTAGGCACCAGCGAGGTGATCTGATAGAGGTGTATAAAGCCTTGAATGGTTTAAGCATGCTCAATGCTGATGGGATTCTTCCTCTAGCTCAGAATAATCACCTGAGAGGGCATAAATTCAAATTGAGGAAAGACAGATGTAGGATAGACGTGCGGAAATTTGCCTTTAGCCAGCGAGTGGTTGGTTGGTGGAACAGACTTCCATCCCTTGTGGTGGAGGTTGATAGCCTAAATAAGTTTAAGGCTCAGCTGGACAGGTATTTTGAACGAACAGAGGGGTGAAGTGGAAGTGGTTTTTTTTTTTTTTTTTTTTTTTGGCTGATGCTGCATAAGCTTGCTTTCTTGCATCAAATGCCTCTACTAATGCTAATGCTAATGTATTTACTTGTTTTGTGATGACTCCCAGCAGTCCTTGAAGTTCTCAGCACCTTGTTTTCCAGGCTGCTGCTCGTTCCAATAGAATTATCAAACTCTGGCAGGGAGCTAAATGATTTTGTAATAACTGAGAGCAAAGTGGA